>NW_026991289.1:614088-1228177 GCF_036370855.1 Dromaius novaehollandiae | reverse complement strand
GTCATGGCTACTGGCTGTGCTTGTGAGGTCACAGCAGCCTCTGTGCCTCATAGTTTAGTGTCCAGCGTCCCCTGCTGGCTATGCTTGTGAGGTCACAGCACCCTCAGTGCCTCACAGGCCAGTATCAGGCTCCTGGCTGCTGGCTGTGCTTGTGGTGTCACAGCAGCCTCAGTGCCTCTTCTGCCAGTGCCATGCTCATGGCTGCTGGCTGTGCTTGTGAGGTCACAGCAGCCTCAGTGCCTCCTAGGCCAGTATCAGGCTCATGGCTGCTGGCTGTGCTTCTGAGGTCACAGAAGCCTGAATGCCTCCTCGGCCAGTGGCAGGCTCATGGCTGCTGGCTATGATTGTGAGGTCACAGCAGACTCAGTGCCTCATAGGCTAGTATCAGTCTCATGGCTGCTGGCTGTGCTTGTGAGGTCACAGCAGCCTCAGTGCCTCTGAGACCAGTGTCAGTCTCATGGCTGCTGGCTGTGCTTGTGAGGTCACAGCAGCCTCAGTGCCTCCTAGGTTAGTGTTCATCGCCCCCGACTGGCTGTGCTTGTGAGGTCACAGCAGACTCAGTGCCTGATAGGTTATCTCCAGTGCCCCCTACTGGCTGTGCTTGTGAGGTCACAGCAGCCTCAGTGCCTCCTCTGCCAGTGTCAGGCTCATGGCTGCTGGCTGTGCTTGTGAGGTCACAGCAGCCTCAGTGCCTCTGAGGCCAGTGTCAGTCTCATGGCTGCTGGCTGTGCTTGTGAGGTCACAGCAGCCTCAGTGCTTCTGAGGCCAGTGTCATTGTCATGGCTGCTGGCTGTGCTTGTGAGGTCACAGAAGCCTCAGTGCCTCCTCTGCCAGTGGCAGTCTCATGGCTGCTGGCTGTGCTTGTGAGGCCACAGCAGCCTCAGTGTCTCCGTGGATAGTGCCATGCTCATGGCTGCTGGCTGTGCCTGTGAGGGCACAGCAGCCTCAGTGCCTCTGAGGCCAGTGGCAGTCTCATGGCTGCTGGCTGTGCTTCTGAGGTCACAGCAGCCTCAGTGTCTCCGTGGATAGTGCCATGCTCATGGATGCTGGCTGTGCTTGTGAGGTCACAGCAGCCTGAGTGCCTCCTAGGCCCATGGCAGGCTCATGGCTGCTGGCTGTGCTTGTGACGTCACAGCAGCCTCAGTGCCTCCGTGGATAGTGCCATGCTCATGGCTGCTGGCTGTGCTTGTGAGGTCACAGCAGCCTCAGTGCCTCCTCTGCCAGTGGCAGGCTCATGGCTGCTGGCTGTGCTTGTGAGGTCACAGCAGCCTCAGTGCCTCTGAGGCCAGTGGCAGTCTCATGGCTGCTGGATGTGCTTCTGACGTCACAGCAGCCTCAGTGCCTCCTAGGTTAGTGTCCATCGCCCCCTACTGGCTGTGCTTGTGAGGTCACAGCAGCCTCAGTGCCTCCTAGGCCAGTATCAGGCTCATGGCTGCTGGCTGTGCTTGTGAGGTCACAGCAGCCTGAATGCCTCCTAGAGCAGTGTCAGGCTCATGGCTGCTGGCTGTGCTTCTGAGGTCACAGAAGCCTCAGTGCCTCCTCTGCCAGTGTCAGCCTCATGGCTGCTGGCTGTGCTTGTGAGGTCACAGCAGCCTCAGTGCCTTCTAGGCCAGTGTCAGGCTCATGGCTGCTGGCTGTGCTTGTGAGGTCACAGAAGCCTGATTGCCTTCTAGGCCAGTTTCATTTTCATGGCTACTGGCTGTGCTTATGAGGTCACAGCAGCCTCTGTGCCTCATAGTTTAGTGTCCAGCGTCCCCTGCTGGCTGTGCTTGTGAGGTCAGAGCAGACTCAGTGCCTCATAAGTTAGTGTCCATCGCCCCCTACTGGCTGTGCTTGTGAGGTCACAGCAGACTCAGTGCCTCTCAGGCCAGTATCAGGCTCCTGGCTGCTGGCTGTGCTTGTGATGTCACAGCAGCCTCAGTGCCTCCTAGGCCAGTATCAGGCTCATGGCTGCTGGCTGTGCTTGTGAGGTCACAGAAGCCTGAATGCCTCCTAGGCCAGTGGCAGGCTCATGGCTGCTGGCTCTGCTTGTGAGGTCACAGCAGACTCAGTGCATGATAGGTTATCTCCAGTGCCCCCTCCTGGCTGTGCTGGTGAGGTCACAGCAGCCTCAGTGCCTCCTCTGCAGTGTCAGGCTCATGGCTACTGGCTGTGCTTGTGACGTCACAGCAGCCTGAGTGCCTCCTAGGCCCGTGGCAGGCTCATGGCTACTGGTTGTGCTTGTGACGTCACAGCACCTTAGTGCTTCTGAGGCCAGTGTCATTGTCATGGCTGCTGGCTGTGCTTGTGAGGTCACAGCAGCCTCAGTGCCTGTGAGACCAGTGTCAGTCTCATGGCTGCTGCCTCTGCTTGTGAGGTCACAGCAGCCTCAGTGCATGATAGGTTATCTCCAGTGCCCCCTCCTGGCTGTGCTGGTGAGGTCACAGCAGCCTCAGTGCCTCCTCTGCAGTGTCAGGCTCATGGCTACTGGCTGTGCTTGTGACGTCACAGCAGCCTGAGTGCCTCCTAGGCCCGTGGCAGGCTCATGGCTACTGGTTGTGCTTGTGACGTCACAGCACCTTAGTGCTTCTGAGGCCAGTGTCATTGTCATGGCTGCTGGCTGTGCTTGTGAGGTCACAGAAGCCTCAGTGCCTCCTCTGCCAGTGGCAGTCTCATGGCTGCTGGCTGTGCTTCTGAGGTCACAACAGCCTTAGTGCCGCATAGTTTAGTGTCCAGCGTCCCCTGCTGGCTCTGCTTGTGAGGTCACAGCAGACTCAGTGCCTCATAGTTAGTTTCCATCGCCCCCTACTGGCTGTGCTTGTGAGGTCACAGCAGCCTCAGTGCCTCCAAGGTTAGTGTCCATCGCCCCGCACTGGCTGTGCTTCTGAGGTCACAGCAGCCTCAGTGCCTCCTCCGCCAGTGTCAGGCTCATGGCTGCTGGCTGTGCTTGTGAGGTCACAGCAGCCTGAATGCCTCCTAGACCAGTATCAGGCTCATGGCTACTGGCTGTGCTTGTGAGGTCACACAAGCCTGAATGCCTCCTAGGCCAGTGGCAGGCTCATGGCTGCTGGCTGTGCTTGTGAGGTCACAGCAGACTCAGTGCCTCATAGTTTAGTGTCCAGCGTCCCCTGCTGGCTATGCTTGTGAGGTCACAGTAGCCTCAGTGCCTCCCAGGCCAATATCAGGCTCCTGGCTACTGGCTATGCTTGTGACGACACAGCAGCCTGAGTGTCTCCTAGGCCAGTGGCAGGCTCATGGCTGCTGGCTGTGCTTGTGACGTCACAGCAGCCTCAGTGCCTCCTCTGCCAGTGCCATGCTCATGGCTGCTGGCTGTGCTTGTGAGGTCACAGAAGCCTCAGTGCCTCCTCTGCCAGTGCCAGTCTCATGGCTCCTGGCTGTGCTTGTGAGGTCACAGCAGACTCAGTGCCTCCTAGGTTAGTGTTCATCGTCCCCTACTGGCTGTGCTTGTGAGGTCTCAGCAGCCTCAGTGCCTCCTCTGCCAGTGTCAGGCTCATGGCTGCTGGCTGTGCTTCTGAGGTCACTGCAGACTCAGTGCCTGCTAGGTTATCTCCAGTGCCCCCTGCTGGCTGTGTTGTGAGGTCACAGCAGCCTCAGTGCCTCCTCTGCCAGTGTCAGGCTCATGGTTGCTGGCTGTGCTTGTGAGGTCACAGCAGCCTCAGTGTCTCCGTGGATAGTGCCATGCTCATGGCTGCTGGCTGTGCTTGTGAGGGCACAGCAGCCTCAGTGCCTCTGAGGCCAGTGGCAGGGTCATGGCTGCTGGCTCTGCTTGTGAGGTCACAGCAGCCTCAGTGTCTCCGTGGATAGTGCCATGCTCATGGCTGCTGGCTGTGCTTGTGAGGTCACAGCAGCCTCAGTGTCTCTGTGGATAGTGTCATGCTCATGGCTGCTGGCTGTGCTTGTGAGGTCACAGCAGCCTCAGTGTCTCCGTGGATAGTGCCATGCTCATGGCTGCTGGCTGTGCTTGTGAGGTCACAGCAGCTTCAGTGCCTCCTCTGCCAGTGGCAGGCTCATGGCTGCTGGCTGTGCTTGTGAGGTCACAGCAGCCTCAGTGCCTCCTAGGACAGTATCAGGTTCATGGCTGCTGGCTCTGCTTGTGAGGTCACAGCAGCCTCAGTGCCTCCCAGGCCAATATCAGGCTCCTGGCTGCTGGCTATGCTTGTGACGTCACAGCAGCCTGAATGCCTCCTAGGCCCGTGCCAGGCTCATGGCTGCTGGCTGTGCTTGTGAGGTCTCAGCAGACTCAGTGCCTTCTAGGCCAGTATCAGGCTCATGGCTGCTGGCTGTGCTTGTGAGGTCACAGCAGCCTCAGTGCCTCTGAGGCCAGTGTCAGGCTCATGGCTGCTGGCTGTGCTTCTGAGGTCACAGCAGCCTCACTGTCTCCGTGGATAGTGCCATGCTCATGGCTGCTGGCTGTGCTTGTGAGGTCACAGCAGCCTCAGTGTCTCCTAGGCCAGTGGCAGGCTCCTGGCTGCTGGCTCTGCTTGTGAGGTCACAGCAGCCTCAGTGCCTCCGAGGCCAATACCAGGCTCCTGGCTGCTGGCTGTGCTTGTGAGGTCACAGCAGCCTGAGTGCCTCCTAGGCCCATGGCAGGCTCATGGCTGCTGGCTGTGCTTGTGAGGTCACAGCAGCCTCAGTGCCTCTGAGGCCAGTGGCAGGGTCATGGCTGCTGGCTGTGCTTGTGAGGTCACAGCAGCCTCAGTGCCTCCTCTGCCAGTGGCAGTCTCATGGCGGCTGGCTGTGCTAGTGAGGTCACAGCAGCCTCAGTGCCTCCTAGGTTAGTGTCCATCGCCCCCTACTGGCTGTGCTTCTGAGGTCACAGCAGCCTGAATGCCTCCTAGACCAGTGTCAGGGTCATGGCTGCTGGCCGTGCTTGTGAGGTCACACAAGCCTGAATGCCTCCTAGGCCAGTATCAGGCTCATGGCTACTGGCTGTGCTTGTGAGGTCACAGCAGCCTCTGTGCGTCATAGTTTAGTGTCCAGCATCCCCTGCTGCCTCTGCTTGTGAGGTCACAGCAGACTCAGTGCCTCACAGGTTAGTGTGCAGCGCCCCCTGCTGGCTATGCTTGTGAGGTCACAGCAGCCTCAGTGCCTCCCAGGCCAATATCAGGCTCATGGCTGCTGGCTGTGCTTGTGAGGTCACAGCAGACTCAGTGCCTTCTAGGCCAGTATCAGGCTCATGGCTGCTGGCTGTGCTTGTGAGGTCACAGCAGCCTCAGTGCCTCTGAGGCCAGTGTCAGGCTCATGGCTGCTGGCTGTGCTTCTGAGGTCACAGCAGCCTCACTGTCTCCGTGGATAGTGCCATGCTCATGGCTGCTGGCTGTGCTTGTGAGGTCACAGCAGCCTCAGTGTCTCCTAGGCCAGTGGCAGGCTCCTGGCTGCTGGCTCTGCTTGTGAGGTCACAGCAGCCTCAGTGCCTCTGAGGCCAATACCAGGCTCCTGGCTGCTGGCTGTGCTTGTGAGGTCACAGCAGCCTGAGTGCCTCCTAGGCCCATGGCAGGCTCATGGCTGCTGGCTGTGCTTGTGAGGTCACAGCAGCCTCAGTGCCTCTGAGGCCAGTGGCAGGGTCATGGCTGCTGGCTGTGCTTGTGACGTCACAGAAGCCTCAGTGCCTCCTCTGCCAGTGGCAGTCTCATGGCTGCTGGCTGTGCTTGTGAGGTCACAGCAGCCTCAGTGCCTCCTAGGTTAGTGTCCATCGCCCCCTACTGGCTGTGCTTTTGAGGTCACAGCAGACTCAGTGCCTCCTCTGCCAGTGTCAGGCTCATGGCTGCTGGCTGTGCTTGTGAGGTCACAGCAGCCTGAATGCCTCCTAGACCAGTGTCAGGCTCATGGCTGCTGGCTGTGCTTGTGAGGTTACAGAAGCCTCAGTGCCTCCTATGCCAGTGTCAGGCTCATGGCTGCTGGCTTTGCTTCTGAGGTCACAGCAGCCTCAGTGCCTTCTAGGCTAGTATCAGGCTCATGGCTGCTGGCTGTGCTTGTGAGATCACAGCAGCCTGAATGCCTCCTAGGCCAGTGGCAGGCTCATGGCTGCTGGCTGTGCTTGTGAGGTCACAGCAGACTCAGTGCCTCAAAAGTTAGTGTGCAGCGCCCCATGCTGGATGTGCTTGTGAGGTCACAGCAGCCTCAGTGCCTCCCAGGCTAATATCAGGCTCCTGGCTGCTGGCTATGCTTGTGACGTCACAGAAGCCTGAGTGCCTCCTAGGCCCGTGGCAGGCTCATGGCTGCTGGCTGTGCTTGTGACGTCACAGCAGCCTCAGTGCCTCCTCTGCCAGTGCCATGCTCATGGCTGCTGGCTGTGCTTGTGACGTCACAGCAGCCTCAGTGCCTCATAGTTTAGTGTCCATCGCCCCCTGCTGGCTCTGCTTGTGAGGTCACAGCAGACTCAGTGCCTCATAGGTTAGTGTCCATCGCCCCCTACTGGCTGTGCTTCTGAGGTCACAGCAGCCTCAGTGCATCCCAGGCCAATATCAGGCTCCTGGCTGTTGGCTGTGCTTGTGACGTCACAGCAGCCTGAATGCCACCTCTGCCCGTGGCAGGCTCATGGCTGCTGGCTGTGCTTGTGAGGGCACAGCAGCCTCAGTGCCTCCTCTGCCAGTGTCAGGCTCATGGCTGCTGGCTGTGCTTGTGAGGTCACAGCAGCCTCAGTGCCTCCTAGGTTACTGTTCATCGCCCCCGACTGGCTGTGCTTGTGAGGTCACAGCAGACTCAGTGCCTGATAGGTTATCTCCAGTGCCCCCTGCTGGCTGTGCTTGTGAGGTCACAGCAGCCTCAGTGCCTCCTCTGTCAGTGTCAGGCTCATGGCTGCTGCCTGTGCTTGTGACGCCACAGCAGCCTGAGTGCCTCCTAGGCCCGTGGCAGGCTCATGGCTACTGGTTGTGCTTGTGAGGTCACAGCAGCCTCAGTGCTTCTGAGGCCAGTGTCATTGTCATGGCTGCTGGCTGTGCTTGTGAGGTCACAGAAGCCTCAGTGCCTCCTCTGCCAGTGGCAGTCTCATGGCTGCTGGCTGTGCTTCTGAGGTCACAACAGCCTTAGTGCCTCATAGTTTAGTGTCCAGCGTCCCCTGCTGGCTCTGCTTGTGAGGTCACAGCAGACGCAGTGCCTCATAGTTAGTTTCCATCGCCCCCTACTGGCTGTGCTTGTGAGGTCACAGCAGCCTCAGTGCCTCCCAGGCCAATACCAGGCTCCTGGCTGCTGGCTGTGCTTGTGAGGTCACAGCAGCCTGAGTGCCTCCTAGGCCCATGGCAGGCTCATGGCTGCTGGCTGTGCTTGTGAGGTCACAGCAGCCTCAGTGCCTCTGAGGCCAGTGTCATTGTCATGGCTGCTGGCTGTGCTTGTGACGTCACAGCAGCCTCAGTGCCTCCTCTGCCAGTGGCAGGCTCATGGCTGCTGGCTCTGCTTGTGAGGTCACAGAAGCCTCAGTGCCTCCTCTGCCAGTGCCAGTCTCATGGCTCCTGGCTGTGCTTGTGAGGTCTCAGCAGCCTCAGTGCCTCCTCTGCCAGTGTCAGGCTCATGGCTGCTGGCTTTGCTTGTGAGGTCACAGCAGCCTGAATGCCTCCCTGACCAGTGTCAGGGTCATGGCTGCTGGCTGTGCTTCTGAGGTCACAGAAAGCTGATTGCCTTATAGGCCAGTGTCATTGTCATGGCTACTGGCTGTGCTTGTGAGGTCACAGCAGCCTCTGTGCCTCATAGTTTAGTGTCCAGCGTCCCCTGCTGGCTATGCTTGTGAGGTCAGAGCAGACTCAGTGCCTCAGAAGTTAGTGTCCATCGCCCCCTACTGGCTGTGCTTGTGAGGTCACAGCAGACTCAGGGCCTCATAGTTTAGTGTCCAGCGTCCCCTGCTGGCTGTGCTTGTGAGGTCACTGCAGACTCAGTGCCTGCTAGGTTATCTCCAGTGCCCCCTGCTGGCTGTGTTGTGAGGTCACAGCAGCCTCAGTGCCTCCTCTGCCAGTGTCAGGCTCATGGTTGCTGGCTGTGCTTGTGAGGTCACAGCAGCCTCAGTGTCTCCGTGGATAGTGCCATGCTCATGGCTGCTGGCTGTGCTTGTGAGGGCACAGCAGCCTCAGTGCCTCTGAGGCCAGTGGCAGGGTCATGGCTGCTGGCTCTGCTTGTGAGGTCAGAGCAGACTCAGTGTCTCCGTGGATAGTGCCATGCTCATGGCTGCTGGCTGTGCTTGTGAGGTCACAGCAGCCTCAGTGTCTCTGTGGATAGTGTCATGCTCATGGCTGCTGGCTGTGCTTGTGAGGTCACAGCAGCCTCAGTGACTCCGTGGATAGTGCCATGCTCATGGCTGCTGGCTGTGCTTGTGAGGTCACAGCAGCTTCAGTGCCTCCTCTGCCAGTGGCAGGCTCATGGCTGCTGGCTGTGCTTGTGAGGTCACAGCAGCCTCAGTGCCTCCTATGCCAGTATCAGGCTCATGGCTGCTGGCTCTGCTTGTGAGGTCACAGCAGCCTCAGTGCCTCACAGGCCAATATCAGGCTCCTGGCTGCTGGCTATGCTTGTGACGTCACAGCAGCCTGAATGCCTCCTAGGCCCGTGGCAGGCTCATGGCTGCTGGCTGTGCTTGTGAGGTCACAGCAGCCTCAGTGCCTCTGAGGCCAGTGGCAGGGTCATGGCTGCTGGCTGTGCTTGTGAGGTCACAGCAGCCTCAGTGCCTCCTCTGCCAGTATCAGGCTCATGGCGGCTGGCTGTGCTTGTGACGTCACAGCAGCCTCAGTGCCTCCTAGGTTAGTGTCCATCGCCCGCTACTGGCTGTGCTTCTGAGGTCACAGCAGCCTGAATGCCTCCTAGACCAGTGTCAGGGTCATGGCTGCTGGCCGTGCTTGTGAGGTCACACAAGCCTGAAGGCCTCCTAGGCCAGTATCAGGCTCATGGCTACTGGCTGTGCTTGTGAGGTCACAGCAGCCTCTGGGCCTCATAGTTTAGTGTCCAGCATCCCCTGCTGCCTCTGCTTGTGAGGTCACAGCAGACTCAGTGCCTCACAGGTTAGTGTGCAGCGCCCCCTGCTGGCTATGCTTGTGAGGTCACAGCAGCCTCAGTGCCTCCCAGGCCAATATCAGGCTCATGGCTGCTGGCTGTGCTTGTGAGGTCACAGCAGACTCAGTGCCTTCTAGGCCAGTATCAGGCTCATGGCTGCTGGCTGTGCTTGTGAGGTCACAGCAGCCTCAGTGCCTCTGAGGCCAGTGTCAGGCTCATGGCTGCTGGCTGTGCTTCTGAGGTCACAGCAGCCTCACTGTCTCCGTGGATAGTGCCATGCTCATGGCTGCTGGCTGTGCTTGTGAGGTCACAGCAGCCTCAGTGTCTCCTAGGCCAGTGGCAGGCTCCTGGCTGCTGGCTCTGCTTGTGAGGTCACAGCAGCCTCAGTGCCTCCGAGGCCAATACCAGGCTCCTGGCTGCTGGCTGTGCTTGTGAGGTCACAGCAGCCTGAGTGCCTCCTAGGCCCATGGCAGGCTCATGGCTGCTGGCTGTGCTTGTGAGGTCACAGCAGCCTCAGTGCCTCTGAGGCCAGTGGCAGGGTCATGGCTGCTGGCTGTGCTTGTGACGTCACAGAAGCCTCAGTGCCTCCTCTGCCAGTGGCAGTCTCATGGCTGCTGGCTGTGCTTGTGAGGTCACAGCAGCCTCAGTGCCTCCTAGGTTAGTGTCCATCGCCCCCTACTGGCTGTGCTTCTGAGGTCACAGCAGACTCAGTGCCTCCTCTGCCAGTGTCAGGCTCATGGCTGCTGGCTGTGCTTGTGAGGTCACAGCAGCCTGAATGCCTCCTAGACCAGTGTCAGGCTCATGGCTGCTGGCTGTGCTTCTGAGGTTACAGAAGCCTCAGTGCCTCCTATGCCAGTGTCAGGCTCATGGCTGCTGGCTTTGCTTCTGAGGTCACAGCAGCCTCAGTGCCTTCTAGGCCAGTGTCAGGCACATGGCTGCTGGCTGTGCTTGTGAGATCACAGCAGCCTGAATGCCTCCTAGGCCAGTGGCAGGCTCATGGCTGCTGGCTGTGCTTGTGAGGTCACAGCAGACTCAGTGCCTCAAAAGTTAGTGTGCAGCGCCCCATGCTGGATGTGCTTGTGAGGTCACAGCAGCCTCAGTGCCTCCCAGGCTAATATCAGGCTCATGGCTGCTGGCTATGCTTGTGACGTCACAGAAGCCTGAGTGCCTCCTAGGCCCGTGGCAGGCTCATGGCTGCTGGCTGTGCTTGTGACGTCACAGCAGCCTCAGTGCCTCCTCTGCCAGTGTCAGGCTCATGGCTGCTGGCTGTGCTTGTGACGTCACAGCAGCCTCAGTGCCTCATAGTTTAGTGTCCATCGCCCCCTGCTGGCTCTGCTTGTGACGTCACAGCAGACTCAGTGCCTCATAGGTTAGTGTCCATCGCCCCCTACTGGCTGTGCTTGTGAGGTCACAGCAGCCTCAGTGCATCCCAGGCCAATATCAGGCTCCTGGCTGTTGGCTGTGCTTGTGACGTCACAGCAGCCTGAATGCCTCCTCTGCCCGTGGCAGGCTCATGGCTGCTGGCTGTGCTTGTGAGGGCACAGCAGCCTCAGTGCCTCCTCTGCCAGTGTCAGGCTCATGGCTGCTGGCTGTGCTTGTGAGGTCACAGCAGCCTCAGTGCCTCCTAGGTTACTGTTCATCGCCCCCGACTGGCTGTGTTTGTGAGGTCACAGCAGACTCAGTGCCTGATAGGTTATCTCCAGTGCCCCCTGCTGGCTGTGCTTGTGAGGTCACAGCAGCCTCAGTGCCTCCTCTGCCAGTGGCAGTCTCATGGCTGCTGGCTGTGCTTCTGAGGTCACAACAGCCTTAGTGCCTCATAGTTTAGTGTCCAGCGTCCCCTGCTGGCTGTGCTTGTGAGGTCACTGCAGTCTCAGTGCCTGCTAGGTTATCTCCAGTGCCCCTACTGGCTGTGCTTGTGAGGTCACAGCAGCCTCAGTGCCTCTGAGGCCAGTGGCAGGGTCATGGCTGCTGGCTCTGCTTGTGAGGTCACAGCAGACTCAGTGTCTCCGTGGATAGTGCCATGCTCATGGCTGCTGGCTGTGCTTGTGAGGTCACAGCAGCCTCAGTGTCTCTGTGGATAGTGTCATGCTCATGGCTGCTGGCTGTGCTTGTGAGGTCACAGCAGCCTCAGTGACTCCGTGGATAGTGCCATGCTCATGGCTGCTGGCTGTGCTTGTGAGGTCACAGCAGCTTCAGTGCCTCCTCTGCCAGTGGCAGGCTCATGGCTGCTGGCTGTGCTTGTGAGGTCACAGCAGCCTCAGTGCCTCCTAGGACAGTATCAGGCTCATGGCTGCTGGCTCTGCTTGTGAGGTCACAGCAGCCTCAGTGCCTCACAGGCCAATATCAGGCTCCTGGCTGCTGGCTATGCTTGTGACGTCACAGCAGCCTGAATGCCTCCTAGGCCCGTGGCAGGCTCATGGCTGCTGGCTGTGCTTGTGAGGTCACAGCAGCCTCAGTGCCTCTGAGGCCAGTGGCAGGGTCATGGCTGCTGGCTGTGCTTGTGAGGTCACAGCAGCCTCAGTGCCTCCTCTGCCAGTGGCAGTCTCATGGCGGCTGGCTGTGCTTGTGAGGTCACAGCAGCCTCAGTGCCTCCTAGGTTAGTGTCCATCGCCCGCTACTGGCTGTGCTTCTGAGGTCACAGCAGCCTGAATGCCTCCTAGACCAGTGTCAGGGTCATGGCTGCTGGCCGTGCTTGTGAGGTCACACAAGCCTGAATGCCTCCTAGGCCAGTATCAGGCTCATGGCTACTGGCTGTGCTTGTGAGGTCACAGCAGCCTCTGTGCGTCATAGTTTAGTGTCCAGCATCCCCTGCTGCCTCTGCTTGTGAGGTCACAGCAGACTCAGTGCCTCACAGGTTAGTGTGCAGCGCCCCCTGCTGGCTATGCTTGTGAGGTCACAGCAGCCTCAGTGCCTCCCAGGCCAATATCAGGCTCATGGCTGCTGGCTGTGCTTGTGAGGTCACAGCAGACTCAGTGCCTTCTAGGCCAGTATCAGGCTCATGGCTGCTGGCTGTGCTTGTGAGGTCACAGCAGCCTCAGTGCCTCTGAGGCCAGTGTCAGGCTCATGGCTGCTGGCTGTGCTTCTGAGGTCACAGCAGCCTCACTGTCTCCGTGGATAGTGCCATGCTCATGGCTGCTGGCTGTACTTGTGAGGTCACAGCAGCCTCAGTGTCTCCTAGGCCAGTGGCAGGGTCCTGGCTGCTGGCTCTGCTTGTGAGGTCACAGCAGCCTCAGTGCCTCCGAGGCCAATACCAGGCTCCTGGCTGCTGGCTGTGCTTGTGAGGTCACAGCAGCCTGAGTGCCTCCTAGGCCCATGGCAGGCTCATGGCTGCTGGCTGTGCTTGTGAGGTCACAGCAGCCTCAGTGCCTCTGAGGCTAGTGGCAGGGTCATGGCTGCTGGCTGTGCTTGTGAGGTCACAGAAGCCTCAGTGCCTCCTCTGCCAGTGGCAGTCTCATGGCTGCTGGCTGTGCTTGTGAGGTCACAGCAGCCTCAGTGCCTCCTAGGTTAGTGTCCATCGCCCGCTACTGGCTGTGCTTCTGAGGTCACAGCAGACTCAGTGCCTCCTCTGCCAGTGTCAGGCTCATGGCTGCTGGCTGTGCTTGTGAGGTCACAGCAGCCTGAATGCCTCCTAGACCAGTGTCAGGCTCATGGCTGCTGGCTGTGCTTCTGAGGTTACACAAGCCTCAGTGCCTCCTATGCCAGTGTCAGGCTCATGGCTGCTGGCTTTGCTTCTGAGGTCACAGCAGCCTCAGTGCCTTCTAGGCCAGTGTCAGGCACATGGCTGCTGGATGTGCTTGTGAGATCACAGCAGCCTGAATGCCTCCTAGGCCAGTGGCAGGCTCATGGCTGCTGGCTGTGCTTGTGAGGTCACAGCAGACTCAGTGCCTCAAAAGTTAGTGTGCAGTGCCCCATGCTGTATGTGCTTGTGAGGTCACAGCAGCCTCAGTGCCTCCCAGGCTAATATCAGGCTCATGGCTGCTGGCTATGCTTGTGACGTCACAGAAGCCTGAGTGCCTCCTAGGCCCGTGGCAGGCTCATGGCTGCTGGCTGTGCTTGTGACGTCAAAGCAGCCTCAGTGCCTCCTCTGCCAGTGCCATGCTCATGGCTGCTGGCTGTGCTTGTGACGTCACAGCAGCCTCAGTGCCTCATAGTTTAGTGTCCATCGCCCCCTGCTGGCTCTGCTTGTGACGTCACAGCAGACTCAGTGCCTCATAGGTTAGTGTCCATCGCCCCCTACTGGCTGTGCTTGTGAGGTCACAGCAGCCTCAGTGCATCCCAGGCCAATATCAGGCTCCTGGCTGTTGGCTGTGCTTGTGACGTCACAGCAGCCTGAATGCCTCCTCTGCCCGTGGCAGGCTCATGGCTGCTGGCTGTGCTTGTGAGGGCACAGCAGCCTCAGTGCCTCCTCTGCCAGTGTCAGGCTCATGGCTGCTGGCTGTGCTTGTGAGGTCACAGCAGCCTCAGTGCCTCCTAGGTTACTGTTCATCGCCCCCGACTGGCTGTGTTTGTGAGGTCACAGCAGACTCAGTGCCTGATAGGTTATCTCCAGTGGCCCCTGCTGGCTGTGCTTGTGAGGTCACAGCAGCCTCAGTGCCTCCTCTGCCAGTGGCAGTCTCATGGCTGCTGGCTGTGCTTCTGAGGTCACAACAGCCTTAGTGCCTCATAGTTTAGTGTCCAGCGTCCCCTGCTGGCTGTGCTTGTGAGGTCACTGCAGACTCAGTGCCTGCTAGGTTATCTCCAGTGCCCCTACTGGCTGTGCTTGTGAGGTCACAGCAGCCTCAGTGCCTCCTCTGCCAGTGTCAGGCTCATGGCTGCTGGCTTTGCTTGTGAGGTCACAGCAGCCTCAGTGCCTTCTAGGCCAGTGTCAGGGTCATGGCTGCTGGCTGTGCTTCTGAGGTCACAGAAGCCTGATTGCCTTCTAGGCCAGTTTCATTGTCATGGCTACTGGCTGTGCTTGTGAGGTCACAGCAGACTCAGGGCCTCATAGTTTAGTGTCCAGCGTCCCCTGTTGGCTATGCTTGTGAGGTCAGAGCAGACTCAGTGCCTCATAAGTTAGTGTCCATCGCCCCCTACTGGCTGTGCTTGTGAGGTCACAGCAGCCTCAGTGTCTCCGTGGATAGTACCATGCTCATGGCTGCTGGCTGTGCTTGTGACGTCACAGCAGCCTCAGTGTCTCCGTGGATAGTGCCATGCTCATGGCTGCTGGCTGTGCTTGTGAGGTCACAGCAGCCTCAGTGTCTCTGTGGATAATGCCATGCTCATGGCTGCTGGCTGTGCTTGTGACGTCACAGCAGCCTCAGTGTCTTCGTGGATAGTGCCATGCTCATGGCTGCTGGCTGTCCTTGTGACGTCACAGCAGCCTCAGTGCCTCCTCTGCCAGTATCAGGCTCATGGCTGCTGGCTGTGCTTGTGACGTCACAGCAGCCTCAGTGCCTCCTCTGCCAGTGGCAGTCTCATGGCTGCTGGCTGTGCTTGTGACGTCACAGCAGCCTCAGTGCCTCCTAGGTTAGTGTCCATCGCCCCCTACTGGTTGTGCTTGTGAGGTCACAGCAGCCTCAGTGCCTCCTAGGCCAGTATCAGGCTCATGGCTGCTGGCTGTGCTTGTGAGGTCACAGCAGCCTGAATGCCTCCTAGACCAGTGTCAGGCTCATGGCTGCTGGCTGTGCTTGTGAGGTCACAGAAGCCTCAGTGCCTCTGAGGCCAGTGGCAGGCTCATGGCTGCTGGCTGTGCTTGTGAGGTCACAGCAGCCTCAGTGCCTCCTAGGCCAGTGTCAGGGTCATGGCTGCTGGCTGTGCTTGTGAGGTCACAGAAGCCTGATTGCCTTCTAGGCCAGTTTCATTGTCATGGCTACTGGCTGTGCTTGTGAGGTCACAGCAGCCTCTGTGCCTCATAGTTTAGTGTCCAGCGTCCCCTGTTGGCTGTGCTTGTGAGGTCAGAGCAGACTCAGTGCCTCATAAGTTAGTGTCCATCGCCCCCTACTGGCTGTGCTTGTGAGGTCACAGCACCCTCAGTGCCTCACAGGCCAGTATCAGGCTCCTGGCTGCTGGCTGTGCTTGTGATGTCACAGCAGCCTCAGTGCCTCTTCTGCCAGTGCCATGCTCATGGCTGCTGGCTGTGCTTTTGAGGTCACAGCAGCCTCAGTGCCTCCTCTGCCAGTGTCAGGCTCCTGGCTACTGGCTATGCTTGTGACGACACAGCAGCCTGAGTGCCTCCTAGGCCCGTGGCAGGCTCATGGCTGCTGGCTGTGCTTGTGACGTCACAGCAGACTCAGTGCCTCCTCTGCCAGTGGCAGTCTCATGGCTCCTGGCTGTGCTTGTGAGGTCACAGCAGACTCAGTGCCTCCTAGGTTAGTGTCCATCGCCCCCTACTGGCTGTGCTTATGAGGTCGCAGCAGACTCAGGGCCTCATAGTTTAGTGTCCAGCGTCCCCTGCTGGCTGTGCTTGTGAGGTCACTGCAGACTCAGTGCCTGCTAGGTTATCTCCAGTGCCCCCTGCTGGCTGTGTTGTGAGGTCACAGCAGCCTCAGTGCCTCCTCTGCCAGTGTCAGGCTCATGGTTGCTGGCTGTGCTTGTGAGGTCACAGCAGCCTCAGTGTCTCCGTGGATAGTGCCATGCTCATGGCTGCTGGCTGTGCTTGTGAGGTCACAGCAGCCTCAGTGCCTCTGAGGCCAGTGGCAGGGTCATGGCTGCTGGCTCTGCTTGTAAGGTCACAGCAGCCTCAGTGTCTCCGTGGATAGTGCCAAGCTCATGGCTGCTGGCTGTGCTTGTGAGGTCACAGCAGCCTCAGTGTCTCCGTGGATAGTGCCATGCTCATGGCTGCTGGCTGTGCTTGTGACGTCACAGCAGCCTCAGTGCCTCCTCTGCCAGTGGCAGGCTCATGGCTGCTGGCTGTGCTTGTGAGGTCACAGCAGCCTCAGTGCCTCCTCTGCCAGTGGCAGTCTCATGGCTGCTGGCTGTGCTTGTGAGGTCACAGCAGCCTCAGTGCCTCCTAGGTTAGTGTCCATCGCGCCCTACTGGCTGTGCTTCTGAGGTTACAGCAGACTCAGGGCCTCTTCCGCCAGTATCAGGCTCATGGCTGCTGGCTGTGCTTGTGATGTCACAGCAGCCTCACTGCCTCTTCTGCCAGTGCCATGCTCATGGCTGCTGGCTGTGCTTTTGAGGTCACAGCAGCCTCAGTGCCTCCTCTGCCAGTGTCAGGCTCCTGGCTGCTGGCTGTGCTTCTGAGGTCACAGAAGCCTGAATGCCTCCTAGGCCAGTGGCAGGCTCATGGCTACTGGCTGTGCTTGTGAGGTCACAGCAGACTCAGTGCCTCAAAAGTTAGTGTGCAGTGCCCCCTGCTGGCTGTGCTTGTGAGGTCACAGCAGACTCAGTGCCTCCTAGGTTAGTGTCCATCGCCCCCTACTGGCTGTGCTTGTGAGGTCACAGCAGACTCAGGGCCTCATAGTTTAGTGTCCAGCGTCCCCTGCTGGCTGTGTTGTGAGGTCACAGCAGCCTCAGTGCCTCCTCGGCCAGTGGCAGTCTCATGGCTGCTGGCTGTGCTTGTGACGTCACAGCAGCCTCAGTGTCTCCGTGGATAGTGCCATGCTCATGGCTGCTGGCTGTGCTTGTGAGGGCACAGCAGCCTCAGTGCCTCTGAGGCCAGTGGCAGGGTCATGGCTGCTGGCTCTGCTTGTAAGGTCACAGCAGCCTCAGTGTCTCCGTGGATAGTGCCAAGCTCATGGCTGCTGGCTGTGCTTGTGAGGTCACAGCAGCCTCAGTGTCTCTGTGGATAGTGCCATGCTCCTGGCTGCTGGCTGTGCTTGTGAGGTCACAGCAGCCTCAGTGTCTCCGTGGATAGTGCCATGCTCATGGCTGCTGGCTGTGCTTGTGACGTCACAGCAGCCTCAGTGCCTCCTCTGCCAGTGGCAGGCTCATGGCTGCTGGCTGTGCTTGTGAGGTCACAGCAGCCTCAGTGCCTCCTCTGCCAGTGTCAGGCTCATGGTTGCTGGCTGTGCTTGTGAGGTCACAGCAGCCTCAGTGTCTCCGTGGATAGTACCATGGTCATGGCTGCTGGCTGTGCTTGTGAGGTCACAGCAGCCTCAGTGTCTCCGTGGATAGTGCCATGCTCATGGCTGCTGGCTGTGCTTGTGAGGTCACAGCAGCCTCAGTGTCTCTGTGGATAATGCCATGCTCATGGCTGCTGGCTGTGCTTGTGACGTCACAGCAGCCTCAGTGTCTTCGTGGATAGTGCCATGCTCATGGCTGCTGGCTGTCCTTGTGACGTCACAGCAGCCTCAGTGCCTCCTCTGCCAGTAGCAGGCTCATGGCTGCTGGCTGTGCTTGTGACGTCACAGCAGCCTCAGTGCCTCCTCTGCCAGTGGCAGTCTCATGGCTGCTGGCTGTGCTTGTGACGTCACAGCAGCCTCAGTGCCTCCTAGGTTAGTGTCCATCGCCCCCTACTGGTTGTGCTTGTGAGGTCACAGCAGCCTCAGTGCCTCCTAGACCAGTGTCAGGGTCATGGCTGCTGGCTGTGCTTGTGAGGTCACAGCAGCCTGAATGCCTCCTAGACCAGTGTCAGGCTCATGGCTGCTGGCTGTGCTTGTGAGGTCACAGAAGCCTCAGTGCCTCTGAGGCCAGTGGCAGGCTCATGGCTGCTGGCTGTGCTTGTGAGGTCACAGCAGCCTCAGTGCCTCCTAGGCCAGTGTCAGGGTCATGGCTGCTGGCTGTGCTTGTGAGGTCACAGAAGCCTGATTGCCTTCTAGGCCAGTTTCATTGTCATGGCTACTGGCTGTGCTTGTGAGGTCACAGCAGCCTCTGTGCCTCATAGTTTAGTGTCCAGCGTCCCCTGTTGGCTGTGCTTGTGAGGTCAGAGCAGACTCAGTGCCTCATAAGTTAGTGTCCATCGCCCCCTACTGGCTGTGCTTGTGAGGTCACAGCACCCTCAGTGCCTCACAGGCCAGTATCAGGCTCCTGGCTGCTGGCTGTGCTTGTGATGTCACAGCAGCCTCAGTGCCTCTTCTGCCAGTGCCATGCTCATGGCTGCTGGCTGTGCTTTTGAGGTCACAGCAGCCTCAGTGCCTCCTCTGCCAGTGTCAGGCTCCTGGCTACTGGCTATGCTTGTGACGACACAGCAGCCTGAGTGCCTCCTAGGCCCGTGGCAGGCTCATGGCTGCTGGCTGTGCTTGTGACGTCACAGCAGACTCAGTGCCTCCTCTGCCAGTGGCAGTCTCATGGCTCCTGGCTGTGCTTGTGAGGTCACAGCAGACTCAGGGCCTCATAGTTTAGTGTCCAGCGTCCCCTGCTGGCTGTGCTTGTGAGGTCACTGCAGACTCAGTGCCTGCTAGGTTATCTCCAGTGCCCCCTGCTGGCTGTGTTGTGAGGTCACAGCAGCCTCAGTGCCTCCTCTGCCAGTGTCAGGCTCATGGTTGCTGGCTGTGCTTGTGAGGTCACAGCAGCCTCAGTGTCTCCGTGGATAGTGCCATGCTCATGGCTGCTGGCTGTGCTTGTGAGGGCACAGCAGCCTCAGTGCCTCTGAGGCCAGTGGCAGGGTCATGGCTGCTGGCTCTGCTTGTAAGGTCACAGCAGCCTCAGTGTCTCCGTGGATAGTGCCAAGCTCATGGCTGCTGGCTGTGCTTGTGAGGTCACAGCAGCCTCAGTGTCTCCGTGGATAGTGCCATGCTCATGGCTGCTGGCTGTGCTTGTGACGTCACAGCAGCCTCAGTGCCTCCTCTGCCAGTGGCAGGCTCATGGCTGCTGGCTGTGCTTGTGAGGTCACAGCAGCCTCAGTGCCTCCTCTGCCAGTGGCAGTCTCATGGCTGCTGGCTGTGCTTGTGACGTCACAGCAGCCTCAGTGCCTCCTAGGTTAGTGTCCATCGCGCCCTACTGGCTGTGCTTCTGAGGTCACAGCAGACTCAGTGCCTCCTCCGCCAGTATCAGGCTCATGGCTGCTGGCTGTGCTTGTGACGTCACAGCAGCCTGAATGCCTCCTAGGCCAGTGGCAGGCTCATGGCTGCTGGCTGTGCTTGTGAGGTCACAGCAGCCTCAGTGCCTCTGAGGCCAGTGTCAGGCTCATGGCTGCTGGCTGTGCTTGTGACGTCACAGCAGCCTCAGTGTCTTCGTGGATAGTGCCATGCTCATGGCTGCTGGCTGTCCTTGTGACGTCACAGCAGCCTCAGTGCCTCCTCTGCCAGTAGCAGGCTCATGGCTGCTGGCTGTGCTTGTGACGTCACAGCAGCCTCAGTGCCTCCTCTGCCAGTGGCAGTCTCATGGCTGCTGGCTGTGCTTGTGACGTCACAGCAGCCTCATTGCCTCCTAGGTTAGTGTCCATCGCCCCCTACTGGTTGTGCTTGTGAGGTCACAGCAGCCTCAGTGCCTCCTAGGCCAGTATCAGGCTCATGGCTGCTGGCTGTGCTTGTGAGGTCACAGCAGCCTGAATGCCTCCTAGACCAGTGTCAGGCTCATGGCTGCTGGCTGTGCTTGTGAGGTCACAGAAGCCTCAGTGCCTCCTCTGCCAGTGTCAGGCTCATGGCTGCTGGCTGTGCTTGTGAGGTCACAGCAGCCTCAGTGCCTCCTAGGTCAGTGTCAGGGTCATGGCTGCTGGCTGTGCTTGTGAGGTCACAGAAGCCTGATTGCCTTCTAGGCCAGTTTCATTGTCATGGCTACTGGCTGTGCTTGTGAGGTCACAGCAGCCTCTGTGCCTCATAGTTTAGTGTCCAGCGTCCCCTGTTGGCTATGCTTGTGAGGTCAGAGCAGACTCAGTGCCTCACAAGTTAGTGTCCATCGCCCCCTACTGGCTGTGCTTGTGAGGTCACAGCACCCTCAGTGCCTCACAGGCCAGTATCAGGCTCCTGGCTGCTGGCTGTGCTTGTGAGGTCACAGCAGCCTCAGTGCCTCCTAGACCAGTGTCAGGGTCATGGCTGCTGGCTGTGCTTTTGAGGTCACAGCAGCCTGAATGCCTCCTAGACCAGTGTCAGGCTCATGGCTGCTGGCTGTGCTTGTGAGGTCACAGAAGCCTCAGTGCCTCTGAGGCCAGTGGCAGGCTCATGGCTGCTGGCTGTGCTTGTGAGGTCACAGCAGACTCAGTGCCTCAAAAGTTAGTGTGCAGTGCCCCCTGCTGGATGTGCTTGTGAGGTTACAGCAGCCTCAGTGCCTCCCAGGCCAATATCAGGCTCCTGGCTACTGGCTATGCTTGTGACGACACAGCAGCCTGAGTGCCTCCTAGGCCCGTGGCAGGCTCATGGCTGCTGGCTGTGCTTGTGACGTCACAGCAGACTCAGTGCCTCCTCTGCCAGTGGCAGTCTCATGGCTCCTGGCTGTGCTTGTGAGGTCACAGCAGACTCAGTGCCTCCTAGGTTAGTGTCCATCGCCCCCTACTGGCTGTGCTTGTGAGGTCACAGCAGACTCAGTGCCTCATAGTTTAGTGTCCAGCGTCCCCTGCTGGCTGTGTTGTGAGGTCACAGCAGCCTCAGTGCCTCCTCTGCCAGTGTCAGGCTCATGGTTGCTGGCTGTGCTTGTGAGGTCACAGCAGCCTCAGTGTCTCCGTGGATAGTGCCATGCTCATGGCTGCTGGCTGTGCTTGTGAGGGCACAGCAGCCTCAGTGCCTCTGAGGCCAGTGGCAGGGTCATGGCTGCTGGCTCTGCTTGTAAGGTCACAGCAGCCTCAGTGTCTCCGTGGATAGTGCCAAGCTCATGGCTGCTGGCTGTGCTTGTGAGGTCACAGCAGCCTTAGTGTCTCTGTGGATAGTGCCATGCTCCTGGCTGCTGGCTGTGCTTGTGAGGTCACAGCAGCCTCAGTGTCTCCGTGGATAGTGCCATGCTCATGGCTGCTGGCTGTGCTTGTGACGTCACAGCAGCCTCAGTGCCTCCTCTGCCAGTGGCAGGCTCATGGCTGCTGGCTGTGCTTGTGAGGTCACAGCAGCCTCAGTGCCTCCTCTGCCAGTGGCAGTCTCATGGCTGCTGGCTGTGCTTGTGACGTCACAGCAGCCTCAGTGCCTCCTAGGTTAGTGTCCATCGCGCCCTACTGGCTGTGCTTCTGAGGTCACAGCAGACTCAGTGCCTCCTCCGCCAGTATCAGGCTCATGGCTGCTGGCTGTGCTTGTGACGTCACAGCAGCCTGAATGCCTCCTAGGCCAGTGGCAGGCTCATGGCTGCTGGCTGTGCTTGTGAGGTCACAGCAGACTCAGTGCCTCATAGTTAGTGTGCAGCGGCCCATGCTGGATGTGCTTGTGAGGTCACAGCAGCCTCAGTGCCTCCCAGGCCAATATCAGGCTCCTGGCTGCTGGCTATGCTTGTGACGTCACAGCAGCCTGAGTGCCTCCTAGGCCCGTGGCAGGCTCATGGCTGCTGTCTGTGCTTGTGAGGTCACAGCAGCCTCAGTGCCTCTGAGGCCAGTGGCAGGGTCATGGCTGCTGGCTGTGCTTGTGAGGTCACAGAAGCCTCAGTGCCTCCTCTGCCAGTGTCAGGCTCCTGGCTGCTGGCTGTGCTTGTGAGGTCACAGCAGCCTCACTGTCTCCGTGGATACTGCCATGCTCATGGCTGCTGGCTGTGCTTGTGAGGTCACAGCAGCCTCAGTGTCTCCTAGGCCAGTTGCAGGCTCATGGCTGCTGGCTGTGCTTGTGAGGTCACAGCAGCCTCAGTGTCTCTGTAGATAGTGCCATGCTCATGGCTGCTGGCTGTGCTTGTGAGGTCACAGCAGCCTCAGTGCCTCCTCTGCCAGTGGCAGGCTCATGGCTGCTGGCTGTGCTTGTGAGGTCACAGCAGCCTCAGAGCTTCTGAGGCCAGTGGCAGTCTCATGGCTGCTGGCTGTGCTTGTGAGGTCACAGCAGCCTCAGTGCCTCTGAGGCCAGTGGCAGTCTCATGGCTCCTGGCTGTGCTTGTGAGGTCACAGCAGACTCAGTGCCTCCTAGGTTAGTGTCCATCGCCCCCTACTGGCTGTGCTTGTGAGGTCTCAGCAGCCTCAGTGCCTCCTCTGCCAGTGTCAGGCTCATGGCTGCTGGCTTTGCTTGTGAGGTCACAGCAGCCTGAATGCCTCCCTGACCAGTGTCAGGGTCATGGCTGCTGGCTGTGCTTGTGAGGTCACAGAAGCCTGATTGCCTTCTAGGCCAGTGTCATTGTCATGGCTACTGGCTGTGCTTGTGAGGTCACAGCAGCCTCTGTGCCTCATAGTTTAGTGTCCAGCGTCCCCTGCTGGCTATGCTTGTGAGGTCAGAGCAGACTCAGTGCCTCATAAGTTAGTGTCCATCGCCCCCTACTGGCTGTGCTTGTGAGGTCACAGCAGACTCAGGGCCTCATAGTTTAGTGTCCAGCGTCCCCTGCTGGCTGTGCTTGTGAGGTCACTGCAGACTCAGTGCCTGCTAGGTTATCTCCAGTGCCCCCTGCTGGCTGTGCTTGTGAGGTCACAGCAGCCTCAGTGCCTCCTCTGCCAGTGTCAGGCTCATGGTTGCTGGCTGTGCTTGTGAGGTCACAGCAGCCTCACTGTCTCCGTGGATAGTGCCATGCTCATGGCTGCTGGCTGTGCTTGTGAGGGCACAGCAGCCTCAGTGCCTCTGAGGCCAGTGGCAGGGTCATGGCTGCTGGCTCTGCTTGTGAGGTCACAGCAGCCTCAGTGTCTCCGTGGATAGTGCCATGCTCATGGCTGCTGGCTGTGCTTGTGAGGTCACAGCAGCCTCAGTGTCTCCGTGGATAGTGCCATGCTCATGGCTGCTGGCTGTGCTTGTGACGTCACAGCAGCCTCAGTGTCTCCGTGGATAGTGCCATGCTCATGGCTGCTGGCTGTGCTTGTGAGGTCACAGCAGCCTCAGTGCCTCCTCTGCCAGTGGCAGTCTCATGGCTGCTGGCTGTGCTTCTGACGTCACAGCAGCCTCAGTGGCTCGTAGGTTAGTGTCCATCGCCCCCTACTGGTTGTGCTTGTGAGGTCACAGCAGCCTCAGTGCCTCCTAGGCCAGTATCAGGCTCATGGCTGCTGGCTGTGCTTGTGAGGTCACAGCAGCCTGAATGCCTCCTAGACCAGTGTCAGGCTCATGGCTGCTGGCTGTGCTTCTGAGGTCACAGAAGCCTCAGTGCCTCCTCTGCCAGTGTCAGGCTCATGGCTGCTGGCTGTGCTTGTGAGGTCACAGCAGCCTCAGTGCCTTCTAGGCCAGTGTCAGGGTCATGGCTGCTGGCTGTGCTTGTGAGGTCACAGAAGCCTGATTGCCTTCTAGGCCAGTTTCATTTTCATGGCTACTGGCTGTGCTTATGAGGTCACAGCAGCCTCTGTGCCTCATAGTTTAGTGTCCAGCGCCCCCTGCTGGCTGTGCTTGTGAGGTCACAGCACCCTCAGTGCCTCACAGGCCAGTATCAGGCTCCTGGCTACTGGCTGTGCTTGTGATGTCACAGCAGCCTCAGTGCCTCCTAGGCCAGTGGCAGGCTCATGGCTGCTGGCTGTGCTTGTGAGGTCACAGCAGCCTCAGTGCTTCTGAGGCCAGTGGCAGTCTCATGGCTGCTGGCTGTGCTTGTGAGGTCACAGAAGCCTCAGTGCCTCTGAGGCCAGTGGCAGTCTCATGGCTGCTGGCTGTGCTTGTGAGGTCACAGCAGCCTCAGTGCCTCCTAGGTTAGTGTCCATCGCCCCCTACTGGCTGTGCTTGTGAGGTCTCAGCAGCCTCAGTGCCTCCTCTGCCAGTGTCAGGCTCATGGCTGCTGGCTGTGCTTGTGACGTCACAGCAGCCTGAATGCCTCCTAGGCCAGTGGCAGGCTCATGGCTGCTGGCTGTGCTTTTGAGGTCACAGCAGCCTGAATGCCTCCCTGACCAGTGTCAGGGTCATGGCTGCTGGCTGTGCTTCTGAGGTCACAGAAGCCTGATTGCCTTCTAGGCCAGTGTCATTGTCATGGCTACTGGCTGTGCTTGTGAGGTCACAGCAGCCTCTGTGCCTCATAGTTTAGTGTCCAGCATCCCCTGCTGGCTATGCTTGTGAGGTCAGAGCAGACTCAGGGCCTCATAGTTTAGTGTCCAGCGTCCCCTGCTGGCTGTGCTTGTGAGGTCACTGCAGACTCAGTGCCTGCTAGGTTATCTCCAGTGCCCCCTGCTGGCTGTGTTGTGAGGTCACAGCAGCCTCAGTGCCTCCTCTGCCAGTGTCAGGCTCATGGTTGCTGGCTGTGCTTGTGAGGTCACAGCAGCCTCAGTGTCTCCGTGGATAGTGCCATGCTCATGGCTGCTGGCTGTGCTTGTGAGGGCACAGCAGCCTCAGTGCCTCTGAGGCCAGTGGCAGGGTCATGGCTGCTGGCTCTGCTTGTAAGGTCACAGCAGCCTCAGTGTCTCCGTGGATAGTGCCAAGCTCATGGCTGCTGGCTGTGCTTGTGAGGTCACAGCAGCCTCAGTGTCTCTGTGGATAGTGCCATGCTCCTGGCTGCTGGCTGTGCTTGTGAGGTCACAGCAGCCTCAGTGTCTCCGTGGATAGTGCCATGCTCATGGCTGCTGGCTGTGCTTGTGAGGTCACAGCAGCCTCAGTGCCTCCTCTGCCAGTGGCAGGCTCATGGCTGCTGGCTGTGCTTGTGAGGTCACAGCAGCCTCAGTGCCTCCTCTGCCAGTGGCAGTCTCATGGCTGCTGGCTGTGCTTGTGACGTCACAGCAGCCTCAGTGCCTCCTAGGTTAGTGTCCATCGCGCCCTACTGGCTGTGCTTCTGAGGTCACAGCAGACTCAGTGCCTCCTCCGCCAGTATCAGGCTCATGGCTGCTGGCTGTGCTTGTGACGTCACAGCAGCCTGAATGCCTCCTAGGCCAGTGGCAGGCTCATGGCTGCTGGCTGTGCTTGTGAGGTCACAGCAGACTCAGTGCCTCATAGTTAGTGTGCAGCGGCCCATGCTGGATGTGCTTGTGAGGTCACAGCAGCCTCAGTGCCTCCCAGGCCAATATCAGGCTCCTGGCTGCTGGCTATGCTTGTGACGTCACAGCAGCCTGAGTGCCTCCTAGGCCCGTGGCAGGCTCATGGCTGCTGGCTGTGCTTGTGAGGTCACAGCAGCCTCAGTGCCTCTGAGGCCAGTGGCAGGGTCATGGCTGCTGGCTGTGCTTGTGAGGTCACAGAAGCCTCAGTGCCTCCTCTGCCAGTGTCAGGCTCCTGGCTGCTGGCTGTGCTTGTGAGGTCACAGCAGCCTCACTGTCTCCGTGGATACTGCCATGCTCATGGCTGCTGGCTGTGCTTGTGAGGTCACAGCAGCCTCAGTGTCTCCTAGGCCAGTTGCAGGCTCATGGCTGCTGGCTGTGCTTGTGAGGTCACAGCAGCCTCAGTGTCTCTGTAGATAGTGCCATGCTCATGGCTGCTGGCTGTGCTTGTGAGGTCACAGCAGCCTCAGTGCCTCCTCTGCCAGTGGCAGGCTCATGGCTGCTGGCTGTGCTTGTGAGGTCACAGCAGCCTCAGAGCTTCTGAGGCCAGTGGCAGTCTCATGGCTGCTGGCTGTGCTTGTGAGGTCACAGCAGCCTCAGTGCCTCTGAGGCCAGTGGGAGTCTCATGGCTCCTGGCTGTGCTTGTGAGGTCACAGCAGACTCAGTGCCTCCTAGGTTAGTGTCCATCGCCCCCTACTGGCTGTGCTTGTGAGGTCTCAGCAGCCTCAGTGCCTCCTCTGCCAGTGTCAGGCTCATGGCTGCTGGCTTTGCTTGTGAGGTCACAGCAGCCTGAATGCCTCCCTGACCAGTGTCAGGGTCATGGCTGCTGGCTGTGCTTGTGAGGTCACAGAAGCCTGATTGCCTTCTAGGCCAGTGTCATTGTCATGGCTGCTGGCTGTGCTTGTGAGGTCACAGCAGCCTCTGTGCCTCATAGTTTAGTGTCCAGCGTCCCCTGCTGGCTATGCTTGTGAGGTCAGAGCAGACTCAGTGCCTCAGAAGTTAGTGTCCATCGCCCCCTACTGGCTGTGCTTGTGAGGTCACAGCAGACTCAGGGCCTCATAGTTTAGTGTCCAGCGTCCCCTGCTGGCTGTGCTTGTGAGGTCACTGCAGACTCAGTGCCTGCTAGGTTATCTCCAGTGCCCCCTGCTGGCTGTGCTTGTGAGGTCACAGCAGCCTCAGTGCCTCCTCTGCCAGTGTCAGGCTCATGGTTGCTGGCTGTGCTTGTGAGGTCACAGCAGCCTCAGTGTCTCCGTGGATAGTGCCATGCTCATGGCTGCTGGCTGTGCTTGTGAGGGCACAGCAGCCTCAGTGCCTCTGAGGCCAGTGGCAGGGTCATGGCTGCTGGCTCTGCTTGTGAGGTCACAGCAGCCTCAGTGTCTCCGTGGATAGTGCCATGCTCATGGCTGCTGGCTGTGCTTGTGAGGTCACAGCAGCCTCAGTGTCTCCGTGGATAGTGCCATGCTCATGGCTGCTGGCTGTGCTTGTGACGTCACAGCAGCCTCAGTGCCTCCTCTGCCAGTGGCAGTCTCATGGCTGCTGGCTGTGCTTGTGAGGTCACAGCAGCCTCAGTGCCTCCTCTGCCAGTGGCAGTCTCATGGCTGCTGGCTGTGCTTCTGACGTCACAGCAGCCTCAGTGGCTCGTAGGTTAGTGTCCATCGCCCCCTACTGGTTGTGCTTGTGAGGTCACAGCAGCCTCAGTGCCTCCTAGGCCAGTATCAGGCTCATGGCTGCTGGCTGTGCTTGTGAGGTCACAGCAGCCTGAATGCCTCCTAGACCAGTGTCAGGCTCATGGCTGCTGGCTGTGCTTCTGAGGTCACAGCAGCCTCAGTGCCTCCTCTGCCAGTGTCAGGCTCATGGCTGCTGGCTGTGCTTGTGAGGTCACAGCAGCCTCAGTGCCTTCTAGGCCAGTGTCAGGGTCATGGCTGCTGGCTGTGCTTGTGAGGTCACAGAAGCCTGATTGCCTTCTAGGCCAGTTTCATTTTCATGGCTACTGGCTGTGCTTATGAGGTCACAGCAGCCTCTGTGCCTCATAGTTTAGTGTCCAGCGCCCCCTACTGGCTGTGCTTGTGAGGTCACAGCACCCTCAGTGCCTCACAGGCCAGTATCAGGCTCCTGGCTACTGGCTGTGCTTGTGATGTCACAGCAGCCTCAGTGCCTCCTAGGCCAGTATCAGGCTCATGGCTGCTGGCTGTGCTTGTGAGGTCACAAAAGCCTGAATGTCTCCTAGGCCAGTGGCAGGCTCATGGCTGCTGGCTCTGCTTGTGAGGTCACAGCAGACTCAGTGCCTCATAGTTAGTGTCCATCGCCCCCTGCTGGCTGTGCTTCTGAGGTCACAGCAGCCTCAGTGCCTCCTCTGCCAGTGCCATGCTCATGGTTGCTGGCTGTGCTTGTGAGGTCACAGAAGCCTCAGTGCCTCACAGGCCAGTTTCAGGCTCATGGCTGCTGGCTGTGCTTGTGACGTCACAGCAGCCTCAGTGCCTCATAGTTTAGTGTCCAGGGTCCCCTGCTGGCTCTGCTTGTGAGGTCACAGCAGACTCAGTGCCTCATAGGTTAGTGTCCATCACCCCCTACTGGCTGTGCTTGTGAGGTCACAGAAGCCTGAATGCCTCCTAGGCCAGTGGCAGTCTCATGGCTGCTGGCTCTGCTTGTGAGGTCACAGCAGACTCAGTGCCTCATAGGCTAGTATCAGTCTCATGGCTGCTGGCTGTGCTTGTGAGGTCACAGTAGCCTCAGTGCCTCTGAGACCATTGTCAGTCTCATGGCTGCTGCCTCTGCTTGTGAGGTCACAGCAGCCTCAGTGCATGATAGGTTATCTCCAGTGCCCCCTCCTGGCTGTGCTTGTGAGGTCACAGCAGCCTCAGTGCCTCCTCTGCCAGTGTCAGGCTCATGGCTACTGGCTGTGCTTGTGACGTCACAGCAGCCTGAGTGCCTCCTAGGCCCGTGGCAGGCTCATGGCTACTGGTTGTGCTTGTGAGGTCACAGCAGCCTCAGTGCTTCTGAGGCCAGTGTCATTGTCATGGCTGCTGGCTGTGCTTGTGAGGTCACAGAAGCCTCAGTGCCTCCTCTGCCAGTGGCAGTCTCATGGCTGCTGGCTGTGCTTCTGAGGTCACAACAGCCTTAGTGCCGCATAGTTTAGTGTCCAGCGTCCCCTGCTGGCTGTGCTTGTGAGGTCACAGCAGACTCAGTGCCTCCAAGGTTAGTGTCCATCGCCCCCCACTGGCTGTGCTTCTGAGGTCACAGCAGCCTCAGTGCCTCCTCCGCCAGTGTCAGGCTCATGGCTGCTGGCTGTGCTTGTGAGGTCACAGCAGCCTGAATGCCTCCTAGACCAGTATCTGGCTCATGGCTACTGGCTGTGCTTGTGAGGTCACAGCAGCCTGAATGCCTCCTAGACCAGTATCAGGCTCATGGCTACTGGCTGTGCTTGTGAGGTCACACAAGCCTGATTGCCTCCTAGGCCAGTGGCAGGCTCATGGCTGCTGGCTGTGCTTGTGAGGTCACAGCAGACTCAGTGCCTCAAAAGTTAGTGTGCAGCGCCCCCTGCTGGCTGTGCTTGTGAGGTCACAGTAGCCTCAGTGCCTCCCAGGCCAATATCAGGCTCCTGGCTACTGGCTATGCTTGTGACGACACAGCAGCCTGAGTGTCTCCTAGGCCAGTGGCAGGCTCATGGCTGCTGGCTGTGCTTGTGAGGTCACAGCAGCCTCAGTGCTTCTGAGGCCAGTGGCAGTCTCATGGCTGCTGGCTGTGCTTGTGAGGTCACAGAAGCCTCAGTGCCTCTGAGGCCAGTGGCAGTCTCATGGCTGCTGGCTGTGCTTGTGAGGTCACAGCAGCCTCAGTGCCTCCTAGGTTAGTGTCCATCGCCCCCTACTGGCTGTGCTTGTGAGGTCTCAGCAGCCTCAGTGCCTCCTCTGCCAGTGTCAGGCTCATGGCTGCTGGCTGTGCTTGTGACGTCACAGCAGCCTGAATGCCTCCTAGGCCAGTGGCAGGCTCATGGCTGCTGGCTGTGCTTTTGAGGTCACAGCAGCCTGAATGCCTCCCTGACCAGTGTCAGGGTCATGGCTGCTGGCTGTGCTTCTGAGGTCACAGAAGCCTGATTGCCTTCTAGGCCAGTGTCATTGTCATGGCTACTGGCTGTGCTTGTGAGGTCACAGCAGCCTCTGTGCCTCATAGTTTAGTGTCCAGCATCCCCTGCTGGCTATGCTTGTGAGGTCAGAGCAGACTCAGGGCCTCATAGTTTAGTGTCCAGCGTCCCCTGCTGGCTGTGCTTGTGAGGTCACTGCAGACTCAGTGCCTGCTAGGTTATCTCCAGTGCCCCCTGCTGGCTGTGTTGTGAGGTCACAGCAGCCTCAGTGCCTCCTCTGCCAGTGTCAGGCTCATGGTTGCTGGCTGTGCTTGTGAGGTCACAGCAGCCTCAGTGTCTCCGTGGATAGTGCCATGCTCATGGCTGCTGGCTGTGCTTGTGAGGGCACAGCAGCCTCAGTGCCTCTGAGGCCAGTGGCAGGGTCATGGCTGCTGGCTCTGCTTGTGAGTTCACAGCAGCCTCAGTGTCTCCGTGGATAGTGCCATGCTCATGGCTGCTGGCTGTGCTTGTGAGGTCACAGCAGCCTCAGTGTCTCTGTGGATAGTGCCATGCTCATGGCTGCTGGCTGTGCTTGTGAGGTCACAGCAGCCTCAGTGTCTCCGTGGATAGTGCCATGCTCATGGCTGCTAGCTGTGCTTGTGACGTCACAGCAGCCTCAGTGCCTCCTCTGCCAGTGTCAGGCTCATGGCTGCTGGCTGTGCTTCTGAGGTCACAGAAGCCTCAGTGCCTCCTCTGCCAGTGTCAGGCTCATGGCTGCTGGCTGTGCTTGTGAGGTCACAGCAGCCTCAGTGCCTTCTAGGCCAGTGTCAGGGTCATGGCTGCTGGCTGTGCTTGTGAGGTCACAGAAGCCTGATTGCCTTCTAGGCCAGTTTCATTTTCATGGCTACTGGCTGTGCTTATGAGGTCACAGCAGCCTCTGTGCCTCATAGTTTAGTGTCCAGCGTCCCCTGCTGGCTATGCTTGTGAGGTCAGAGCAGTCTCAGTGCCTCATAAGTTAGTGTCCATCGCCCCCTACTGGCTGTGCTTGTGAGGTCACAGCACCCTCAGTGCCTCACAGGCCAGTATCAGGCTCATGGCTGCTGGCTGTGCTTGTGACGTCACAGCAGCCTCAGTGCCTCGTAGTTTAGTGTCCAGCGTCCCCTGCTGGCTGTGCTTGTGAGGTCACAGCAGACTCAGTGCCTCATAGGTTAGTGTCCATCACCCCCTACTGGCTGTGCTTGTGAGGTCACAGAAGCCTGAATGCCTCCTAGGCCAGTGGCAGTCTCATGGCTGCTGGCTCTGCTTGTCAGGTCACAGCAGACTCAGTGCCTCATAGGCTAGTATCAGTCTCATGGCTGCTGGCTGTGCTTGTGAGGTCAAAGCAGCCTCAGTGCCTCTGAGACCAGTGTCAATCTCATGGCTGCTGCCTCTGCTTGTGAAGTCACAGCAGCCTCAGTGCATGATAGGTTATCTCCAGTGCCCCCTCCTGCCTGTGCTTGTGAGGTCACAGCAGCCTCAGTGCCTCCTAGGACAGTGTCAGTCTCATGGCTACTGGCTATGCTTGTGACGTCACAGCAGCCTGAGTGCCTCCTAGGCCTGTGGCAGGCTCATGGCTACTGGTTGTGCTTGTGACGTCACAGCAGCCTCAGTGCTTCTGAGGCCAGTGGCAGTCTCATGGCTGCTGGCTGTGCTTCTGAGGTCACAACAGCCTTAGTGCCGCATAGTTTAGTGTCTAGCGTCCCCTGCTGGCTCTGCTTGTGAGGTCACAGCAGACTCTGTGCCTCATAGTTAGTTTCCATCGCCCCCTACTGGCTGTGCTTGTGAGGTCACAGCAGCCTCAGTGCCTCCAAGGTTAGTGTCCATCGCCCCCCACTGGCTGTGCTTCTGAGGTCACAGCAGCCTCAGTGCCTCCTCCGCCAGTGTCAGGCTCATGGCTGCTGGCTGTGCTTGTGAGGTCACAGCAGCCTGAATGCCTCCTAGACCAGTATCAGGCTCATGGCTACTGGCTGTGCTTGTGAGGTCACACAAGCCTGAATGCCTCCTAGGCCAGTGGCAGGCTCATGGCTGCTGGCTGTGCTTGTGAGGTCACAGCAGACTCAGTGCCTCAAAAGTTAGTGTGCAGCGCCCCCTGCTGGCTGTGCTTGTGAGGTCACAGTAGCCTCAGTGCCTCCCAGGCCAATATCAGGCTCCTGGCTACTGGCTATGCTTCTGACGACACAGCACCCTGAGTGTCTCCTAGGCCAGTGGCAGGCTCATGGCTGCTGGCTGTGCTTGTGAGGTCACAGCAGCCTCAGTGCCTCCTCTGCCAGTGGCAGTCTCAGGGCTGCTGGCTGTGCTTGTGAGGTCACAGAAGCCTCAGTGCCTCCTCTGCCAGTGCCAGTCTCATGGCTCCTGGCTGTGCTTGTGAGGTCACAGCAGACTCAGTGCCTCCTAGGTTAGTGTCCATCGCCCCCTACTGGCTGTGCTTGTGAGGTCTCAGCAGCCTCAGTGCCTCCTCTGCCAGTGTCAGGCTCATGGCTGCTGGCTTTGCTTGTGAGGTCACAGCAGCCTGAATGCCTCCCTGACCAGTGTCAGGGTCATGGCTGCTGGCTGTGCTTCTGAGGTCACAGAAGCCTGATTGCCTTCTAGGCCAGTGTCATTGTCATGGCTACTGGCTGTGCTTGTGAGGTCACAGCAGCCTCTGTGCCTCATAGTTTAGTGTCCAGCGTACCCTGCTGGCTATGCGTGTGAGGTCAGAGCAGACTCAGTGCCTCAGAAGTTAGTGTCCATCGCCCCCTACTGGCTGTGCTTGTGAGGTCACAGCAGACTCAGGGCCTCATAGTTTAGTGTCCAGCGTCCCCTGCTGGCTGTGCTTGTGAGGTCACTGCAGACTCAGTGCCTGCTAGGTTATCTCCAGTGCCCCCTGCTGGCTGTGTTGTGAGGTCACAGCAGCCTCAGTGCCTCCTCTGCCAGTGTCAGGCTCATGGTTGCTGGCTGTGCTTGTGAGGTCACAGCAGCCTCAGTGTCTCCGTGGATAGTGCCATGCTCATGGCTGCTGGCTGTGCTTGCGAGGGCACAGCAGCCTCAGTGCCTCTGAGGCCAGTGGCAGGGTCATGGCTGCTGGCTCTGCTTGTGAGGTCACAGCAGACTCAGTGTCTCCGTGGATAGTGCCATGCTCATGGCTGCTGGCTGTGCTTGTGAGGTCACAGCAGCCTCAGTGTCTCTGTGGATAGTGCCATGCTCATGGCTGCTGGCTGTGCTTGTGACGTCACAGCAGCCTCAGTGTCTCCGTGGATAGTGCCATGCTCATGGCTGCTGGCTGTGCTTGTGAGGTCACAGCAGCTTCAGTGCCTCCTCTGCCAGTGGCAGGCTCATGGTTGCTGGCTGTGCTTGTGAGGTCACAGCAGCCTCAGTGCCTCTGAGGCCAGTGGCAGTCTCATGGCTGCTGGCTGTGCTTGTGACATCACAGCAGCCTCAGTGCCTCCTAGGTTAGTGTCCATCGCCCCCTACTGGTTGTGCTTGTGAGGTCACAGCAGCCTCAGTGCCTCCTAGGACAGTATCAGGCTCATGGCTGCTGGCTGTGCTTGTGAGGTGACAGAAGCCTGAATGCCTCCTAGGCCAGTGGCAGTCTCATGGCTGCTGGCTCTGCTTGTGACGTCACAGCAGCCTCAGTGCCTCACAGGCCAATATCAGGCTCCTGGCTGCTGGCTATGCTTGTGACATCACAGCAGCCTGAATGCCTCCTAGGCCCGTGGCAGGCTCATGGCTGCTGGCTGTGCTTGTGAGGTCACAGCAGCCTCAGTGCCTCTGAGGCCAGTGGCAGGGTCATGGCTGCTGGCTGTGCTTGTGAGGTCACAGCAGCCTCAGTGCCTCCTCTGCCAGTGGCAGTCTCATGGCTGCTGGCTGTGCTTGTGAGGTCACAGCAGCCTCAGTGCCTCCTAGGTTAGTGTCCATCGCCCGCTACTGGCTGTGCTTCTGAGGTCACAGCAGCCTGAATGCCTCCTAGACCAGTGTCAGGGTCATGGCTGCTGGCCGTGCTTGTGAGGTCACACAAGCCTCAGTGCCTCCTAGGCCAGTATCAGGCTCATGGCTACTGGCTGTGCTTGTGAGGTCACAGCAGCCTCTGGGCCTCATAGTTTAGTGTCCAGCATCCCCTGCTGCCTCTGCTTGTGAGGTCACAGCAGACTCAGTGCCTCACAGGTTAGTGTGCAGCGCCCCCTGCTGGCTATGCTTGTGAGGTCACAGCAGCCTCAGTGCCTCCCAGGCCAATATCAGGCTCATGGCTGCTGGCTGTGCTTGTGAGGTCACAGCAGCCTCAGTGTCTCCTAGGCCAGTGGCAGGCTCATGGCTGCTGGCTGTGCTTGTGAGGTCACAGCAGCCTCAGTGCCTCCGAGGCCAATACCAGGCTCCTGGCTGCTGGCTGTGCTTGTGAGGTCACAGCAGCCTGAGTGCCTCCTAGGCCCGTGGCAGGCTCATGGCTGCTGGCTGTGCTTGTGAGGTCACAGCAGCCTCAGTGCCTCTGAGGCCAGTGGCAGGGTCATGGCTGCTGGCTGTGCTTGTGACGTCACAGAAGCCTCAGTGCCTCCTCTGCCAGTGGCAGTCTCATGGCTGCTGGCTGTGCTTGTGAGGTCACAGCAGACTCAGTGCCTCCTAGGTTAGTGTCCATCGCCCCCTACTGGCTGTGCTTGTGAGGTCACAGCAGACTCAGTGCCTCCTCTGCCAGTGTCAGGCTCATGGCTGCTGGCTGTGCTTGTGGGTCACAGCAGCCTGAATGCCTCCTAGACCAGTGTCAGGCTCATGGCTGCTGGCTGTGCTTCTGAGGTCACAGAAGCCTCAGTGCCTCCTCTGCCAGTGTCAGGCTCATGGCTGCTGGCTGTGCTTGTGAGGTCACAGCAGCCTCAGTGCCTCCTCTGCCAGTGTCAGGCTCATGTCTACTGGCTGTGCTTGTGACGTCACAGCAGCCTGAGTGCCTCCTAGGCCCGTGGCAGGCTCATGGCTACTGGTTGTGCTTGTGAGGTCACAGCAGCCTCAGTGCTTCTGAGGCCAGTGTCATTGTCATGGCTGCTGGCTGTGCTTGTGAGGTCACAGAAGCCTCAGTGCCTCCTCTGCCAGTGGCAGTCTCATGGCTGCTGGCTGTGCTTCTGAGGTCACAACAGCCTTAGTGCCGCACAGTTTAGTGTCCAGCGTCCCCTGCTGGCTCTGCTTGTGAGGTCACAGCAGACTCAGTGCCTCATAGTTAGTTTCCATCGCCCCCTACTGGCTGTGCTTGTGAGGTCACAGCAGCCTCAGTGCCTCCAAGGTTAGTGTCCATCGCCCCCCACTGGCTGTGCTTCTGAGGTCACAGCAGCCTCAGTGCCTCCTCCGCCAGTGTCAGGCTCATGGCTGCTGGCTGTGCTTGTGAGGTCACAGCAGCCTGAATGCCTCCTAGACCAGTATCAGGCTCATGGCTACTGGCTGTGCTTGTGAGGCCACACAAGCCTGAATGCCTCCTAGGCCAGTGGCAGGCTCATGGCTGCTGGCTGTGCTTGTGAGGTCACAGCAGCCTCAGTGCCTCTGAGGCCAGTGGCAGGGTCATGGCTGCTGGCTGTGCTTGTGAGGTCACAGCAGCCTCAGTGCCTCCTCTGCCAGTGGCAGTCTCATGGCGGCTGGCTGTGCTTGTGAGGTCACAGCAGCCTCAGTGCCTCCTAGGTTAGTGTCCATCGCCCGCTACTGGCTGTGCTTCTGAGGTCACAGCAGCCTGAATGCCTCCTAGACCAGTGTCAGGGTCATGGCTGCTGGCCGTGCTTGTGAGGTCACAGAAGCCTGAATGCCTCCTAGGCCAGTATCAGGCTCATGGCTACTGGCTGTGCTTGTGAGGTCACAGCAGCCTCTGGGCCTCATAGTTTAGTGTCCAGCATCCCCTGCTGCCTCTGCTTGTGAGGTCACAGCAGACTCAGTGCCTCACAGGTTAGTGTGCAGCGCCCCCTGCTGGCTATGCTTGTGAGGTCACAGCAGCCTCAGTGCCTCCCAGGCCAATATCAGGCTCATGGCTGCTGGCTGTGCTTGTGAGGTCACAGCAGACTCAGTGCCTCCTAGGACAGTATCAGGCTCATGGCTGCTGGCTGTGCTTGTGAGGTCACAGCAGCCTGAATGCCTCCTAGGCCAGTGGCAGGCTCATGGCTGCTGGCTCTGCTTGTGAGGTCACAGCAGCCTCAGTGCCTCCTCTGCCAGTGGCAGGCTCATGGCTGCTGGCTGTGCTTGTGAGGTCACAGCAGCCTCACTGTCTCCGTGGATAGTGCCATGCTCATGGCTGCTGGCTGTGCTTGTGAGGTCACAGCAGCCTCAGTGTCTCCTAGGCCAGTGGCAGGCTCATGGCTGCTGGCTGTGCTTGTGAGGTCACAGCAGCCTCAGTGCCTCCGAGGCCAATACCAGGCTCCTGGCTGCTGGCTGTGCTTGTGAGGTCACAGCAGCCTGAGTGCCTCCTAGGCCCATGGCAGGCTCATGGCTGCTGGCTGTCCTTGTGAGGTCACAGCAGCCTCAGTGCCTCCTAGGTTAGTGTCCATCGCCCCCTACTGGCTGTGCTTCTGAGGTCACAGCAGACTCAGTGCCTCCTCTGCCAGTGTCAGGCTCATGGCTGCTGGCTGTGCTTGTGGGTCACAGCAGCCTGAATGCCTCCTAGACCAGTGTCAGGCTCATGGCTGCTGGCTGTGCTTGTGACGTCACAGAAGCCTCAGTGCCTCCTCTGCCAGTGTCAGGCTCATGGCTGCTGGCTGTGCTTGTGAGGTCACAGCAGCCTCAGTGCCTCCTCTGCCAGTGTCAGGCTCATGGCTACTGGCTGTGCTTGTGACGTCACAGCAGCCTGAGTGCCTCCTAGGCCCGTGGCAGGCTCATGGCTACTGGTTGTGCTTGTGACGTCACAGCAGCCTCAGTGCTTCTGAGGCCAGTGTCATTGTCATGGCTGCTGGCTGTGCTTGTGAGGTCACAGCAGCCTCAGTGCCTCCTCTGCCAGTGGCAGTCTCATGGCTGCTGGCTGTGCTTCTGAGGTCACAACAGCCTTAGTGCCGCATAGTTTAGTGTCCAGCGTCCCCTGCTGGCTCTGCTTGTGAGGTCACAGCAGACTCAGTGCCTCATAGTTAGTTTCCATCGCCCCCTACTGGCTGTGCTTGTGAGGTCACAGCAGCCTCAGTGCCTCCAAGGTTAGTGTCCATCGCCCCCCACTGGCTGTGCTTCTGAGGTCACAGCAGCCTCAGTGCCTCCTCCGCCAGTGTCAGGCTCATGGCTGCTGGCTGTGCTTGTGAGGTCACAGCAGCCTGAATGCCTCCTAGACCATAATCAGGCTCATGGCTACTGGCTGTGCTTGTGAGGTCACACAAGCCTGAATGCCTCCTAGGCCAGTGGCAGGCTCATGGCTGCTGGCTGTGCTTGTGAGGTCACAGCAGACTCAGTGCCTCAAAAGTTAGTGTGCAGCGCCCCCTGCTGGCTGTGCTTGTGAGGTCACAGTAGCCTCAGTGCCTCCCAGGCCAATATCAGGCTCCTGGCTACTGGCTATGCTTGTGACGACACAGCAGCCTGAGTGCCTCCTAGGCCAGTGGCAGGCTCATGGCTGCTGGCTGTGCTTGTGAGGTCACAGCAGCCTCAGTGCTTCTGAGGCCAGTGGCAGTCTCATGGCTGCTGGCTGTGCTTGTGAGGTCACAGAAGCCTCAGTGCCTCCTCTGCCAGTGCCAGTCTCATGGCTCCTGGCTGTGCTTGTGAGGTCACAGCAGCCTCAGTGCTTCTGAGGCCAGTGGCAGTCTCATGGCTGCTGGCTGTGCTTGTGAGGTCACAGAAGCCTCAGTGCCTCTGAGGCCAGTGGCAGTCTCATGGCTGCTGGCTGTGCTTGTGAGGTCACAGCAGCCTCAGTGCCTCCTAGGTTAGTGTCCATCGCCCCCTACTGGCTGTGCTTGTGAGGTCTCAGCAGCCTCAGTGCCTCCTCTGCCAGTGTCAGGCTCATGGCTGCTGGCTGTGCTTGTGACGTCACAGCAGCCTGAATGCCTCCTAGGCCAGTGGCAGGCTCATGGCTGCTGGCTGTGCTTTTGAGGTCACAGCAGCCTGAATGCCTCCCTGACCAGTGTCAGGGTCATGGCTGCTGGCTGTGCTTCTGAGGTCACAGAAGCCTGATTGCCTTCTAGGCCAGTGTCATTGTCATGGCTACTGGCTGTGCTTGTGAGGTCACAGCAGCCTCTGTGCCTCATAGTTTAGTGTCCAGCATCCCCTGCTGGCTATGCTTGTGAGGTCAGAGCAGACTCAGGGCCTCATAGTTTAGTGTCCAGCGTCCCCTGCTGGCTGTGCTTGTGAGGTCACTGCAGACTCAGTGCCTGCTAGGTTATCTCCAGTGCCCCCTGCTGGCTGTGTTGTGAGGTCACAGCAGCCTCAGTGCCTCCTCTGCCAGTGTCAGGCTCATGGTTGCTGGCTGTGCTTGTGAGGTCACAGCAGCCTCAGTGTCTCCGTGGATAGTGCCATGCTCATGGCTGCTGGCTGTGCTTGTGAGGGCACAGCAGCCTCAGTGCCTCTGAGGCCAGTGGCAGGGTCATGGCTGCTGGCTCTGCTTGTGAGTTCACAGCAGCCTCAGTGTCTCCGTGGATAGTGCCATGCTCATGGCTGCTGGCTGTGCTTGTGAGGTCACAGCAGCCTCAGTGTCTCTGTGGATAGTGCCATGCTCATGGCTGCTGGCTGTGCTTGTGAGGTCACAGCAGCCTCAGTGTCTCCGTGGATAGTGCCATGCTCATGGCTGCTGGCTGTGCTTGTGACGTCACAGCAGCCTCAGTGCCTCCTCTGCCAGTGTCAGGCTCATGGCTGCTGGCTGTGCTTCTGAGGTCACAGAAGCCTCAGTGCCTCCTCTGCCAGTGTCAGGCTCATGGCTGCTGGCTGTGCTTGTGAGGTCACAGCAGCCTCAGTGCCTTCTAGGCCAGTGTCAGGGTCATGGCTGCTGGCTGTGCTTGTGAGGTCACAGAAGCCTGATTGCCTTCTAGGCCAGTGTCATTGTCATGGCTACTGGCTGTGCTTATGAGGTCACAGCAGCCTCTGTGCCTCATAGTTTAGTGTCCAGCGTCCCCTGCTGGCTATGCTTGTGAGGTCAGAGCAGTCTCAGTGCCTCATAAGTTAGTGTCCATCGCCCCCTACTGGCTGTGCTTGTGAGGTCACAGCACCCTCAGTGCCTCACAGGCCAGTATCAGGCTCATGGCTGCTGGCTGTGCTTGTGACGTCACAGCAGCCTCAGTGCCTCGTAGTTTAGTGTCCAGCGTCCCCTGCTGGCTGTGCTTGTGAGGTCACAGCAGACTCAGTGCCTCATAGGTTAGTGTCCATCACCCCCTACTGGCTGTGCTTGTGAGGTCACAGAAGCCTGAATGCCTCCTAGGCCAGTGGCAGTCTCATGGCTGCTGGCTCTGCTTGTCAGGTCACAGCAGACTCAGTGCCTCATAGGCTAGTATCAGTCTCATGGCTGCTGGCTGTGCTTGTGAGGTCAAAGCAGCCTCAGTGCCTCTGAGACCAGTGTCAATCTCATGGCTGCTGCCTCTGCTTGTGAAGTCACAGCAGCCTCAGTGCATGATAGGTTATCTCCAGTGCCCCCTCCTGCCTGTGCTTGTGAGGTCACAGCAGCCTCAGTGCCTCCTAGGACAGTGTCAGTCTCATGGCTACTGGCTATGCTTGTGACGTCACAGCAGCCTGAGTGCGTCCTAGGCCTGTGGCAGGCTCATGGCTACTGGTTGTGCTTGTGACGTCACAGCAGCCTCAGTGCTTCTGAGGCCAGTGGCAGTCTCATGGCTGCTGGCTGTGCTTCTGAGGTCACAACAGCCTTAGTGCCGCATAGTTTAGTGTCTAGCGTCCCCTGCTGGCTCTGCTTGTGAGGTCACAGCAGACTCTGTGCCTCATAGTTAGTTTCCATCGCCCCCTACTGGCTGTGCTTGTGAGGTCACAGCAGCCTCAGTGCCTCCAAGGTTAGTGTCCATCGCCCCCCACTGGCTGTGCTTCTGAGGTCACAGCAGCCTCAGTGCCTCCTCCGCCAGTGTCAGGCTCATGGCTGCTGGCTGTGCTTGTGAGGTCACAGCAGCCTGAATGCCTCCTAGACCAGTATCAGGCTCATGGCTACTGGCTGTGCTTGTGAGGTCACACAAGCCTGAATGCCTCCTAGGCCAGTGGCAGGCTCATGGCTGCTGGCTGTGCTTGTGAGGTCACAGCAGACTCAGTGCCTCAAAAGTTAGTGTGCAGCGCCCCCTGCTGGCTGTGCTTGTGAGGTCACAGTAGCCTCAGTGCCTCCCAGGCCAATATCAGGCTCCTGGCTACTGGCTATGCTTCTGACGACACAGCACCCTGAGTGTCTCCTAGGCCAGTGGCAGGCTCATGGCTGCTGGCTGTGCTTGTGAGGTCACAGCAGCCTCAGTGCCTCCTCTGCCAGTGGCAGTCTCAGGGCTGCTGGCTGTGCTTGTGAGGTCACAGAAGCCTCAGTGCCTCCTCTGCCAGTGCCAGTCTCATGGCTCCTGGCTGTGCTTGTGAGGTCACAGCAGACTCAGTGCCTCCTAGGTTAGTGTCCATCGCCCCCTACTGGCTGTGCTTGTGAGGTCTCAGCAGCCTCAGTGCCTCCTCTGCCAGTGTCAGGCTCATGGCTGCTGGCTTTGCTTGTGAGGTCACAGCAGCCTGAATGCCTCCCTGACCAGTGTCAGGGTCATGGCTGCTGGCTGTGCTTCTGAGGTCACAGAAGCCTGATTGCCTTCTAGGCCAGTGTCATTGTCATGGCTACTGGCTGTGCTTGTGAGGTCACAGCAGCCTCTGTGCCTCATAGTTTAGTGTCCAGCGTACCCTGCTGGCTATGCGTGTGAGGTCAGAGCAGACTCAGTGCCTCAGAAGTTAGTGTCCATCGCCCCCTACTGGCTGTGCTTGTGAGGTCACAGCAGACTCAGGGCCTCATAGTTTAGTGTCCAGCGTCCCCTGCTGGCTGTGCTTGTGAGGTCACTGCAGACTCAGTGCCTGCTAGGTTATCTCCAGTGCCCCCTGCTGGCTGTGTTGTGAGGTCACAGCAGCCTCAGTGCCTCCTCTGCCAGTGTCAGGCTCATGGTTGCTGGCTGTGCTTGTGAGGTCACAGCAGCCTCAGTGTCTCCGTGGATAGTGCCATGCTCATGGCTGCTGGCTGTGCTTGCGAGGGCACAGCAGCCTCAGTGCCTCTGAGGCCAGTGGCAGGGTCATGGCTGCTGGCTCTGCTTGTGAGGTCACAGCAGACTCAGTGTCTCCGTGGATAGTGCCATGCTCATGGCTGCTGGCTGTGCTTGTGAGGTCACAGCAGCCTCAGTGTCTCTGTGGATAGTGCCATGCTCATGGCTGCTGGCTGTGCTTGTGACGTCACAGCAGCCTCAGTGTCTCCGTGGATAGTGCCATGCTCATGGCTGCTGGCTGTGCTTGTGAGGTCACAGCAGTTTCAGTGCCTCCTCTGCCAGTGGCAGGCTCATGGTTGCTGGCTGTGCTTGTGAGGTCACAGCAGCCTCAGTGCCTCTGAGGCCAGTGGCAGTCTCATGGCTGCTGGCTGTGCTTGTGACATCACAGCAGCCTCAGTGCCTCCTAGGTTAGTGTCCATCGCCCCCTACTGGTTGTGCTTGTGAGGTCACAGCAGCCTCAGTGCCTCCTAGGACAGTATCAGGCTCATGGCTGCTGGCTGTGCTTGTGAGGTGACAGAAGCCTGAATGCCTCCTAGGCCAGTGGCAGTCTCATGGCTGCTGGCTCTGCTTGTGACGTCACAGCAGCCTCAGTGCCTCACAGGCCAATATCAGGCTCCTGGCTGCTGGCTATGCTTGTGACATCACAGCAGCCTGAATGCCTCCTAGGCCCGTGGCAGGCTCATGGCTGCTGGCTGTGCTTGTGAGGTCACAGCAGCCTCAGTGCCTCTGAGGCCAGTGGCAGGGTCATGGCTGCTGGCTGTGCTTGTGAGGTCACAGCAGCCTCAGTGCCTCCTCTGCCAGTGGCAGTCTCATGGCTGCTGGCTGTGCTTGTGAGGTCACAGCAGCCTCAGTGCCTCCTAGGTTAGTGTCCATCGCCCGCTACTGGCTGTGCTTCTGAGGTCACAGCAGCCTGAATGCCTCCTAGACCAGTGTCAGGGTCATGGCTGCTGGCCGTGCTTGTGAGGTCACACAAGCCTCAGTGCCTCCTAGGCCAGTATCAGGCTCATGGCTACTGGCTGTGCTTGTGAGGTCACAGCAGCCTCTGGGCCTCATAGTTTAGTGTCCAGCATCCCCTGCTGCCTCTGCTTGTGAGGTCACAGCAGACTCAGTGCCTCACAGGTTAGTGTGCAGCGCCCCCTGCTGGCTATGCTTGTGAGGTCACAGCAGCCTCAGTGCCTCCCAGGCCAATATCAGGCTCATGGCTGCTGGCTGTGCTTGTGAGGTCACAGCAGCCTCAGTGTCTCCTAGGCCAGTGGCAGGCTCATGGCTGCTGGCTGTGCTTGTGAGGTCACAGCAGCCTCAGTGCCTCCGAGGCCAATACCAGGCTCCTGGCTGCTGGCTGTGCTTGTGAGGTCACAGCAGCCTGAGTGCCTCCTAGGCCCGTGGCAGGCTCATGGCTGCTGGCTGTGCTTGTGAGGTCACAGCAGCCTCAGTGCCTCTGAGGCCAGTGGCAGGGTCATGGCTGCTGGCTGTGCTTGTGACGTCACAGAAGCCTCAGTGCCTCCTCTGCCAGTGGCAGTCTCATGGCTGCTGGCTGTGCTTGTGAGGTCACAGCAGACTCAGTGCCTCCTAGGTTAGTGCCCATCGCCCGCTACTGGCTGTGCTTGTGAGGTCACAGCAGACTCAGTGCCTCCTCTGCCAGTGTCAGGCTCATGGCTGCTGGCTGTGCTTGTGGGTCACAGCAGCCTGAATGCCTCCTAGACCAGTGTCAGGCTCATGGCTGCTGGCTGTGCTTCTGAGGTCACAGAAGCCTCAGTGCCTCCTCTGCCAGTGTCAGGCTCATGGCTGCTGGCTGTGCTTGTGAGGTCACAGCAGCCTCAGTGCCTCCTCTGCCAGTGTCAGGCTCATGTCTACTGGCTGTGCTTGTGACGTCACAGCAGCCTGAGTGCCTCCTAGGCCCGTGGCAGGCTCATGGCTACTGGTTGTGCTTGTGAGGTCACAGCAGCCTCAGTGCTTCTGAGGCCAGTGTCATTGTCATGGCTGCTGGCTGTGCTTGTGAGGTCACAGAAGCCTCAGTGCCTCCTCTGCCAGTGGCAGTCTCATGGCTGCTGGCTGTGCTTCTGAGGTCACAACAGCCTTAGTGCCGCACAGTTTAGTGTCCAGCGTCCCCTGCTGGCTCTGCTTGTGAGGTCACAGCAGACTCAGTGCCTCATAGTTAGTTTCCATCGCCCCCTACTGGCTGTGCTTGTGAGGTCACAGCAGCCTCAGTGCCTCCAAGGTTAGTGTCCATCGCCCCCCACTGGCTGTGCTTCTGAGGTCACAGCAGCCTCAGTGCCTCCTCCGCCAGTGTCAGGCTCATGGCTGCTGGCTGTGCTTGTGAGGTCACAGCAGCCTGAATGCCTCCTAGACCAGTATCAGGCTCATGGCTACTGGCTGTGCTTGTGAGGCCACACAAGCCTGAATGCCTCCTAGGCCAGTGGCAGGCTCATGGCTGCTGGCTGTGCTTGTGAGGTCACAGCAGCCTCAGTGCCTCTGAGGCCAGTGGCAGGGTCATGGCTGCTGGCTGTGCTTGTGAGGTCACAGCAGCCTCAGTGCCTCCTCTGCCAGTGGCAGTCTCATGGCGGCTGGCTGTGCTTGTGAGGTCACAGCAGCCTCAGTGCCTCCTAGGTTAGTGTCCATCGCCCGCTACTGGCTGTGCTTCTGAGGTCACAGCAGCCTGAATGCCTCCTAGACCAGTGTCAGGGTCATGGCTGCTGGCCGTGCTTGTGAGGTCACAGAAGCCTGAATGCCTCCTAGGCCAGTATCAGGCTCATGGCTACTGGCTGTGCTTGTGAGGTCACAGCAGCCTCTGGGCCTCATAGTTTAGTGTCCAGCATCCCCTGCTGCCTCTGCTTGTGAGGTCACAGCAGACTCAGTGCCTCACAGGTTAGTGTGCAGCGCCCCCTGCTGGCTATGCTTGTGAGGTCACAGCAGCCTCAGTGCCTCCCAGGCCAATATCAGGCTCATGGCTGCTGGCTGTGCTTGTGAGGTCACAGCAGACTCAGTGCCTCCTAGGACAGTATCAGGCTCATGGCTGCTGGCTGTGCTTGTGAGGTCACAGCAGCCTGAATGCCTCCTAGGCCAGTGGCAGGCTCATGGCTGCTGGCTCTGCTTGTGAGGTCACAGCAGCCTCAGTGCCTCCTCTGCCAGTGGCAGGCTCATGGCTGCTGGCTGTGCTTGTGAGGTCACAGCAGCCTCACTGTCTCCGTGGATAGTGCCATGCTCATGGCTGCTGGCTGTGCTTGTGAGGTCACAGCAGCCTCAGTGTCTCCTAGGCCAGTGGCAGGCTCATGGCTGCTGGCTGTGCTTGTGAGGTCACAGCAGCCTCAGTGCCTCCGAGGCCAATACCAGGCTCCTGGCTGCTGGCTGTGCTTGTGAGGTCACAGCAGCCTGAGTGCCTCCTAGGCCCATGGCAGGCTCATGGCTGCTGGCTGTCCTTGTGAGGTCACAGCAGCCTCAGTGCCTCCTAGGTTAGTGTCCATCGCCCCCTACTGGCTGTGCTTCTGAGGTCACAGCAGACTCAGTGCCTCCTCTGCCAGTGTCAGGCTCATGGCTGCTGGCTGTGCTTGTGGGTCACAGCAGCCTGAATGCCTCCTAGACCAGTGTCAGGCTCATGGCTGCTGGCTGTGCTTGTGACGTCACAGAAGCCTCAGTGCCTCCTCTGCCAGTGTCAGGCTCATGGCTGCTGGCTGTGCTTGTGAGGTCACAGCAGCCTCAGTGCCTCCTCTGCCAGTGTCAGGCTCATGGCTACTGGCTGTGCTTGTGACGTCACAGCAGCCTGAGTGCCTCCTAGGCCCGTGGCAGGCTCATGGCTACTGGTTGTGCTTGTGACGTCACAGCAGCCTCAGTGCTTCTGAGGCCAGTGTCATTGTCATGGCTGCTGGCTGTGCTTGTGAGGTCACAGCAGCCTCAGTGCCTCCTCTGCCAGTGGCAGTCTCATGGCTGCTGGCTGTGCTTCTGAGGTCACAACAGCCTTAGTGCCGCATAGTTTAGTGTCCAGCGTCCCCTGCTGGCTCTGCTTGTGAGGTCACAGCAGACTCAGTGCCTCATAGTTAGTTTCCATCGCCCCCTACTGGCTGTGCTTGTGAGGTCACAGCAGCCTCAGTGCCTCCAAGGTTAGTGTCCATCGCCCCCCACTGGCTGTGCTTCTGAGGTCACAGCAGCCTCAGTGCCTCCTCCGCCAGTGTCAGGCTCATGGCTGCTGGCTGTGCTTGTGAGGTCACAGCAGCCTGAATGCCTCCTAGACCATAATCAGGCTCATGGCTACTGGCTGTGCTTGTGAGGTCACACAAGCCTGAATGCCTCCTAGGCCAGTGGCAGGCTCATGGCTGCTGGCTGTGCTTGTGAGGTCACAGCAGACTCAGTGCCTCAAAAGTTAGTGTGCAGCGCCCCCTGCTGGCTGTGCTTGTGAGGTCACAGTAGCCTCAGTGCCTCCCAGGCCAATATCAGGCTCCTGGCTACTGGCTATGCTTGTGACGACACAGCAGCCTGAGTGCCTCCTAGGCCAGTGGCAGGCTCATGGCTGCTGGCTGTGCTTGTGAGGTCACAGCAGCCTCAGTGCTTCTGAGGCCAGTGGCAGTCTCATGGCTGCTGGCTGTGCTTGTGAGGTCACAGAAGCCTCAGTGCCTCCTCTGCCAGTGCCAGTCTCATGGCTCCTGGCTGTGCTTGTGAGGTCACAGCAGACTCAGTGCCTCCTAGGTTAGTGTCCATCGCCCCCTACTGGCTGTGCTTGTGAGGTCTCAGCAGCCTCAGTGCCTCCTCTGCCAGTGTCAGGCTCATGGCTGCTGGCTTTGCTTGTGAGGTCACAGCAGCCTGAATGCCTCCCTGACCAGTGTCAGGGTCATGGCTGCTGGCTGTGCTTCTGAGGTCACAGAAGCCTGATTGCCTTCTAGGCCAGTGTCATTGTCATGGCTACTGGCTGTGCTTGTGAGGTCACAGCAGCCTCTGTGCCTCATAGTTTAGTGTCCAGCGTCCCCTGCTGGCTATGCTTGTGAGGTCAGAGCAGACTCAGTGCCTCAGAAGTTAGTGTCCATCGCCCCCTACTGGCTGTGCTTGTGAGGTCACAGCAGACTCAGGGCCTCATAGTTTAGTGTCCAGCGTCCCCTGCTGGCTGTGCTTGTGAGGTCACTGCAGACTCAGTGCCTGCTAGGTTATCTCCAGTGCCCCCTGCTGGCTGTGTTGTGAGGTCACAGCAGCCTCAGTGCCTCCTCTGCCAGTGTCAGGCTCATGGTTGCTGGCTGTGCTTGTGAGGTCACAGCAGCCTCAGTGTCTCCGTGGATAGTGCCATGCTCATGGCTGCTGGCTGTGCTTGTGAGGTCACAGCAGCCTCAGTGTCTCTGTGGATAGTGCCATGCAATGGCTGCTGGCTGTGCTTGTGAGGTCACAGCAGCCTCAGTGTCTCCGTGGATAGTGCCATGCTCATGGCTGCTGGCTGTGCTTGTGACATCACAGCAGCATCAGTGCCTCCTCTGCCAGTGGCAGGCTCATGGCTGCTGGCTGTGCTTGTGAGGTCACAGCAGCCTCAGTGCCTCCTCTGCCAGTGGCAGTCTCATGGCTGCTGGCTGTGCTTCTGACGTCACAGCAGCCTCAGTGCCTCCTAGGTTAGTGTCAGGCTCATGGCTGCTGGCTGTGCTTCTGAGGTCACAGAAGCCTCAGTGCCTCCTCTGCCAGTGTCAGGGTCATGGCTGCTGGCTGTGCTTGTGAGGTCACAGCAGCCGCAGTGCCTTCTAGGCCAGTGTCAGGGTCATGGCTGCTGGCTGTGCTTGTGAGGTCACAGAAGCCTGATTGCCTTCTAGGCCAGTGTCATTGTCATGGCTACTGGCTGTGCTTATGAGGTCACAGCAGCCTCTGTGCCTCATAGTTTAGTGTCCAGCGTCCCCTGCTGGCTATGCTTGTGAGGTCAGAGCAGACTCAGTGCCTCATAAGTTAGTGTCCATCGCCCCCTACTGGCTGTGCTTGTGAGGTCACAGCACCCTCAGTGCCTCACAGGCCAGTATCAGGCTCCTGGCTGCTGGCTGTGCTTGTGATGTCACAGCAGCCTCAGTGCCTCCTAGGCCAGTATCAGGCTCATGGCTGCTGGCTGTGCTTGTGAGGTCACAGAAGCCTGAATGTTTCCTAGGCCAGTGGCAGGCTCATGGCTGCTGGCTCTGCTTGTGAGGTCACAGCAGACTCAGTGCCTCATAGTTAGTGTCCATCGCCCCCTGCTGGCTGTGCTTGTGAGGTAACAGCAGCCTCAGTGCCTCCTCTGCCAGTGCCATGCTCATGGTTGCTGGCTGTGCTTGTGAGGTCACAGAAGCCTCAGTGCCTCACAGGCCAGTTTCAGGCTCATGGCTGCTGGCTGTGCTTGTGACGTCACAGCAGCCTCAGTGCCTCATAGTTTAGTGTCCAGCGTCCCCTGCTGGCTGTGCTTGTGAGGTCACAGCAGCCTCAGTGCCTCCTAGGTTAGTGGCCATCGCCCCCTACTGGCTGTGCTTGTGAGGTGACAGAAGCCTGAATGCCTCCTAGGCCAGTGGCAGTCTCATGGCTGCTGGCTCTGCTTGTGAGGTCACAGCAGACTCAGTGCCTCATAGGCTAGTACCAGTCTCATGGCTGCTGGCTGTGCTTGTGAGGTCACAGCAGCCTCAGTGCCTCTGAGACCAGTGTCAGTCTCATGGCTGCTGCCTCTGCTTGTGAGGTCACAGCAGCCTCAGTGCATGATAGGTTATCTCCAGTGCCCCCTCCTGGCTGTGTTTGTGAGGTCACAGCAGCCTCAGTGCCTCCTCTGCCAGTGTCAGGCTCATGGCTGCTGGCTGTGCTTGTGACGTCACAGCAGCCTGAGTGCCTCCTACGCCCGTGGCAGTCTCATGGCTACTGGTTGTGCTTGTGACGTCACAGCAGCCTCAGTGCTTCTGAGGCCAGTGTCATTGTCATGGCTGCTGGCTGTGCTTGTGAGGTCACAGAAGCCTCAGTGCCTCCTCTGCCAGTGGCAGTCTCATGGCTGCTGGCTGTGCTTCTGAGGTCACAACAGCCTTAGTGCCGCATAGTTTAGTGTCCAGCGTCCCCTGCTGGCTCTGCTTGTGAGGTCACAGCAGTCTCAGTGCCTCCAAGGTTAGTGTCCATCGCCCCCCACTGGCTGTGCTTGTGAGGTCACAGCAGCCTCAGTGCCTCCTCCGCCAGTGTCAGGCTCATGGCTGCTGGCTGTGCTTGTGAGGTCACAGCAGCCTGAATGCCTCCTAGACCAGTATCAGGCTCATGGCTACTGGCTGTGCTTGTGAGGTCACACAAGCCTGAATGCCTCCTAGACCAGTGGCAGGCTCATGGCTGCTGGCTGTGCTTGTGAGGTCACAGCAGCCTCTGTGCCTCAAAAGTTAGTGTGCAGCGCCCCCTGCTGGCTGTGCTTGTGAGGTCACAGTAGCCTCAGTGCCTCCCAGGCCAATATCAGGCTCCTGGCTACTGGCTATGCTTGTGACGACACAGCAGCCTGAGTGTCTCCTAGGCCAGTGGCAGGCTCATGGCTGCTGGCTGTGCTTGTGAGGGCACAGCAGCCTCAGTGCCTCTGAGGCCAGTGGCAGGGTCATGGCTGCTGGCTCTGCTTGTGAGGTCACAGCAGACTCAGTGTCTCCGTGGATAGTGCCATGCTCATGGCTGCTGGCTGTGCTTGTGACGTCACAGCAGCCTCAGTGTCTCCGTGGATAGTGCCATGCTCATGGCTGCTGGCTGTGCTTGTGACGTCACAGCAGCTTCAGTGCCTCCTCTGCCAGTGGCAGGCTCATGGCTGCTGGCTGTGCTTGTGAGGTCACAGCAGCCTCAGTGCCTCTGAGGCCAGTGGCAGTCTCATGGCTGCTGGCTGTGCTTGTGACGTCACAGCAGCCTCAGTGCCTCCTAGGTTAGTGTCCATCGCCCCCTACTGGTTGTGCTTGTGAGGTCACAGCAGCCTCAGTGCCTCCTAGGACAGTATCAGGCTCATGGCTGCTGGCTGTGCTTGTGAGGTCACACAAGCCTGAATGCCTCCTAGGCCAGTGGCAGGCTCATGGCTGCTGGCTCTGCTTGTGAGGTCACAGCAGCCTCAGTGCCTCACAGGCCAATATCAGGCTCCTGGCTGCTGGCTATGCTTGTGACGTCACAGCAGCATGAATGCCTCCTAGGCCCGTGGCAGGCTCATGGCTGCTGGCTGTGCTTGTGGGGTCACAGCAGCCTCAGTGCCTCTGAGGCCAGTGGCAGGGTCATGGCTGCTGGCTCTGCTTGTGAGGTCACAGCAGCCTCAGTGCCTCCTCTGCCAGTGGCAGTCTCATGGCTGCTGGCTGTGCTTATGAGGTCACAGCAGCCTCAGTGCCTCCTAGGTTAGTGTCCATCGCCCGCTACTGGCTGTGCTTCTGAGGTCACAGCAGCCTGAATGCCTCCTAGACCAGTGTCAGGGTCATGGCTGCTGGCTGTACTTCTGAGGTCACAGAAGCCTGAAGGCCTCCTAGGCCAGTGGCAGGCTCATGGCAGCTGGCTGGGATTGTGAGGTCACAGCAGCCTCAGTGCCTCCTAGGCCAGTATCAGGCTCATGGCTACTGGCTGTGCTTGTGAGGTCACAGCAGCCTCTGGGCCTCATAGTTTAGTGTCCAGCATCCCCTGCTGCCTCTGCTTGTGAGGTCACAGCAGACTCAGTGCCTCACAGGTTAGTGTGCAGCGCCCCCTGCTGGCTATGCTTGTGAGGTCACAGCAGCTTCAGTGCCTCCCGGGCCAATATCAGTCTCCTGGCTGCTGGCTCTGCTTGTGAGGTCACAGCAGCCTCAGTGCCGCATAGTTTAGTGTCCAGCGCCCTCTGCTGGCTGTGCTTGTGAGGTCACAGCAGCCTCAGTGCCTGCTAGGCCAATATCAGGCTCCTGGCTGATGGCTGTGCTTGTGACGTCACAGCAGCCTCAGTGCCTCCTCTGCCAGTGCCATGCTCATGGCTGCTGGCTCTGCTTGTGAGGTCACAGAAGCCTCAGTGCCTCATAGTTTAGTGTCCAGCGTCCCCTGCTGGCTCTGCTTGTGAGGTCACAGCAGACTCAGTGCCTCAATAGTTAGTGTCTAGCGCCCCCTGCTGGCTGTGCTTGTGAGGTCACAGCAGCCTCAGTGCCTCATACCCCAGCATCAGGCTCATGGCTGCTGGCTGTGCTTGTGACGTCACAGCAGCCTCAGTGGCTCCTCTGCCAGTGCCATGCTCATGGCTGCTGGCTGTGCTTATGAGGTCACAGCAGCCTGAATGCCTCCTAGGCCCGTGGCAGGCTCACGGCTGCTGGCTGTGCTTGTGACGTCACAGAAGCCTCAGTGCCTCCTCTGCCAGTGGCAGTCTCATGGCTGCTGGCTGTGCTTGTGACGTCACAGCAGCCTCAGTGCCTCTCAGGCCAGTATCATGCTCATGGCTGCTGGCTGTGCTTGTGAGGTCACAGCAGCCTGAATGCCTCCAAGACCAGTATCAGGGTCATGGCTGCTGGCTGTGCTTGTGAGGTCACAGCAGACTGAATGCCTTCTAGGCCTGTGGCAGGCTCATGGCTGCTGGCTATGATTGTGAGGTCACAGCAGCCTCAGTGCCTCAATAGTTAGTGTCCAGCGCCCTCTGCTGGCTGTGCTTGTGAGGTCACAGCAGCCTCAGTGCCTCATACCCCAGCGTCAGGCTCATGGCTGCTGGCTGTGCTTGTGACGTCACAGCAGCCTCAGTGGCTCTTCTGCCAGTGCCATGCTCATGGCTGCTGGCTGTGCTTCTGAGGTCACAGAAGCCTCAGTGCCTCCTAGGCCAGTGGCAGGCTTAGGGCTGCTGGCTGTGCTTGTGAGGTCACAGAAGCCTCAGTGCCTCCTCTGCCAGTGGCAGTCTCATGGCTGCTGGCTGTGCTTCTGAGGTCACAGCAGCCTCAGTGCCTCTCAGGCCAGTATCATGCTGATGGCTGCTGGCTGTGCTTGTGACGTCACAGCAGCCTGAATGCCTCCAAGACCAGTGTCAGGGTCATGGCTGCTGGCTGTGCTTGTGAGGTCACAGCAGACTGAATGCCTCCTAGGCCTGTGGCAGGCTCATGGCTGCTGGCTGTGCTTGTGAGTTCACAGCAGCCTCAGTGCCTCCTCTGCCAGTGGCAGGCTCATGGCTGCTGGCTGGGATTGTGAGGTCACAGCAGCCTGAGTGCCTCATAGTTCAGTGTCCAGCGTCCCCTGCTGTCTCTGCTTGTGAGGTCACAGCAGACTCAGTGCCTCAAAAGCTAGTGTGCAGCGCCCCCTGCTGGCTGTGCTTGTGAGTTCACAGCAGCCTCAGTGCCTCCTCTGCCAGTGGCAGGCTCATGGCTGCTGGCTGGGATTGTGAGGTCACAGCAGCCTCAGTGCCTCATAGTTCAGTGTCCACCGTCCCCTGCTGGCTCAGCTTGTGAGGTCACAGCAGACTCAGTGCCTCAAAAGTTAGTGTGCAGCGCCCCCTGCTGGCTCTGGTTGTGAACTCACAGCAGCGTGAATGCCTCCTAGACCAGTGTCAGGGTCATGGCTGCTGGCTGTGCTTGTGAGGTCACACAAGCCTGAATGCCTCCTATGCCAGTGGCAGGCTCACGGCTGCTGGCTGGGATTATGAGGTCACAGCAGCCTCAGTGCCTCATACCCCAGCATCAGGCTCATGGCTGCTGGCTGTGCTTGTGACGTCACAGCAGCCTCAGTGCCTCCTCTGCCAGTGCCATGCTCATGGCTGCTGGCTGTGCTTGTGAGGTCACAGCAGCCTGAATGCCTCCTAGGCCAGTGGCAGGCTCATGGCTGCTGGCTGTGTTTGTGACGTCACAGCAGCCTCAGTGCCTCTGAGGCCAGTGGCAGTCTCATGGCTGCTGTCTGTGCTTGTGAGGTCACAGCAGACTCAGTGCCTCCTCTGCCAGTGGCAGGCTCATGGCTGCTGGCTGTGATTGTGAGGTCACAGCAGCCTCAGTGCCTCATCGTTTAGTGTCCAGCGTCCCCTGGTGTCTCTGCCTGTGAGGTCACAGCAGCCTCAGTAATTCCCAGGCCAAAATCAGGCTCCTGGCTGCTGGCTATGCTTGTGACGTCACAGCAGCCTCAGTGCCTCTGAGGCCAGTGGCAGTCTCATGGCTGCTGGCTGTGCTTGTGAGGTCACAGCAGCCTCAGTGCCTCCTAGGTAGTGTCCATCGCCCCCTACTGGCTGTGCTTGTGAGGTCACAGCAGACTCAGTGCCTCATAGTTTAGTGTCCAGCGTTCCCTGCTGCCTCTGCTTGTGAGATCACAGCAGACTCAGTGCCTCACAGGCCAGCATCAGGCTCATGGTTGCTGGCTGTGCTTGTGACGTCACAGCAGCCTCAGTGGCTCCTCTGCCAGTGCCATGCTCATGGCTGCTGGCTGTGCTTGTGAGGTCACAGCAGCCTGAATGCCTCCTAGGCCAGTGGCAGGCTCATGGCTGCTGGCTGTGCTTGTGATGTCACAGCAGCCTCAGTGCCTCCTCTGCCAGTGGCAGGCTCATGGCTGCTGGCTGTGATTGTGAGGTCACAGCAGACTCAGTGGCTTCTAGGTTAGTGTCCATCGCCCCCTACTGGCTGTGCTTGTGAGGTCACAGCAGCCTGAATGCCTCCTAGACCAGTGTCAGGGTCATGGCTGCTGGCTGTGCTTGTGAGGTCACAGCAGCCTCAGTGCCTCATAGCTTAGTGTCCAGCGTCCCCTGGTGTCTCTGCTTGTGAGGTCACAGCAGCCTCAGTAATTCCCAGGCCAAAATCAGGTTCCTGGCTGCTGGCTATGCTTGTGACGTCACAGCAGCCTCAGTGCCTCTGAGGCCAGTGGCAGTCTCATGGCTGCTGGCTGTGCTTGTGAGGTCACAGCAGCCTCAGTGCCTCCTAGGTTAGTGTCCATCGCCCCCTACTGGCTGTGCTTGTGAGGTCACAGCAGACTCAGTGCCTCATAGTTTAGTGTCCAGCGTCCCCTGCTGCCTCTGCTTGTGAGATCACAGCAGACTCAGTGCCTCAATAGTTAGTGTCCAGCGCCCCCTGCTGGCTGTGCTTGTGAGGTCACAGCAGCCTCAGTGCCTCCTCTGCCAGTGGCAGGCTCATGGCTGCTGGCTGGGATTGTGAGGTCACAGCAGCCTCAGTGCCTCATAGTTCAGTGTCCAGCGCCCCCTGCTGGCTGTGCTTGTGAGGTCACAGCAGCCTGAATGCCTCCTAGACCAGTGTCAGGGTCATGGCTGCTGGCTGTGCTTGTGAGGTCACAGAAGCCTCAGTGCCTCCTCTGCCAGTGGCAGGCTCATGGCTGCTGGCTGGGATTGTGAGGTCACAGCAGCCTCAGTGCCTCATACCCCAGCATCAGGCTCATGGCTGCTGGCTGTGCTTGTGAGGTCACAGCAGCCTCAGTGCCTCCTCTGCCAGTGCCATGCTCATGGCTGCTGGCTGTGCTTCTGAGGTCACAGCAGCCTGAATGCCTCCTAGGCCAGTGGCAGGCTCATGGCTGCTGGCTGTGCTTGTGACGTCACAGCAGCCTCAGTGCCTCTGAGGCCAGTGGCAGTCTCATGGCTGCTGGCTGTGCTTGTGAGGTCACAGAAGCCTCAGTGCCTCCTCTGCTAGTGGCAGTCTCATGGCTGCTGGCTGTGATTGTGAGGTCACAGCAGACTCAGTGCCTCAATAGTTAGTGTCCAGCGCCCCCTGCTGGCTCTGCTTGTGAGGTCACAGCAGACTCAGTGCCTCTCAGGCCAGTATCAGGCTCATGGCTGCTGGCTGTGCTTGTGACGTCACAGCAGCCTGAATGCCTCCTAGGCCAGTGGCAGGCTTATGGCTGCTGGCTGTGCTTGTGAGGTCACAGAAGCCTCAGTGCCTCCTCTGCCAGTGGCAGTCTCATGGCTGCTGGCTGTGCTTGTGACATCACAGCAGCCTCAGTGCCTCTCAGGCCAGTATCATGCTGATGGCTGATGGCTGTGCTTGTGACGTCACAGCAGCCTGAATGCCTCCAAGACCAGTATCAGGGTCATGGCTGCTGGCTGTGCTTGTGAGGTCACAGCAGCCTGAATGCCTCCTAGGCCTGTGGCAGGCTCATGGCTGCTGGCTATGATTGTGAGCTCACAGAAGCCTCAGTGCCTCAAAAGTTAGGGTCCAGCGTCCCCTGCTGGCTCTGCTTGTGAGGTCACAGCAGACTCAGTGCCTCAAAAGTTAGTGTACAGCGCCCCCTGCTGGCTGTGCTTGTGAGATCACAGCAGACTCAGTACCTCAATAGTTAGTGTCCAGCGCCCCCTGCTGGCTCTGCTTGTGAGGTCACAGCAGACTCAGTGCCTCTCAGGCCAGTATCAGGCTCATGGCTGCTGGCTGTGCTTGTGAGGTCACAGCAGCCTGAATGCCTCCTAGACCAGTGTCAGGGTCATGGCTGCTGGCTGTGCTTGTGAGGTCACAGCAGACTCAGTGCCTGATAGGTTTTCTCCAGTGCCCCCTGCTGGCTGTGCTTGTGAGGTCACAGCAGCCTCAGTGCCTCCTCTGCCAGTGTCAGGCTCATGGCTGCTGGCTGTGCTTGTGAGGTCACAGCAGCCTCAGTGCCTCTGAGGCCAGTGTCAGTCTCATGGCTGCTGGCTGTGCTTGTGAGGTCACAGCAGCCTCAGTGCTTCTGAGGCCAGTGGCAGTCTCATGGCTGCTGGCTGTGCTTGTGAGGTCACAGAAGCCTCAGTGCCTCTGAGGCCAGTGGCAGTCTCATGGCTCCTGGCTGTGCTTGTGAGGTCACAGCAGACTCAGTGCCTCCTCTGCCAGTGTCAGGCTCATGGCTGCTGGCTTTGCTTGTGAGGTCACAGCAGCCTGAATGCCTCCCTGACCAGTGTCAGGGTCATGGCTGCTGGCTGTGCTTCTGAGGTCACAGAAGCCTGATTGCCTTCTAGGCCAGTGTCATTGTCATGGCTACTGGCTGTGCTTGTGAGGTCACAGCAGCCTCTGTGCCTCATAGTTTAGTGTCCAGCGTCCCCTGCTGGCTATGCTTGTGAGGTCAGAGCAGACTCAGTGCCTCATAAGTTAGTGTCCATCGCCCCCTACTGGCTGTGCTTGTGAGGTCACAGCAGACTCAGGGCCTCATAGTTTAGTGTCCAGCGTCCCCTGCTGGCTGTGCTTGTGAGGTCACTGCAGACTCAGTGCCTGCTAGGTTATCTCCAGTGCCCCCTGCTGGCTGTGTTGTGAGGTCACAGCAGCCTCAGTGCCTCCTCTGCCAGTGTCAGGCTCATGGTTGCTGGCTGTGCTTGTGAGGTCACAGCAGCCTCAGTGTCTCCGTGGATAGTGCCATGCTCATGGCTGCTGGCTGTGCTTGTGAGGGCACAGCAGCCTCAGTGCCTCTGAGGCCAGTGGCAGGGTCATGGCTGCTGGCTCTGCTTGTGAGGTCACAGCAGACTCAGTGTCTCCGTGGATAGTGCCATGCTCATGGCTGCTGGCTGTGCTTGTGAGGTCACAGCAGCCTCAGTGTCTCTGTGGATAGTGCCATGCTCATGGCTGCTGGCTGTGCTTGTGAGGTCACAGCAGCCTCAGTGTCTCCGTGGATAGTGCCATGCTCATGGCTGCTGGCTGTGCTTGTGACGTCACAGCAGCCTCAGTGCCTCCTCTGCCAGTGGCAGGCTCATGGCTGCTGGCTGTGCTTGTGAGGTCACAGCAGCCTCAGTGCCTCCTCTGCCAGTGGCAGTCTCATGGCTGCTGGCTGTGCTTCTGAGGTCACAGCAGCCTCAGTGCCTCCTAGGTTAGTGTCAGGCTCATGGCTGCTGGCTGTGCTTGTGAGGTCACAGCAGCCTCAGTGCCTTCTAGGCCAGTGTCAGGGTCATGGCTGCTGGCTGTGCTTGTGAGGTCACAGAAGCCTGATTGCCTTCTAGGCCAGTTTCATTTTCATGGCTACTGGCTGTGCTTATGAGGTCACAGCAGCCTCTGTGCCTCATAGTTTAGTGTCCAGCGTCCCCTGCTGGCTATGCTTGTGAGGTCAGAGCACCCTCAGTGCCTCACAGGCCAGTATCAGGCTCCTGGCTGCTGGCTGTGCTTGTGATGTCACAGCAGCCTCAGTGCCTCCTCTGCCAGTGGCAGTCTCATGGCTGCTGGCTGTGCTTGTGAGGTCACAGCAGCCTCAGTGCCTCATAAGTTAGTGTCCATCGCCCCCTACTGGCTGTGCTTGTGAGGTCACAGCACCCTCAGTGCCTCACAGGCCAGTATCAGGCTCCTGGCTGCTGGCTGTGCTTGTGATGTCACAGCAGCCTCAGTGCCTCCTAGGCCAGTATCAGGCTCATGGCTGCTGGCTGTGCTTATGAGGTCATAGAAGCCTGAATGTCTCCTAGGCCAGTGGCAGGCTCATGGCTGCTGGCTCTGCTTGTGAGGTCACAGCAGACTCAGTGCCTCATAGTTAGTGTCCATCGCCCCTTGCTGGCTGTGCTTGTGAGGTAACAGCAGCCTCAGTGCCTCCTCTGCCAGTGCCATGCTCATGTTTGCTGGCTGTGCTTGTGAGGTCACAGAAGCCTCAGTGCCTCACAGGCCAGTTTCAGGCTCATGGCTGCTGGCTGTGCTTGTGACGTCACAGCAGCCTCAGTGCCTCATAGTTTAGTGTCCAGCGTCCCCTGCTGGCTGTGCTTGTGAGGTCACAGCAGACTCAGTGCCTCCTAGGTTAGTGTCCATCGCCCCCTACTGGCTGTGCTTGTGAGGTGACAGAAGCCTGAATGCCTCCTAGGCCAGTGGCAGTCTCATGGCTGCTGGCTCTGCTTGTGACGTCACAGCAGACTCAGTGCCTCATAGGCTAGTATCAGTCTCATGGCTGCTGGCTGTGCTTGTGAGGTCACAGCAGCCTCAGTGCCTCTGAGACCAGTGTCAGTCTCATGGCTGCTGCCTCTGCTTGTGAGGTCACAGCAGCCTCAGTGCATGATAGGTTATCTCCAGTGCCCCCTCCTGGCTGTGCTTGTGAGGTCACAGCAGCCTCAGTGCCTCCTCTGCCAGTGTCAGGCTCATGGCTGCTGCCTGTGCTTGTGACGTCACAGCAGCCTGAGTGCCTCCTAGGCCCGTGGCAGGCTCATGGCTACTGGTTGTGCTTGTGAGGTCACAGCAGTCTCAGTGCCTCATAGTTAGTTTCCATCGCCCCCTACTGGCTGTGCTTCTGAGGTCACAGCAGCCTCAGTGCCTCCAAGGTTAGTGTCCATCGCCCCCCACTGGCTGTGCTTCTGAGGTCACAGCAGCCTCAGTGCCTCCTCCGCCAGTGTCAGGCTCATGGCTGCTGGCTGTGCTTGTGAGGTCACAGCAGCCTGAATGCCTCCTAGACCAGTATCAGGCTCATGGCTACTGGCTGTGCTTGTGAGGCCACACAAGCCTGAATGCCTCCTAGGCCAGTGGCAGGCTCATGGCTGCTGGCTGTGCTTGTGAGGTCACAGCAGACTCAGTGCCTCAAAAGTTAGTGTGCAGCGCCCCCTGCTGGCTGTGCTTGTGAGGTCACAGTAGCCTCAGTGCCTCCCAGGCCAATATCAGGCTCCTGGCTACTGGCTATGCTTGTGACGACACAGCAGCCTGAGTGTCTCCTAGGCCAGTGGCAGGCTCATGGCTGCTGGCTGTGCTTGTGACGTCACAGCAGCCTCAGTGCTTCTGAGGCCAGTGCCAGTCTCATGGCTCCTGGCTGTGCTTGTGAGTTCACAGCAGACTCAGTGCCTCCTAGGTTAGTGTCCATCGCCCCCTACTGGCTGTGCTTGTGAGGTCTCAGCAGCCTCAGTGCCTCCTCTGCCAGTGTCAGGCTCATGGCTGCTGGCTTTGCTTGTGAGGTCACAGCAGCCTGAATGCCTCCCTGACCAGTGTCAGGGTCATGGCTACTGGCTGTGCTTCTGAGGTCACAGAAGCCTGATTGCCTTCTAGGCCAGTGTCATTGTCATGGCTGCTGGCTGTGCTTGTGAGGTCACAGCAGCCTCTGTGCCTCATAGTTTAGTGTCCAGCGTCCCCTGCTGGCTATGCTTGTGAGGTCAGAGCAGACTCAGTGCCTCCTAGGTTAGTGTCCATCGCCCCCTACTGGCTGTGCTTGTGAGGTCACAGCAGACTCAGGGCCTCATAGTTTAGTGTCCAGCGTCCCCTGCTGGCTGTGCTTGTGAGGTCACTGCAGACTCAGTGCCTGCTAGGTTATCTCCAGTGCCCCCTGCTGGCTGTGTTGTGAGGTCACAGCAGCCTCAGTGCCTCCTCTGCCAGTGTCAGGCTCATGGTTGCTGGCTGTGCTTGTGAGGTCATAGCAGCCTCAGTGTCTCCGTGGATAGTGCCATGCTCATGGCTGCTGGCTGTGCTTGTGAGGGCACAGCAGCCTCAGTGCCTCTGAGGCCAGTGGCAGGGTCATGGCTGCTGGCTCTGCTTGTGAGGTCACAGCAGACTCAGTGTCTCCGTGGATAGTGCCATGCTCATGGCTGCTGGCTGTGCTTGTGAGGTCACAGCAGCCTCAGTGTCTCTGTGGATAGTGCCATGCTCATGGCTGCTGGCTGTGCTTGTGACGTCACAGCAGCCTCAGTGTCTCCGTGGATAGTGCCATGCTCATGGCTGCTGGCTGTGCTTGTGACGTCACAGCAGCTTCAGTGCCTCCTCTGCCAGTGGCAGGCTCATGGCTGCTGGCTGTGCTTGTGAGGTCACAGCAGCCTCAGTGCCTCCTCTGCCAGTGGCAGTCTCATGGCTGCTGGCTGTGCTTGTGAGGTCACAGCAGCCTCAGTGCCTCCTAGGTTACTGTTCATCGCCCCCTACTGGTTGTGCTTGTGAGGTCACAGCAACCTCAGTGCCTCCTAGGACAGTATCAGGCTCATGGCTGCTGGCTGTGCTTGTGAGGTCACACAAGCCTGAATGCCTCCTAGGCCAGTGGCAGGCTCATGGCTGCTGGCTCTGCTTCTGAGGTCACAGCAGCCTCAGTGCCTCACAGGCCAGTATCAGGCTCCTGGCTGCTGGCTATGCTTGTGACGTCACAGCAGCCTGAATGCCTCCTAGGCCCGTGGCAGGCTCATGGCTGCTGGCTGTGCTTGTGAGGTCACAGCAGCCTCAGTGCCTCTGAGGCCAGTGGCAGGGTCATGGCTGCTGGCTGTGCTTGTGAGGTCACAGCAGCCTCAGTGCCTCCTCTGCCAGTGGCAGTCTCATGGCGGCTGGCTGTGCTTGTGAGGTCACAGCAGCCTCAGTGCCTCCTAGGTTAGTGTCCATCGCCCGCTACTGGCTGTGCTTCTGAGGTCACAGCAGCCTGAATGCCTCCTAGACCAGTGTCAGGGTCATGGCTGCTGGCCGTGCTTGTGAGGTCACACAAGCCTGAATGCCTCCTAGGCCAGTATCAGGCTCATGGCTACTGGCTGTGCTTGTGAGGTCACAGCAGCCTCTGTGCGTCATAGTTTAGTGTCCAGCATCCCCTGCTGCCTCTGCTTGTGAGGTCACAGCAGACTCAGTGCCTCACAGGTTAGTGTGCAGCGCCCCCTGCTGGCTATGCTTGTGAGGTCACAGCAGCCTCAGTGCCTCCCAGGCCAATATCAGGCTCATGGCTGCTGGCTGTGCTTGTGAGGTCACAGCAGCCTCAGTGCCTCCTAGGACAGTATCAGGCTCATGGCTGCTGGCTGTGCTTGTGAGGTCACACAAGCCTGAATGCCTCCTAGGCCAGTGGCAGGCTCATGGCTGCTGGCTCTGCTTGTGAGGTCACAGCAGCCTCAGTGCCTCTGAGGCCAGTGTCAGGCTCATGGCTGCTGGCTGTGCTTGTGAGGTCACAGCAGCCTCACTGTCTCCGTGGATAGTGCCATGCTCATGGCTGCTGGCTGTGCTTGTGAGGTCACAGCAGCCTCAGTGTCTCCTAGGCCAGTGGCAGGCTCATGGCTGCTGGCTGTGCTTGTGAGGTCACAGCAGCCTCAGTGCCTCCGAGGCCAATACCAGGCTCCTGGCTGCTGGCTGTGCTTGTGAGGTCACAGCAGCCTGAGTGCCTCCTAGGCCCATGGCAGGCTCATGGCTGCTGGCTGTGCTTGTGAGGTCACAGCAGCCTCAGTGCCTCTGAGGCCAGTGGCAGGGTCATGGCTGCTGGCTGTGCTTGTGAGGTCACAGAAGCCTCAGTGCCTCCTCTGCCAGTGGCAGTCTCATGGCTGCTGGCTGTGCTTGTGAGGTCACAGCAGCCTCAGTGCCTCCTAGGTTAGTGTCCATCGCCCCCTACTGGCTGTGCTTCTGAGGTCACAGCAGACTCAGTGCCTCCTCTGCCAGTGTCAGGCTCATGGCTGCTGGCTGTGCTTGTGGGTCACAGCAGCCTGAATGCCTCCTAGACCAGTGTCAGGCTCATGGCTGCTGGCTGTGCTTCTGAGGTCACAGAAGCCTCAGTGCCTCCTCTGCCAGTGTCAGGCTCATGGCTGCTGGCTGTGCTTGTGAGGTCACAGCAGCCTCAGTGCCTCCTAGGCCAGTGTCAGGCTCATGGCTACTGGCTGTGCTTGTGACGTCACAGCAGCCTGAGTGCCTCCTAGGCCCGTGGCAGGCTCATGGCTACTGGTTGTGCTTGTGACGTCAGAGCAGCCTCAGTGCTTCTGAGGCCAGTGTCATTGTCATGGCTGCTGGCTGTGCTTGTGAGGTCACAGAAGCCTCAGTGCCTCCTCTGCCAGTGGCAGTCTCATGGCTGCTGGCTGTGCTTCTGAGGTCACAACAGCCTTACTGCCGCATAGTTTAGTGTCCAGCGTCCCCTGCTGGCTCTGCTTGTGAGGTCACAGCAGACTCAGTGCCTCATAGTTAGTTTCCATCGCCCCCTACTGGCTGTGCTTGTGAGGTCACAGCAGCCTCAGTGCCTCCAAGGTTAGTGTCCATCGCCCCCCACTGGCTGTGCTTCTGAGGTCACAGCAGCCTCAGTGCCTCCTCCGCCAGTGTCAGGCTCATGGCTGCTGGCTGTGCTTGTGAGGTCACAGCAGCCTCAGTGCTTCTGAGGCCAGTGGCAGTCTCATGGCTGCTGGCTGTGCTTGTGAGGTCACAGAAGCCTCAGTGCCTCCTCTGCCAGTGGCAGTCTCATGGCTCCTGGCTGTGCTTGTGAGGTCACAGCAGACTCAGTGCCTCCTCTGCCAGTGTCAGGCTCATGGCTGCTGGCTTTGCTTGTGAGGTCACAGCAGCCTGAATGCCTCCCTGACCAGTGTCAGGGTCATGGCTGCTGGCTGTGCTTCTGAGGTCACAGAAGCCTGATTGCCTTCTAGGCCAGTGTCATTGTCATGGCTACTGGCTGTGCTTGTGAGGTCACAGCAGCCTCTGTGCCTCATAGTTTAGTGTCCAGCGTCCCCTGCTGGCTATGCTTGTGAGGTCAGAGCAGACTCAGTGCCTCAGAAGTTAGTGTCCATCGCCCCCTACTGGCTGTGCTTGTGAGGTCACAGCAGACTCAGGGCCTCATAGTTTAGTGTCCAGCGTCCCCTGCTGGCTGTGCTTGTGAGGTCACTGCAGACTCAGTGCCTGCTAGGTTATCTCCAGTGCCCCCTGCTGGCTGTGTTGTGAGGTCACAGCAGCCTCAGTGCCTCCTCTGCCAGTGTCAGGCTCATGGTTGCTGGCTGTGCTTGTGAGGTCACAGCAGCCTCAGTGTCTCCGTGGATAGTGCCATGCTCATGGCTGCTGGCTGTGCTTGTGAGGGCACAGCAGCCTCAGTGCCTCTGAGGCCAGCGGCAGGGTCATGGCTGCTGGCTCTGCTTGTGAGGTAACAGCAGCCTCAGTGTCTCCGTGGATAGTGCCATGCTCATGGCTGCTGGCTGTGCTTGTGAGGTCACAGCAGACTCAGTGTCTCTGTGGACAGTGCCATGCTCATGGCTGCTGGCTGTGCTTGTGAGGTCACAGCAGCCTCAGTGTCTCCGTGGATAGTGCCATGCTCATGGCTGCTGGCTGTGCTTGTGACGTCACAGCAGCCTCAGTGCCTCCTCTGCCAGTGGCAGGCTCATGGCTGCTGGCTGTGCTTGTGAGGTCACAGCAGCCTCAGTGCCTCCTCTGCCAGTGGCAGTCTCATGGCTGCTGGCTGTGCTTCTGACGTCACAGCAGCCTCAGTGCCTCCTAGGTTAGTGTCAGGCTCATGGCTGCTGGCTGTGCTTCTGAGGTCACAGAAGCCTCAGTGCCTCCTCTGCCAGTGTCAGGCTCATGGCTGCTGGCTGTGCTTGTGAGGTCACAGCAGCCGCAGTGCCTTCTAGGCCAGTGTCAGGGTCATGGCTGCTGGCTGTGCTTGTGAGGTCACAGAAGCCTGATTGCCTTCTAGGCCAGTGTCATTGTCATGGCTACTGGCTGTGCTTATGAGGTCACAGCAGCCTCTGTGCCTCATAGTTTAGTGTCCAGCGTCCCCTGCTGGCTATGCTTGTGAGGTCAGAGCAGACTCAGTGCCTCATAAGTTAGTGTCCATCGCCCCCTACTGGCTGTGCTTGTGAGGTCACAGCACCCTCAGTGCCTCACAGGCCAGTATCAGGCTCCTGGCTGCTGGCTGTGCTTGTGATGTCACAGCAGCCTCAGTGCCTCCTAGGCCAGTATCAGGCTCATGGCTGCTGGCTGTGCTTGTGAGGTCACAGAAGCCTGAATGTCTCCTAGGCCAGTGTCAGGCTCATGGCTGCTGGCTGTGCTTGTGAGGTCACAGCAGACTCAGTGCCTCATAGTTAGTGTCCATCGCCCCCTGCTGGCTGTGCTTGTGAGGTAACAGCAGCCTCAGTGCCTCCTCTGCCAGTGCCATGCTCATGGTTGCTGGCTGTGCTTGTGAGGTCACAGAAGCCTCAGTGCCTCACAGGCCAGTTTCAGGCTCATGGCTGCTGGCTGTGCTTGTGACGTCACAGCAGCCTCAGTGCCTCATAGTTTAGTGTCCAGCGTCCCCTGCTGGCTGTGCTTGTGAGGTCACAGCAGACTCAGTGCCTCCTAGGTTAGTGTCCATCGCCCCCTACTGGCTGTGCTTGTGAGGTGACAGAAGCCTGAATGCCTCCTAGGCCAGTGGCAGTCTCATGGCTGCTGGCTCTGCTTGTGAGGTCACAGCAGACTCAGTGCCTCATAGGCTAGTATCAGTCTCATGGCTGCTGGCTGTGCTTGTGAGGTCACAGCAGCCTCAGTGCCTCTGAGACCAGTGTCAGTCTCATGGCTGCTGCCTCTGCTTGTGAGGTCACAGCAGCCTCAGTGCATGATAGGTTATCTCCAGTGCCCCCTCCTGGCTGTGCTTGTGAGGTCACAGCAGCCTCAGTGCCTCCTCTGCCAGTGTCAGGCTCATGGCTGCTGGCTGTGCTTGTGACGTCACAGCAGCCTGAGTGCCTCCTACGCCCGTGGCAGTCTCATGGTTACTGGTTGTGCTTGTGACGTCACAGCAGCCTCAGTGCTTCTGAGGCCAGTGTCATTGTCATGGCTGCTGGCTGTGCTTGTGAGGTCACAGAAGCCTCAGTGCCTCCTCTGCCAGTGGCAGTCTCATGGCTGCTGGCTGTGCTTCTGAGGTCACAACAGCCTTAGTGCCGCATAGTTTAGTGTCCAGCGTCCCCTGCTGGCTGTGCTTGTGAGGTCACAGCAGTCTCAGTGCCTCCAAGGTTAGTGTCCATCGCCCCCCACTGGCTGTGCTTCTGAGGTCACAGCAGCCTCAGTGCCTCCTCCGCCAGTGTCAGGCTCATGGCTGCTGGCTGTGCTTCTGAGGTCACAGCAGCCTGAATGCCTCCTAGACCAGTATCAGGCTCATGGCTACTGGCTGTGCTTGTGAGGTCACACAAGCCTGAATGCCTCCTAGGCCAGTGGCAGGCTCATGGCTGCTGGCTGTGCTTGTGAGGTCACAGCAGACTCAGTGCCTCAAAAGTTAGTGTGCAGCGCCCCCTGCTGGCTGCGCTTGTGAGGTCACAGTAGCCTCAGTGCCTCCCAGGCCAATATCAGGCTCCTGGCTACTGGCTATGCTTGTGACGACACAGCAGCCTCAGTGTCTCCTAGGCCAGTGGCAGGCTCATGGCTGCTGGCTGTGCTTGTGACGTCACAGCAGCCTCAGTGCCTCCTCTGCCAGTGGCAGTCTCATGGCTGCTGGCTGTGCTTGTGAGGTCACAGAAGCCTCAGTGCCTCCTCTGCCAGTGGCAGTCTCATGGCTCCTGGCTGTGCTTGTGAGGTCACAGCAGACTCAGTGCCTCCTAGGTTAGTGTCCATCGCCCCCTACTGGCTGTGCTTGTGAGGTCTCAGCAGCCTCAGTGCCTCCTCTGCCAGTGTCAGGCTCATGGCTGCTGGCTTTGCTTGTGAGGTCACAGCAGCCTGAATGCCTCCCTGACCAGTGTCAGGGTCATGGCTGCTGGCTGTGCTTCTGAGGTCACAGAAGCCTGATTGCCTTCTAGGCCAGTGTCATTGTCATGGCTACTGGCTGTGCTTGTGAGGTCACAGCAGCCTCTGGGCCTCATAGTTTAGTGTCCAGCGTCCCCTGTTGGCTATGCTTGTGAGGTCAGAGCAGACTCAGTGCCTCATAAGTTAGTGTCCATCGCCCCCTACTGGCTGTGCTTGTGAGGTCACAGCACCCTCAGTGCCTCACAGGCCAGTATCAGGCTCCTGGCTGCTGGCTGTGCTTGTGATGTTACAGCAGCCTCAGTGCCTCTTCTGCCAGTGCCATGCTCATGGCTGCTGGCTGTGCTTGTGAGGTCACAGCAGCCTCAGTGCCTCCTAGGCCAGTATCAGGCTGCTGGCTGCTGGCTGTGCTTCTGAGGTCACAGAAGCCTGAATGCCTCCTAGGCCAGTGGCAGGCTCATGGCTGCTGGCTGTGCTTGTGAGGTCACAGCAGCCTCAGTGCCTCTGAGGCCAGTGGCAGTCTCATGGCTGCTGGCTGTGCTGGTGAGGTCACAGCAGCCTCAGTGCCTCCTAGGTTAGTGTCCATCGCCCCCGACTGGCTGTGCTTGTGAGGTCACAGCAGACTCAGTGCCTGAGAGGTTATCTCCAGTGCCCCCTGCTGGCTGTGCTTGTGAGGTCACAGCAGCCTCAGTGCCTCCCAGGCCCGTGGCAGGCTCATGGCTGCTGGCTGTGCTTGTGAGGTCACAGCAGCCTCAGTGCCTCTGAGGCCAGTGGCAGTCTCATGGCTGCTGGCTGTGCTTGTGAGGTCACAGAAGCCTCAGTGCCTCCTCTGCCAGTGGCAGTCTCATGGCTGCTGGCTGTGCTTGTGAGGTCACAACAGCCTCAGTGCCTCCTAGGTTAGTGTCCATCGCCCCCTGCTGGCTGTGCTTGTGAGGTCACAGCAGCCTCAGTGCCTCCTCTGCCAGTGTCAGGCTCATGGTTGCTGGCTGTGCTTGTGAGGTCACAGCAGCCTGAATGCCTCCCTGACCAGTGGCAGGGTCATGGCTGCTGGCTGTGCTTCTGATGTCACAGAAGCCTGATTGCCTTCTAGGCCAGTGTCATTGTCATGGCTACTGGCTGTGCTTGTGAGGTCACAGCAGCCTCTGTGCCTCATAGTTTAGTGTCCAGCGTCCCCTGCTGGCTATGCTTGTGAGGTCAGAGCAGACTCAGTGCCTCATAAGTTAGTGTCCATCGCCCCCTACTGGCTGTGCTTGTGAGGTCACAGCAGCCTCAGTGCCTCCTAGGCCCGTATCAGTCTCATGGCTGCTGGCTGTGCTTGTGAGGTCACAGCAGCCTCAGTGCCTCCTAGGCCAGTATCAGGCTCATGGCTGCTGGCTGTGCTTCTGAGGTCACAGAAGCCTGAATGCCTCCTAGGCCCGTGGCAGGCTCATGGCTGCTGGCTGTGCTTGTGAGGCCACAGCAGCCTCAGTGCCTCTGAGGCCAGTGTCAGGCTCATGGCTGCTGGCTGTGCTTGTGAGGTCACAGCAGCCTCAGTGCCTCCTCTGCCAGTGGCAGTCTCATGGCTGCTGGCTGTGCTTCTGACGTCACAGCAGCCTCAGTGCCTCCTAGGTTAGTGTCCATCGCCCCCTACTGGTTGTGCTTGTGAGGTCACAGCAGCCTCAGTGCCTCCTAGGCCAGTATCAGGCTCATGGCTGCTGGCTGTGCTTGTGAGGTCACAGCAGCCACAGTGCCTCCTAGACCAGTGTCAGGCTCATGGCTGCTGGCTGTGCTTGTGAGGTCACAGAAGCCTCAGTGCCTCCTCTGCCAGTGTCAGGCTCATGGCTGCTGGCTGTGCTTGTGAGGTCACAGCAGCCACAGTGCCTCCTAGGCCAGTGTCAGGCTCATGGCTGCTGGCTGTGCTTGTGAGGTCACAGAAGCCTGATTGCCTTCTAGGCCAGTTTCATTGTCATGGCTGCTGGCTGTGCTTGTGAGGTCACAGCAGCCTCAGTGTCTCCGTGGATAGTGCCATGCTCATGGCTGCTGGCTGTGCTTGTGACGTCACAGCAGCCTCAGTGCCTCCTCTGCCAGTGGCAGGCTCATGGCTGCTGGCTGTGCTTGTGAGGTCACAGCAGCCTCAGTGCCTCCTCTGCCAGTGGCAGTCTCATGGCTGCTGGCTGTGCTTCTGACGTCACAGCAGCCTCAGTGCCTCCTAGGTTAGTGTCAGGCTCATGGCTGCTGGCTGTGCTTCTGAGGTCACAGAAGCCTCAGTGCCTCCTCTGCCAGTGTCAGGCTCATGGCTGCTGGCTGTGCTTGTGAGGTCACAGCAGCCTCAGTGCCTCCTCTGCCAGTGTCAGGCTCATGGCTACTGGCTGTGCTTGTGACGTCACAGCAGCCTGAGTGCCTCCTCTGCCCGTGGCAGGCTCATGGCTACTGGTTGTGCTTGTGACGTCAGAGCAGCCTCAGTGCTTCTGAGGCCAGTGCCATGCTCATGTTTGCTGGCTGTGCTTGTGAGGTCACAGAAGCCTCAGTGCCTCACAGGCCAGTTTCAGGCTCATGGCTGCTGGCTGTGCTTGTGACGTCACAGCAGCCTCAGTGCCTCATAGTTTAGTGTCCAGCGTCCCCTGCTGGCTGTGCTTGTGAGGTCACAGCAGACTCAGTGCCTCCTAGGTTAGTGTCCATCGCCCCCTACTGGCTGTGCTTGTGAGGTGACAGAAGCCTGAATGCCTCCTAGGCCAGTGGCAGTCTCATGGCTGCTGGCTCTGCTTGTGACGTCACAGCAGACTCAGTGCCTCATAGGCTAGTATCAGTCTCATGGCTGCTGGCTGTGCTTGTGAGGTCACAGCAGCCTCAGTGCCTCTGAGACCAGTGTCAGTCTCATGGCTGCTGCCTCTGCTTGTGAGGTCACAGCAGCCTCAGTGCATGATAGGTTATCTCCAGTGCCCCCTCCTGGCTGTGCTTGTGAGGTCACAGCAGCCTCAGTGCCTCCTCTGCCACTGTCAGGCTCATGGCTGCTGCCTGTGCTTGTGACGTCACAGCAGCCTGAGTGCCTCCTAGGCCCGTGGCAGGCTCATGGCTACTGGTTGTGCTTGTGAGGTCACAGCAGCCTCAGTGCTTCTGAGGCCAGTGTCATTGTCATGGCTGCTGGCTGTGCTTGTGAGGTCACAGAAGCCCCAGTGCCTCCTCTGCCAGTGGCAGTCTCATGGCTGCTGGCTGTGCTTCTGAGGTCACAACAGCCTTAGTGCCGCATAGTTTAGTGTCCAGCGTCCCCTGCTGGCTCTGCTTGTGAGGTCACAGCAGTCTCAGTGCCTCATAGTTAGTTTCCATCGCCCCCTACTGGCTGTGCTTCTGAGGTCACAGCAGCCTCAGTGCCTCCAAGGTTAGTGTCCATCGCCCCCCACTGGCTGTGCTTCTGAGGTCACAGCAGCCTCAGTGCCTCCTCCGCCAGTGTCAGGCTCATGGCTGCTGGCTGTGCTTCTGAGGTCACAGCAGCCTGAATGCCTCCTAGACCAGTATCAGGCTCATGGCTACTGGCTGTGCTTGTGAGGCCACACAAGCCTGAATGCCTCCTAGGCCAGTGGCAGGCTCATGGCTGCTGGCTGTGCTTGTGAGGTCACAGCAGACTCAGTGCCTCAAAAGTTAGTGTGCAGCGCGCCCTGCTGGCTGTGCTTGTGAGGTCACAGTAGCCTCAGTGCCTCCCAGGCCAATATCAGGCTCCTGGCTACTGGCTATGCTTGTGACGACACAGCAGCCTGAGTGTCTCCTAGGCCAGTGGCAGGCTCATGGCTGCTGGCTGTGCTTGTGACGTCACAGAAGCCTCAGTGCCTCCTCTGCCAGTGCCAGTCTCATGGCTCCTGGCTGTGCTTGTGAGTTCACAGCAGACTCAGTGCCTCCTAGGTTAGTGTCCATCGCCCCCTACTGGCTGTGCTTGTGAGGTCTCAGCAGCCTCAGTGCCTCCTCTGCCAGTGTCAGGCTCATGGCTGCTGGCTTTGCTTGTGAGGTCACAGCAGCCTGAATGCCTCCCTGACCAGTGTCAGGGTCATGGCTACTGGCTGTGCTTCTGAGGTCACAGAAGCCTGATTGCCTTCTAGGCCAGTGTCATTGTCATGGCTGCTGGCTGTGCTTGTGAGGTCACAGCAGCCTCTGTGCCTCATAGTTTAGTGTCCAGCGTCCCCTGCTGGCTATGCTTGTGAGGTCAGAGCAGACTCAGTGCCTCATAAGTTAGTGTCCATCGCCCCCTACTGGCTGTGCTTGTGAGGTCACAGCAGACTCAGGGCCTCATAGTTTAGTGTCCAGCGTCCCCTGCTGGCTGTGCTTGTGAGGTCACTGCAGACTCAGTGCCTGCTAGGTTATCTCCAGTGCCCCCTGCTGGCTGTGTTGTGAGGTCACAGCAGCCTCAGTGCCTCCTCTGCCAGTGTCAGGCTCATGGTTGCTGGCTGTGCTTGTGAGGTCATAGCAGCCTCAGTGTCTCCGTGGATAGTGCCATGCTCATGGCTGCTGGCTGTGCTTGTGAGGGCACAGCAGCCTCAGTGCCTCTGAGGCCAGTGGCAGGGTCATGGCTGCTGGCTCTGCTTGTGAGGTCACAGCAGACTCAGTGTCTCCGTGGATAGTGCCATGCTCATGGCTGCTGGCTGTGCTTGTGAGGTCACAGCAGCCTCAGTGTCTCTGTGGATAGTGCCATGCTCATGGCTGCTGGCTGTGCTTGTGACGTCACAGCAGCCTCAGTGTCTCCGTGGATAGTGCCATGCTCATGGCTGCTGGCTGTGCTTGTGACGTCACAGCAGCTTCAGTGCCTCCTCTGCCAGTGGCAGGCTCATGGCTGCTGGCTGTGCTTGTGAGGTCACAGCAGCCTCAGTGCCTCCTCTGCCAGTGGCAGTCTCATGGCTGCTGGCTGTGCTTGTGAGGTCACAGCAGCCTCAGTGCCTCCTAGGTTACTGTTCATCGCCCCCTACTGGTTGTGCTTGTGAGGTCACAGCAACCTCAGTGCCTCCTAGGACAGTATCAGGCTCATGGCTGCTGGCTGTGCTTGTGAGGTCACACAAGCCTGAATGCCTCCTAGGCCAGTGGCAGGCTCATGGCTGCTGGCTCTGCTTGTGAGGTCACAGCAGCCTCAGTGCCTCACAGGCCAGTATCAGGCTCCTGGCTGCTGGCTATGCTTGTGACGTCACAGCAGCCTGAATGCCTCCTAGGCCCGTGGCAGGCTCATGGCTGCTGGCTGTGCTTGTGAGGTCACAGCAGCCTCAGTGCCTCTGAGGCCAGTGGCAGGGTCATGGCTGCTGGCTGTGCTTGTGAGGTCACAGCAGCCTCAGTGCCTCCTCTGCCAGTGGCAGTCTCATGGCGGCTGGCTGTGCTTGTGAGGTCACAGCAGCCTCAGTGCCTCCTAGGTTAGTGTCCATCGCCCGCTACTGGCTGTGCTTCTGAGGTCACAGCAGCCTGAATGCCTCCTAGACCAGTGTCAGGGTCATGGCTGCTGGCCGTGCTTGTGAGGTCACACAAGCCTGAATGCCTCCTAGGCCAGTATCAGGCTCATGGCTACTGGCTGTGCTTGTGAGGTCACAGCAGCCTCTGTGCGTCATAGTTTAGTGTCCAGCATCCCCTGCTGCCTCTGCTTGTGAGGTCACAGCAGACTCAGTGCCTCACAGGTTAGTGTGCAGCGCCCCCTGCTGGCTATGCTTGTGAGGTCACAGCAGCCTCAGTGCCTCCCAGGCCAATATCAGGCTCATGGCTGCTGGCTGTGCTTGTGAGGTCACAGCAGCCTCAGTGCCTCCTAGGACAGTATCAGGCTCATGGCTGCTGGCTGTGCTTGTGAGGTCACACAAGCCTGAATGCCTCCTAGGCCAGTGGCAGGCTCATGGCTGCTGGCTCTGCTTGTGAGGTCACAGCAGCCTCAGTGCCTCTGAGGCCAGTGTCAGGCTCATGGCTGCTGGCTGTGCTTGTGAGGTCACAGCAGCCTCACTGTCTCCGTGGATAGTGCCATGCTCATGGCTGCTGGCTGTGCTTGTGAGGTCACAGCAGCCTCAGTGTCTCCTAGGCCAGTGGCAGGCTCATGGCTGCTGGCTGTGCTTGTGAGGTCACAGCAGCCTCAGTGCCTCCGAGGCCAATACCAGGCTCCTGGCTGCTGGCTGTGCTTGTGAGGTCACAGCAGCCTGAGTGCCTCCTAGGCCCATGGCAGGCTCATGGCTGCTGGCTGTGCTTGTGAGGTCACAGCAGCCTCAGTGCCTCTGAGGCCAGTGGCAGGGTCATGGCTGCTGGCTGTGCTTGTGAGGTCACAGAAGCCTCAGTGCCTCCTCTGCCAGTGGCAGTCTCATGGCTGCTGGCTGTGCTTGTGAGGTCACAGCAGCCTCAGTGCCTCCTAGGTTAGTGTCCATCGCCCCCTACTGGCTGTGCTTCTGAGGTCACAGCAGACTCAGTGCCTCCTCTGCCAGTGTCAGGCTCATGGCTGCTGGCTGTGCTTGTGGGTCACAGCAGCCTGAATGCCTCCTAGACCAGTGTCAGGCTCATGGCTGCTGGCTGTGCTTCTGAGGTCACAGAAGCCTCAGTGCCTCCTCTGCCAGTGTCAGGCTCATGGCTGCTGGCTGTGCTTGTGAGGTCACAGCAGCCTCAGTGCCTCCTAGGCCAGTGTCAGGCTCATGGCTACTGGCTGTGCTTGTGACGTCACAGCAGCCTGAGTGCCTCCTAGGCCCGTGGCAGGCTCATGGCTACTGGTTGTGCTTGTGACGTCAGAGCAGCCTCAGTGCTTCTGAGGCCAGTGTCATTGTCATGGCTGCTGGCTGTGCTTGTGAGGTCACAGAAGCCTCAGTGCCTCCTCTGCCAGTGGCAGTCTCATGGCTGCTGGCTGTGCTTCTGAGGTCACAACAGCCTTACTGCCGCATAGTTTAGTGTCCAGCGTCCCCTGCTGGCTCTGCTTGTGAGGTCACAGCAGACTCAGTGCCTCATAGTTAGTTTCCATCGCCCCCTACTGGCTGTGCTTGTGAGGTCACAGCAGCCTCAGTGCCTCCAAGGTTAGTGTCCATCGCCCCCCACTGGCTGTGCTTCTGAGGTCACAGCAGCCTCAGTGCCTCCTCCGCCAGTGTCAGGCTCATGGCTGCTGGCTGTGCTTGTGAGGTCACAGCAGCCTCAGTGCTTCTGAGGCCAGTGGCAGTCTCATGGCTGCTGGCTGTGCTTGTGAGGTCACAGAAGCCTCAGTGCCTCCTCTGCCAGTGGCAGTCTCATGGCTCCTGGCTGTGCTTGTGAGGTCACAGCAGACTCAGTGCCTCCTCTGCCAGTGTCAGGCTCATGGCTGCTGGCTTTGCTTGTGAGGTCACAGCAGCCTGAATGCCTCCCTGACCAGTGTCAGGGTCATGGCTGCTGGCTGTGCTTCTGAGGTCACAGAAGCCTGATTGCCTTCTAGGCCAGTGTCATTGTCATGGCTACTGGCTGTGCTTGTGAGGTCACAGCAGCCTCTGTGCCTCATAGTTTAGTGTCCAGCGTCCCCTGCTGGCTATGCTTGTGAGGTCAGAGCAGACTCAGTGCCTCAGAAGTTAGTGTCCATCGCCCCCTACTGGCTGTGCTTGTGAGGTCACAGCAGACTCAGGGCCTCATAGTTTAGTGTCCAGCGTCCCCTGCTGGCTGTGCTTGTGAGGTCACTGCAGACTCAGTGCCTGCTAGGTTATCTCCAGTGCCCCCTGCTGGCTGTGTTGTGAGGTCACAGCAGCCTCAGTGCCTCCTCTGCCAGTGTCAGGCTCATGGTTGCTGGCTGTGCTTGTGAGGTCACAGCAGCCTCAGTGTCTCCGTGGATAGTGCCATGCTCATGGCTGCTGGCTGTGCTTGTGAGGGCACAGCAGCCTCAGTGCCTCTGAGGCCAGCGGCAGGGTCATGGCTGCTGGCTCTGCTTGTGAGGTAACAGCAGCCTCAGTGTCTCCGTGGATAGTGCCATGCTCATGGCTGCTGGCTGTGCTTGTGAGGTCACAGCAGACTCAGTGTCTCTGTGGACAGTGCCATGCTCATGGCTGCTGGCTGTGCTTGTGAGGTCACAGCAGCCTCAGTGTCTCCGTGGATAGTGCCATGCTCATGGCTGCTGGCTGTGCTTGTGACGTCACAGCAGCCTCAGTGCCTCCTCTGCCAGTGGCAGGCTCATGGCTGCTGGCTGTGCTTGTGAGGTCACAGCAGCCTCAGTGCCTCCTCTGCCAGTGGCAGTCTCATGGCTGCTGGCTGTGCTTCTGACGTCACAGCAGCCTCAGTGCCTCCTAGGTTAGTGTCAGGCTCATGGCTGCTGGCTGTGCTTCTGAGGTCACAGAAGCCTCAGTGCCTCCTCTGCCAGTGTCAGGCTCATGGCTGCTGGCTGTGCTTGTGAGGTCACAGCAGCCGCAGTGCCTTCTAGGCCAGTGTCAGGGTCATGGCTGCTGGCTGTGCTTGTGAGGTCACAGAAGCCTGATTGCCTTCTAGGCCAGTGTCATTGTCATGGCTACTGGCTGTGCTTATGAGGTCACAGCAGCCTCTGTGCCTCATAGTTTAGTGTCCAGCGTCCCCTGCTGGCTATGCTTGTGAGGTCAGAGCAGACTCAGTGCCTCATAAGTTAGTGTCCATCGCCCCCTACTGGCTGTGCTTGTGAGGTCACAGCACCCTCAGTGCCTCACAGGCCAGTATCAGGCTCCTGGCTGCTGGCTGTGCTTGTGATGTCACAGCAGCCTCAGTGCCTCCTAGGCCAGTATCAGGCTCATGGCTGCTGGCTGTGCTTGTGAGGTCACAGAAGCCTGAATGTCTCCTAGGCCAGTGTCAGGCTCATGGCTGCTGGCTGTGCTTGTGAGGTCACAGCAGACTCAGTGCCTCATAGTTAGTGTCCATCGCCCCCTGCTGGCTGTGCTTGTGAGGTAACAGCAGCCTCAGTGCCTCCTCTGCCAGTGCCATGCTCATGGTTGCTGGCTGTGCTTGTGAGGTCACAGAAGCCTCAGTGCCTCACAGGCCAGTTTCAGGCTCATGGCTGCTGGCTGTGCTTGTGACGTCACAGCAGCCTCAGTGCCTCATAGTTTAGTGTCCAGCGTCCCCTGCTGGCTGTGCTTGTGAGGTCACAGCAGACTCAGTGCCTCCTAGGTTAGTGTCCATCGCCCCCTACTGGCTGTGCTTGTGAGGTGACAGAAGCCTGAATGCCTCCTAGGCCAGTGGCAGTCTCATGGCTGCTGGCTCTGCTTGTGAGGTCACAGCAGACTCAGTGCCTCATAGGCTAGTATCAGTCTCATGGCTGCTGGCTGTGCTTGTGAGGTCACAGCAGCCTCAGTGCCTCTGAGACCAGTGTCAGTCTCATGGCTGCTGCCTCTGCTTGTGAGGTCACAGCAGCCTCAGTGCATGATAGGTTATCTCCAGTGCCCCCTCCTGGCTGTGCTTGTGAGGTCACAGCAGCCTCAGTGCCTCCTCTGCCAGTGTCAGGCTCATGGCTGCTGGCTGTGCTTGTGACGTCACAGCAGCCTGAGTGCCTCCTACGCCCGTGGCAGTCTCATGGTTACTGGTTGTGCTTGTGACGTCACAGCAGCCTCAGTGCTTCTGAGGCCAGTGTCATTGTCATGGCTGCTGGCTGTGCTTGTGAGGTCACAGAAGCCTCAGTGCCTCCTCTGCCAGTGGCAGTCTCATGGCTGCTGGCTGTGCTTCTGAGGTCACAACAGCCTTAGTGCCGCATAGTTTAGTGTCCAGCGTCCCCTGCTGGCTGTGCTTGTGAGGTCACAGCAGTCTCAGTGCCTCCAAGGTTAGTGTCCATCGCCCCCCACTGGCTGTGCTTCTGAGGTCACAGCAGCCTCAGTGCCTCCTCCGCCAGTGTCAGGCTCATGGCTGCTGGCTGTGCTTCTGAGGTCACAGCAGCCTGAATGCCTCCTAGACCAGTATCAGGCTCATGGCTACTGGCTGTGCTTGTGAGGTCACACAAGCCTGAATGCCTCCTAGGCCAGTGGCAGGCTCATGGCTGCTGGCTGTGCTTGTGAGGTCACAGCAGACTCAGTGCCTCAAAAGTTAGTGTGCAGCGCCCCCTGCTGGCTGTGCTTGTGAGGTCACAGTAGCCTCAGTGCCTCCCAGGCCAATATCAGGCTCCTGGCTACTGGCTATGCTTGTGACGACACAGCAGCCTCAGTGTCTCCTAGGCCAGTGGCAGGCTCATGGCTGCTGGCTGTGCTTGTGACGTCACAGCAGCCTCAGTGCCTCCTCTGCCAGTGGCAGTCTCATGGCTGCTGGCTGTGCTTGTGAGGTCACAGAAGCCTCAGTGCCTCCTCTGCCAGTGGCAGTCTCATGGCTCCTGGCTGTGCTTGTGAGGTCACAGCAGACTCAGTGCCTCCTAGGTTAGTGTCCATCGCCCCCTACTGGCTGTGCTTGTGAGGTCTCAGCAGCCTCAGTGCCTCCTCTGCCAGTGTCAGGCTCATGGCTGCTGGCTTTGCTTGTGAGGTCACAGCAGCCTGAATGCCTCCCTGACCAGTGTCAGGGTCATGGCTGCTGGCTGTGCTTCTGAGGTCACAGAAGCCTGATTGCCTTCTAGGCCAGTGTCATTGTCATGGCTACTGGCTGTGCTTGTGAGGTCACAGCAGCCTCTGGGCCTCATAGTTTAGTGTCCAGCGTCCCCTGTTGGCTATGCTTGTGAGGTCAGAGCAGACTCAGTGCCTCATAAGTTAGTGTCCATCGCCCCCTACTGGCTGTGCTTGTGAGGTCACAGCACCCTCAGTGCCTCACAGGCCAGTATCAGGCTCCTGGCTGCTGGCTGTGCTTGTGATGTTACAGCAGCCTCAGTGCCTCTTCTGCCAGTGCCATGCTCATGGCTGCTGGCTGTGCTTCTGAGGTCACAGCAGCCTCAGTGCCTCCTAGGCCAGTATCAGGCTGCTGGCTGCTGGCTGTGCCTCTGAGGTCACAGAAGCCTGAATGCCTCCTAGGCCAGTGGCAGGCTCATGGCTGCTGGCTGTGCTTGTGAGGTCACAGCAGCCTCAGTGCCTCTGAGGCCAGTGGCAGTCTCATGGCTGCTGGCTGTGCTGGTGAGGTCACAGCAGCCTCAGTGCCTCCTAGGTTAGTGTCCATCGCCCCCGACTGGCTGTGCTTGTGAGGTCACAGCAGACTCAGTGCCTGAGAGGTTATCTCCAGTGCCCCCTGCTGGCTGTGCTTGTGAGGTCACAGCAGCCTCAGTGCCTCCCAGGCCCGTGGCAGGCTCATGGCTGCTGGCTGTGCTTGTGAGGTCACAGCAGCCTCAGTGCCTCTGAGGCCAGTGGCAGTCTCATGGCTGCTGGCTGTGCTTGTGAGGTCACAGAAGCCTCAGTGCCTCCTCTGCCAGTGGCAGTCTCATGGCTGCTGGCTGTGCTTGTGAGGTCACAACAGCCTCAGTGCCTCCTAGGTTAGTGTCCATCGCCCCCTGCTGGCTGTGCTTGTGAGGTCACAGCAGCCTCAGTGCCTCCTCTGCCAGTGTCAGGCTCATGGCTGCTGGCTTTGCTTGTGAGGTCACAGCAGCCTGAATGCCTCCCTGACCAGTGGCAGGGTCATGGCTGCTGGCTGTGCTTCTGATGTCACAGAAGCCTGATTGCCTTCTAGGCCAGTGTCATTGTCATGGCTACTGGCTGTGCTTGTGAGGTCACAGCAGCCTCTGTGCCTCATAGTTTAGTGTCCAGCGTCCCCTGCTGGCTATGCTTGTGAGGTCAGAGCAGACTCAGTGCCTCATAAGTTAGTGTCCATCGCCCCCTACTGGCTGTGCTTGTGAGGTCACAGCAGCCTCAGTGCCTCCTAGGCCCGTATCAGTCTCATGGCTGCTGGCTGTGCTTGTGAGGTCACAGCAGCCTCAGTGCCTCCTAGGCCAGTATCAGGCTCCTGGCTGCTGGCTGTGCTTCTGAGGTCACAGAAGCCTGAATGCCTCCTAGGCCCGTGGCAGGCTCATGGCTGCTGGCTGTGCTTGTGAGGCCACAGCAGCCTCAGTGCCTCTGAGGCCAGTGTCAGGCTCATGGCTGCTGGCTGTGCTTGTGAGGTCACAGCAGCCTCAGTGCCTCCTCTGCCAGTGGCAGTCTCATGGCTGCTGGCTGTGCTTCTGACGTCACAGCAGCCTCAGTGCCTCCTAGGTTAGTGTCCATCGCCCCCTACTGGTTGTGCTTGTGAGGTCACAGCAGCCTCAGTGCCTCCTAGGCCAGTATCAGGCTCATGGCTGCTGGCTGTGCTTGTGAGGTCACAGCAGCCACAGTGCCTCCTAGACCAGTGTCAGGCTCATGGCTGCTGGCTGTGCTTGTGAGGTCACAGAAGCCTCAGTGCCTCCTCTGCCAGTGTCAGGCTCATGGCTGCTGGCTGTGCTTGTGAGGTCACAGCAGCCACAGTGCCTCCTAGGCCAGTGTCAGGCTCATGGCTGCTGGCTGTGCTTGTGAGGTCACAGAAGCCTGATTGCCTTCTAGGCCAGTTTCATTGTCATGGCTACTGGCTGTGCTTGTGAGGTCACAGCAGCCTCTGTGCCTCATAGTTTAGTGTCCAGCGTCCCCTGCTGGCTATGCTTGTGAGGTCAGAGCAGACTCAGTGCCTCATAAGTTAGTGTCCATCGCCCCCTACTGGCTGTGCTTGTGAGGTCACAGCACCCTCAGTGCCTCACAGGCCAGTATCAGGCTCCTGGCTGCTGGCTGTGCTTGTGATGTCACAGCAGCCTCAGTGCCTCTTCTGCCAGTGCCATGCTCATGGCTGCTGGCTGTGCTTGTGAGGTCACAGCAGCCTCAGTGCCTCCTAGGCCAGTATCAGGCTCATGGCTGTTGGCTGTGCTTCTGAGGTCACAGAAGCCTGAATGCCTCCTAGGCCAGTGGCAGGCTCATGGCTACTGGCTGTGCTTGTGAGGTCACAGCAGACTCAGTGCCTCAAAAGTTAGTGTGCAGCGCCCCCTGCTGGCTGTGCTTGTGAGGTCCCAGTAGCCTCAGTGCCTCCCAGGCCAATATCAGGCTCCTGACTACTGGCTATGCTTGTGAGGTCACAGCAGCCTCAGTGCCTCTGAGGCCCGTGGCAGGCTCATGGCTGCTGGCTGTGCTTGTGACGTCACAGCAGCCTCAGTGCCTCCTCTGCCAGTGGCAGTCTCATGGCTGCTGGCTGTGCTTGTGAGGTCACAGAAGCCTCAGTGCCTCCTCTGCCAGTGGCAGTCTCATGGCTGCTGGCTGTGCTTGTGAGGGCACAGCAGACTCAGTGCCTCCTCCGCCAGTATCAGGCTCATGGCTGCTGGCTGTGCTTGTGACGTCACAGCAGCCTGAATGCCTCCTAGGCCAGTGGCAGGCTCATGGCTCCTGGCTGTGCTTGTGAGGTCACAGCAGCCTGAATGCCTCCCTGACCAGTGTCAGGGTCATGGCTGCTGGCTGTGCTTCTGAGGTCACAGAAGCCTGATTGCCTTCTAGGCCAGTGTCATTGTCATGGCTACTGGCTGTGCTTGTGAGGTCACAGCAGCCTCTGTGCCTCATAGTTTAGTGTCCAGCGTCCCCTGCTAGCTATGCTTGTGAGGTCAGAGCAGACTCAGTGCCTCATAAGTTAGTGTCCATCGCCCCCTACTGGCTGTGCTTGTGAGGTCACAGCAGACTCAGGGCCTCATAGTTTAGTGTCCAGCGTCCCCTGCTGGCTGTGCTTGTGAGGTCACTGCAGACTCAGTGCCTGCTAGGTTATCTCCAGTGCCCCCTGCTGGCTGTGTTGTGAGGTCACAGCAGCCTCAGTGCCTCCTCTGCCAGTGTCAGGCTCATGGTTGCTGGCTGTGCTTGTGAGGTCACAGCAGCCTCAGTGTCTCCGTGGATAGTGCCATGCTCATGGCTGCTGGCTCTGCTTGTGAGGGCACAGCAGCCTCAGTGCCTCTGAGGCCAGTGGCAGGGTCATGGCTGCTGGCTCTGCTTGTGAGGTCACAGCAGCCTCAGTGCCTCCGTGGATAGTGCCAAGCTGATGGCTGCTGGCTGTGCTTGTGACGTCACAGCAGCCTCAGTGTCTCTGTGGATAGTGCCATGCTCATGGCTGCTGGCTGTGCTTGTGAGGTCACAGCAGCCTCAGTGTCTCCGTGGATAGTGCCATGCTCATGGCTGCTGGCTGTGCTTGTGAGGTCACAGCAGCCTCAGTGTCTCCTAGGCCAGTGGCAGGCTCATGGCTGCTGGCTGTGTTTGTGAGGTCACAGCAGCCTCAGTGTCTCTGTGGATAGTGCCATGCTCATGGCTGCTGGCTGTGCTTGTGACGTCACAGCAGCCTGAATGCCTCCTCTGCCAGTGGCAGTCTCATGGCTGCTGGCTGTGCTTGTGAGGTCACAGAAGCCTCAGTGCTTCTGAGGCCAGTGGCAGTCTCATGGCTCCTGGCTGTGCTTGTGAGGTCACAGCAGACTCAGTGCCTCCTAGGTTAGTGTCCATCGCCCCCTACTGGCTGTGCTTGTGAGGTCTCAGCAGCCTCAGTGCCTCCTCTGCCAGTGTCAGGCTCATGGCTGCTGGCTTTGCTTGTGAGGTCACAGCAGCCTGAATGCCTCCCTGACCAGTGTCAGGGTCATGGCTGCTGGCTGTGCTTCTGAGGTCACAGAAGCCTGATTGCCTTCTAGGCCAGTGTCATTGTCATGGCTACTGGCTGTGCTTGTGAGGTCACAGCAGCCTCTGTGCCTCATAGTTTAGTGTCCAGCGTCCCCTGCTGGCTATGCTTGTGAGGTCACAGCAGACTCAGTGCCTCAGAAGTTAGTGTCCATCGCCCCCTACTGGCTGTGCTTGTGAGGTCACAGCAGACTCAGGGCCTCATAGATTAGTGTCCAGCGTCCCCTGCTGGCTGTGTTGTGAGGTCACAGCAGCCTCAGTGCCTCCTCTGCCAGTGTCAGGCTCATGGTTGCTGGCTGTGCTTGTGAGGTCACAGCAGCCTCAGTGTCTCCGTGGATAGTGCCATGCTCATGGCTGCTGGCTGTGCTTGTGAGGTCACAGCAGCCTCAGTGCCTCTGAGGCCAGTGGCAGGGTCATGGCTGCTGGCTCTGCTTGTGAGGTCACAGCAGCCTCAGTGTCTCTGTGGATAGTGCCATGCTCATGGCTGCTGGCTGTGCTTGTGAGGTCACAGCAGCCTCAGTGTCTCCGTGGATAGTGCCATGCTCATGGCTGCTGGCTGTGCTTGTGAGGTCACAGCAGCCTCAGTGCCTCCTCTGCCAGTGGCAGGCTCATGGCTGCTGGCTGTGCTTGTGAGGTCACAGCAGCCTCAGTGCCTCCTCTGCCAGTGGCAGTCTCATGGCTGCTGGCTGTGCTTCTGACGTCACAGCAGCCTCAGTGCCTCCTAGGTTAGTGTCCATCGCCCCCTACTGGCTGTGCTTGTGATGTCACAGCAGCCTCAGTGCCTCCTCCGCCAGTATCAGGCTCATGGCTGCTGGCTGTGCTTGTGACGTCACAGCAGCCTGAATGCCTCCTAGGCCAGTGGCAGGCTCATGGCTGCTGGCTGTGCTTTTGAGGTCACAGCAGACTCAGTGCCTTAAAAGTTAGTGTGCAGCGGCCCATGCTGGATGTGCTTGTGAGGTCACAGCAGCCTCAGTGCCTCCCAGGCCAATATCAGGCTCCTGGCTGCTGGCCATGCTTGTGACGTCACAGCAGCCTCAGTGCCTCCTAGGCCCGTGGCAGGCTCATGGCTGCTGGCTGTGCTTGTGACGTCACAGCAGCCTCAGTGCCTCTGAGGCCAGTGGCAGTCTCATGGCTGCTGGCTGTGCTTGTGAGGTCACAGAAGCCTCAGTGCCTCCTCTGCCAGTGTCAGGCTCATGGCTCCTGGCTGTGCTTGTGAGGTCACAGCAGCCTCACTGTCTCCGTGGATAGTGCCATGCTCATGGCTGCTGGCTGTGCTTGTGAGGGCACAGCAGCCTCAGTGTCTCCTAGGCCAGTGGCAGGCTCATGGCTGCTGGCTGTGTTTGTGAGGTCACAGCAGCCTCAGTGTCTCCGTGGATAGTGCCATGCTCATGGCTGCTGGCTGTGCTTGTGAGGTCACAGCAGCCTCAGTGCTTCTGAGGGCTGTGGCAGTCTCATGGCTGCTGGCTGTGCTTGTGAGGTCACAGCAGCCTCAGTGCCTCCTAGGTTAGTGTCCATCGCCCCCTACTGGCTGTGCTTGTGATGTCACAGCAGCCTCAGTGCCTCCTCCGCCAGTATCAGGCTCATGGCTGCTGGCTTTGCTTGTGACGTCACAGCAGCCTGAATGCCTCCTAGGCCAGTGGCAGGCTCATGGCTGCTGGCTGTGCTTTTGAGGTCACAGCAGACTCAGTGCCTTAAAAGTTAGTGTGCAGCGGCCCATGCTGGATGTGCTTGTGAGGTCACAGCAGCCTCAGTGCCTCCCAGGCCAATATCAGGCTGCTGGCTGCTGGCCATGCTTGTGACGTCACAGCAGCCTGAGTGCCTCCTAGGCCCGTGGCAGGCTCATGGCTGCTGGCTGTGCTTGTGACGTCACAGCAGCCTCAGTGCCTCTGAGGCCAGTGGCAGTCTCATGGCTGCTGGCTGTGCTTGTGAGGTCACAGCAGCCTCACTGTCTCCTAGGCCAGTGGCAGGCTCATGGCTGCTGGCTGTGTTTGTGAGGTCACAGCAGCCTCAGTGTCTCCGTGGATAGTGCCATGCTCATGGCTGCTGGCTGTGCTTGTGAGGTCACAGCAGCCTCAGTGCCTCCTCTGCCAGTGTCAGGCTCATGGCTGCTGGCTGTGCTTGTGAGGTCACAGCAGCCTCAGTGCTTCTGAGGCCAGTGGCAGTCTCATGGCTGCTGGCTGTGCTTGTGAGGTCACAGAAGCCTCAGTGCCTCTGAGGCCAGTGGCAGTCTCATGGCTCCTGGCTGTGCTTGTGAGGTCGCAGCAGACTCAGTGCCTCCTAGGTTAGTGTCCATCGCCCCCTACTGGATGTGCTTGTGAGGTCTCAGCAGCCTCAGTGCCTCCTCTGCCAGTGTCAGGCTCATGGCTGCTGGCTTTGCTTGTGAGGTCACAGCAGCCTGAATGCCTCCCTGACCAGTGTCAGGCTCATGGCTGCTGGCTGTGCTTCTGAGGTCACAGAAGCCTGATTGCCTTCTAGGCCAGTGTCATTGTCATGGCTGCTGGCTGTGCTTGTGAGGTCACAGCAGCCTCAGTGCCTCATAGTTTGGTGTCCATCGTCCCCTGCTGGCTATGCTTGTGAGGTCAGAGCAGACTCAGTGCCTCAGACGTTAGTGTCCATCGCCCCCTACTGGCTGTGCTTGTGAGGTCACAGCAGACTCAGGGCCTCATAGTTTAGTGTCCAGCGCCCCCTGCTGGCTATGTTGTGAGGTCACAGCAGCCTCAGTGCCTCCTCTGCCAGTGTCAGGCTCATGGTTGCTGGCTGTGCTTGTGAGGTCACAGCAGCCTCAGTGTCTCCGTGGATAGTGCCATGCTCATGGTTGCTGGCTGTGCTTGTGAGGGCACAGCAGCCTCAGTGCCTCTGAGGCCAGTGGCAGGGTCATGGCTGCTGGCTCTGCTTGTGAGGTCACAGCAGCCTCAGTGTCTCCGTGGATAGTGCCATGCTCATGGCTGCTGGCTGTGCTTGTGAGGTCACAGCAGCCTCAGTGTCTCCATGGATAGTGCCATGCTCATGGCTGCTGGCTGTGCTTGTGAGGTCACAGCAGCCTCAGTGTGTCCGTGGATAGTGCCATGCTCATGGCTGCTGGCTGTGCTTGTGACGTCACAGCAGCCTCAGTGCCTCTGAGGCCAGTGGCAGGCTCATGGCTGCTGGCTGTGCTTGTGAGGTCACAGCAGACTCAGTGCCTCTGAGGCCAGTGGCAGTCTCATGGCTGCTGGCTGTGCTTCTGACGTCACAGCAGCCTCAGTGCCTCCTAGGTTAGTGTCCATCGCCCCCTACTGGTTGTGCTTGTGAGGTCACAGCAGCCTCAGTGCCTCCTAGGCCAGTATCAGGCTCATGGCTGCTGGCTGTGCTTGTGAGGTCACAGCAGCCTGAATGCCTCCTAGACCAGTGTCAGGCTCATGGCTGCTGGCTGTGCTTCTGAGGTCACAGAAGCCTCAGTGCCTCCTCTGCCAGTGTCAGCCTCATGGCTGCTGGCTGTGCTTGTGAGGTCACAGCAGCCTCAGTGCCTTCTAGGCCAGTGTCAGGCTCATGGCTGCTGGCTGTGCTTGTGAGGTCACAGAAGCCTGATTGCCTTCTAGGCCAGTGTCATTTTCATGGCTACTGGCTGTGCTTATGAGGTCACAGCAGCCTCTGTGCCTCATAGTTTAGTGTCCAGCGTCCCCTGCTGGCTATGCTTGTGAGGTCAGAGCAGACTCAGTGCCTCAAAAGTTAGTGTCCATCGCCCCCTACTGGCTGTGCTTGTGAGGTCACAGCACCCTCAGTGCCTCACAGGCCAGTATCAGGCTCCTGGCTGCTGGCTGTGCTTGTGATGTCACGGCAGCCTCAGTGCCTCCTAGGCCAGTATCAGGCTCATGGCTGCTGGCTGTGCTTGTGAGGTCACAGAAGCCTGAATGCCTCCTAGGCCAGTGGCAGGCTCATGGCTGATGGCTCTGCTTGTGAGGTCACAGCAGACTCAGTGCCTCCTCTGCCAGTGCCATGCTCATGGTTGCTGGCTGTGCTTGTGAGGTCACAGAAGCCTCAGTGCCTCACAGGCCAGTTTCAGGCTCATGGCTGCTGGCTGTGCTTGTGAGGTCACAGCAGCCTCAGTGCCTCCTCTGCCAGTGCCATGCTCATGGCTGCTGGCTGTGCTTGTGACGTCACAGCAGCCTCAGTGCCTCATAGTTTAGTGTCCAGCGTCCCCTGCTGGCTCTGCTTGTGAGGTCACAGCAGACTCAGTGCCTCATAGGCTAGTATCAGTCTCATGGCTGCTGGCTGTGCTTGTGAGGTCACAGCAGCCTCAGTGCCTCTGAGACCAGTGTCAGTCTCATGGCTGCTGCCTCTGCTTGTGAGGTCACAGCAGCCTCAGTGCATGATAGGTTATCTCCAGTGCCCCCTCCTGACTGTGCTTGTGAGGTCACAGCAGCCTCAGTGCCTCCTCTGCTAGTGCCAGGCTCATGGCTACTGGCTGTGCTTGTGACGTCACAGCAGCCTGAGTGCCTCCTAGGCCCGTGGCAGGCTCATGGCTACTGGTTGTGCTTGTGACGTCACAGCAGCCTCAGTGCTTATGAGGCCAGTGTCATTGTCATGGCTGCTGGCTGTGCTTGTGAGGTCACAGAAGCCTCAGTGCCTCCTCTGCCAGTGGCAGTCTCATGGCTGCTGGCTGTGCTTCTGAGGTCACAACAGCCTTAGTGCCGCATAGTTTAGTGTCCAGCGTCCCCTGCTGGCTCTGCTTGTGAGGTCACAGCAGACTCAGTGCCTCCAAGGTTAGTGTCCATCGCCCCCCACTGGCTGTGCTTGTGAGGTCACAGCAGTCTCAGTGCCTCCAAGGTTAGTGTCCATCGCCCCCCACTGGCTGTGCTTCTGAGGTCACAGCAGCCTCAGTGCCTCCTCCGCCAGTGTCAGGCTCATGGCTGCTGGCTGTGCTTCTGAGGTCACAGCAGCCTGAATGCCTCCTAGACCAGTATCAGGCTCATGGCTACTGGCTGTGCTTGTGAGGTCACACAAGCCTGAATGCCTCCTAGGCCAGTGGCAGGCTCATGGCTGCTGGCTGTGCTTGTGAGGTCACAGCAGACTCAGTGCTCAAAAGTTAGAGTGCAGCGCCCCCTGCTGGCTGTGCTTGTGAGGTCACAGTAGCCTCAGTGCCTCCCAGGCCAATATCAAGCTCCTGGCTACTGGCTATGCTTGTGACGACACAGCAGCCTGAGTGCCTCCTAGGCCCGTGGCAGGCTCATGGCTGCTGGCTGTGCTTGTGAGGTCACAGCAGCCTCAGTGCCTCCTCTGCCAGTGGCAGTCTCATGGCTGCTGGCTGTGCTTGTGAGGTCACAGAAGCCTCAGTGCCTCCTCTGCCAGTGCCAGTCTCATGGCTCCTGGCTGTGCTTGTGAGGTCACAGCAGCCTCAGTGCCTCCTAGGTTAGTGTCCATCGCCCGCTACTGGCTGTGCTTGTGAGGTCTCAGCAGCCTCAGTGCCTCCTCTGCCAGTGTCAGGCTCATGGCTGCTGGCTTTGCTTGTGAGGTCACAGCAGCCTGAATGCCTCCCTGACCAGTGTCAGGGTCATGGCTGCTGGCTGTGCTTCTGAGGTCACAGAAGCCTGATTGCCTTCTAGGCCAGTGTCATTGTCATGGCTACTGGCTGTGCTTGTGAGGTCACAGCAGACTCAGTGCCTCAGAAGTTAGTGTCCATCGCCCCCTACTGGCTGTGCTTGTGAGGTCACAGCAGACTCAGGGCCTCATAGTTTAGTGTCCAGCGTCCCCTGCTGGCTGTGCTTGTGAGGTCACTGCAGACTCAGTGCCTGCTAGGTTATCTCCAGTGCCCCCTGCTGGCTGTGTTGTGAGGTCACAGCAGCCTCAGTGCCTCCTCTGCCAGTGTCAGGCTCATGGTTGCTGGCTGTGCTTGTGAGGTCACAGCAGCCTCAGTGTCTCCGTGGATAGTGCCATGCTCATGGCTGCTGGTTGTGCTTGTGAGGTCACAGCAGCCTCAGTGCCTCTGAGGCCAGTGGCAGGGTCATGGCTGCTGGCTGTGCTTGTGAGGTCACAGCAGACTCACTGTCTCCGTGGATAGTGCCATGCTCATGGCTGCTGGCTGTGCTTGTGAGGTCACAGCAGACTCGGGGTCTCTGTGGATAGCGCCATGCTCATGGCTGCTGGCTGTGCTTGTGACGTCACAGCAGCCTCAGTGTCTCCGTGGATAGTGCCATGCTCATGGCTGCTGGCTGTGCTTGTGACGTCACAGCAGCTTCAGTGCCTCCTCTGCCAGTGGCAGGCTCATGGCTGCTGGCTGTGCTTGTGAGGTCACAGCAGCCTCAGTGCCTCTGAGGCCAGTGGCAGGCTCATGGCTGCTGGCTGTGGTTGTGACGTCACAGCAGCCTCAGTGCCTCCTAGGTTAGTGTCCATCGCCCCCTACTGGTTGTGCTTGTGAGGTCACAGCAGCCTCAGTGCCTCCTAGGACAGTATCAGGCTCATGGCTGCTGGCTGTGCTTGTGAGGTCACACAAGCCTGAATGCCTCCTAGGCCAGTGGCAGGCTCATGGCTGCTGGCTCTGCTTGTGAGGTCACAGCAGTCTCAGTGCCTCACAGGCCAATATCAGGCTCCTGGCTGCTGGCTATGCTTGTGACGTCACAGCAGCATGAATGCCTCCTAGGCCCGTGGCAGGCTCATGGCTGCTGGCTGTGCTTGTGAGGTCACAGCAGCCTCAGTGCCTCACAGGCCAGTTTCAGGCTCATGGCTGCTGGCTGTGCTTGTGAGGTCACAGCAGCCTCAGTGCCTCCTCTGCCAGTGCCATGCTCATGGCTGCTGGCTGTGCTTGTGACGTCACAGCAGCCTCAGTGCCTCATAGTTTAGTGTCCAGCGTCCCCTGCTGGCTCTGCTTGTGAGGTCACAGCAGACTCAGTGCCTCATAGGTTAGTGTCCATCACCCCCTACTGGCTGTGCTTGTGAGGTCACAGAAGCCTGAGTGCCTCCTAGGCCAGTGGCAGGCTCATGGCTGCTGGCTCTACTTGTGAGGTCACAGCAGACTCAGTGCCTCATAGGCTAGTATCAGTCTCATGGCTGCTGGCTGTGCTTGTGAGGTCACAGCAGCCTCAGTGCCTCTGAGACCAGTGTCAGTCTCATGGCTGCTGCCTCTGCTTGTGAGGTCACAGCAGCCTCAGTGCATGATAGGTTATCTCCAGTGCCCCCTCCTGACTGTGCTTGTGAGGTCACAGCAGCCTCAGTGCCTCCTCTGCTAGTGCCAGGCTCATGGCTACTGGCTGTGCTTGTGACGTCACAGCAGCCTGAGTGCCTCCTAGGCCCGTGGCAGGCTCATGGCTACTGGTTGTGCTTGTGACGTCACAGCAGCCTCAGTGCTTCTGAGGCCAGTGTCATTGTCATGGCTGCTGGCTGTGCTTGTGAGGTCACAGAAGCCTCAGTGCCTCCTCTGCCAGTGGCAGTCTCATGGCTGCTGGCTGTGCTTCTGAGGTCACAACAGCCTTAGTGCCGCATAGTTTAGTGTCCAGCGTCCCCTGCTGGCTCTGCTTGTGAGGTCACAGCAGACTCAGTGCCTCCAAGGTTAGTGTCCATCGCCCCCCACTGGCTGTGCTTGTGAGGTCACAGCAGCCTCAGTGCCTCCAAGGTTAGTGTCCATCGCCCCCCACTGGCTGTGCTTCTGAGGTCACAGCAGCCTCAGTGCCTCCTCCACCAGTGTCAGGCTCATGGCTGCTGGCTGTGCTTCTGAGGTCACAGCAGCCTGAATGCCTCCTAGACCAGTGTCAGGCTCATGGCTACTGGCTGTGCTTGTGAGGTCACACAAGCCTGAATGCCTCCTAGGCCAGTGGCAGGCTCATGGCTGCTGGCTGTGCTTGTGAGGTCACAGCAGACTCAGTGCCTCAAAAGTTAGAGTGCAGCGCCCCCTGCTGGCTGTGCTTGTGAGGTCACAGTAGCCTCAGTGCCTCCCAGGCCAATATCAAGCTCCTGGCTACTGGCTATGCTTGTGACGACACAGCAGCCTCAGTGCCTCCTAGGTTAGTGTCCATCGCCCCCTACTGGTTGTGCTTGTGAGGTCACAGCAGCCTCAGTGCCTCCTAGGACAGTATCAGGCTCATGGCTGCTGGCTGTGCTTGTGACGTCACAGCAGCCTCAGTGCCTCCTAGGTTAGTGTCCATCGCCCCCTACTGGTTGTGCTTGTGAGGTCACAGCAGCCTCAGTGCCTCCTAGGACAGTATCAGGCTCATGGCTGCTGGCTGTGCTTGTGAGGTCACACAAGCCTGAATGCCTCCTAGGCCAGTGGCAGGCTCATGGCTGCTGGCTCTGCTTGTGAGGTCACAGCAGTCTCAGTGCCTCACAGGCCAATATCAGGCTCCTGGCTGCTGGCTATGCTTGTGACGTCACAGCAGCATGAATGCCTCCTAGGCCCGTGGCAGGCTCATGGCTGCTGGCTGTGCTTGTGAGGTCACAGCAGCCTCAGTGCCTCTGAGGCCAGTGGCAGGGTCATGGCTGCTGGCTGTGCTTGTGAGGTCACAGAAGCCTCAGTGCCTCCTCTGCCAGTGGCAGTCTCATGGCTGCTGGCTGTGCTTGTGAGGTCACAGCAGCCTCAGTGCCTCCTAGGTTAGTGTCCATCGCCCGCTACTGGCTGTGCTTGTGAGGTCACAGCAGCCTGAGTGCCTTCTAGGCCCGTGGCAGGCTCATGGCTGCTGGCCGTGCTTGTGAGGTCACACAAGCCTGAATGCCTCCTAGACCAGTGTCAGGGTCATGGCTGCTGGCTATGCTTGTGAGGTCACAGCAGCCTCAGTGCCTCCCAGGCCAATATCAGGCTCATGGCTGCTGGCTGTGCTTGTGAGGTCACAGCAGACTCAGTGCCTCCTAGGCCAGTATCAGGCTCATGGCTGCTGGCTGTGCTTCTGAGGTCACAGAAGCCTGAATGCCTCCTAGGCCAGTGGTAGGCTCATGGCTGCTGCCTGTGCTTGTGAGGTCACAGCAGACTCAGTGCCTCACAGGCCAGTATCAGGCTCATGGCTGCTGGCTGTGCTTGTGAGGTCACAGCAGCCTCAGTGCCTCCTCTGCCAGTGCCATGCTCATGGTTGCTGGCTGCGCTTGTGAGGTCACAGCAACCTCAGTGCCTCCTCTGCCAGTTTCAGGCTCATGGCTGCTGGCTGTTCTTGTGAGGTCACAGCAGCCTCAGTGCCTCCTCTGCCAGTGCCATGCTCATGGCTGCTGGCTGTGCTTGTGACGTCACAGCAGCCTCTGTGCCTCATAGTTTAGTGTCCAGCGTCCCCTGCTGGCTCTGCTTGTGAGGTCACAGCAGACTCAGTGCCTCATAGGTTAGTGTCCATCACCCCCTACTGGCTGTGCTTGTGAGGTCACAGCAGCCTCAGTGCATCCCAGGCCAATAGCAGGCTCCTGGCTGTTGGCTGTGCTTGTGACGTCACAGCAGCCTGAATGCCTCCTCTTCCCGTGGCAGGCTCATGGCTGCTGGCTGTGCTTGTGAGGTCACAGCAGCCTCAGTGCCTCCTCTGCCAGTGGCAGTCTCATGGCTGCTGGATGTGCTTGTGAGGTCACAGCAGCCTCAGTGCCTCCTAGGTTACTGTTCATCGCCCCCGACTGGCTGTGCTTGTGAGGTCACAGCAGACTCAGTGCCTGATAGGTTATCTCCAGTGCCCCCTGCTGGCTGTGCTTGTGAGGTCACAGCAGCCTCAGTGCCTCCTCTGCCAGTGTCAGGCTCATGGCTGCTGCCTGTGCTTGTGACGTCACAGCAGCCTGAGTGCCTCCTAGGCCCGTGGCAGGCTCATGGCTACTGGTTGTGCTTGTGACGTCACAGCAGCCTCAGTGCTTCTGAGGCCAGTGTCATTGTCATGGCTGCTGGCTGTGCTTGCGAGGTCACAGAAGCCTCAGTGTCTCCTCTGCCAGTGGCAGTCTCATGGCTGCTGGCTGTGCTTCTGAGGTCACAACAGCCTTAGTGCCTCATAGTTTAGTGTCCAGCGTCCCCTGCTGGCTCTGCTTGTGAGGTCACAGCAGACTCAGTGCCTCATAGTTAGTTTCCATCGCCCCCTACTGGCTGTGCTTGTGAGGTCACAGCAGCCTCAGTGCCTCCCAGGCGAATACCAGGCTCCTGGCTGCTGGCTGTGCTTGTGAGGTCACAGCAGCCTGAGTGCCTCCTAGGCCCGTGGCAGGCTCTTGGCTGCTGGCTGTGCTTGTGAGGTCACAGCAGCCTCAGTGCCTCCTCTGCCAGTGGCAGTCTCATGGCTGCTGGCTGTGCTTGTGAGGTCACAGCAGCCTCAGTGCCTCCTAGGTTAGTGTCCATCGCCCGCTACTGGCTGTGCTTGTGAGGTCACAGCAGCCTCAGTGCCTGATAGGTTATCTGCAGTGCCCCCTGCCGGTTGTGCTTGTGAGGTCACAGCAGCCTTAGTGCCTCATAGTTTAGTGTCCAGCGTCCCCTGCTGGCACTGCTTGTGAGGTCACAGCAGACTCAGGGCCTCATAGTTAGTGTCCAGTGCCACCTGCTGGCTGGGCTTGTGAGGTCACAGCAGCCTGAGTGCCTCCTAGGCCCGTGGCAGGCTCATGGCTGCTGGCTGTGCTTGTGAGGTCACAGCAGCCTCAGTGCCTCTGAGGCCAGTGTCAGGCTCATGGCTGCTGGCTGTGCTTGTGAGGTCACAGCAGCCTCAGTGCCTCCTCTGCCAGTGCCAGTCTCATGGCTGCTGGCTGTGCTTGTGAGGTCACAGCAGCCTCAGTGCCTCCTAGGTTAGTGTCCATCGCCCCCTACTGGCTGTGCTTCTGAGGTCACACCAGACATAGTGCCTCCTCCGCCAGTGTCAGGCTCATGGCTGCTGGCTGTGCTTGTGAGGTCACAGCAGCCTGAATGCCTCCTAGACCAGTGTCAGGCTCATGGCTGCTGGCTGTGCTTGTGAGGTCACACAAGCCTGAATGCCTCCTAGGCCAGTATCAGGCTCATGGCTACTGGCTGTGCTTGTGAGGTCACAGCAGCCTCTGTGCCTCATAGTTTAGTGTTCAGCGTCCCCTGCTGGCTGTGCTTGTGAGGTCACAGCAGCCTCAGTGCCTCCTCTGCCAGTGTCAGGTTCATGGTTGCTGGCTGTGCTTGTGAGGTCACAGCAGCCTCAGTGTCTCCGTGGATAGTGCCATGCTCATGGCTGCTGGCTGTATTTGTGAGGTCACAGCAGCCTCAGTGTCTCCATGGATAGTGCCATGCTCATGGCTGCTGGCTGTGCTTGTGAGGTCACAGCAGCCTCAGTGTCTCTGTGGATAGTGCCATGCTCATGGCTGCTGGCTGTGCTTGTGAGGTCACAGCAGCCTCAGTGTCTCCATGGATACTGCCATGCTCATGGCTGCTGGCTGTGCTTGTGAGGTCACAGCAGCCTCAGTGTCTCTGTGGATAGTGCCATGCTCATGGCTGCTGGCTGTGCTTGTGAGGTCACAGCAGCCTCAGTGCCTCCCAGGCCAGTATCAGGCTCATGGCTGCTGGCTGTGCTTGTGAGGTCACAGCAGCCTCAGTGCCTCCTCTGCCAGTGGCAGTCTCATGGCTGCTGGCTGTGCTTCTGACGTCACAGCAGCCTCAGTGCCTCCTAGGTTAGTGTCCATCGCCCCCTACTGGTTGTGCTTGTGAGGTCACAGCAGCCTCAGTGCCTCCTAGGCCAATATCAGGCTCATGGCTGCTGGCTGTGCTTGTGAGGTCACAGCAGCCTGAATGCCTCCTAGACCAGTATCAGGCTCCTGGCTGCTGGCTGTGCTTGTGAGGTCACAGCAGCCTCAGTGCCTCCTCTGCCAGTGTCAGGCTCATGGCTGCTGGCTGTGCTTGTGAGGTCACAACAGCCTCAGTGTCTCTGTGGATAGTGCCATGCTCATGGCTGCTGGCTGTGCTTTTGAGGTCACAGCAGACTCAGTGTCTCCATGGATAGTGCCATGCTCATGGCTGCTGGCTGTGCTTGTGAGGTCACAGCAGCCTCAGTGCCTCCTCTGCCAGTGGCAGGCTCATGGCTGCTGGCTGTGCTTGTGAGGTCACAGCAGCCTCAGTGTCTCCGTGGATAGTGCCATGCTCATGGCTGCTGGCTGTATTTGTGAGGTCACAGCAGCCTCAGTGTCTCCATGGATAGTGCCATGCTCATGGCTGCTGGCTGTGCTTGTGAGGTCACAGCAGCCTCAGTGTCTCTGTGGATAGTGCCATGCTCATGGCTGCTGGCTGTGCTTGTGAGGTCACTGCAGACTCAGTGTCTCCGTGGATAGTGCCATGCTCATGGCTGCTGGCTGTGCCTGTAATGTCACAGCAGACTCAGTGCCTCCTCTGCCAGTGGCAGTCTCATGGTTGCTGGCTGTGCTTGTGAGGTCACAGAAGCCTCAGTGCCTCCTCTGCCAGTGCCATGCTCATGGCTGCTGGCTGTGCTTGTGAGGTCACAGCAGCCTCAGTGCCTCCTAGGCCAGTATCAGGCTGATCGCTGCTGGCTGTGCTTCTGAGGTCACAGAAGCCTGAATGCCTCCTAGGCCAGTGGCAGGCTCATGGCTGCTGGCTCTGCTTGTGAGGTGACAGCAGACTCAGTGCCTCCTAGGCCAATATCAGGCTCATGGCTGCTGGCTGTGCTTGTGAGGTCACAGCAGCCTGAATGCCTCCTAGACCAGTATCAGGCTCCTGGCTGCTGGCTGTGCTTGTGAGGTCACAGCAGCCTCAGTGCCTCCTCTGCCAGTGTCAGGCTCATGGCTGCTGGCTGTGCTTGTGAGGTCACAGCAGCCTCAGTGTCTCTGTGGATAGTGCCATGCTCATGGCTGCTGGCTGTGCTTTTGAGGTCACAGCAGACTCAGTGTCTCCATGGATAGTGCCATGCTCATGGCTGCTGGCTGTGCTTGTGAGGTCACAGCAGCCTCAGTGCTTCTGAGGCCAGTGTCATTGTCATGGCTGCTGGCTGTGCTTGTGAGGTCACAGAAGCCTCAGTGCCTCCTCTGCCAGTGGCAGGCTCATGGCTGCTGGCTGTGCTTGTGACGTCACAGGAGCCTCAGTGCCTCCTAGATTAGTGTGCAGTGGCCCCTGCTGGCTGTGCTTGTGACGTCACAGCAGCCTCAGTGCCTCACAGGCCAATACCAGGCTCCTGGCTGCTGGCTGTGCTTGTGAGGTCACAGTAGCCTTAATGCCTCCTAGGCCAGTGGCAGGCTCATGGCTGTTGGCTGTGCTTGTGAGGTCATAGCAGCCTGAGTGCCTCCTCTGCCAGTATCAGTCTCATGGCTGCTGGCTGTGCTTGTGAGGTCACAGCAGCCTCAGTGCCTCCTAGGCCAGTGGGAGTCTCATGGCTGCTGGCTGTGCTTGTCAGGTCACAGCAGCCTCAGTGCCTCCTCTGCTAGTTTCAGGCTCATGGCTGCTGGCTGTGCTTGTGACGTCACAGCAGACTCAGTGCCTGATACGTTATCTCCAGTGCCCCTTGCTGGCTGTGCTTGTGAGGTCCCAGCAGCCTCAGTGCCTCCTCTGCCAGTGTCAGGCTCATGGCTGCTGGCTGTGCTTGTGAGGTCACAGTAGCCTCAGTGCCTCTGAGGCCAGTGTCAGTCTCATGGCTGCTGGCTGTGCTTGTGACGTCACAGCAGACTCAGTGCGTCCCAGGCCAATTTCAGGCTCATGGTTGCTGGCTGTGCTTGTGACGTCACAGCAGCCTGAGTGCCTCCTCTGCCAGTGGCAGTCTCATGGCTGCTGGCTGTGCTTGTGACGTCACAGCAGACTGAATGCTTCCTCTGCCAGTGCCATGCTCATGGCTGCTGGCTGTGCTTGTGAGGTCATAGCAACCTCAGTGCCTCTCAGGCCAGTATCAGGCTCATGGCTGCTGGCTGTGCTTGTGACGTCACAGCAGCCTCAGTGCCTCCTCTGCCAGTGCCATGCTCATGGCTGCTGGCTGTGCTTGTGACGTCACAGCAGCCTCAGTGCCTCCTAGATTAGTGTGCAGCGGCCCCTGCTGGCTGTGCTTGTGAGGTCCCTGCAGCCTCAGTGTCTCCGTGGATAGTGCCATGCTCATGGCTGCTGGCTGTGCCTGTGATGTCACAGCAGACTCAGTGCCTCCTCTGCCAGTGACAGTCTCATGGCTGCTGGCTGTGCTTGTGAGGTCACAGCAGCCTTAGTGCCTCATAGTTTAGTGTCCAGCGTCCCCTGCTGGCTCTGCCTGTGAGGTCACAGCAGACTCAGTGCCTCATAGTTAGTTTCCATCGCCCCCTACTGGCTGTGCTTGTGACGTCACAGCAGCCTCAGTGTCTCCGTGGATAGTGCCATGCTCATGGCTGCTGGCTGTGCTTGTGACGTCACAGCAGCTTCAGTGCCTCCTCTGCCAGTGGCAGGCTCATGGCTGCTGGCTGTGCTTGTGAGGTCACAGCAGCCTCAGTGCCTCTGAGGCCAGTGGCAGGCTCATGGCTGCTGGCTGTGCTTGTGACGTCACAGCAGCCTCCGTGCCTCCTAGGTTAGTGTCCATCGCCCCCTACTGGTTGTGCTTGTGAGGTCACAGCAGCCTCAGTGCCTCCTAGGACAGTATCAGGCTCATGGCTGCTGGCTGTGCTTGTGAGGTCACACAAGCCTGAATGCCTCCTAGGCCAGTGGCAGGCTCATGGCTGCTGGCTCTGCTTGTGAGGTCACAGCAGTCTCAGTGCCTCACAGGCCAATATCAGGCTCCTGGCTGCTGGCTATGCTTGTGACGTCACAGCAGCATGAATGCCTCCTAGGCCCGTGGCAGGCTCATGGCTGCTGGCTGTGCTTGTGAGGTCACAGCAGCCTCAGTGCCTCTGAGGCCAGTGGCAGGGTCATGGCTGCTGGCTGTGCTTGTGAGGTCACAGAAGCCTCAGTGCCTCCTCTGCCAGTGGCAGTCTCATGGCTGCTGGCTGTGCTTGTGAGGTCACAGCAGCCTCAGTGCCTCCTAGGTTAGTGTCCATCGCCCCCTGCTGGCTGTGTTGTGAGGTCACAGCAGCCTGAGTGCCTTCTAGGCCCGTGGCAGGCTCATGGCTGCTGGCCGTGCTTGTGAGGTCACACAAGCCTGAATGCCTCCTAGACCAGTGTCAGGGTCATGGCTGCTGGCTATGCTTGTGAGGTCACAGCAGCCTCAGTGCCTCCCAGGCCAATATCAGGCTCATGGCTGCTGGCTGTGCTTGTGAGGTCACAGCAGACTCAGTGCCTCCTAGGCCAGTATCAGGCTCATGGCTGCTGGCTGTGCTTCTGAGGTCACAGAAGCCTGAATGCCTCCTAGGCCAGTGGTAGGCTCATGGCTGCTGCCTGTGCTTGTGAGGTCACAGCAGACTCAGTGCCTCACAGGCCAGTATCAGGCTCCTGGCTGCTGGCTGTGCTTGTGAGGTCACAGCAGCCTCAGTGCCTCCTCTGCCAGTGCCATGCTCATGGTTGCTGGCTGCGCTTGTGAGGTCACAGCAACCTCAGTGCCTCCTCTGCCAGTTTCAGGCTCATGGCTGCTGGCTGTTCTTGTGAGGTCACAGCAGCCTCTGTGCCTCATAGTTTAGTGTCCAGCGTCCCCTGCTGGCTCTGCTTGTGAGGTCACAGCAGACTCAGTGCCTCATAGGTTAGTGTCCATCACCCCCTACTGGCTGTGCTTGTGAGGTCACAGCAGCCTCAGTGCATCCCAGGCCAATAGCAGGCTCCTGGCTGTTGGCTGTGCTTGTGACGTCACAGCAGCCTGAATGCCTCCTCTTCCCGTGGCAGGCTCATGGCTGCTGGCTGTGCTTGTGAGGTCACAGCAGCCTCAGTGCCTCCTCTGCCAGTGGCAGTCTCATGGCTGCTGGATGTGCTTGTGAGGTCACAGCAGCCTCAGTGCCTCCTAGGTTACTGTTCATCGCCCCCGACTGGCTGTGCTTGTGAGGTCACAGCAGACTCAGTGCCTGATAGGTTATCTCCAGTGCCCCCTGCTGGCTGTGCTTGTGAGGTCACAGCAGCCTCAGTGCCTCCGAGGCCAGTGGCAGGCTCATGGCTGCTGCCTGTGCTTGTGACGTCACAGCAGCCTGAGTGCCTCCTAGGCCCGTGGCAGGCTCATGGCTACTGGTTGTGCTTGTGACGTCACAGCAGCCTCAGTGCTTCTGAGGCCAGTGTCATTGTCATGGCTGCTGGCTGTGCTTGCGAGGTCACAGAAGCCTCAGTGTCTCCTCTGCCAGTGGCAGTCTCATGGCTGCTGGCTGTGCTTCTGAGGTCACAACAGCCTTAGTGCCTCATAGTTTAGTGTCCAGCGTCCCCTGCTGGCTCTGCTTGTGAGGTCACAGCAGACTCAGTGCCTCATAGTTAGTTTCCATCGCCCCCTACTGGCTGTGCTTGTGAGGTCACAGCAGCCTCAGTGCCTCCCAGGCCAATACCAGGCTCCTGGCTGCTGGCTGTGCTTGTGAGGTCACAGCAGCCTGAGTGCCTCCTAGGCCCGTGGCAGGCTCTTGGCTGCTGGCTGTGCTTGTGAGGTCACAGCAGCCTCAGTGCCTCCTCTGCCAGTGGCAGTCTCATGGCTGCTGGCTGTGCTTGTGAGGTCACAGCAGCCTCAGTGCCTCCTAGGTTAGTGTCCATCGCCCGCTACTGGCTGTGCTTGTGAGGTCACAGCAGCCTCAGTGCCTGATAGGTTATCTGCAGTGCCCCCTGCCGGTTGTGCTTGTGAGGTCACAGCAGCCTTAGTGCCTCATAGTTTAGTGTCCAGCGTCCCCTGCTGGCACTGCTTGTGAGGTCACAGCAGACTCAGGGCCTCATAGTTAGTGTCCAGCGCCACCTGCTGGCTGGGCTTGTGAGGTCACAGCAGCCTGAGTGCCTCCTAGGCCCGTGGCAGGCTCATGGCTGCTGGCTGTGCTTGTGAGGTCACAGCAGCCTCAGTGCCTCTGAGGCCAGTGTCAGGCTCATGGCTGCTGGCTGTGCTTGTGAGGTCACAGCAGCCTCAGTGCCTCCTCTGCCAGTGGCAGTCTCATGGCTGCTGGCTGTGCTTGTGAGGTCACAGCAGCCTCAGTGCCTCCTAGGTTAGTGTCCATCGCCCCCTACTGGCTGTGCTTCTGAGGTCACACCAGACATAGTGCCTCCTCCGCCAGTGTCAGGCTCATGGCTGCTGGCTGTGCTTGTGAGGTCACAGCAGCCTGAATGCCTCCTAGACCAGTGTCAGGCTCATGGCTGCTGGCTGTGCTTGTGAGGTCACACAAGCCTGAATGCCTCCTAGGCCAGTATCAGGCTCATGGCTACTGGCTGTGCTTGTGAGGTCACAGCAGCCTCTGTGCCTCATAGTTTAGTGTTCAGCGTCCCCTGCTGGCTGTGCTTGTGAGGTCACAGCAGCCTCAGTGCCTCCTCTGCCAGTGTCAGGTTCATGGTTGCTGGCTGTGCTTGTGAGGTCACAGCAGCCTCAGTGTCTCCGTGGATAGTGCCATGCTCATGGCTGCTGGCTGTATTTGTGAGGTCACAGCAGCCTCAGTGTCTCCATGGATAGTGCCATGCTCATGGCTGCTGGCTGTGCTTGTGAGGTCACAGCAGCCTCAGTGTCTCTGTGGATAGTGCCATGCTCATGGCTGCTGGCTGTGCTTGTGAGGTCACAGCAGCCTCAGTGTCTCCATGGATACTGCCATGCTCATGGCTGCTGGCTGTGCTTGTGAGGTCACAGCAGCCTCAGTGTCTCTGTGGATAGTGCCATGCTCATGGCTGCTGGCTGTGCTTGTGAGGTCACAGCAGCCTCAGTGCCTCCCAGGCCAGTATCAGGCTCATGGCTGCTGGCTGTGCTTGTGAGGTCACAGCAGCCTCAGTGCCTCTGAGGCCAGTGCCATGCTCATGGCTGCTGGCTGTGCTTCTGACGTCACAGCAGCCTCAGTGCCTCCTAGGTTAGTGTCCATCGCCCCCTACTGGTTGTGCTTGTGAGGTCACAGCAGCCTCAGTGCCTCCTAGGCCAGTATCAGGCTCATGGCTGCTGGCTGTGCTTGTGAGGTCACAGCAGCCTGAATGCCTCCTAGACCAGTATCAGGCTCCTGGCTGCTGGCTGTGCTTGTGAGGTCACAGCAGCCTCAGTGCCTCCTCTGCCAGTGTCAGGCTCATGGCTGCTGGCTGTGCTTGTGAGGTCACAGCAGCCTCAGTGTCTCTGTGGATAGTGCCATGCTCATGGCTGCTGGCTGTGCTTTTGAGGTCACAGCAGACTCAGTGTCTCCATGGATAGTGCCATGCTCATGGCTGCTGGCTGTGCTTGTGAGGTCACAGCAGCCTCAGTGCCTCTGAGGCCAGTGGCAGTCTCATGGCTGCTGGCTGTGCTTGTGAGGTCACAGAAGCCTCAGTGCCTCCTCTGCCAGTGGCAGTCTCATGGCTGCTGGCTGTGCTTGTGAGGTCACAGCAGCCTCAGTGCCTCCTAGATTAATGTGCAGCGCCCCCTGCTGGCTGTGCTTGTGAGGTCACTGCAGACTCAGTGTCTCCGTGGATAGTGCCATGCTCATGGCTGCTGGCTGTGCCTGTAATGTCACAGCAGACTCAGTGCCTCCTCTGCCAGTGGCAGTCTCATGGTTGCTGGCTGTGCTTGTGAGGTCACAGAAGCCTCAGTGCCTCCTCTGCCAGTGCCATGCTCATGGCTGCTGGCTGTGCTTGTGAGGTCACAGCAGCCTCAGTGCCTCCTAGGCCAGTATCAGGCTGATCGCTGCTGGCTGTGCTTCTGAGGTCACAGAAGCCTGAATGCCTCCTAGGCCAGTGGCAGGCTCATGGCTGCTGGCTCTGCTTGTGAGGTGACAGCAGACTCAGTGCCTCATAGGCTAGTATCAGTCTCATGGCTGCTGGCTGTGCTTGTGAGGTCACAGCAGCCTCAGTGCTTCTGAGGCCAGTGTCATTGTCATGGCTGCTGGCTGTGCTTGTGAGGTCACAGCAGCCTCAGTGCCTCCTCTGCCAGTGGCAGGCTCATGGCTGCTGGCTGTGCTTGTGACGTCACAGCAGCCTCAGTGCCTCACAGGCCAATACCAGGCTCCTGGCTGCTGGCTGTGCTTGTGAGGTCACAGTAGCCTTAATGCCTCCTAGGCCAGTGGCAGGCTCATGGCTGTTGGCTGTGCTTGTGAGGTCATAGCAGCCTCAGTGCCTCCTCTGCCAGTATCAGTCTCATGGCTGCTGGCTGTGCTTGTGAGGTCACAGCAGCCTCAGTGCCTCCTAGGCCAGTGGGAGTCTCATGGCTGCTGGCTGTGCTTGACAGGTCACAGCAGCCTCAGTGCCTCCTCTGCTAGTTTCAGGCTCATGGCTGCTGGCTGTGCTTGTGACGTCACAGCAGACTCAGTGCCTGATACGTTATCTCCAGTGCCCCTTGCTGGCTGTGCTTGTGAGGTCCCAGCAGCCTCAGTGCCTCCTCTGCCAGTGTCAGGCTCATGGCTGCTGGCTGTGCTTGTGAGGTCACAGTAGCCTCAGTGCCTCTGAGGCCAGTGTCAGTCTCATGGCTGCTGGCTGTGCTTGTGACGTCACAGCAGACTCAGTGCGTCCCAGGCCAATATCAGGCTCATGGTTGCTGGCTGTGCTTGTGACGTCACAGCAGCCTGAGTGCCTCCTCTGCCAGTGGCAGTCTCATGGCTGCTGGCTGTGCTTGTGACGTCACAGCAGACTGAATGCTTCCTCTGCCAGTGCCATGCTCATGGCTGCTGGCTGTGCTTGTGAGGTCATAGCAACCTCAGTGCCTCTCAGGCCAGTATCAGGCTCATGGCTGCTGGCTGTGCTTGTGAGGTCACAGCAGCCTCAGTGCCTCCTCTGCCAGTGCCATGCTCATGGCTGCTGGCTGTGCTTGTGACGTCACAGCAGCCTCAGTGCCTCCTAGATTAGTGTGCAGCGGCCCCTGCTGGCTGTGCTTGTGAGGTCCCTGCAGCCTCAGTGTCTCCGTGGATAGTGCCATGCTCATGGCTGCTGGCTGTGCCTGTGATGTCACAGCAGACTCAGTGCCTCCTCTGCCAGTGACAGTCTCATGGCTGCTGGCTGTGCTTGTGAGGTCACAGCAGCCTTAGTGCCTCATAGTTTAGTGTCCAGCGTCCCCTGCTGGCTCTGCCTGTGAGGTCACAGCAGACTCAGTGCCTCATAGTTAGTTTCCATCGCCCCCTACTGGCTGTGCTTGTGAGGTCCCAGCAGCCTCAGTGCCTCCCAGGCCAATACCAGGCTCATGGCTGCTGGCTGTGCTTGTGAGGTCACAGTAGCCTTAATGCCTCCTAGGCCAGTGGCAGGCTCATGGCTGCTGGCTGTGCTTGTGAGGTCACAGCAGCCTCAGTGCCTCCTCTGCCAGTGGCAGTCTCATGGCTGCTGGCTGTGCTTGTGAGGTCACAGCAGCCTCAGTGCCTCCTAGGTTTGTGTCCATCGCTCCCTACTGGCTGTGCTTCTGAGGTCACAGCAGACTCAGTGCCTGATAGTTTATCTCCAGTGCCCCCTGCTGGCTGTGCTTGTGAGGTCACAGCAGCCTCAGTGCCTCCCAGGCCAATATCAGGCTCCTGGCTGCTGGCTATGCTTGTGACGTCACAGCAGCCTGAGTGCCTCCTAGGCCCGTGGCAGGCTCATGGCTGCTGGCTGTGCTTGTGAGGTCACAGCAGCCTCAGTGCCTCTGAGGCCAGTGGCAGTCTCATGGCTGCTGGCTGTGCTTGTGAGGTCACAGAAGCCTCAGTGCCTCCTCTGCCAGTGGCAGTCTCATGGCTGCTGGCTGTGCTTGTGAGGTCACAGCAGCCTCAGTGCCTCCTAGGTTAGTGTCCATCGCCCGCTACTGGCTGTGCTTCTGAGGTCACAGCAGCCTGAATGCCTCCTAGACCAGTGTCAGGGTCATGGCTGCTGGCCGTGCTTGTGAGGTCACACAAGCCTGAATGCCTCCTAGACCAGTGTCAGGGTAATGGCTGCTGGCTATGCTTGTGAGGTCACAGCAGCCTCAGTGCCTCCCAGGCCAATATCAGGCTCATGGCTGCTGGCTGTGCTTCTGAGGTCACAGAAGCCTGAATGCCTCCTAGGCCAGTGGCAGGCTCATGGCTGCTGCCTGTGCTTGTGGGGTCACAGCAGACTCAGTGCCTCCTAGGCCAGTATCAGGCTCATGGCTGCTGGCTGTGCTTGTGAGGTCACAGCAGCCTCAGTGCCTCCTCTGCCAGTGCCATGTTCATGGTTGCTGGTTGTGCTTGTGACGTCACAGCAGCCTCAGTGCTTCTGAGGCCAGTGTCATTGTCATGGCTGCTGGCTGTGCTTGCGAGGTCACAGAAGCCTCAGTGCCTCCTCTGCCAGTGGCAGTCTCATGGCTGCTGGCTGTGCTTCTGAGGTCACAACAGCCTTAGTGCCTCATAGTTTAGTGTCCAGCGTCCCCTGCTGGCTCTGCTTGTGAGGTCACAGCAGACTCAGTGCCTCATAGTTAGTTTCCATCGCCCCCTACAGGCTGTGCTTGTGAGGTCACAGCAGCCTCAGTGCCTCCCAGGCCAATACCAGGCTCATGGCTGCTGGCTGTGCTTGTGAGGTCACAGCAGCCACAGTGCCTCCTAGGCCCGTGGCAGGCTCATGGCTGCTGGCTGTGCTTGTGAGGTCACAGAAGCCTCAGTGCCTCCTCTGCCAGTGCCAGTCTCATGGCTCCTGGCTGTGCTTGTGAGGTCACAGCAGCCTCAGTGCCTCCTAGGTTAGTGTCCATCGCCCGCTACTGGCTGTGCTTGTGAGGTCACAGCAGCCTCAGTGCCTGATAGGTTATCTGCAGTTCCCCCTGCCGGTTGTGCTTGTGAGGTCACAGCAGCCTTAGTGCCTCATAGTTTAGTGTCCAGCGTCCCCTGCTGGCACTGCTTGTGAGGTCACAGCAGACTCAGTGCCTCATAGTTAGTGTCCAGCGCCACCTGCTGGCTGTGCTTGTGAGGTCACAGCAGCCTCAGTGCCTACTAGGTTAGTGTCCATCGCCCCCTACTGGCTGTGCTTCTGAGGTCACAGCAGACGCAGTGCCTCCTTCGCCAGTGTCAGGCTCATGGCTGCTGGCTGTGCTTGTGAGGTCACAGCAGCCTGAATGCCTCCTAGACCAGTGTCAGGCTCATGGCTGCTGGCTGTGCTTGTGAGGTCACACAAGCCTGAATGCCTCCTAGGCCAGTATCAGGCTCATGGCTACTGGCTGTGCTTGTGAGGTCACAGCAGGCTCTGTGCCTCATAGTTTAGTGTTCAGCGTCCCCTGCTGGCTGTGCTTGTGAGGTCACTGCAGACTCAGTGCCTGCTAGGTTATCTCCAGTGCCCCTATTGGCTGTGCTTGTGAGGTCACAGCAGCCTCAGTGCCTCCTCTGCCAGTGTCAGGTTCATGGTTGCTGGCTGTGCTTGTGAGGTCACAGCATCCTCAGTGTCTCCGTGGATAGTGCCATGCTCATGGCTGCTGGCTGTGCTTGTGAGGTCACAGCAGCCTCAGTGTCTCTGTGGATAGTGCCATGCTCATGGCTGCTGGCTGTGCTTGTGACGTCACAGCAGCCTCAGTGTCTTCGTGGATAGTGCCATGCTCATGGCTGCTGGCTGTGCTTGTGACGTCACAGCAGCCTCAGTGCCTCCTCTGCCAGTGTCAGGTTCATGGCTGCTGGCTGTGCTTGTGAGGTCACAGCAGACTCAGTGCCTCCTCTGCCAGTTGCAGTCTCATGGCTGCTGGCTGTGCTTGTGAGGTCACAGCAGCCTCAGTGCCTCCTAGGTTAGTGTCCATCGCCCCCTACTGGTTGTGCTTGTGAGGTCACAGCAGCCTCAGTGCCTCCTAGGCCAGTATCAGGCTCATGGCTGCTGGCTGTGCTTGTGAGGTCACAGCAGCCTGAATGCCTCCTAGACCAGTATCAGGCTCCTGGCTGCTGGCTGTGCTTGTGAGGTCACAGCAGCCTCAGTGCCTCCCAGGCCAATACCAGGCTCCTGGCTGCTGGCTATGCTTGTGACGTCACAGCAGCCTGAGTGCCTCCTAGGCCCGTGGCAGGCTCATGGCTGCTGGCTGTGCTTGTGAGGTCACAGCAGCCTCAGTGCCTCTGAGGCCAGTGGCAGTCTCATGGCTGCTGGCTGTGCTTGTGAGGTCACAGAAGCCTCAGTGCCTCCTCTGCCAGTGGCAGTCTCATGGCTGCTGGCTGTGCTTGTGAGGTCACAGCAGCCTCAGTGCCTCCTAGGTTAGTGTCCATCGCCCGCTACTGGCTGTGCTTCTGAGGTCACAGCAGCCTGAATGCCTCCTAGACCAGTGTCAGGGTCATGGCTGCTGGCCGTGCTTGTGAGGTCACACAAGCCTGAATGCCTCCTAGACCAGTGTCAGGGTAATGGCTGCTGGCTATGCTTGTGAGGTCACAGCAGCCTCAGTGCCTCCCAGGCCAATATCAGGCTCATGGCTGCTGGCTGTACTTGTGAGGTCACAGCAGACTCAGTGCCTCCTAGGCCAGTATCAGGCTCATGGCTGCTGGCTGTGCTTCTGAGGTCACAGAAGCCTGAATGCCTCCTAGGCCAGTGGCAGGCTCATGGCTGCTGCCTGTGCTTGTGGGGTCACAGCAGACTCAGTGCCTCCTAGGCCAGTATCAGGCTCATGGCTGCTGGCTGTGCTTGTGAGGTCACAGCAGCCTCAGTGCCTCCTCTGCCAGTGCCATGTTCATGGTTGCTGGTTGTGCTTGTGACGTCACAGCAGCCTCAGTGCTTCTGAGGCCAGTGTCATTGTCATGGCTGCTGGCTGTGCTTGCGAGGTCACAGAAGCCTCAGTGCCTCCTCTGCCAGTGGCAGTCTCATGGCTGCTGGCTGTGCTTCTGAGGTCACAACAGCCTTAGTGCCTCATAGTTTAGTGTCCAGCGTCCCCTGCTGGCTCTGCTTGTGAGGTCACAGCAGACTCAGTGCCTCATAGTTAGTTTCCATCGCCCCCTACTGGCTGTGCTTGTGAGGTCACAGCAGCCTCAGTGCCTCCCAGGCCAATACCAGGCTCATGGCTGCTGGCTGTGCTTGTGAGGTCACAGCAGCCACAGTGCCTCCTAGGCCCGTGGCAGGCTCATGGCTGCTGGCTGTGCTTGTGAGGTCACAGAAGCCTCAGTGCCTCCTCTGCCAGTGCCAGTCTCATGGCTCCTGGCTGTGCTTGTGAGGTCACAGCAGCCTCAGTGCCTCCTAGGTTAGTGTCCATCGCCCGCTACTGGCTGTGCTTGTGAGGTCACAGCAGCCTCAGTGCCTGATAGGTTATCTGCAGTTCCCCCTGCCGGTTGTGCTTGTGAGGTCACAGCAGCCTTAGTGCCTCATAGTTTAGTGTCCAGCGTCCCCTGCTGGCACTGCTTGTGAGGTCACAGCAGACTCAGTGCCTCATAGTTAGTGTCCAGCGCCACCTGCTGGCTGTGCTTGTGAGGTCACAGCAGCCTCAGTGCCTACTAGGTTAGTGTCCATCGCCCCCTACTGGCTGTGCTTCTGAGGTCACAGCAGACGCAGTGCCTCCTTCGCCAGTGTCAGGCTCATGGCTGCTGGCTGTGCTTGTGAGGTCACAGCAGCCTGAATGCCTCCTAGACCAGTGTCAGGCTCATGGCTGCTGGCTGTGCTTGTGAGGTCACACAAGCCTGAATGCCTCCTAGGCCAGTATCAGGCTCATGGCTACTGGCTGTGCTTGTGAGGTCACAGCAGGCTCTGTGCCTCATAGTTTAGTGTTCAGCGTCCCCTGCTGGCTGTGCTTGTGAGGTCACTGCAGACTCAGTGCCTGCTAGGTTATCTCCAGTGCCCCTATTGGCTGTGCTTGTGAGGTCACAGCAGCCTCAGTGCCTCCTCTGCCAGTGTCAGGTTCATGGTTGCTGGCTGTGCTTGTGAGGTCACAGCATCCTCAGTGTCTCCGTGGATAGTGCCATGCTCATGGCTGCTGGCTGTGCTTGTGAGGTCACAGCAGCCTCAGTGTCTCTGTGGATAGTGCCATGCTCATGGCTGCTGGCTGTGCTTGTGACGTCACAGCAGCCTCAGTGTCTTCGTGGATAGTGCCATGCTCATGGCTGCTGGCTGTGCTTGTGACGTCACAGCAGCCTCAGTGCCTCCTCTGCCAGTGTCAGGTTCATGGCTGCTGGCTGTGCTTGTGAGGTCACAGCAGACTCAGTGCCTCCTCTGCCAGTTGCAGTCTCATGGCTGCTGGCTGTGCTTGTGAGGTCACAGCAGCCTCAGTGCCTCCTAGGTTAGTGTCCATCGCCCCCTACTGGTTGTGCTTGTGAGGTCACAGCAGCCTCAGTGCCTCCTAGGCCAGTATCAGGCTCATGGCTGCTGGCTGTGCTTGTGAGGTCACAGCAGCCTGAATGCCTCCTAGACCAGTATCAGGCTCCTGGCTGCTGGCTGTGCTTGTGAGGTCACAGCAGCCTCAGTGCCTCCCAGGCCAATACCAGGCTCCTGGCTGCTGGCTGTGCTTGTGAGGTCACAGCAGCCTCAGTGCCTCCTAGGCCCGTGGCAGGCTCATGGCTGCTGGCTGTGCTTGTGAGGTCACAGCAGCCTCAGTGCCTCTGAGGCCAGTGTCAGGCTCATGGCTGCTGGCTGTGCTTGTGAGGTCACAGAAGCCTCAGTGCCTCCTCTGCCAGTGGCAGTCTCATGGCTGCTGGCTGTGCTTGTGAGGTCACAGCAGCCTCAGTGCCTCCTAGGTTAGTGTCCATCGCCCCCTACTGGCTGTGCTTCTGAGGTCAGAGAAGCCTCAGTGCCTCCTCCGCCAGTGTCAGGCTCATGGCTGCTGGCTGTGCTTGTGAGGTCACAGCAGCCTGAATGCCTCCTAGGCCAGTGGCAGGCTCATGGCTGCTGGCTGTGCTTCTGAGGTCACACAAGCCTGAATGCCTCCTAGGCCAGTATCAGACTCATGGCTACTGGCTGTGCTTGTGAGGTCACAGCAGCCTCTGTGCCTCATAGTTTAGTGTCCAGCGTCCCCTGCTGGCTGTGCTTGTGAGGTCACTGCAGACTCAGTGCCTGCTAGGTTATCTCCAGTGCCCCTACTGGCTGTGCTTGTGAAGTCACAGCAGCCTCAGTGCCTCCTCTGCCAGTGGCAGGCTCATGGCTGCTGCCTGTGCTTGTGAGGTCACAGCAGCCTCAGTGTCTCCGTGGATAGTGCCATGCTCATGGCTGCTGGCTGTGCTTGTGAGGTCACAGCATCCTCAGTGTCTCCGTGGATAGTGCCATGCTCATGGCTGCTGGCTGTGCTTGTGAGGTCACAGCAGCCTCAGTGTCTCTGTGGATAGTGCCATGCTCATGGCTGCTGGCTGTGCTTGTGACGTCACAGCAGCCTCAGTGTCTTCGTGGATAGTGCCATGCTCATGGCTGCTGGCTGTGCTTGTGACGTCACAGCAGCCTCAGTGCCTCCTCTGCCAGTGTCAGGTTCATGGCTGCTGGCTGTGCTTGTGAGGTCACAGCAGACTCAGTGCCTCCTCTGCCAGTTGCAGTCTCATGGCTGCTGGCTGTGCTTGTGAGGTCACAGCAGCCTCAGTGCCTCCTAGGTTAGTGTCCATCGCCCCCTACTGGTTGTGCTTGTGAGGTCACAGCAGCCTCAGTGCCTCCTAGGCCAGTATCAGGCTCATGGCTGCTGGCTGTGCTTGTGAGGTCACAGCAGCCTGAATGCCTCCTAGACCAGTATCAGGCTCCTGGCTGCTGGCTGTGCTTGTGAGGTCACAGCAGCCTCAGTGCCTCCCAGGCCAATACCAGGCTCCTGGCTGCTGGCTGTGCTTGTGAGGTCACAGCAGCCTCAGTGCCTCCTAGGCCCGTGGCAGGCTCATGGCTGCTGGCTGTGCTTGTGAGGTCACAGCAGCCTCAGTGCCTCTGAGGCCAGTGTCAGGCTCATGGCTGCTGGCTGTGCTTGTGAGGTCACAGAAGCCTCAGTGCCTCCTCTGCCAGTGGCAGTCTCATGGCTGCTGGCTGTGCTTGTGAGGTCACAGCAGCCTCAGTGCCTCCTAGGTTAGTGTCCATCGCCCCCTACTGGCTGTGCTTCTGAGGTCAGAGAAGCCTCAGTGCCTCCTCCGCCAGTGTCAGGCTCATGGCTGCTGGCTGTGCTTGTGAGGTCACAGCAGCCTGAATGCCTCCTAGGCCAGTGGCAGGCTCATGGCTGCTGGCTGTGCTTCTGAGGTCACACAAGCCTGAATGCCTCCTAGGCCAGTATCAGACTCATGGCTACTGGCTGTGCTTGTGAGGTCACAGCAGCCTCTGTGCCTCATAGTTTAGTGTCCAGCGTCCCCTGCTGGCTGTGCTTGTGAGGTCACTGCAGACTCAGTGCCTGCTAGGTTATCTCCAGTGCCCCTACTGGCTGTGCTTGTGAAGTCACAGCAGCCTCAGTGCCTCCTCTGCCAGTGGCAGGCTCATGGCTGCTGCCTGTGCTTGTGAGGTCACAGCAGCCTCAGTGCCTCTGAGGCCAGTGGCAGTCTCATGGCTGCTGGCTGTGCTTGTGAGGTCACAGCAGACTCAGTGCCTGATAGTTTATCTCCAGTGCCCCCTGCTGGCTGTGCTTGTGAGGTCACAGCAGCCTCAGTGCCTCCCAGGCCAATATCAGGCTCCTGGCTGCTGGCTATGCTTGTGACGTCACAGCAGCCTGAGTGCCTCCTAGGCCCGTGGCAGGCTCATGGCTGCTGCCTGTGCTTGTGAGGTCACAGCAGCCTCAGTGCCTCTGAGGCCAGTGGCATGGTCATGGCTGCTGGCTGTGCTTGTGAGGTCACAGAAGCCTCAGTGCCTCCTCTGCCAGTGGCAGTCTCATGGCTGCTGGCTGTGCTTGTGAAGTCACAGCAGCCTCAGTGCCTCCTAGGTTAGTGTCCATCGCCCTCTAGTGGCTGTGCTTCTGAGGTCACAGCATCCTGAATGCCTCCTAGACCAGTGTCAGGGTCATGGCTGCTGGCCGTGCTTGTGAGGTCACACAAGCCTGAATGCCTCCTAGACCAGTGTCAGGGTCATGGCTGCTGGCTATGCTTGTGAGGTCACAGCAGCCTCAGTGCCTCTGAGGCCAGTGGCAGTCTCATGGCTGCTGGCTGTGCTTGTGAGGTCACAGCAGACTCAGTGCCTCACAGGCCAGTATCAGGCTCATGGCTGCTTGCTGTGCTTGTGAGGTCACAGCAGCCTCAGTGCCTCCTCTGCCAGTGCCATGCTCATGGTTGCTGGCTGTGCTTGTGAGGTCACAGCAACCTCAGTGCCTCCTCTGCCAGTTTCAGGCTCATGGCTGCTGGCTGTGCTTGTGAGGTCACAGCAGCCTCAGTGCCTCATAGTTTAGTGTCCAGCATCCCCTGCTGGCTCTGCTTGTGAGGTCACAGCAGACTCAGTGCCTCATAGGTTAGTGTCCATCACCCCCTACTGGCGGGGCTTGTGAGGTCACAGCAGCCTCAGTGCATCCCAGGCCAATATCAGGCTCCTGGCTGTTGGCTGTGCTTGTGACGTCACAGCAGCCTGAATGCCTCCTCTTCCCGTGGCAGGCTCATGGCTGCTGGCTGTGCTTGTGAGGTCACAGCAGCCTCAGTGCCTCCTCTGCCAGTGGCAGTCTCATGCCTGCTGGATGTGCTTGTGAGGTCACAGCAGCCTCAGTGTCTCCGTGGATAGTGCCATGCTCATGGCTGCTGGCTGTGCCTGTGATGTCACAGCAGACTCAGAGCCTCCTCTGCCAGTGGCAGTCTCATGGTTCCTGCCTGTGCTTGTGAGGTCACACAAGCCTCAGTGTCTCCTCTGCCAGTGGCAGTCTCATGGCTGCTGGCTCTGCTTGTGAGGTCACAGCAGACTCAGTGCCTCATAGTTAGTTTCCATCGCCCCCTACTGGCTGTGCTTGTGAGGTCACAGCAGCCTCAGTGCCTCCCAGGCCAATACCAGGCTCCTGGCTGCTGGCTGTGCTTGTGAGGTCACAGTAGCCTTAATGCCTCCTAGGCCAGTGTCAGGCTCATGGCTGTTGGCTGTGCTTGTGAGGTCATAGCAGCCTCAGTGCCTCCTCTGCCAGTATCAGTCTCATGGCTGCTGGCTGTGCTTGTGAGGTCACAGCAGCCTCAGTGCCTCTGAGGCCAGTGGGAGTCTCATGGCTGCTGGCTGTGCTTGTGAGGTCACACAGCAGCCTCAGTGCCTCTGAGGCCAGTGTCAGGCTCATGGCTGCTGGCTGTGCTTGTGACGTCACAGCAGACTCAGTGCCTGATAGGTTATCTCCAGTGCCCCTTGCTGGCTGTGCTTGTGAGGTCACAGCAGCCTCAGTGCCTCTGAGGCCAGTGTCAGGCTCATGGCTGCTGGCTGTGCTTGTGAGGTCACAGCAGCCTCAGTGCCTCCTCTGCCAGTGTCAGTCTCATGGCTGCAGGTTGTGCTTGTGAGGTCACAGCAGCCTCAGTGCTTCTGAGGCCAGTGTCAGGCTCATGGCTGCTGGCTGTGCTGGTGAGGTCACAGAAGCCTCAGTGCCTCCTCTGCCAGTGGCAGTCTCATGGCTGCTGGCTGTGAATGTGACGTCACAGGAGCCTCAGTGCCTCCTAGATTAGTGTGCAGCGGCCCCTGCTGGCTGTGCTTGTGAGGTCCCTGCAGACTCAGTGTCTCCGTGGATAGTGCCATGCTCATGGCTGCTGGCTGTGCCTGTGATGTCACAGCAGACTCAGTGCCTCCTCTGCCAGTGGCAGTCTCATGGTTGCTGGCTGTGCTTGTGAGGTCACAGAAGCCTCAGTGCTTCCTCTGCTAGTGCCATGCTCATGGCTGCTGGCTGTGCTTCTGAGGTCACAGCAGCCTTAGTGCCTCATAGTTTAGTGTCCAGCGTCCCCTGCTGGCTCTGCTTGTGAGGTCACAGCAGACTCAGTGCCTCATAGTTAGTTTCCATCGCCCCCTACTGGCTGTGCTTGTGAGGTCACAGCAGCCTCAGTGCCTCCCAGGCCAATACCAGGCTCCTGGCTGCTGGCTGTGCTTGTGAGGTCACAGTAGCCTTAATGCCTCCTAGGCCAGTGGCAGGCTCATGGCTGCTGGCTGTGCTTGTGATGTCATAGCAGCCTCAGTGCCTCCTCTGCCAGTATCAGTCTCATGGCTGCTGGCTGTGCTTGTGAGGTCACAGCAGCCTCAGTGTCTCCTAGGCCAGTGGGAGTCTCATGGCTGCTGGCTGTGCTTGTGAGGTCACAGCAGCCTCCGTGCCTCCTAGGCCAGTATCAGGCTCATGGCTGCTGGCTGTGCTTGTGAGGTCACAGCAACCTCAGTGCCTCCTCTGCCAGTTTCAGGCTCCTGGCTGCTGGCTGTGCTTGTGAGGTCACAGCAGCGTCAGTGCCTCCTAGGTTACTGTTCATCGCCCCCGACTGGCTGTGCTTGTGAGGTCACAGCAGCCTGAATGCCTCATCTGCCCGTGGCAGGCTCATGGGTGCTGGCTGTGCTTGTGACGTCACAGCAGCCTCAGTGCCTCCTCTGCCAGTGGCAGTCTCATGGCTGCTGGCTGTGCTTGTGAGGTCACAGCAGCGTCAGTGCCTCCTAGGTTACTGTTCATCGCCCCCGACTGGCTGTGCTTGTGAGGTCACAGCAGACTCAGTGCCTGATAGGTTATCTCCAGTGCCCCTTGCTGGCTGTGCTTGTGAGGTCACAGCAGCCTCAGTGCCTCCTCTGCCAGTGTCAGGCTCATGGCTGCTGCCTGTGCTTGTGACGTCACAGCAGCCTGAGTGCCTCCTAGGCCCGTGGCAGGCTCATGGCTGCTGGCTGTGCTTGTGAGGTCACAGCAGCCTCAGTGCCTCCTAGGCCAGTATCAGGCTCATGGCTGCTGGCTGTGCTTGTGAGGTCACAGCAGCCTGAATGCCTCCTAGGCCAGTGGCAGGCTCATGGCTGCTGGCTGTGCTTGTGAGGCCACAGCAGCCTCAGTGCCTCCTAGGTTAGTGTCCATCGCCCCCTGCTGGCTGTGCTTGTGAGGTCACAGCAGCCTCAGTGCCTCCCAGGCCAATATCAGGCTCATGGCTGCTGGCTGTGCTTGTGAGGTCACAGCAGACTCAGTGCCTCCTAGGCCAGTATCAGGCTCATGGCTGCTGGCTGTGCTTGTGAGGTCACAGAAGCCTGAATGCCTCCTAGGCCAGTGGCAGGCTCATGGCTGCTGCCTGTGCTTGTGAGGTCACAGCAGCCTCAGTGCCTCCCAGGCCAGTATCAGGCTCATGGCTGCTGGCTGTGCTTGTGACGTCACAGCAGCCTCAGTGCCTCCTCTGCCATTGCCATGCTCATGGTTGCTGGCTGTGCTTGTGAGGTCACAGCAACCTCAGTGCCTCCTCTGCCAGTTTCAGGCTCATGGCTGCTGGCTGTGCTTGTGAGGTCACAGCAGCCTCAGTGCCTCCTCTGCCAGTGCCATGCTCATGGCTGCTGGCTGTGCTTGTGAGGTCACAGCAGCCTCAGTGCCTCATAGTTTAGTGTCCAGCATCCCCTGCTGGCTCTGCTTGTGAGGTCACAGCAGACTCAGTGCCTCATAGGTTAGTGTCCATCACCCCCTACTGGCGGGGCTTGTGAGGTCACAGCAGCCTCAGTGCATCCCAGGCCAATATCAGGCTCCTGGCTGTTGGCTGTGCTTGTGACGTCACAGCAGCCTGAATGCCTCCTCTTCCCGTGGCAGGCTCATGGCTGCTGGCTGTGCTTGTGAGGTCACAGCAGCCTCAGTGCCTCCTCTGCCAGTGGCAGTCTCATGCCTGCTGGATGTGCTTGTGAGGTCACAGCAGCCTCAGTGTCTCCGTGGATAGTGCCATGCTCATGGCTGCTGGCTGTGCCTGTGATGTCACAGCAGACTCAGAGCCTCCTCTGCCAGTGGCAGTCTCATGGTTGCTGCCTGTGCTTGTGAGGTCACACAAGCCTCAGTGTCTCCTCTGCCAGTGGCAGTCTCATGGCTGCTGGCTCTGCTTGTGAGGTCACAGCAGACTCAGTGCCTCATAGTTAGTTTCCATCGCCCCCTACTGGCTGTGCTTGTGAGGTCACAGCAGCCTCAGTGCCTCCCAGGCCAATACCAGGCTCCTGGCTGCTGGCTGTGCTTGTGAGGTCACAGTAGCCTTAATGCCTCCTAGGCCAGTGTCAGGCTCATGGCTGTTGGCTGTGCTTGTGAGGTCATAGCAGCCTCAGTGCCTCCTCTGCCAGTATCAGTCTCATGGCTGCTGGCTGTGCTTGTGAGGTCACAGCAGCCTCAGTGCCTCCTAGGCCAGTGGGAGTCTCATGGCTGCTGGCTGTGCTTGTGAGGTCACAGCAGCCTCAGTGCCTCCTCTGCCAGTTTCAGGCTCATGGCTGCTGGCTGTGCTTGTGACGTCACAGCAGACTCAGTGCCTGATAGGTTATCTCCAGTGCCCCTTGCTGGCTGTGCTTGTGAGGTCACAGCAGCCTCAGTGCCTCTGAGGCCAGTGTCAGGCTCATGGCTGCTGGCTGTGCTTGTGAGGTCACAGCAGCCTCAGTGCCTCCTCTGCCAGTGTCAGTCTCATGGCTGCAGGTTGTGCTTGTGAGGTCACAGCAGCCTCAGTGCCTCCTCTGCCAGTGTCAGGCTCATGGTTGCTGGCTGTGCTTGTGAGGTCACAGAAGCCTCAGTGCCTCCTCTGCCAGTGGCAGTCTCATGGCTGCTGGCTGTGAATGTGACGTCACAGGAGCCTCAGTGCCTCCTAGATTAGTGTGCAGCGGCCCCTGCTGGCTGTGCTTGTGAGGTCCCTGCAGACTCAGTGTCTCCGTGGATAGTGCCATGCTCATGGCTGCTGGCTGTGCCTGTGATGTCACAGCAGACTCAGTGCCTCCTCTGCCAGTGGCAGTCTCATGGTTGCTGGCTGTGCTTGTGAGGTCACAGAAGCCTCAGTGCTTCCTCTGCTAGTGCCATGCTCATGGCTGCTGGCTGTGCTTCTGAGGTCACAGCAGCCTTAGTGCCTCATAGTTTAGTGTCCAGCGTCCCCTGCTGGCTCTGCTTGTGAGGTCACAGCAGACTCAGTGCCTCATAGTTAGTTTCCATCGCCCCCTACTGGCTGTGCTTGTGAGGTCACAGCAGCCTCAGTGCCTCCTCCGCCAGTGTCAGGCTCATGGCTGCTGGCTGTGCTTGTGAGGTCACAGCAGCCTCCGTGCCTCCTAGGCCAGTATCAGGCTCCTGGCTGCTGGCTGTGCTTGTGAGGTCACAGTAGCCTTAATGCCTCCTAGGCCAGTGGCAGGCTCATGGCTGCTGGCTGTGCTTGTGATGTCATAGCAGCCTCAGTGCCTCCTCTGCCAGTATCAGTCTCATGGCTGCTGGCTGTGCTTGTGAGGTCACAGCAGCCTCAGTGTCTCCTAGGCCAGTGGGAGTCTCATGGCTGCTGGCTGTGCTTGTGAGGTCACAGCAGCCTCCGTGCCTCCTAGGCCAGTATCAGGCTCATGGCTGCTGGCTGTGCTTGTGAGGTCACAGCAACCTCAGTGCCTCCTCTGCCAGTTTCAGGCTCATGGCTGCTGGCTGTGCTTGTGAGGTCACAGCAGCGTCAGTGCCTCCTAGGTTACTGTTCATCGCCCCCGACTGGCTGTGCTTGTGAGGTCACAGCAGCCTCAGTGCCTCCTCTGCCAGTGGGAGTCTCATGGCTGCTGGCTGTGCTTGTGAGGTCATAGCAGCCTCCGTGCCTCCTAGGCCAGTATCAGGCTCATGGCTGCTGGCTGTGCTTGTGAGGTCACAGCAACCTCAGTGCCTCCTCTGCCAGTTTCAGGCTCATGGCTGCTGGCTGTGCTTGTGAGGTCACAGCAGCGTCAGTGCCTCCTAGGTTACTGTTCATCGCCCCCGACTGGCTGTGCTTGTGAGGTCACAGCAGCCTCAGTGCCTCATCTGCCCGTGGCAGGCTCATGGCTGCTGGCTGTGCTTGTGACGTCACAGCAGCCTCAGTGCCTCCTCTGCCAGTGGCAGTCTCATGGCTGCTGGCTGTGCTTGTGAGGTCACAGCAGCGTCAGTGCCTCCTAGGTTACTGTTCATCGCCCCCGACTGGCTGTGCTTGTGAGGTCACAGCAGACTCAGTGCCTGATAGGTTATCTCCAGTGCCCCCTGCTGGCTGTGCTTGTGAGGTCACAGCAGCCTCAGTGCCTCCTCTGCCAGTGTCAGGCTCATGGCTGCTGCCTGTGCTTGTGACGTCACAGCAGCCTGAGTGCCTCCTAGGCCCGTGGCAGGCTCATGGCTGCTGGCTGTGCTTGTGAGGTCACAGCAGCCTCAGTGCCTCCTAGGCCAGTATCAGGCTCATGGCTGCTGGCTGTGCTTCTGAGGTCACAGCAGCCTGAATGCCTCCTAGGCCAGTGGCAGGCTCATGGCTGCTGGCTGTGCTTGTGAGGCCACAGCAGCCTCAGTGCCTCCTAGGTTAGTGTCCATCGCCCCCTGCTGGCTGTGCTTGTGAGGTCACAGCAGCCTCAGTGCCTCCCAGGCCATTATCAGGCTCCTGGCTGCTGGCTATGCTTGTGACGTCACAGCAGCCTGAGTGCCTTCTAGGCCCGTGGCAGGCTCATGGCTGCTGGCTGTGCTTGTGAGGTCACAGCAGCCTCAGTGCCTCCTCTGCCAGTGGCAGTCTCATGGCTGCTGGCTGTGCTTGTGAGGTCACAGAAGCCTCAGTGCCTCCTCTGCCAGTGGCAGTCTCATGGCTGCTGGCTGTGCTTGTGAGGTCACAGCAGCCTCAGTGCCTCCCAGGTTAGTGTCCATCGCCCCCTACTGGCTGTGCTTGTGAGGTCTCAGCAGCCTCAGTGCCTCCTCTGCCAGTGTCAGGCTCATGGCTGCTGGCTTTGCTTGTGAGGTCACGGCAGCCTCAGTGCCTCCCAGGCCAATACCAGGCTCCTGGCTGCTGGCTGTGCTTGTGAGGTCACAGTAGCCTTAATGCCTCCTAGGCCAGTGTCAGGCTCATGGCTGTTGGCTGTGCTTGTGAGGTCATAGCAGCCTCAGTGCCTCCTCTGCCAGTATCAGTCTCATGGCTGCTGGCTGTGCTTGTGAGGTCACAGCAGCCTCAGTGCCTCCTAGGCCAGTGGGAGTCTCATGGCTGCTGGCTGTGCTTGTGAGGTCACAGCAGCCTCAGTGCCTCCTCTGCCAGTTTCAGGCTCATGGCTGCTGGCTGTGCTTGTGACGTCACAGCAGACTCAGTGCCTCCTCTGCCAGTGTCAGTCTCATGGCTGCAGGTTGTGCTTGTGAGGTCACAGCAGCCTCAGTGCCTCCTCTGCCAGTGTCAGGCTCATGGTTGCTGGCTGTGCTTGTGAGGTCACAGAAGCCTCAGTGCCTCCTCTGCCAGTGGCAGTCTCATGGCTGCTGGCTGTGAATGTGACGTCACAGGAGCCTCAGTGCCTCCTAGATTAGTGTGCAGCGGCCCCTGCTGGCTGTGCTTGTGAGGTCCCTGCAGACTCAGTGTCTCCGTGGATAGTGCCATGCTCATGGCTGCTGGCTGTGCCTGTGATGTCACAGCAGACTCAGTGCCTCCTCTGCCAGTGGCAGTCTCATGGTTGCTGGCTGTGCTTGTGAGGTCACAGAAGCCTCAGTGCTTCCTCTGCTAGTGCCATGCTCATGGCTGCTGGCTGTGCTTCTGAGGTCACAGCAGCCTTAGTGCCTCATAGTTTAGTGTCCAGCGTCCCCTTCTGGCTCTGCTTGTGAGGTCACAGCAGACTCAGTGCCTCATAGTTAGTGTCCATCGCCCCCTACTGGCTGTGCTTGTGAGGTCACAGCAGCCTCAGTGCCTCCTCCGCCAGTGTCAGGCTCATGGCTGCTGGCTGTGCTTGTGAGGTCACAGCAGCCTCCGTGCCTCCTAGGCCAGTATCAGGCTCCTGGCTGCTGGCTGTGCTTGTGAGGTCACAGTAGCCTTAATGCCTCCTAGGCCAGTGGCAGGCTCATGGCTGCTGGCTGTGCTTGTGATGTCATAGCAGCCTCAGTGCCTCCTCTGCCAGTATCAGTCTCATGGCTGCTGGCTGTGCTTGTGAGGTCACAGCAGCCTCAGTGTCTCCTAGGCCAGTGGGAGTCTCATGGCTGCTGGCTGTGCTTGTGAGGTCACAGCAGCCTCCGTGCCTCCTAGGCCAGTATCAGGCTCATGGCTGCTGGCTGTGCTTGTGAGGTCACAGCAACCTCAGTGCCTCCTCTGCCAGTTTCAGGCTCATGGCTGCTGGCTGTGCTTGTGAGGTCACAGCAGCGTCAGTGCCTCCTAGGTTACTGTTCATCGCCCCCGACTGGCTGTGCTTGTGAGGTCACAGCAGCCTCAGTGCCTCCTCTGCCAGTGGGAGTCTCATGGCTGCTGGCTGTGCTTGTGAGGTCACAGCAGCCTCCGTGCCTCCTAGGCCAGTATCAGGCTCATGGCTGCTGGCTGTGCTTGTGAGGTCACAGCAACCTCAGTGCCTCCTCTGCCAGTTTCAGGCTCATGGCTGCTGGCTGTGCTTGTGAGGTCACAGCAGCGTCAGTGCCTCCTAGGTTACTGTTCATCGCCCCCGACTGGCTGTGCTTGTGAGGTCACAGCAGCCTCAGTGCCTCATCTGCCCGTGGCAGGCTCATGGCTGCTGGCTGTGCTTGTGACGTCACAGCAGCCTCAGTGCCTCCTCTGCCAGTGGCAGTCTCATGGCTGCTGGCTGTGCTTGTGAGGTCACAGCAGCGTCAGTGCCTCCTAGGTTACTGTTCATCGCCCCCGACTGGCTGTGCTTGTGAAGTCACAGCAGACTCAGTGCCTGATAGGTTATCTCCAGTGCCCCCTGCTGGCTGTGCTTGTGAGGTCACAGCAGCCTCAGTGCCTCCTCTGCCAGTGTCAGGCTCATGGCTGCTGCCTGTGCTTGTGACGTCACAGCAGCCTGAGTGCCTCCTAGGCCCGTGGCAGGCTCATGGCTGCTGGCTGTGCTTGTGAGGTCACAGCAGCCTCAGTGCCTCCTAGGCCAGTATCAGGCTCATGGCTGCTGGCTGTGCTTGTGAGGTCACAGCAGCCTGAATGCCTCCTAGGCCAGTGGCAGGCTCATGGCTGCTGGCTGTGCTTGTGAGGCCACAGCAGCCTCAGTGCCTCCTAGGTTAGTGTCCATCGCCCCCTGCTGGCTGTGCTTGTGAGGTCACAGCAGCCTCAGTGCCTCCCAGGCCATTATCAGGCTCCTGGCTGCTGGCTATGCTTGTGACGTCACAGCAGCCTGAGTGCCTTCTAGGCCCGTGGCAGGCTCATGGCTGCTGGCTGTGCTTGTGAGGTCACAGCAGCCTCAGTGCCTCCTCTGCCAGTGGCAGTCTCATGGCTGCTGGCTGTGCTTGTGAGGTCACAGAAGCCTCAGTGCCTCCTCTGCCAGTGGCAGTCTCATGGCTGCTGGCTGTGCTTGTGAGGTCACAGCAGCCTCAGTGCCTCCCAGGTTAGTGTCCATCGCCCCCTACTGGCTGTGCTTGTGAGGTCTCAGCAGCCTCAGTGCCTCCTCTGCCAGTGTCAGGCTCATGGCTGCTGGCTTTGCTTGTGAGGTCACGGCAGCCTGAATGCCTCCTTGACCAGTATCAGGGTCATGGCTGCTGGCTGTGCTTCTGAGGTCACAGAAGCCTGATTGCCTTCTAGGCCAGTGTCATTTTCATGGCTACTGGCTGTGCTTGTGAGGTCACAGCAGCCTCTGTGCCTCATAGTTTAGTGTCCATCGTCCCCTGCTGGCTATGCTTGTGAGGTCAGAGCAGACTCAGTGCCTCAGAAGTTAGTGTCCATTGTCCCCTACTGGCTGTGTTGTGAGGTCACAGCAGCCTCAGTGCCTCCTAGGCCAGTATCAGGCTCATGGCTGCTGGCTGTGCTTCTGCGGTCACAGAAGCCTGAATGCCTCCTAGGCCAGTGGCAGGCTCATGGCTGCTGGCTGTGCTTGTGACATCACAGCAGCCTCAGTGACTCCTCTGCCAGTGGCAGTCTCATGGCTGCTGGCTGTGCTTGTGAGGTCACAGCAGCGTCAGTGCCTCCTAGGTTACTGTTCATCGCCCCCGACTGGCTGTGCTTGTGAGGTCACAGCAGACTCAGTGCCTGATAGGTTATCTCCAGTGCCCCCTGCTGGCTGTGCTTGTGAGGTCACAGCAGCCTCAGTGCCTCCTCTGCCAGTGTCAGGCTCATGGCTGCTGCCTGTGCTTGTGACGTCACAGCAGCCTGAGTGCCTCCTAGGCCCGTGGCAGGCTCATGGCTGCTGGCTGTGCTTGTGAGGTCACAGCAGCCTCAGTGCCTCCCAGGCCAATATCAGGCTCCTGGCTGCTGGCTATGCTTGTGACGTCACAGCAGCCTGAGTGCCTCCTAGGCCCGTGGCAGGCTCATGGCTGCTGGCTGTGCTTGTGAGGTCACAGCAGCCTCAGTGCCTCTGAGGCCAGTGGCAGTCTCATGGCTGCTGGCTGTGCTTGTGAGGTCACAGCAGCCTCAGTGCCTCCCAGGCCAATATCAGGCTCCTGGCTGCTGGCTATGCTTGTGACGTCACAGCAGCCTGAGTGCCTCCTAGGCCCGTGGCAGGCTCATGGCTGCTGGCTGTGCTTGTGAGGTCACAGCAGCCTCAGTGCCTCTGAGGCCAGTGGCAGTCTCATGGCTGCTGGCTGTGCTTGTGAGGTCACAGCAGCCTCAGTGCCTCCTAGGTTAGTGTCCATCGCCCCCTACTGGCTGTGCTTGTGAGGTCTCAGCAGCCTCAGTGCCTCCCTGACCAGTGTCAGGGTCATGGCTGCTGGCTGTGCTTCTGAGGTCACAGAAGCCTGATTGCCTTCTAGGCCAGTGTCATTGTCATGGCTACTGGCTGTGCTTGTGAGGTCACAGCAGCCTCTGTGCCTCATAGTTTAGTGTCCAGCGTCCCCTGCTGGCTATGCTTGTGAGGTCAGAGCAGACTCAGTGCCTCATAGTTTAGTGTCCATCGCCCCCTACTGGCTGTGCTTGTGAGGTCACAGCAGACTCAGGGCCTCCTAAGCCAGTATCAGTCTCCTGGCTGCTGGCTGTGCTTGTGATGTCACAGCAGCCTCAGTGCCTCTTCTGCCAGTGCCATGCTCATGGCTGCTGGCTGTGCTTGTGAGGTCACAGCAGCCTCAGTGCCTCCTAAGCCAGTATCAGGCTCATGGCTGCTGGCTGTGCTTCTGAGGTCACAGAAGCCTGAATGCCTCCTAGACCAGTGGCAGTCTCATGGCTGCTGGCTGTGCTTGTGAGGTCACAGCAGACTCAGTGACTCATAGTTAGTGTCCAGCGTCCCCTGCTGGCTGTGCTTGTGAGGTCACAGCAGCCTCAGTGCCTCACAGGCCAGTATCAGGCTCATGGCTGCTGGCTGTGCTTGTGAGGTCACAGCAGCCTCAGTGCCTTCTAGGCCAGTGTCAGGGTCATGGCTGCTGGCTGTGCTTGTGAGGTCACAGAAGCCTGAATGCCTCCTAGGCCAGTGGCAGTCTCATGGCTGCTGGCTGTGCTTGTGAGGTCACAGCAGACTCAGTGACTCATAGTTAGTGTCCAGCGTCCCCTGCTGGCTGTGCTTGTGAGGTCACAGCAGCCTCAGTGCCTCACAGGCCAGTATCAGGCTCATGACTACTGGCTGTGCTTGTGAGGTCACAGCAGCCACTGTGCCTCATAGTTTAGTGTCCAGCGTCCCCTGCTGGCTGTGCTTGTGAGGTCACTGCAGACTCAGTGCCTGCTAGGTTATCTCCAGTGCCCCTACTGGCTGTGCTTGTGAAGTCACAGCAGCCTCAGTGCCTCCTAGGCCAGTATCAGGCTCATGGCTGCTGGCTGTGCTTGTGAGGTCACACAAGCCTGAATGCCTCCTAGGCCAGTGGCAGGCTCATGGCTGCTGGCTGTGCTTCTGAGGTCACAGCAGCCTCAGTGCCTCCCAGGCCAATATCAGGCTCCTGGCTGCTGGCTATGCTTGTGACGTCACAGCAGCCTGAGTGCCTTCTAGGCCCGTGGCAGGCTCATGGCTGCTGGCTGTGCTTGTGAGGTCACACCAGCCTCAGTGCCTCCTCTGCCAGTGGCAGTCTCATGGCTGCTGGCTGTGCTTGTGAGGTCACAGCAGCGTCAGTGCCTCCTAGGTTACTGTTCATCGCCCCCGACTGGCTGTGCTTGTGAGGTCACAGCAGACTCAGTGCCTGATAGGTTATCTCCAGTGCCCCCTGCTGGCTGTGCTTGTGAGGTCACAGCAGCCTCAGTGCCTCCTCTGCCAGTGTCAGGCTCCTGGCTGCTTGCTATGCTTGTGACGTCACAGCAGCCTGAGTGCCTTCTAGGCCCGTGGCAGGCTCATGGCTGCTGGCTGTGCTTGTGAGGTCACAGCAGCCTCAGTGCCTCCTCTGCCAGTGGCAGTCTCATGGCTGCTGGCTGTGCTTGTGAGGTCACAGCAGCCTCAGTGCCTCCTAGGTTAGTGTTCATCGCCCCCGACTGGCTGTGCTTGTGAGGTCACAGCAGACTCAGTGCCTGAGAGTTTATCTCCAGTGCCCCCTGCTGGCTGTGCTTGTGAGGTCACAGCAGCCTCAGTGCCTCCCAGGCCAATATCAGGCTCCTGGCTGCTGGCTATGCTTGTGACGTCACAGCAGCCTGAGTGCCTCCTAGGCCCGTGGCAGGCTCATGGCTGCTGGCTGTGCTTGTGAGGTCACAGCAGCCTCAGTGCCTCTGAGGCCAGTGGCAGTCTCATGGCTGCTGGCTGTGCTTGTGACGACACAGCAGCCTCAGTGCCTCCCAGGCCAATATCAGGCTCCTGGCTGCTGGCTATGCTTGTGACGTCACAGCAGCCTCAGTGCCTCCTAGGCCCGTGGCAGGCTCATGGCTGCTGGCTGTGCTTGTGAGGTCACAGCAGCCTCAGTGCCTCCTCTGCCAGTTTCAGGCTCATGGCTGCTGGCTGTGCTTGTGAGGTCACAGCAGCCTCAGTGCCTCCTAGGTTAGTGTCCATCACCCCCTACTGGCTGTGCTTGTGAGGTCACAGCAGCCTCAGTGCCTCCTCTGCCAGTGTCAGGCTCATGGCTGCTGCCTGTGCTTGTGACGTCACAGCAGCCTGAGTGCCTCCTAGGCCCGTGGCAGGCTCATGGCTGCTGGCTGTGCTTGTGAGGTCACAGAAGCCTCAGTGCCTCCTCTGCCAGTGGCAGTCTCATGGCTGCTGGCTGTGCTTGTGAGGTCACAGCAGCCTCAGTGCCTCCTAGGTTTGTGTCCATCGCTCCCTACTGGCTGTGCTTCTGAGGTCACAGCGGACTCAGTGCCTCCTCCGCCAGTGTCAGGCTCATGGCTGCTGGCTGTGCTTGTGAGGTCACAGCAGCCTGAATGCCTCCTAGACCAGTGTCAGGCTCATGGCTGCTGGCAGTGCTTGTGAGGTCACACAAGCCTGAATGCCTCCTAGGCCAGTATCAGGCTCATGGCTACTGGCTGTGCTTGTGAGGTCACAGCAGCCTCTGTGCCTCATAGTTTAGTGTCCAGCGTCCCCTGCTGGCACTGCTTGTGAGGTCACAGCAGACTCAGTGCCTCATAGTTAGTGTCCAGCGTCCCCTATTGGCTGTGCTTGTGAGGTCACAGCAGCCTCAGTGCCTCCCAGGCCAATACCAGGCTCCTGGCTGCTGGCTGTGCTTCTGACGTCACAGCAGCCTGAGTGCCTCCTAGGCCCGTGGCAGGCTCATGGCTGCTGGCTGTGCTTGTGAGGTCACAGCAGCCTCAGTGCCTCTGAGGCCAGTGTCAGGCTCATGGCTGCTGGCTGTGCTTGTGAGGTCACAGAAGCCTCAGTGCCTCCTAGGCCAGTGGCAGGCTCATGGCTGCTGGCTGTGCTTGTGAGGTCACAGCAGCCTCAGTGCCTCCTAGGTTAGTGTCCATCGCCCCCTACTGGCTGTGCTTCTGAGGTCACAGCAGACTCAGTGCCTCCTCCGCCAGTGTCAGGCTCATGGATGCTGGCTGTGCTTGTGAGGTCACAGCAGCCTGAATGCCTCCTAGACCAGTGTCAGTCTCATGGCTGCTGGCTGTGCTTGTGAGGTCACACAAGCCTGAATGCCTCCTAGGCCAGTATCAGGCTCATGGCTACTGGCTGTGCTTGTGAGGTCACAGCAGCCTCTGTGCATCATAGTTTAGTGTCCAGCGTACCCTGCTGGCTGTGCTTGTGAGGTCACTGCAGACTCAGTGCCTGCTAGGTTATCTCCAGTGCCCCTACTGGCTGTGCTTGTGAAGTCACAGCAGCCTCAGTGCCTCCTCTGCCAGTGGCAGGCTCATGGCTGCTGGCTGTGCTTGTGAGGTCACAGCAGCCTCAGTGCCTCGTAGGCCAGTGGCAGTCTCATGGCTGCTGGCTGTGCTTGTGAGGTCACAGCAGCCTCAGTGCCTCCTAGGTTACTGTTCATCGCCCCCGACTGGCTGTGCTTGTGAGGTCACAGCAGACTCAGTGCCTGATAGTTTATCTCCAGTGCCCCCTGCTGGCTGTGCTTGTGAGGTCACAGCAGCCTCAGTGCCTCCTCCGCCAGTGTCAGGCTCCTGGCTGCTGGCTATGCTTGTGACGTCACAGCAGCCTGAGTTCCTCCTAGGCCCGTGGCAGGCTCATGGCTGCTGGCTGTGCTTGTGAGGTCACAGCAGCCTCAGTGCCTCTGAGGCCAGTGGCAGTCTCATGGCTGCTGGCTGTGCTTGTGAGGTCACAGAAGCCTCAGTGCCTCCTCTGCCAGTGGCAGTCTCATGGCTGCTGGCTGTGCTTGTGAGGTCACAGCAGCCTCAGTGCCTCCTAGGTTAGTGTCCATCGCCCGCTACTGGCTGTGCTTCTGAGGTCACAGCAGCCTGAATGCCTCCTAGACCAGTGTCAGCGTCATGGCTGCTGGCCGTGCTTGTGAGGTCACACAAGCCTGAATGCCTCCTAGACCAGTGTCAGGGTCATGGCTGCTGGCTATGCTTGTGAGGTCACAGCAGCCTCAGTGCCTCCCAGGCCAATATCAGGCTCATGGCTGCTGGCTGTGCTTGTGAGGTCACAGCAGCCTCAGTGCCTTCTAGGCCAGTGTCAGGGTCATGGCTGCTGGCTGTGCTTCTGAGGTCACAGAAGCCTGAATGCCTCCTAGGCCAGTGGCAGTCTCATGGCTGCTGGCTGTGCTTGTGAGGTCACAGCAGACTCAGTGACTCATAGTTAGTGTCCAGCGCCCCCTGCTGGCTGTGCTTGTGAGGTCACAGCAGCCTCAGTGCCTCTGAGGTCAGTGGCAGTCTCATGGCTGCTGGCTGTGCTTGTGAGGTCACAGCAGCCTCAGTGCCTCACAGGCCAGTAGCAGGCTCATGGCTGCTGGCTGTGCTTGTGAGGTCACAGAAGCCTGAATGCCTCCTAGGCCAGTGGCAGTCTCATGGCTGCTGGCTGTGCTTGTGAGGTCACAGCAGACTCAGTGCCTCATAGTTAGTGTCCAGCGCCCCCTGCTGGCTGTGCTTGTGAGGTCACAGCAGCCTCAGTGCCTCACAGGCCAGTATCAGGCTCATGGCTGCTGGCTGTGCTTGTGAGGTCACAGCAGCCTCAGTGCCTCCTCTGCCAGTGGCAGGCTCCTGGCTGCTGGCTGTGCTTGTGAGGTCACAGCAACCTCAGTGCCTCCTCTGCCAGTTTCAGGCTCATGGCTGCTGGCTGTGCTTGTGAGGTCACAGCAGCCTCAGTGCCTCATAGGTTAGTGTCCATCACCCCCTACTGGCTGTGCTTGTGAGGTCACAGCAGCCTGAATGCCTCATCTGCCCGTGGCAGGCTCATGGCTGCTGGCTGTGCTTGTGACGTCACAGCAGCCTCAGTGCCTCCTCTGCCAGTGGCAGTCTCATGGCTGCTGGCTGTGCTTGTGAGGTCACAGCAGCGTCAGTGCCTCCTAGGTTACTGTTCATCGCCCCCGACTGGCTGTGCTTGTGAAGTCACAGCAGACTCAGTGCCTGATAGGTTATCTCCAGTGCCCCCTGCTGGCTGTGCTTGTGAGGTCACAGCAGCCTCAGTGCCTCCTCTGCCAGTGTCAGGCTCATGGCTGCTGCCTGTGCTTGTGACGTCACAGCAGCCTGAGTGCCTCCTAGGCCCGTGGCAGGCTCATGGCTGCTGGCTGTGCTTGTGAGGTCACAGCAGCCTCAGTGCCTCCTAGGCCAGTATCAGGCTCATGGCTGCTGGCTGTGCTTGTGAGGTCACACAAGCCTGAATGCCTCCTAGGCCAGTGGCAGGCTCATGGCTGCTGGCTGTGCTTGTGAGGCCACAGCAGCCTCAGTGCCTCCCAGGCCAATATCAGGCTCCTGGCTGCTGGCTATGCTTGTGACGTCACAGCAGCCTGAGTGCCTTCTAGGCCCGTGGCAGGCTCATGGCTGCTGGCTGTGCTTGTGAGGTCACAGCAGCCTCAGTGCCTCCTCTGCCAGTGGCAGTCTCATGGCTGCTGGCTGTGCTTGTGAGGTCACAGCAGCCTCAGTGCCTCCTAGGTTACTGTTCATCGACCCGGACTGGCTGTGCTTGTGAGGTCACAGCAGACTCAGTGCCTGATAGGTTATCTCCAGTGCCCCCTGCTGGTTGTGCTTGTGAGGTCACAGAAGCCTCAGTGCCTCCTCTGCCAGTGGCAGTCTCATGGCTGCTGGCTGTGCTTGTGAGGTCACAGCAGCCTCAGTGCCTCCTAGGTTAGTGTCCATTGCCCGCTACTGGCTGTGCTTCTGAGGTCACAGCAGCCTGAATGCCTCCTAGACCAGTGTCAGGGTCATGGCTGCTGGCCGTGCTTGTGAGGTCACACAAGCCTGAATGCCTCCTAGACCAGTGTCAGGGTCATGGCTGCTGGCTATGCTTGTGAGGTCACAGCAGCCTCAGTGCCTCCCAGGCCAATATCAGGCTCATGGCTGCTGGCTGTGCTTGTGAGGTCACAGCAGCCTCAGTGCCTCTGAGGTCAGTGGCAGTCTCATGGCTGCTGGCTGTGCTTGTGAGGTCACAGCAGCCTCAGTGCCTCACAGGCCAGTAGCAGGCTCATGGCTGCTGGCTGTGCTTGTGAGGTCACAGAAGCCTGAATGCCTCCTAGGCCAGTGGCAGTCTCATGGCTGCTGGCTGTGCTTGTGAGGTCACAGCAGACTCAGTGCCTGATAGTTAGTGTCCAGCGCCCCCTGCTGGCTGTGCTTGTGAGGTCACAGCAGCCTCAGTGCCTCACAGGCCAGTATCAGGCTCCTGGCTGCTGGCTGTGCTTGTGAGGTCACAGCAACCTCAGTGCCTCCTCTGCCAGTTTCAGGCTCATGGCTGCTGGCTGTGCTTGTGAGGTCACAGCAGCCTCAGTGCCTCATAGGTTAGTGTCCATCACCCCCTACTGGCTGTGCTTGTGAGGTCACAGCAGCCTGAATGCCTCATCTGCCCGTGGCAGGCTCATGGCTGCTGGCTGTGCTTGTGACGTCACAGCAGCCTCAGTGCCTCCTCTGCCAGTGGCAGTCTCATGGCTGCTGGCTGTGCTTGTGAGGTCACAGCAGCGTCAGTGCCTCCTAGGTTACTGTTCATCGCCCCCGACTGGCTGTGCTTGTGAAGTCACAGCAGACTCAGTGCCTGATAGGTTATCTCCAGTGCCCCCTGCTGGCTGTGCTTGTGAGGTCACAGCAGCCTCAGTGCCTCCTCTGCCAGTGTCAGGCTCATGGCTGCTGCCTGTGCTTGTGACGTCACAGCAGCCTGAGTGCCTCCTAGGCCCGTGGCAGGCTCATGGCTGCTGGCTGTGCTTGTGAGGTCACAGCAGCCTCAGTGCCTCCTAGGCCAGTATCAGGCTCATGGCTGCTGGCTGTGCTTGTGAGGTCACACAAGCCTGAATGCCTCCTAGGCCAGTGGCAGGCTCATGGCTGCTGGCTGTGCTTGTGAGGCCACAGCAGCCTCAGTGCCTCCCAGGCCAATATCAGGCTCCTGGCTGCTGGCTATGCTTGTGACGTCACAGCAGCCTGAGTGCCTTCTAGGCCCGTGGCAGGCTCATGGCTGCTGGCTGTGCTTGTGAGGTCACAGCAGCCTCAGTGCCTCCTCTGCCAGTGGCAGTCTCATGGCTGCTGGCTGTGCTTGTGAGGTCACAGCAGCGTCAGTGCCTCCTAGGTTACTGTTCATCGACCCGGACTGGCTGTGCTTGTGAGGTCACAGCAGACTCAGTGCCTGATAGGTTATCTCCAGTGCCCCCTGCTGGTTGTGCTTGTGAGGTCACAGAAGCCTCAGTGCCTCCTCTGCCAGTGGCAGGCTCATGGCTGCTGGCTGTGCTTGTGAGGTCACAGCAGCCTCAGTGCCTCCTAGGTTAGTGTCCATTGCCCGCTACTGGCTGTGCTTCTGAGGTCACAGCAGCCTGAATGCCTCCTAGACCAGTGTCAGGGTCATGGCTGCTGGCCGTGCTTGTGAGGTCACACAAGCCTGAATGCCTCCTAGACCAGTGTCAGGCTCCTGGCTGCTGGCTATGCTTGTGAGGTCACAGCAGCCTCAGTGCCTCCCAGGCCAATATCAGGCTCATGGCTGCTGGCTGTGCTTGTGAGGTCACAGCAGCCTCAGTGCCTCTGAGGTCAGTGGCAGTGTCATGGCTGCTGGCTGTGCTTGTGAGGTCACAGCAGCCTCAGTGCCTCACAGGCCAGTAGCAGGCTCATGGCTGCTGGCTGTGCTTGTGAGGTCACAGAAGCCTGAATGCCTCCTAGGCCAGTGTCAGGCTCATGGCTGCTGCCTGTGCTTGTGACGTCACAGCAGCCTGAGTGCCTCCTAGGCCCGTGGCAGGCTCATGGCTGCTGGCTGTGCTTGTGAGGTCACAGCAGCCTCAGTGCCTCCTAGGCCAGTATCAGGCTCATGGCTGCTGGCTGTGCTTGTGAGGTCACACAAGCCTGAATGCCTCCTAGGCCAGTGGCAGGCTCATGGCTGCTGGCTGTGCTTGTGAGGCCACAGCAGCCTCAGTGCCTCCCAGGCCAATATCAGGCTCCTGGCTGCTCGCTGTGCTTGTGACGTCACAGCAGCCTGAGTGCCTTCTAGGCCAGTGGCAGGCTCATGGCTGCTGGCTGTGCTTGTGAGGTCACAGCAGCCTCAGTGCCTCCTCTGCCAGTGGCAGTCTCATGGCTGCTGGCTGTGCTTGTGAGGTCACAGCAGCGTCAGTGCCTCCTAGGTTACTGTTCATCGCCCCCGACTGGCTGTGCTTGTGAGGTCACAGCAGACTCAGTGCCTGATAGTTTATCTCCAGTGCCCCCTGCTGGCTGTGCTTGTGAGGTCACAGCAGCCTCAGTGCCTCCCAGGCAAATATCAGGCTCCTGGCTGCTGGCTATGCTTGTGATGTCACAGCAGCCTGAGTGCCTCCTAGGCCCGTGGCAGGCTCATGGCTGCTGGCTGTGCTTGTGAGGTCACAGCAGACTCAGTGCCTCTGAGGCCAGTGGCAGTCTCATGGCTGCTGGCTGTGCTTGTGAGGTCACAGCAGCCTCAGTGCCTCCCAGGCCAATATCAGGCTCCTGGCTGCTGGCTATGCTTGTGACGTCACAGCAGCCTGAGTGCCTCCTAGGCCCGTGGCAGGCTCATGGCTGCTGGCTGTGCTTGTGAGGTCACAGCAGCCTCAGTGCCTCTGAGGCCAGTGGCAGTCTCATGGCTGCTGGCTGTGCTTGTGAGGTCACAGCAGCCTCAGTGCCTCCTAGGTTAGTGTCCATCGCCCCCTACTGGCTGTGCTTGTGAGGTCTCAGCAGCCTCAGTGCCTCCCTGACCAGTGTCAGGGTCATGGCTGCTGGCTGTGCTTCTGAGGTCACAGAAGCCTGATTGCCTTCTAGGCCAGTGTCATTGTCATGGCTACTGGCTGTGCTTGTGAGGTCACAGCAGCCTCTGTGCCTCATAGTTTAGTGTCCAGCGTCCCCTGCTGGCTATGCTTGTGAGGTCAGAGCAGACTCAGTGCCTCATAGTTTAGTGTCCATCGCCCCCTACTGGCTGTGCTTGTGAGGTCACAGCAGCCTCAGTGCCTCACAGGCCAGTATCAGGCTCCTGGCTGCTGGCTGTGCTTGTGATGTCACAGCAGCCTCAGTGCCTCCTCTGCCAGTGCCATGCTCATGGCTGCTGGCTGTGCTTGTGAGGTCACAGCAGCCTCAGTGCCTCCTAGGCCAGTATCAGGCTCATGGCTGCTGGCTGTGCTTCTGAGGTCACAGAAGCCTGAATGCCTCCTAGGCCAGTGGCAGTCTCATGGCTGCTGGCTGTGCTTGTGAGGTCACAGCAGACTCAGTGCCTCATAGTTAGTGTCCAGCGTCCCCTGCTGGCTGTGCTGGTGAGGTCACAGCAGCCTCAGTGCCTCACAGGCCAGTATCAGGCTCCTGGCTGCTGGCTGTGCTTGTGAGGTCACAGCAGCCTCAGTGCCTCCTCTGCCAGTGCCATGCTCATGGCTGCTGGCTGTGCTTGTGAGGTCACAGCAACCTCAGTGCCTCCTCTGCCAGTTTCAGGCTCATGGCTGCTGGCTGTGCTTGTGAGGTCACAGCAGCCTCAGTGCCTCCTAGGTTAGTGTCCATCACCCCCTACTGGCTGTGCTTGTGAGGTCACAGCAGCCTCAGTGCCTCCTCTGCCAGTGTCAGGCTCATGGCTGCTGGCTGTGCTTGTGACGTCACAGCAGCCTGAGTGCCTCCTAGGCCCGTGGCAGGCTCATGGCTGCTGGCTGTGCTTGTGAGGTCACAGAAGCCTCAGTGCCTCCTCTGCCAGTGGCAGTCTCATGGCTGCTGGCTGTGCTTGTGAGGTCACAGCAGCCTCAGTGCCTCCTAGGTTTGTGTCCATCGCTCCCTACTGGCTGTGCTTCTGAGGTCACAGCAGACTCAGTGCCTCCTCCGCCAGTGTCAGGGTCATGGCTGCTGGCCGTGCTTGTGAGGTCACAGCAGCCTGAATGCCTCCTAGACCAGTGTCAGGCTCATGGCTGCTGGCAGTGCTTGTGAGGTCACACAAGCCTGAATGCCTCCTAGGCCAGTATCAGGCTCATGGCTACTGGCTGTGCTTGTGAGGTCACAGCAGCCTCTGTGCCTCATAGTTTAGTGTCCAGCGTCCCCTGCTGGCACTGCTTGTGAGGTCACAGCAGACTCAGTGCCTCATAGTTAGTGTCCAGCGTCCCCTACAGGCTGTGCTTGTGAGGTCACAGCAGCCTCAGTGCCTTCTCTGCCAGTGTCAGGCTCATGGTTGCTGGCAGTGCTTGTGAGGTCACAGCAGCCTCAGTGTCTCCGTGGATAGTGCCATGCTCATGGCTGCTGGCTGTGCTTGTAAGGTCACAGCAGCCTCAGTGTCTCTGTGGATAGTGTCATGCTCATGGCTGCTGGCTGTGCTTCTGAGGTCACTGCAGACTCAGTGTCTCCGTGGATAGTGCCATGCTCATGGCTGCTGGCTGTGCCTGTGATGTCACAGCAGACTCAGTGCCTCCTCTGCCAGTGGCAGTCTCATGGTTGCTGGCTGTGCTTGTGAGGTCACAGAAGCCTCAGTGCCTCCTCTGCCAGTGACAGTCTCATGGCTGCTGGCTGTGCTTGTGAGGTCAGAGCAGCGTTAGTGCCTCATAGTTTAGTGTCCAGCGTCCCCTGCTGGCTCTGCTTGTGAGGTCACAGCAGACTCAGTGCCTCCTAGGTTACTGTTCATCGCCCCCGACTGGCTGTGCTTGTGAGGTCACAGCAGACTCAGTGCCTGATAGTTTATCTCCAGTGCCCCCTGCTGGCTGTGCTTGTGAGGTCACAGCAGCCTCAGTGCCTCCCAGGCCAATATCAGGCTCCTGGCTGCTGGCTATGCTTGTGACGTCACAGCAGCCTGAGTGCCTCCTAGGCCCGTGGCAGGCTCATGGCTGCTGGCTGTGCTTGTGAGGTCACAGCAGCCTCAGTGCCTCTGAGGCCAGTGGCAGTCTCATGGCTGCTGGCTGTGCTTGTGAGGTCACAGAAGCCTCAGTGCCTCCTCTGCCAGTGGCAGTCTCATGGCTGCTGGCTGTGCTTGTGAGGTCACAGCAGCCTCAGTGCCTCCTAGGTTAGTGTCCATTGCCCGCTACTGGCTGTGCTTCTGAGGTCACAGCAGCCTGAATGCCTCCTAGACCAGTGTCAGCGTCATGGCTGCTGGCCGTGCTTGTGAGGTCACACAAGCCTGAATGCCTCCTAGACCAGTGTCAGGGTCATGGCTGCTGGCTATGCTTGTGAGGTCTCAGCAGCCTCAGTGCCTCCCAGGCCAATATCAGGCTCATGGCTGCTGGCTGTGCTTGTGAGGTCACAGCAGCCTCAGTGCCTTCTAGGCCAGTGTCAGGGTCATGGCTGCTGGCTGTGCTTCTGAGGTCACAGAAGCCTGAATGCCTCCTAGGCCAGTGGCAGTCTCATGGCTGCTGGCTGTGCTTGTGAGGTCACAGCAGACTCAGTGACTCATAGTTAGTGTCCAGCGCCCCCTGCTGGCTGTGCTTGTGAGGTCACAGCAGCCTCAGTGCCTCTGAGGTCAGTGGCAGTCTCATGGCTGCTGGCTGTGCTTGTGAGGTCACAGCAGCCTCAGTGCCTCACAGGCCAGTAGCAGGCTCATGGCTGCTGGCTGTGCTTGTGAGGTCACAGAAGCCTGAATGCCTCCTAGGCCAGTGGCAGTCTCATGGCTGCTGGCTGTGCTTGTGAGGTCACAGCAGACTCAGTGCCTGATAGTTAATGTCCAGCGCCCCCTGCTGGCTGTGCTTGTGAGGTCACAGTAGCCTCAGTGCCTCACAGGCCAGTATCAGGCTCATGGCTGCTGGCTGTGCTTGTGAGGTCACAGCAGCCTCAGTGCCTCCTCTGCCAGTGGCAGGCTCATGGCTGCTGGCTGTGCTTGTGAGGTCACAGCAACCTCAGTGCCTCCTCTGCCAGTTTCAGGCTCATGGCTGCTGGCTGTGCTTGTGAGGTCACAGCAGCCTCAGTGCCTCATAGGTTAGTGTCCATCACCCCCTACTGGCTGTGCTTGTGAGGTCACAGCAGCCTGAATGCCTCATCTGCCCGTGGCAGGCTCATGGCTGCTGGCTGTGCTTGTGACGTCACAGCAGCCTCAGTGCCTCCTCTGCCAGTGGCAGTCTCATGGCTGCTGGCTGTGCTTGTGAGGTCACAGCAGCGTCAGTGCCTCCTAGGTTACTGTTCATCGCCCCCGACTGGCTGTGCTTGTGAAGTCACAGCAGACTCAGTGCCTGATAGGTTATCTCCAGTGCCCCCTGCTGGCTGTGCTTGTGAGGTCACAGCAGCCTCAGTGCCTCCTCTGCCAGTGTCAGGCTCATGGCTGCTGCCTGTGCTTGTGACGTCACAGCAGCCTGAGTGCCTCCTAGGCCCGTGGCAGGCTCATGGCTGCTGGCTGTGCTTGTGAGGTCACAGCAGCCTCAGTGCCTCCTAGGCCAGTATCAGGCTCATGGCTGCTGGCTGTGCTTGTGAGGTCACACAAGCCTGAATGCCTCCTAGGCCAGTGGCAGGCTCATGGCTGCTGGCTGTGCTTGTGAGGCCACAGCAGCCTCAGTGCCTCCCAGGCCAATATCAGGCTCCTGGCTGCTGGCTATGCTTGTGACGTCACAGCAGCCTGAGTGCCTTCTAGGCCCGTGGCAGGCTCATGGCTGCTGGCTGTGCTTGTGAGGTCACAGCAGCCTCAGTGCCTCCTCTGCCAGTGGCAGTCTCATGGCTGCTGGCTGTGCTTGTGAGGTCACAGCAGCGTCAGTGCCTCCTAGGTTACTGTTCATCGACCCGGACTGGCTGTGCTTGTGAGGTCACAGCAGACTCAGTGCCTGATAGGTTATCTCCAGTGCCCCCTGCTGGTTGTGCTTGTGAGGTCACAGAAGCCTCAGTGCCTCCTCTGCCAGTGGCAGTCTCATGGCTGCTGGCTGTGCTTGTGAGGTCACAGCAGCCTCAGTGCCTCATAGGTTAGTGTCCATCGCCCGCTACTGGCTGTGCTTCTGAGGTCACAGCAGCCTGAATGCCTCCTAGACCAGTGTCAGGGTCATGGCTGCTGGCCGTGCTTGTGAGGTCACACAAGCCTGAATGCCTCCTAGACCAGTGTCAGGGTCATGGCTGCTGGCTATGCTTGTGAGGTCACAGCAGCCTCAGTGCCTCCCAGGCCAATATCAGGCTCATGGCTGCTGGCTGTGCTTGTGAGGTCACAGCAGCCTCAGTGCCTCTGAGGTCAGTGGCAGTCTCATGGCTGCTGGCTGTGCTTGTGAGGTCACAGCAGCCTCAGTGCCTCACAGGCCAGTAGCAGGCTCATGGCTGCTGGCTGTGCTTGTGAGGTCACAGAAGCCTGAATGCCTCCTAGGCCAGTGGCAGTCTCATGGCTGCTGGCTGTGCTTGTGAGGTCACAGCAGACTCAGTGCCTGATAGTTAGTGTCCAGCGCCCCCTGCTGGCTGTGCTTGTGAGGTCACAGCAGCCTCAGTGCCTCACAGGCCAGTATCAGGCTCATGGCTGCTGGCTGTGCTTGTGAGGTCACAGCAGCCTCAGTGCCTCCTCTGCCAGTGGCAGGCTCCTGGCTGCTGGCTGTGCTTGTGAGGTCACAGCAACCTCAGTGCCTCCTCTGCCAGTTTCAGGCTCATGGCTGCTGGCTGTGCTTGTGAGGTCACAGCAGCCTCAGTGCCTCATAGGTTAGTGTCCATCACCCCCTACTGGCTGTGCTTGTGAGGTCACAGCAGCCTGAATGCCTCATCTGCCCGTGGCAGGCTCATGGCTGCTGGCTGTGCTTGTGAGGTCACAGCAGCCTCAGTGCCTCCTCTGCCAGTGGCAGTCTCATGGCTGCTGGCTGTGCTTGTGAGGTCACAGCAGCGTCAGTGCCTCCTAGGTTACTGTTCATCGCCCCCGACTGGCTGTGCTTGTGAGGTCACAGCAGACTCAGTGCCTGATAGTTTATCTCCAGTGCCCCCTGCTGGCTGTGCTTGTGAGGTCACAGCAGCCTCAGTGCCTCCCAGGCCAATATCAGGCTCCTGGCTGCTGGCTATGCTTGTGACGTCACAGCAGCCTGAGTGCCTCCTAGGCCCGTGGCAGGCTCATGGCTGCTGGCTGTGCTTGTGAGGTCACAGCAGCCTCAGTGCCTCTGAGGCCAGTGGCAGTCTCATGGCTGCTGGCTGTGCTTGTGAGGTCACAGCACCCTCAGTGCCTCACAGGCCAATATCAGGCTCCTGGCTGCTGGCTATGCTTGTGACGTCACAGCAGCCTGAGTGCCTCCTAGGCCCGTGGCAGGCTCATGGCTGCTGGCTGTGCTTGTGAGGTCACAGCAGCCTCAGTGCCTCTGAGGCCAGTGGCAGTCTCATGGCTGCTGGCTGTGCTTGTGAGGTCACAGCAGCCTCAGTGCCTCCTAGGTTAGTGTCCATCGCCCCCTACTGGCTGTGCTTGTGAGGTCTCAGCAGCCTCAGTGCCTCCCTGACCAGTGTCAGGGTCATGGCTGCTGGCTGTGCTTCTGAGGTCACAGAAGCCTGATTGCCTTCTAGGCCAGTGTCATTGTCATGGCTACTGGCTGTGCTTGTGAGGTCACAGCAGCCTCTGTGCCTCATAGTTTAGTGTCCAGCGTCCCCTGCTGGCTATGCTTGTGAGGTCAGAGCAGACTCAGTGCCTCATAGTTTAGTGTCCATCGCCCCCTACTGGCTGTGCTTGTGAGGTCACAGCAGCCTCAGTGCCTCCTCTGCCAGTGTCAGGCTCATGGCTGCTGCCTGTGCTTGTGACGTCACAGCAGCCTGAGTGCCTCCTAGGCCCGTGGCAGGCTCATGGCTGCTGGCTGTGCTTGTGAGGTCACAGAAGCCTCAGTGCCTCCTCTGCCAGTGGCAGTCTCATGGCTGCTGGCTGTGCTTGTGAGGTCACAGCAGCCTCAGTGCCTCCTAGGTTTGTGTCCATCGCTCCCTACTGGCTGTGCTTCTGAGGTCACAGCGGACTCAGTGCCTCCTCCGCCAGTGTCAGGCTCATGGCTGCTGGCTGTGCTTGTGAGGTCACAGCAGCCTGAATGCCTCCTAGACCAGTGTCAGGCTCATGGCTGCTGGCAGTGCTTGTGAGGTCACACAAGCCTGAATGCCTCCTAGGCCAGTATCAGGCTCATGGCTACTGGCTGTGCTTGTGAGGTCACAGCAGCCTCAGTGCCTCATAGTTTAGTGTCCAGCGTCCCCTGCTGGCACTGCTTGTGAGGTCACAGCAGACTCAGTGCCTCATAGTTAGTGTCCAGCGTCCCCTATTGGCTGTGCTTGTGAGGTCACAGCAGCCTCAGTGCCTCCCAGGCCAATACCAGGCTCCTGGCTGCTGGCTGTGCTTCTGACGTCACAGCAGCCTGAGTGCCTCCTAGGCCAGTGGCAGGCTCATGGCTGCTGGCTGTGCTTGTGAGGTCACAGCAGCCTCAGTGCCTCTGAGGCCAGTGTCAGGCTCATGGCTGCTGGCTGTGCTTGTGAGGTCACAGAAGCCTCAGTGCCTCCTAGGCCAGTGGCAGGCTCATGGCTGCTGGCTGTGCTTGTGAGGTCACAGCAGCCTCAGTGCCTCCTAGGTTAGTGTCCATCGCCCCCTACTGGCTGTGCTTCTGAGGTCACAGCAGACTCAGTGCCTCCTCCGCCAGTGTCAGGCTCATGGATGCTGGCTGTGCTTGTGAGGTCACAGCAGCCTGAATGCCTCCTAGACCAGTGTCAGTCTCATGGCTGCTGGCTGTGCTTGTGAGGTCACACAAGCCTGAATGCCTCCTAGGCCAGTATCAGGCTCATGGCTACTGGCTGTGCTTGTGAGGTCACAGCAGCCTCTGTGCATCATAGTTTAGTGTCCAGCGTCCCCTGCTGGCTGTGCTTGTGAGGTCACTGCAGACTCAGTGCCTGCTAGGTTATCTCCAGTGCCCCTACTGGCTGTGCTTGTGAAGTCACAGCAGCCTCAGTGCCTCCTCTGCCAGTGGCAGGCTCATGGCTGCTGGCTGTGCTTGTGAGGTCACAGCAGCCTCAGTGCCTCGTAGGCCAGTGGCAGTCTCATGGCTGCTGGCTGTGCTTGTGAGGTCACAGCAGCCTCAGTGCCTCCTAGGTTACTGTTCATCGCCCCCGACTGGCTGTGCTTGTGAGGTCACAGCAGACTCAGTGCCTGATAGTTTATCTCCAGTGCCCCCTGCTGGCTGTGCTTGTGAGGTCACAGCAGCCTCAGTGCCTCCTCCGCCAGTGTCAGGCTCCTGGCTGCTGGCTATGCTTGTGACGTCACAGCAGCCTGAGTGCCTCCTAGGCCCGTGGCAGGCTCATGGCTGCTGGCTGTGCTTGTGAGGTCACAGCAGCCTCAGTGCCTCTGAGGCCAGTGGCAGTCTCATGGCTGCTGGCTGTGCTTGTGAGGTCACAGAAGCCTCAGTGCCTCCTCTGCCAGTGGCAGTCTCATGGCTGCTGGCTGTGCTTGTGAGGTCACAGCAGCCTCAGTGCCTCCTAGGTTAGTGTCCATCGCCCGCTACTGGCTGTGCTTCTGAGGTCACAGCAGCCTGAATGCCTCCTAGACCAGTGTCAGCGTCATGGCTGCTGGCCGTGCTTGTGAGGTCACACAAGCCTGAATGCCTCCTAGACCAGTGTCAGGGTTATGGCTGCCGGCTATGCTTGTGAGGTCACAGCAGCCTCAGTGCCTCCCAGGCCAATATCAGGCTCATGGCTGCTGGCTGTGCTTGTGAGGTCACAGCAGCCTCAGTGCCTTCTAGGCCAGTGTCAGGGTCATGGCTGCTGGCTGTGCTTCTGAGGTCACAGAAGCCTGAATGCCTCCTAGGCCAGTGGCAGTCTCATGGCTGCTGGCTGTGCTTGTGAGGTCACAGCAGACTCAGTGACTCATAGTTAGTGTCCAGCGCCCCCTGCTGGCTGTGCTTGTGAGGTCACAGCAGCCTCAGTGCCTCTGAGGTCAGTGGCAGTCTCATGGCTGCTGGCTGTGCTTGTGAGGTCACAGCAGCCTCAGTGCCTCACAGGCCAGTAGCAGGCTCATGGCTGCTGGCTGTGCTTGTGAGGTCACAGAAGCCTGAATGCCTCCTAGGCCAGTGGCAGTCTCATGGCTGCTGGCTGTGCTTGTGAGGTCACAGCAGACTCAGTGCCTGATAGTTAGTGTCCAGCGCCCTCTGCTGGCTGTGCTTGTGAGGTCACAGCAGCCTCAGTGCCTCACAGGCCAGTATCAGGCTCATGGCTGCTGGCTGTGCTTGTGAGGTCACAGCAGCCTCAGTGCCTCCTCTGCCAGTGGCAGGCTCCTGGCTGCTGGCTGTGCTTGTGAGGTCACAGCAACCTCAGTGCCTCCTCTGCCAGTTTCAGGCTCATGGCTGCTGGCTGTGCTTGTGAGGTCACAGCAGCCTCAGTGCCTCATAGGTTAGTGTCCATCACCCCCTACTGGCTGTGCTTGTGAGGTCACAGCAGCCTGAATGCCTCATCTGCCCGTGGCAGGCTCATGGCTGCTGGCTGTGCTTGTGACGTCACAGCAGCCTCAGTGCCTCCTCTGCCAGTGGCAGTCTCATGGCTGCTGGCTGTGCTTGTGAGGTCACAGCAGCGTCAGTGCCTCCTAGGTTACTGTTCATCGCCCCCGACTGGCTGTGCTTGTGAAGTCACAGCAGACTCAGTGCCTGATAGGTTATCTCCAGTGCCCCCTGCTGGCTGTGCTTGTGAGGTCACAGCAGCCTCAGTGCCTCCTCTGCCAGTGTCAGGCTCATGGCTGCTGCCTGTGCTTGTGACGTCACAGCAGCCTGAGTGCCTCCTAGGCCCGTGGCAGGCTCATGGCTGCTGGCTGTGCTTGTGAGGTCACAGCAGCCTCAGTGCCTCCTAGGCCAGTATCAGGCTCATGGCTGCTGGCTGTGCTTGTGAGGTCACACAAGCCTGAATGCCTCCTAGGCCAGTGGCAGGCTCATGGCTGCTGGCTGTGCTTGTGAGGCCACAGCAGCCTCAGTGCCTCCCAGGCCAATATCAGGCTCCTGGCTGCTGGCTATGCTTGTGACGTCACAGCAGCCTGAGTGCCTTCTAGGCCCGTGGCAGGCTCATGGCTGCTGGCTGTGCTTGTGAGGTCACAGCAGCCTCAGTGCCTCCTCTGCCAGTGGCAGTCTCATGGCTGCTGGCTGTGCTTGTGAGGTCACAGCAGCGTCAGTGCCTCCTAGGTTACTGTTCATCGACCCGGACTGGCTGTGCTTGTGAGGTCACAGCAGACTCAGTGCCTGATAGGTTATCTCCAGTGCCCCCTGCTGGTTGTGCTTGTGAGGTCACAGAAGCCTCAGTGCCTCCTCTGCCAGTGGCAGTCTCATGGCTGCTGGCTGTGCTTGTGAGGTCACAGCAGCCTCAGTGCCTCCTAGGTTAGTGTCCATTGCCCGCTACTGGCTGTGCTTCTGAGGTCACAGCAGCCTGAATGCCTCCTAGACCAGTGTCAGGGTCATGGCTGCTGGCCGTGCTTGTGAGGTCACACAAGCCTGAATGCCTCCTAGACCAGTGTCAGGGTCATGGCTGCTGGCTATGCTTGTGAGGTCACAGCAGCCTCAGTGCCTCCCAGGCCAATATCAGGCTCATGGCTGCTGGCTGTGCTTGTGAGGTCACAGCAGCCTCAGTGCCTCTGAGGTCAGTGGCAGTCTCATGGCTGCTGGCTGTGCTTGTGAGGTCACAGCAGCCTCAGTGCCTCACAGGCCAGTAGCAGGCTCATGGCTGCTGGCTGTGCTTGTGAGGTCACAGAAGCCTGAATGCCTCCTAGGCCAGTGGCAGTCTCATGGCTGCTGGCTGTGCTTGTGAGGTCACAGCAGACTCAGTGCCTGATAGTTAGTGTCCAGCGCCCCCTGCTGGCTGTGCTTGTGAGGTCACAGCAGCCTCAGTGCCTCACAGGCCAGTATCAGGCTCCTGGCTGCTGGCTGTGCTTGTGAGGTCACAGCAACCTCAGTGCCTCCTCTGCCAGTTTCAGGCTCCTGGCTGCTGGCTGTGCTTGTGAGGTCACAGCAGCCTCAGTGCCTCATAGGTTAGTGTCCATCACCCCCTACTGGCTGTGCTTGTGAGGTCACAGCAGCCTGAATGCCTCATCTGCCCGTGGCAGGCTCATGGCTGCTGGCTGTGCTTGTGACGTCACAGCAGCCTCAGTGCCTCCTCTGCCAGTGGCAGTCTCACGGCTGCTGGCTGTGCTTGTGAGGTCACAGCAGCGTCAGTGCCTCCTAGGTTACTGTTCATCGCCCCCGACTGGCTGTGCTTGTGAGGTCACAGCAGACTCAGTGCCTGATAGGTTATCTCCAGTGCCCCCTGCTGGCTGTCCTTGTGAGGTCACAGCAGCCTCAGTGCCTCCTCTGCCAGTGTCAGGCTCATGGCTGCTGCCTGTGCTTGTGACGTCACAGCAGCCTGAGTGCCTCCTAGGCCCGTGGCAGGCTCATGGCTGCTGGCTGTGCTTGTGAGGTCACAGCAGCCTCAGTGCCTCCTAGGCCAGTATCAGGCTCATGGCTGCTGGCTGTGCTTGTGAGGTCACACAAGCCTGAATGCCTCCTAGGCCAGTGGCAGGCTCATGGCTGCTGGCTGTGCTTGTGAGGCCACAGCAGCCTCAGTGCCTCCCAGGCCAATATCAGGCTCCTGGCTGCTGGCTGTGCTTGTGACGTCACAGCAGCCTGAGTGCCTTCTAGGCCCGTGGCAGGCTCATGGCTGCTGGCTGTGCTTGTGAGGTCACAGCAGCCTCAGTGCCTCCTCTGCCAGTGGCAGTCTCATGGCTGCTGGCTGTGCTTGTGAGGTCACAGCAGCGTCAGTGCCTCCTAGGTTACTGTTCATCGCCCCCGACTGGCTGTGCTTGTGAGGTCACAGCAGACTCAGTGCCTGATAGTTTATCTCCAGTGCCCCCTGCTGGCTGTGCTTGTGAGGTCACAGCAGCCTCAGTGCCTCCCAGGCCAATATCAGGCTCCTGGCTGCTGGCTATGCTTGTGACGTCACAGCAGCCTGAGTGCCTCCTAGGCCCGTGGCAGGCTCATGGCTGCTGGCTGTGCTTGTGAGGTCACAGCAGCCTCAGTGCCTCTGAGGCCAGTGGCAGTCTCATGGCTGCTGGCTGTGCTTGTGAGGTCACAGCAGCCTCAGTGCCTCCCAGGCCAATATCAGGCTCCTGGCTGCTGGCTATGCTTGTGACGTCACAGCAGCCTGAGTGCCTCCTAGGCCCGTGGCAGGCTCATGGCTGCTGGCTGTGCTTGTGAGGTCACAGCAGCCTCAGTGCCTCTGAGGCCAGTGGCAGTCTCATGGCTGCTGGCTGTGCTTGTGAGGTCACAGCAGCCTCAGTGCCTCCTAGGTTAGTGTCCATCGCCCCCTACTGGCTGTGCTTGTGAGGTCTCAGCAGCCTCAGTGCCTCCCTGACCAGTGTCAGGGTCATGGCTGCTGGCTGTGCTTCTGAGGTCACAGAAGCCTGATTGCCTTCTAGGCCAGTGTCATTGTCATGGCTACTGGCTGTGCTTGTGAGGTCACAGCAGCCTCTGTGCCTCATAGTTTAGTGTCCAGCGTCCCCTGCTGGCTATGCTTGTGAGGTCAGAGCAGACTCAGTGCCTCATAGTTTAGTGTCCATCGCCCCCTACTGGCTGTGCTTGTGAGGTCACAGCAGCCTCAGTGCCTCACAGGCCAGTATCAGGCTCCTGGCTGCTGGCTGTGCTTGTGATGTCACAGCAGCCTCAGTGCCTCTTCTGCCAGTGCCATGCTCATGGCTGCTGGCTGTGCTTGTGAGGTCACAGCAGCCTCAGTGCCTCCTAGGCCAGTATCAGGCTCATGGCTGCTGGCTGTGCTTCTGAGGTCACAGAAGCCTGAATGCCTCCTAGGCCAGTGGCAGTCTCATGGCTGCTGGCTGTGCTTGTGAGGTCACAGCAGACTCAGTGCCTCACAGGCCAGTAGCAGGCTCATGGCTGCTGGCTGTGCTTGTGAGGTCACAGAAGCCTGAATGCCTCCTAGGCCAGTGGCAGTCTCATGGCTGCTGGCTGTGCTTGTGAGGTCACAGCAGACTCAGTGCCTGATAGTTAGTGTCCAGCGCCCTCTGCTGGCTGTGCTTGTGAGGTCACAGCAGCCTCAGTGCCTCACAGGCCAGTATCAGGCTCATGGCTGCTGGCTGTGCTTGTGAGGTCACAGCAGCCTCAGTGCCTCCTCTGCCAGTGGCAGGCTCCTGGCTGCTGGCTGTGCTTGTGAGGTCACAGCAACCTCAGTGCCTCCTCTGCCAGTTTCAGGCTCATGGCTGCTGGCTGTGCTTGTGAGGTCACAGCAGCCTCAGTGCCTCATAGGTTAGTGTCCATCACCCCCTACTGGCTGTGCTTGTGAGGTCACAGCAGCCTGAATGCCTCATCTGCCCGTGGCAGGCTCATGGCTGCTGGCTGTGCTTGTGACGTCACAGCAGCCTCAGTGCCTCCTCTGCCAGTGGCAGTCTCATGGCTGCTGGCTGTGCTTGTGAGGTCACAGCAGCGTCAGTGCCTCCTAGGTTACTGTTCATCGCCCCCGACTGGCTGTGCTTGTGAAGTCACAGCAGACTCAGTGCCTGATAGGTTATCTCCAGTGCCCCCTGCTGGCTGTGCTTGTGAGGTCACAGCAGCCTCAGTGCCTCCTCTGCCAGTGTCAGGCTCATGGCTGCTGCCTGTGCTTGTGACGTCACAGCAGCCTGAGTGCCTCCTAGGCCCGTGGCAGGCTCATGGCTGCTGGCTGTGCTTGTGAGGTCACAGCAGCCTCAGTGCCTCCTAGGCCAGTATCAGGCTCATGGCTGCTGGCTGTGCTTGTGAGGTCACACAAGCCTGAATGCCTCCTAGGCCAGTGGCAGGCTCATGGCTGCTGGCTGTGCTTGTGAGGCCACAGCAGCCTCAGTGCCTCCCAGGCCAATATCAGGCTCCTGGCTGCTGGCTATGCTTGTGACGTCACAGCAGCCTGAGTGCCTTCTAGGCCCGTGGCAGGCTCATGGCTGCTGGCTGTGCTTGTGAGGTCACAGCAGCCTCAGTGCCTCCTCTGCCAGTGGCAGTCTCATGGCTGCTGGCTGTGCTTGTGAGGTCACAGCAGCGTCAGTGCCTCCTAGGTTACTGTTCATCGACCCGGACTGGCTGTGCTTGTGAGGTCACAGCAGACTCAGTGCCTGATAGGTTATCTCCAGTGCCCCCTGCTGGTTGTGCTTGTGAGGTCACAGAAGCCTCAGTGCCTCCTCTGCCAGTGGCAGTCTCATGGCTGCTGGCTGTGCTTGTGAGGTCACAGCAGCCTCAGTGCCTCCTAGGTTAGTGTCCATTGCCCGCTACTGGCTGTGCTTCTGAGGTCACAGCAGCCTGAATGCCTCCTAGACCAGTGTCAGGGTCATGGCTGCTGGCCGTGCTTGTGAGGTCACACAAGCCTGAATGCCTCCTAGACCAGTGTCAGGGTCATGGCTGCTGGCTATGCTTGTGAGGTCACAGCAGCCTCAGTGCCTCCCAGGCCAATATCAGGCTCATGGCTGCTGGCTGTGCTTGTGAGGTCACAGCAGCCTCAGTGCCTCTGAGGTCAGTGGCAGTCTCATGGCTGCTGGCTGTGCTTGTGAGGTCACAGCAGCCTCAGTGCCTCACAGGCCAGTAGCAGGCTCATGGCTGCTGGCTGTGCTTGTGAGGTCACAGAAGCCTGAATGCCTCCTAGGCCAGTGGCAGTCTCATGGCTGCTGGCTGTGCTTGTGAGGTCACAGCAGACTCAGTGCCTGATAGTTAGTGTCCAGCGCCCCCTGCTGGCTGTGCTTGTGAGGTCACAGCAGCCTCAGTGCCTCACAGGCCAGTATCAGGCTCCTGGCTGCTGGCTGTGCTTGTGAGGTCACAGCAACCTCAGTGCCTCCTCTGCCAGTTTCAGGCTCCTGGCTGCTGGCTGTGCTTGTGAGGTCACAGCAGCCTCAGTGCCTCATAGGTTAGTGTCCATCACCCCCTACTGGCTGTGCTTGTGAGGTCACAGCAGCCTGAATGCCTCATCTGCCCGTGGCAGGCTCATGGCTGCTGGCTGTGCTTGTGACGTCACAGCAGCCTCAGTGCCTCCTCTGCCAGTGGCAGTCTCACGGCTGCTGGCTGTGCTTGTGAGGTCACAGCAGCGTCAGTGCCTCCTAGGTTACTGTTCATCGCCCCCGACTGGCTGTGCTTGTGAGGTCACAGCAGACTCAGTGCCTGATAGGTTATCTCCAGTGCCCCCTGCTGGCTGTCCTTGTGAGGTCACAGCAGCCTCAGTGCCTCCTCTGCCAGTGTCAGGCTCATGGCTGCTGCCTGTGCTTGTGACGTCACAGCAGCCTGAGTGCCTCCTAGGCCCGTGGCAGGCTCATGGCTGCTGGCTGTGCTTGTGAGGTCACAGCAGCCTCAGTGCCTCCTAGGCCAGTATCAGGCTCATGGCTGCTGGCTGTGCTTGTGAGGTCACACAAGCCTGAATGCCTCCTAGGCCAGTGGCAGGCTCATGGCTGCTGGCTGTGCTTGTGAGGCCACAGCAGCCTCAGTGCCTCCCAGGCCAATATCAGGCTCCTGGCTGCTGGCTGTGCTTGTGACGTCACAGCAGCCTGAGTGCCTTCTAGGCCCGTGGCAGGCTCATGGCTGCTGGCTGTGCTTGTGAGGTCACAGCAGCCTCAGTGCCTCCTCTGCCAGTGGCAGTCTCATGGCTGCTGGCTGTGCTTGTGAGGTCACAGCAGCCTCAGTGCCTCCTAGGTTACTGTTCATCGCCCCCGACTGGCTGTGCTTGTGAGGTCACAGCAGACTCAGTGCCTGATAGTTTATCTCCAGTGCCCCCTGCTGGCTGTGCTTGTGAGGTCACAGCAGCCTCAGTGCCTCCCAGGCCAATATCAGGCTCCTGGCTGCTGGCTATGCTTGTGACGTCACAGCAGCCTGAGTGCCTCCTAGGCCCGTGGCAGGCTCATGGCTGCTGGCTGTGCTTGTGAGGTCACAGCAGCCTCAGTGCCTCTGAGGCCAGTGGCAGTCTCATGGCTGCTGGCTGTGCTTGTGAGGTCACAGCAGCCTCAGTGCCTCCCAGGCCAATATCAGGCTCCTGGCTGCTGGCTATGCTTGTGACGTCACAGCAGCCTGAGTGCCTCCTAGGCCCGTGGCAGGCTCATGGCTGCTGGCTGTGCTTGTGAGGTCACAGCAGCCTCAGTGCCTCTGAGGCCAGTGGCAGTCTCATGGCTGCTGGCTGTGCTTGTGAGGTCACAGCAGCCTCAGTGCCTCCTAGGTTAGTGTCCATCGCCCCCTACTGGCTGTGCTTGTGAGGTCTCAGCAGCCTCAGTGCCTCCCTGACCAGTGTCAGGGTCATGGCTGCTGGCTGTGCTTCTGAGGTCACAGAAGCCTGATTGCCTTCTAGGCCAGTGTCATTGTCATGGCTACTGGCTGTGCTTGTGAGGTCACAGCAGCCTCTGTGCCTCATAGTTTAGTGTCCAGCGTCCCCTGCTGGCTATGCTTGTGAGGTCAGAGCAGACTCAGTGCCTCATAGTTTAGTGTCCATCGCCCCCTACTGGCTGTGCTTGTGAGGTCACAGCAGCCTCAGTGCCTCACAGGCCAGTATCAGGCTCCTGGCTGCTGGCTGTGCTTGTGATGTCACAGCAGCCTCAGTGCCTCTTCTGCCAGTGCCATGCTCATGGCTGCTGGCTGTGCTTGTGAGGTCACAGCAGCCTCAGTGCCTCCTAGGCCAGTATCAGGCTCATGGCTGCTGGCTGTGCTTCTGAGGTCACAGAAGCCTGAATGCCTCCTAGGCCAGTGGCAGTCTCATGGCTGCTGGCTGTGCTTGTGAGGTCACAGCAGACTCAGTGCCTCATAGTTAGTGTCCAGCGTCCCCTGCTGGCTGTGCTGGTGAGGTCACAGTAGCCTCAGTGCCTCACAGGCCAGTATCAGGCTCCTGGCTGCTGGCTGTGCTTGTGAGGTCACAGCAGCCTCAGTGCCTCCTCTGCCAGTGCCATGCTCATGGCTGCTGGCTGTGCTTGTGAGGTCACAGCAACCTCAGTGCCTCCTCTGCCAGTTTCAGGCTCATGGCTGCTGGCTGTGCTTGTGAGGTCACAGCAGCCTCAGTGCCTCCTAGGTTAGTGTCCATCACCCCCTACTGGCTGTGCTTGTGAGGTCACAGCAGCCTCAGTGCCTCCTCTGCCAGTGTCAGGCTCATGGCTGCTGGCTGTGCTTGTGACGTCACAGCAGCCTGAGTGCCTCCTAGGCCCGTGGCAGGCTCATGGCTGCTGGCTGTGCTTGTGAGGTCACAGAAGCCTCAGTGCCTCCTCTGCCAGTGGCAGTCTCATGGCTGCTGGCTGTGCTTGTGAGGTCACAGCAGCCTCAGTGCCTCCTAGGTTTGTGTCCATCGCTCCCTACTGGCTGTGCTTCTGAGGTCACAGCAGACTCAGTGCCTCCTCCGCCAGTGTCAGGGTCATGGCTGCTGGCCGTGCTTGTTAGGGCACAGCAGCCTGAATGCCTCCTAGACCAGTGTCAGGCTCATGGCTGCTGGCAGTGCTTGTGAGGTCACACAAGCCTGAATGCCTCCTAGGCCAGTATCAGGCTCATGGCTACTGGCTGTGCTTGTGAGGTCACAGCAGCCTCTGTGCCTCATAGTTTAGTGTCCAGCGTCCCCTGCTGGCACTGCTTGTGAGGTCACAGCAGACTCAGTGCCTCATAGTTAGTGTCCAGCGTCCCCTACAGGCTGTGCTTGTGAGGTCACAGCAGCCTCAGTGCCTTCTCTGCCAGTGTCAGGCTCATGGTTGCTGGCAGTGCTTGTGAGGTCACAGCAGCCTCAGTGTCTCCGTGGATAGTGCCATGCTCATGGCTGCTGGCTGTGCTTGTAAGGTCACAGCAGCCTCAGTGTCTCTGTGGATAGTGTCATGCTCATGGCTGCTGGCTGTGCTTCTGAGGTCACTGCAGACTCAGTGTCTCCGTGGATAGTGCCATGCTCATGGCTGCTGGCTGTGCCTGTGATGTCACAGCAGACTCAGTGCCTCCTCTGCCAGTGGCAGTCTCATGGTTGCTGGCTGTGCTTGTGAGGTCACAGAAGCCTCAGTGCCTCCTCTGCCAGTGACAGTCTCATGGCTGCTGGCTCTGCTTGTGAGGTCAGAGCAGCGTTAGTGCCTCATAGTTTAGTGTCCAGCGTCCCCTGCTGGCTCTGCTTGTGAGGTCACAGCAGACTCAGTGCCTCCTAGGTTACTGTTCATCGCCCCCGACTGGCTATGCTTGTGAGGTCACAGCAGACTCAGTGCCTGATAGTTTATCTCCAGTGCCCCCTGCTGGCTGTGCTTGTGAGGTCACAGCAGCCTCAGTGCCTCCCAGGCCAATATCAGGCTCCTGGCTGCTGGCTATGCTTGTGACGTCACAGCAGCCTGAGTGCCTCCTAGGCCCGTGGCAGGCTCATGGCTGCTGGCTGTGCTTGTGAGGTCACAGCAGCCTCAGTGCCTCTGAGGCCAGTGGCAGTCTCATGGCTGCTGGCTGTGCTTGTGAGGTCACAGAAGCCTCAGTGCCTCCTCTGCCAGTGGCAGTCTCATGGCTGCTGGCTGTGCTTGTGAGGTCACAGCAGCCTCAGTGCCTCCTAGGTTAGTGTCCATCGCCCGCTACTGGCTGTGCTTCTGAGGTCACAGCAGCCTGAATGCCTCCTAGACCAGTGTCAGCGTCATGGCTGCTGGCTATGCTTGTGAGGTCACAGCAGCCTCAGTGCCTCCCAGGCCAATATCAGGCTCATGGCTGCTGGCTGTGCTTGTGAGGTCACAGCAGCCTCAGTGCCTTCTAGGCCAGTGTCAGGGTCATGGCTGCTGGCTGTGCTTCTGAGGTCACAGAAGCCTGAATGCCTCCTAGGCCAGTGGCAGTCTCATGGCTGCTGGCTGTGCTTGTGAGGTCACAGCAGACTCAGTGACTCATAGTTAGTGTCCAGCGCCCCCTGCTGGCTGTGCTTGTGAGGTCACAGCAGCCTCAGTGCCTCTGAGGTCAGTGGCAGTCTCATGGCTGCTGGCTGTGCTTGTGAGGTCACAGCAGCCTCAGTGCCTCACAGGCCAGTAGCAGGCTCATGGCTGCTGGCTGTGCTTGTGAGGTCACAGAAGCCTGAATGCCTCCTAGGCCAGTGGCAGTCTCATGGCTGCTGGCTGTGCTTGTGAGGTCACAGCAGACTCAGTGCCTGATAGTTAATGTCCAGCGCCCCCTGCTGGCTGTGCTTGTGAGGTCACAGTAGCCTCAGTGCCTCACAGGCCAGTATCAGGCTCATGGCTGCTGGCTGTGCTTGTGAGGTCACAGCAGCCTCAGTGCCTCCTCTGCCAGTGGCAGGCTCCTGGCTGCTGGCTGTGCTTGTGAGGTCACAGCAACCTCAGTGCCTCCTCTGCCAGTTTCAGGCTCCTGGCTGCTGGCTGTGCTTGTGAGGTCACAGCAGCCTCAGTGCCTCATAGGTTAGTGTCCATCACCCCCTACTGGCTGTGCTTGTGAGGTCACAGCAGCCTGAATGCCTCATCTGCCCGTGGCAGGCTCATGGCTGCTGGCTGTGCTTGTGACGTCACAGCAGCCTCAGTGCCTCCTCTGCCAGTGGCAGTCTCATGGCTGCTGGCTGTGCTTGTGAGGTCACAGCAGCGTCAGTGCCTCCTAGGTTACTGTTCATCGCCCCCGACTGGCTGTGCTTGTGAAGTCACAGCAGACTCAGTGCCTGATAGGTTATCTCCAGTGCCCCCTGCTGGCTGTGCTTGTGAGGTCACAGCAGCCTCAGTGCCTCCTCTGCCAGTGTCAGGCTCATGGCTGCTGCCTGTGCTTGTGACGTCACAGCAGCCTGAGTGCCTCCTAGGCCCGTGGCAGGCTCATGGCTGCTGGCTGTGCTTGTGAGGTCACAGCAGCCTCAGTGCCTCCTAGGCCAGTATCAGGCTCATGGCTGCTGGCTGTGCTTGTGAGGTCACACAAGCCTGAATGCCTCCTAGGCCAGTGGCAGGCTCATGGCTGCTGGCTGTGCTTGTGAGGCCACAGCAGCCTCAGTGCCTCCCAGGCCAATATCAGGCTCCTGGCTGCTGGCTATGCTTGTGACGTCACAGCAGCCTGAGTGCCTTCTAGGCCCGTGGCAGGCTCATGGCTGCTGGCTGTGCTTGTGAGGTCACAGCAGCCTCAGTGCCTCCTCTGCCAGTGGCAGTCTCATGGCTGCTGGCTGTGCTTGTGAGGTCACAGCAGCGTCAGTGCCTCCTAGGTTACTGTTCATCGACCCGGACTGGCTGTGCTTGTGAGGTCACAGCAGACTCAGTGCCTGATAGGTTATCTCCAGTGCCCCCTGCTGGTTGTGCTTGTGAGGTCACAGAAGCCTCAGTGCCTCCTCTGCCAGTGGCAGTCTCATGGCTGCTGGCTGTGCTTGTGAGGTCACAGCAGCCTCAGTGCCTCCTAGGTTAGTGTCCATCGCCCGCTACTGGCTGTGCTTCTGAGGTCACAGCAGCCTGAATGCCTCCTAGACCAGTGTCAGGGTCATGGCTGCTGGCCGTGCTTGTGAGGTCACACAAGCCTGAATGCCTCCTAGACCAGTGTCAGGGTCATGGCTGCTGGCTATGCTTGTGAGGTCACAGCAGCCTCAGTGCCTCCCAGGCCAATATCAGGCTCATGGCTGCTGGCTGTGCTTGTGAGGTCACAGCAGCCTCAGTGCCTCTGAGGTCAGTGGCAGTCTCATGGCTGCTGGCTGTGCTTGTGAGGTCACAGCAGCCTCAGTGCCTCCTCTGCCAGTGCCATGCTCATGGCTGCTGGCTGTGCTTGTGAGGTCACAGAAGCCTGAATGCCTCCTAGGCCAGTGGCAGTCTCATGGCTGCTGGCTGTGCTTGTGAGGTCACAGCAGACTCAGTGCCTGATAGTTAGTGTCCAGCGCCCCCTGCTGGCTGTGCTTGTGAGGTCACAGCAGCCTCAGTGCCTCACAGGCCAGTATCAGGCTCATGGCTGCTGGCTGTGCTTGTGAGGTCACAGCAGCCTCAGTGCCTCCTCTGCCAGTGGCAGGCTCCTGGCTGCTGGCTGTGCTTGTGAGGTCACAGCAACCTCAGTGCCTCCTCTGCCAGTTTCAGGCTCATGGCTGCTGGCTGTGCTTGTGAGGTCACAGCAGCCTCAGTGCCTCATAGGTTAGTGTCCATCACCCCCTACTGGCTGTGCTTGTGAGGTCACAGCAGCCTGAATGCCTCATCTGCCCGTGGCAGGCTCATGGCTGCTGGCTGTGCTTGTGAGGTCACAGCAGCCTCAGTGCCTCCTCTGCCAGTGGCAGTCTCATGGCTGCTGGCTGTGCTTGTGAGGTCACAGCAGCGTCAGTGCCTCCTAGGTTACTGTTCATCGCCCCCGACTGGCTGTGCTTGTGAGGTCACAGCAGACTCAGTGCCTGATAGTTTATCTCCAGTGCCCCCTGCTGGCTGTGCTTGTGAGGTCACAGCAGCCTCAGTGCCTCCCAGGCCAATATCAGGCTCCTGGCTGCTGGCTATGCTTGTGACGTCACAGCAGCCTGAGTGCCTCCTAGGCCCGTGGCAGGCTCATGGCTGCTGGCTGTGCTTGTGAGGTCACAGCAGCCTCAGTGCCTCTGAGGCCAGTGGCAGTCTCATGGCTGCTGGCTGTGCTTGTGAGGTCACAGCACCCTCAGTGCCTCACAGGCCAATATCAGGCTCCTGGCTGCTGGCTATGCTTGTGACGTCACAGCAGCCTGAGTGCCTCCTAGGCCCGTGGCAGGCTCATGGCTGCTGGCTGTGCTTGTGAGGTCACAGCAGCCTCAGTGCCTCCTAGGTTAGTGTCCATCGCCCCCTACTGGCTGTGCTTGTGAGGTCTCAGCAGCCTCAGTGCCTCCCTGACCAGTGTCAGGGTCATGGCTGCTGGCTGTGCTTCTGAGGTCACAGAAGCCTGATTGCCTTCTAGGCCAGTGTCATTGTCATGGCTACTGGCTGTGCTTGTGAGGTCACAGCAGCCTCTGTGCCTCATAGTTTAGTGTCCAGCGTCCCCTGCTGGCTATGCTTGTGAGGTCAGAGCAGACTCAGTGCCTCATAGTTTAGTGTCCATCGCCCCCTACTGGCTGTGCTTGTGAGGTCACAGCAGACTCAGGGCCTCCTAAGCCAGTATCAGTCTCCTGGCTGCTGGCTGTGCTTGTGATGTCACAGCAGCCTCAGTGCCTCTTCTGCCAGTGCCATGCTCATGGCTGCTGGCTGTGCTTGTGAGGTCACAGCAGCCTCAGTGCCTCCTAGGCCAGTATCAGGCTCATGGCTGCTGGCTGTGCTTCTGAGGTCACAGAAGCCTGAATGCCTCCTAGGCCAGTGGCAGTCTCATGGCTGCTGGCTGTGCTTGTGAGGTCACAGCAGACTCAGTGCCTCATAGTTAGTGTCCAGCGTCCCCTGCTGGCTGTGCTGGTGAGGTCACAGCAGCCTCAGTGCCTCACAGGCCAGTATCAGGCTCCTGGCTGCTGGCTGTGCTTGTGAGGTCACAGCAGCCTCAGTGCCTCCTCTGCCAGTGCCATGCTCATGGCTGCTGGCTGTGCTTGTGAGGTCACAGCAACCTCAGTGCCTCCTCTGCCAGTTTCAGGCTCATGGCTGCTGGCTGTGCTTGTGAGGTCACAGCAGCCTCAGTGCCTCCTAGGTTAGTGTCCATCACCCCCTACTGGCTGTGCTTGTGAGGTCACAGCAGCCTCAGTGCCTCACAGGCCAGTGGCAGGCTCCTGGCTGCTGGCTGTGCTTGTGACGTCACAGCAGCCTGAGTGCCTCCTAGGCCCGTGGCAGGCTCATGGCTGCTGGCTGTGCTTGTGAGGTCACAGAAGCCTCAGTGCCTCCTCTGCCAGTGGCAGTCTCATGGCTGCTGGCTGTGCTTGTGAGGTCACAGCAGCCTCAGTGCCTCCTAGGTTTGTGTCCATCGCTCCCTACTGGCTGTGCTTCTGAGGTCACAGCAGACTCAGTGCCTCCTCCGCCAGTGTCAGGGTCATGGCTGCTGGCCGTGCTTGTTAGGGCACAGCAGCCTGAATGCCTCCTAGACCAGTGTCAGGCTCATGGCTGCTGGCAGTGCTTGTGAGGTCACACAAGCCTGAATGCCTCCTAGGCCAGTGGGAGTCTCATGGCTGCTGGCTGTGCTTGTGAGGTCACAGCAGCCTCTGTGCCTCATAGTTTAGTGTCCAGCGTCCCCTGCTGGCACTGCTTGTGAGGTCACAGCAGACTCAGTGCCTCATAGTTAGTGTCCAGCGTCCCCTACAGGCTGTGCTTGTGAGGTCACAGCAGCCTCAGTGCCTTCTCTGCCAGTGTCAGGCTCATGGTTGCTGGCAGTGCTTGTGAGGTCACAGCAGCCTCAGTGTCTCCGTGGATAGTGCCATGCTCATGGCTGCTGGCTGTGCTTGTAAGGTCACAGCAGCCTCAGTGTCTCTGTGGATAGTGTCATGCTCATGGCTGCTGGCTGTGCTTCTGAGGTCACTGCAGACTCAGTGTCTCCGTGGATAGTGCCATGCTCATGGCTGCTGGCTGTGCCTGTGATGTCACAGCAGACTCAGTGCCTCCTCTGCCAGTGGCAGTCTCATGGTTGCTGGCTGTGCTTGTGAGGTCACAGAAGCCTCAGTGCCTCCTCTGCCAGTGACAGTCTCATGGCTGCTGGCTGTGCTTGTGAGGTCAGAGCAGCGTTAGTGCCTCATAGTTTAGTGTCCAGCGTCCCCTGCTGGCTCTGCTTGTGAGGTCACAGCAGACTCAGTGCCTCATAGTTAGTTTCCATCGCCTCCTACTGGCTGTGCTTGTGAGGTCACAGCAGCCTCAGTACCTCCCAGGCCAATACCAGGCTCCTGGAAGCTGGCTGTTCTTGTGAGGTCACAGCAGCCTCAGTGCCTCCCAGGCCTCCATCAGGCTCATGGCTGCTGGCTGTGCTTGTGAGGTCACAGCAGCCTGATTGCCTCCTAGGCCAGTGGCAGGCTCATGGCTGCTGGCTGTGCTTGTGAGGTCACACAAGCCTGAATGCCTCCTAGGCCAGTGGCAGGCTCATGGCTGCTGGCTGTGCTTGTGAGGTCACAGCAGACTCAGTGCCTCAAAAGTTAGTGTGCAGCGCCCCCTGCTGGCTGTGCTTGTGAGGTCCCAGCAGCCTCAGTGCCTCCCAGGCCAAAATCAGGCTCATGGCTGCTGGCTATGCTTGTGACGTCACAGCAGCCTGAGTGCCTCCTAGGCCCGTGGCAGGCTCATGGCTGCTGGCTGTGCTTGTGAGGTCACAGCAGCCTCAGTGCCTCTGAGGCCAGTGTCAGGTTCATGGCTGCTGGCTGTGCTTGTGAGGTCACAGCAGCCTCAGTGTCTCTGTGGATAGTGCCATGCTCATGGCTGCTGGCTGTGCTTGTGAGGTCACAGCAGCCTCAGTGTCTCCGTGTGTAGTGCCATGCTCATGGCTGCTGGCTGTGCTTGTGACGTCACAGCAGCCTCAGTGCCTCCTCTGCCAGTGGCAGGCTCATGGCTGCTGGCTGTGCTTGTGAGGTCACAGCAGCCTCAGTGCCTCCTCTGCCAGTGGCAGTCTCATGGCTGCTGGCTGTGCTTGTGACGTCACAGCAGCCTCAGTGCCTCCTAGGTTAGTGTCCATCGCCCCCTACTGGCTGTGCTTCTGAGGTCACAGCAGCCTCAGTGCCTCCTAGGCCAGTATCAGGCTCATGGCTGCTGGCTGTGCTTGTGAGGTCACAGCAGCCTGAATGCCTCCTAGACCAGTGTCAGGCTCATGGCTGCTGGCTGTGCTTGTGAGGTCACAGAAGCCTCAGTGCCTCCTCTGCCAGTGTCAGGCTCATGGCTGCTGGCTGTGCTTGTGAGGTCACAGCAGCCTCAGTGCCTTCTAGGCCAGTGTCAGGGTCATGGCTGCTGGCTGTGCTTCTGAGGTCACAGAAGCCTGATTGCCTTCTAGGCCATTGTCATTTTCATGGCTACTGGCTGTGCTTATGAGGTCACAGCAGCCTCTGTGCCTCATAAGTTAGTGTCCATCGCCCCCTACTGGCTGTGCTTGTGAGGTCACAGCACCCTCAGTGCCTCACAGGCCAGTATCAGGCTCATGGCTGCTGGCTGTGCTTGTGAGGTCACAGCAGCCTCAGTGCCTCCTCTGCCAGTGGCAGGCTCCTGGCTGCTGGCTGTGCTTGTGAGGTCACAGCAACCTCAGTGCCTCCTCTGCCAGTTTCAGGCTCCTGGCTGCTGGCTGTGCTTGTGAGGTCACAGCAGCCTCAGTGCCTCATAGGTTAGTGTCCATCACCCCCTACTGGCTGTGCTTGTGAGGTCACAGCAGCCTGAATGCCTCATCTGCCCGTGGCAGGCTCATGGCTGCTGGCTGTGCTTGTGACGTCACAGCAGCCTCAGTGCCTCCTCTGCCAGTGGCAGTCTCATGGCTGCTGGCTGTGCTTGTGAGGTCACAGCAGCGTCAGTGCCTCCTAGGTTACTGTTCATCGCCCCCGACTGGCTGTGCTTGTGAAGTCACAGCAGACTCAGTGCCTGATAGGTTATCTCCAGTGCCCCCTGCTGGCTGTGCTTGTGAGGTCACAGCAGCCTCAGTGCCTCCTCTGCCAGTGTCAGGCTCATGGCTGCTGCCTGTGCTTGTGACGTCACAGCAGCCTGAGTGCCTCCTAGGCCCGTGGCAGGCTCATGGCTGCTGGCTGTGCTTGTGAGGTCACAGCAGCCTCAGTGCCTCCTAGGCCAGTATCAGGCTCATGGCTGCTGGCTGTGCTTGTGAGGTCACACAAGCCTGAATGCCTCCTAGGCCAGTGGCAGGCTCATGGCTGCTGGCTGTGCTTGTGACGACACAGCAGCCTCAGTGCCTCCCAGGCCAATATCAGGCTCCTGGCTGCTGGCTATGCTTGTGACGTCACAGCAGCCTGAGTGCCTTCTAGGCCCGTGGCAGGCTCATGGCTGCTGGCTGTGCTTGTGAGGTCACAGCAGCCTCAGTGCCTCCTCTGCCAGTGGCAGTCTCATGGCTGCTGGCTGTGCTTGTGAGGTCACAGCAGCGTCAGTGCCTCCTAGGTTACTGTTCATCGACCCGGACTGGCTGTGCTTGTGAGGTCACAGCAGACTCAGTGCCTGATAGGTTATCTCCAGTGCCCCCTGCTGGTTGTGCTTGTGAGGTCACAGAAGCCTCAGTGCCTCCTCTGCCAGTGGCAGTCTCATGGCTGCTGGCTGTGCTTGTGAGGTCACAGCAGCCTCAGTGCCTCCTAGGTTAGTGTCCATCGCCCGCTACTGGCTGTGCTTCTGAGGTCACAGCAGCCTGAATGCCTCCTAGACCAGTGTCAGGGTCATGGCTGCTGGCCGTGCTTGTGAGGTCACACAAGCCTGAATGCCTCCTAGACCAGTGTCAGGGTCATGGCTGCTGGCTATGCTTGTGAGGTCACAGCAGCCTCAGTGCCTCCCAGGCCAATATCAGGCTCATGGCTGCTGGCTGTGCTTGTGAGGTCACAGCAGCCTCAGTGCCTCTGAGGTCAGTGGCAGTCTCATGGCTGCTGGCTGTGCTTGTGAGGTCACAGCAGCCTCAGTGCCTCACAGGCCAGTAGCAGGCTCATGGCTGCTGGCTGTGCTTGTGAGGTCACAGAAGCCTGAATGCCTCCTAGGCCAGTGGCAGTCTCATGGCTGCTGGCTGTGCTTGTGAGGTCACAGCAGACTCAGTGCCTGATAGTTAGTGTCCAGCGCCCCCTGCTGGCTGTGCTTGTGAGGTCACAGCAGCCTCAGTGCCTCACAGGCCAGTATCAGGCTCATGGCTGCTGGCTGTGCTTGTGAGGTCACAGCAGCCTCAGTGCCTCCTCTGCCAGTGGCAGGCTCCTGGCTGCTGGCTGTGCTTGTGAGGTCACAGCAACCTCAGTGCCTCCTCTGCCAGTTTCAGGCTCATGGCTGCTGGCTGTGCTTGTGAGGTCACAGCAGCCTCAGTGCCTCATAGGTTAGTGTCCATCACCCCCTACTGGCTGTGCTTGTGAGGTCACAGCAGCCTGAATGCCTCATCTGCCCGTGGCAGGCTCATGGCTGCTGGCTGTGCTTGTGAGGTCACAGCAGCCTCAGTGCCTCCTCTGCCAGTGGCAGTCTCATGGCTGCTGGCTGTGCTTGTGAGGTCACAGCAGCGTCAGTGCCTCCTAGGTTACTGTTCATCGCCCCCGACTGGCTGTGCTTGTGAGGTCACAGCAGACTCAGTGCCTGATAGTTTATCTCCAGTGCCCCCTGCTGGCTGTGCTTGTGAGGTCACAGCAGCCTCAGTGCCTCCCAGGCCAATATCAGGCTCCTGGCTGCTGGCTATGCTTGTGACGTCACAGCAGCCTGAGTGCCTCCTAGGCCCGTGGCAGGCTCATGGCTGCTGGCTGTGCTTGTGAGGTCACAGCAGCCTCAGTGCCTCTGAGGCCAGTGGCAGTCTCATGGCTGCTGGCTGTGCTTGTGAGGTCACAGCAGCCTCAGTGCCTCCCAGGCCAATATCAGGCTCCTGGCTGCTGGCTATGCTTGTGACGTCACAGCAGCCTGAGTGCCTCCTAGGCCCGTGGCAGGCTCATGGCTGCTGGCTGTGCTTGTGAGGTCACAGCAGCCTCAGTGCCTCATAGCTTAGTGTCCATCGCCCCCTACTGGCTGTGCTTGTGAGGTCTCAGCAGCCTCAGTGCCTCCCTGACCAGTGTCAGGGTCATGGCTGCTGGCTGTGCTTCTGAGGTCACAGAAGCCTGATTGCCTTCTAGGCCAGTGTCATTGTCATGGCTACTGGCTGTGCTTGTGAGGTCACAGCAGCCTCTGTGCCTCATAGTTTAGTGTCCAGCGTCCCCTGCTGGCTATGCTTGTGAGGTCAGAGCAGACTCAGTGCCTCATAGTTTAGTGTCCATCGCCCCCTACTGGCTGTGCTTGTGAGGTCACAGCAGACTCAGGGCCTCCTAAGCCAGTATCAGTCTCCTGGCTGCTGGCTGTGCTTGTGATGTCACAGCAGCCTCAGTGCCTCTTCTGCCAGTGCCATGCTCATGGCTGCTGGCTGTGCTTGTGAGGTCACAGCAGCCTCAGTGCCTCCTAGGCCAGTATCAGGCTCATGGCTGCTGGCTGTGCTTCTGAGGTCACAGAAGCCTGAATGCCTCCTAGGCCAGTGGCAGTCTCATGGCTGCTGGCTGTGCTTGTGAGGTCACAGCAGACTCAGTGCCTCATAGTTAGTGTCCAGCGTCCCCTGCTGGCTGTGCTGGTGAGGTCACAGCAGCCTCAGTGCCTCACAGGCCAGTATCAGGCTCCTGGCTGCTGGCTGTGCTTGTGAGGTCACAGCAGCCTCAGTGCCTCCTCTGCCAGTGCCATGCTCATGGCTGCTGGCTGTGCTTGTGAGGTCACAGCAACCTCAGGGCCTCCTCTGCCAGTTTCAGGCTCATGGCTGCTGGCTGTGCTTGTGAGGTCACAGCAGCCTCAGTGCCTCCTAGGTTAGTGTCCATCACCCCCTACTGGCTGTGCTTGTGAGGTCACAGCAGCCTCAGTGCCTCCTCTGCCAGTGTCAGGCTCATGGCTGCTGGCTGTGCTTGTGACGTCACAGCAGCCTGAGTGCCTCCTAGGCCCGTGGCAGGCTCATGGCTGCTGGCTGTGCTTGAGAGGTCACAGAAGCCTCAGTGCCTCCTCTGCCAGTGGCAGTCTCATGGCTGCTGGCTGTGCTTGTGAGGTCACAGCAGCCTCAGTGCCTCCTAGGTTTGTGTCCATCGCTCCCTACTGGCTGTGCTTCTGAGGTCACAGCAGACTCAGTGCCTCCTCCGCCAGTGTCAGGGTCATGGCTGCTGGCCGTGCTTGTTAGGGCACAGCAGCCTGAATGCCTCCTAGACCAGTGTCAGGCTCATGGCTGCTGGCAGTGCTTGTGAGGTCACACAAGCCTGAATGCCTCCTAGGCCAGTGGGAGTCTCATGGCTGCTGGCTGTGCTTGTGAGGTCACAGCAGCCTCTGTGCCTCATAGTTTAGTGTCCAGCGTCCCCTGCTGGCACTGCTTGTGAGGTCACAGCAGACTCAGTGCCTCATAGTTAGTGTCCAGCGTCCCCTACAGGCTGTGCTTGTGAGGTCACAGCAGCCTCAGTGCCTTCTCTGCCAGTGTCAGGCTCATGGTTGCTGGCAGTGCTTGTGAGGTCACAGCAGCCTCAGTGTCTCCGTGGATAGTGCCATGCTCATGGCTGCTGGCTGTGCTTGTAAGGTCACAGCAGCCTCAGTGTCTCTGTGGATAGTGTCATGCTCATGGCTGCTGGCTGTGCTTCTGAGGTCACTGCAGACTCAGTGTCTCCGTGGATAGTGCCATGCTCATGGCTGCTGGCTGTGCCTGTGATGTCACAGCAGACTCAGTGCCTCCTCTGCCAGTGGCAGTCTCATGGTTGCTGGCTGTGCTTGTGAGGTCACAGAAGCCTCAGTGCCTCCTCTGCCAGTGACAGTCTCATGGCTGCTGGCTGTGCTTGTGAGGTCAGAGCAGCGTTAGTGCCTCATAATTTAGTGTCCAGCGTCCCCTGCTGGCTCTGCTTGTGAGGTCACAGCAGACTCAGTGCCTCATAGTTAGTTTCCATCGCCTCCTACTGGCTGTGCTTGTGAGGTCACAGCAGCCTCAGTACCTCCCAGGCCAATACCAGGCTCCTGGAAGCTGGCTGTTCTTGTGAGGTCACAGCAGCCTCAGTGCCTCCCAGGCCTCCATCAGGCTCATGGCTGCTGGCTGTGCTTGTGAGGTCACAGCAGCCTGATTGCCTCCTAGGCCAGTGGCAGGCTCATGGCTGCTGGCTGTGCTTGTGAGGTCACACAAGCCTGAATGCCTCCTAGGCCAGTGGCAGGCTCATGGCTGCTGGCTGTGCTTGTGAGGTCACAGCAGACTCAGTGCCTCAAAAGTTAGTGTGCAGCGCCCCCTGCTGGCTGTGCTTGTGAGGTCCCAGCAGCCTCAGTGCCTCCCAGGCCAAAATCAGGCTCATGGCTGCTGGCTATGCTTGTGACGTCACAGCAGCCTGAGTGCCTCCTAGGCCCGTGGCAGGCTCATGGCTGCTGGCTGTGCTTGTGAGGTCACAGCAGCCTCAGTGCCTCTGAGGCCAGTGTCAGGTTCATGGCTGCTGGCTGTGCTTGTGAGGTCACAGCAGCCTCAGTGTCTCTGTGGATAGTGCCATGCTCATGGCTGCTGGCTGTGCTTGTGAGGTCACAGCAGCCTCAGTGTCTCCGTGTGTAGTGCCATGCTCATGGCTGCTGGCTGTGCTTGTGACGTCACAGCAGCCTCAGTGCCTCCTCTGCCAGTGGCAGGCTCATGGCTGCTGGCTGTGCTTGTGAGGTCACAGCAGCCTCAGTGCCTCCTCTGCCAGTGGCAGTCTCATGGCTGCTGGCTGTGCTTGTGACGTCACAGCAGCCTCAGTGCCTCCTAGGTTAGTGTCCATCGCCCCCTACTGGCTGTGCTTCTGAGGTCACAGCAGCCTCAGTGCCTCCTAGGCCAGTATCAGGCTCATGGCTGCTGGCTGTGCTTGTGAGGTCACAGCAGCCTGAATGCCTCCTAGACCAGTGTCAGGCTCATGGCTGCTGGCTGTGCTTGTGAGGTCACAGAAGCCTCAGTGCCTCCTCTGCCAGTGTCAGGCTCATGGCTGCTGGCTGTGCTTGTGAGGTCACAGCAGCCTCAGTGCCTTCTAGGCCAGTGTCAGGGTCATGGCTGCTGGCTGTGCTTCTGAGGTCACAGAAGCCTGATTGCCTTCTAGGCCATTGTCATTTTCATGGCTACTGGCTGTGCTTATGAGGTCACAGCAGCCTCTGTGCCTCATAAGTTAGTGTCCATCGCCCCCTACTGGCTGTGCTTGTGAGGTCACAGCACCCTCAGTGCCTCACAGGCCAGTATCAGGCTCCTGGCTGCTGGCTGTGCTTGTGATGTCACAGCAGCCTCAGTGCCTCTTCTGCCAGTGCCATGCTCATGGCTGCTGGCTGTGCTTGTGAGGTCACAGCAGCCTCAGTGCCTCCTAGGCCAGTGGCAGGCTCATGGCTGCTGGTTGTGCTTGTGAGGTCACAGCAGAATCAGTGCCTCATAGGCTAGTATCAGTCTCATGGCTGCTGGCTGTGCTTGTGAGGTCACAGAAGCCTCAGTGCCTCTGAGACCAGTGTCAGTCTCATGGCTGCTGGCTGTGCTTGTGAGGTCACAGCAGGCTCAGTGCCTCCTAGGTTAGTGTTCATCGCCCCCGACTGGCTGTGCTTGTGAGGTCACAGCAGACTCAGTGCCTCCTCTGCCATTGTCAGGCTCATGGCTGCTGGCTGTGCTTGTGAGGTCACAGCAGCCTCAGTGCCTCCTCTGCCAGTGGCAGTCTCATGGCTGCTGGCTGTGCTTGTGACGTCACAGCAGCCTCAGTGCCTCCTCTGCCAGTGTCAGGCTCATGGTTGCTGGCTGTGCTTGTGAGGTCACAGAAGCCTCAGTGCCTCCTCTGCCAGTGGCAGTCTCACGGCTGCTGGCTGTGCTTGTGAGGTCACAGCAGACTCAGTGCCTCCTAGATTAGTGTGCACCGTCCCCTGCTGGCTGTGCTTGTGAGGTCACTGCAGACTCAGTGTCTCCGTGGATAGTGCCATGCTCATGGCTGCTGGCTGTGCCTGTGATGTCACAGCAGACTCAGTGCCTCCTCTGCCAGTGGCAGTCTCATGGTTGCTGGCTGTTCTTGTGAGGTCACAGAAGCCTCAGTGCCTCCTCTGCCAGTGACAGTCTCATGGCTGCTGGCTCTGCTTGTGAGGTCACAGCAGACTCAGTGCCTCATAGTTAGTTTCCATCGACCCCTACTGGCTGTGCTTGTGAGGTCACAGCAGCCTCAGTGCCTCCCAGGCCAATACCAGGCTCCTGGCTGCTGGCTGTGCTTTTGAGGTCACAGCAGCCTTAATGCCTCGTAGGCCAGTGGCAGGGTCATGGCTGCTGGCTGTGCTTGTGAGGTCATAGCAGCCTCAGTGCCTCCTCTGCCAGTATCAGTCTCATGGCTGCTGGCTGTGCTTGTGAGGTCACAGCAGCCTCAGTGCCTCCCAGGCCTGCATCAGGCTCATGGCTGCTGGCTGTGCTTGTGAGGTCACTGCAGACTCAGTGCCTCCTAGGCCAGTATCAGGCTCATGGCTGCTGGCTGTGCTTGTGAGGTCACACAAGCCTGAATGCCTCCTAGGCCACTGGCAGGCTCATGGCTGCTGGCTGTACTTGTGAGGTCACAGCAGACTCAGTGCCTCAAAAGTTAGTGTCCAGCGCCCCCTGCTGGCTGTGCTTGTGAGGTCACAGCAGCCTCAGTGCCTCCCAGGCCAATATCAGGCTCCTGGCTGCTGGCTATGCTTGTGACGTCACAGCAGCCTGAGTTCCTCCTAGGCCCGTGGCAGGCTCATGGCTGCTGGCTGTGCTTGTGAGGTCACAGCAGCCTCAGTGCCTCTGAGGCCAGTGGCAGTCTCATGGCTGCTGGCTGTGCTTGTGAGGTCACAGCAGGCTCAGTGCCTCCTAGGTTAGTGTCCATCGCCCCCTACTGGCTGTGCTTGTGAGGTCACAGCAGCCTCAGTGCCTCCTCTGCCAGTGTCAGGCTCATGGCTGCTGGCTTTGCTTGTGAGGTCACAGCAGCCTGAATGCCTCCTTGACCAGTGTCAGGGTCATGTCTGCTGGCTGTGCTTCTGAGGTCACAGAAGCCTGATTGCCTTCTAGGCCAGTATCATTGTCATGGCTACTGGCTGTGCTTGTGAGGTCACAGCAGCCTCTGTGCCTCATAGTTTAGTGTCCATCGTCCCCTGCTGCCTCTGCTTGTGAGGTCACAGCAGACTCAGTGCCTCATAAGTTAGTGTCCATCGCCCCCTACTGGTTGTGCTTGTGAGGTCACAGCAGCCTCAGTGCCTCCTAGGCCAGTATCAGTCTCATGGCTGCTGGCTGTGCTTGTGATGTCACAGCAGCCTCAGTGCCTCCTAGGCCAGTATCAGGCTCATGGCTGCTGGCTGTGCTTGTGATGTCACAGCAGCCTCAGTGCCTCCTAGGCCAGTATCAGGCTCATGGCTGCTGGCTCTGCTTGTGAGGTCACAGCAGACTCAGTGCCTCATAGTTAGTGTCCATCGCCCCCTGCTGGCTGTGCTTGTGAGGTCACACCAGCCTCAGTGCCTCCTCTGCCAGTGCCATGCTCATGGTTGCTGGCTGTGCTTGTGAGGTCACAGAAGCCTCAGTGCCTCACAGGCCAGTTTCAGGCTCATGGCTGCTGGCTGTGCTTGTGACGTCACAGCAGCCTGAATGCCTCCTAGGCCAGTGGCAGGCTCATGGCTGCTGGCTGTGCTTGTGACGTCACAGCAGCCTCAGTGCCTCATAGTTTAGTGTCCAGCGTCCCCTGCTGGCTCGGCTTGTGAGGTCACAGCAGCCTCAGTGCCTCATAGGTTAGTGTCCATCACCCCCTACTGGCTGTGCTTGTGAGGTCACAGCAGCCTCAGTGCATCCCAGGCCAATATCAGGCTCCTGGCTGCTGGCTGTGCTTGTGACGTCACAGCAGCCTGAATGCCTCCTCTGCCCGTGGCAGGCTCATGGCTGCTGGCTGTGCTTGTGACATCACAGAAGCCTCAGTGCCTCCTCTGCCAGTGTCAGGCTCATGGCTGCTGGCTCTGCTTGTGAGGTCACAGCAGCCTCAGTGCCTCCTAGGTTACTGTTCATCGCCCCCGACTGGCTGTGCTTGTGAGGTCACAGCAGACTCAGTGCCTGATAGGTTATCTCCAGTGCCCCCTGCTGACTGTGCTTGTGAGGTCACAGCAGCCTCAGTGCCTCCTCTGCCAGTGTCAGGCTCATGGCTGCTGCCTGTGCTTGTGACGTCACAGCAGCCTGAGTGCCTCCTAGGCCCGTGGCAGGCTCATGGCGACTGGTTGTGCTTGTGAGGTCACAGCAGCCTCAGTGCTTCTGAGGCCAGTGTCATTGTCATGGCTGCTGGCTGTGCTTGTGAGGTCACAGAAGCCTCAGTGCCTCCTCTGCCAGTGGCAGTCTCATGGCTGATGGCTGTGCTTCTGAGGTCACAACAGCCTTAGTGCCTCATAGTTTAGTGTCCAGCGTCCCCTGCTGGCTCTGCTTGTGAGGTCACAGCAGACTCAGTGCCTCATAGTTAGTTTCCATCGCCCCCTACTGTCTGTGCTTGTGAGGTCACAGCAGCCTCAGTGCCTAATAGGTTAGTGTCCATCGCCCCCCACTGGCTGTGCTTGTGAGGTCACAGCAGCCTCAGTGCCTCCTCCGCCAGTGTCAGGCTCATGGCTGCTGGCTGTGCTTGTGAGGTCACCGCAGCCTGAATGCCTCCTAGACCAGTGTCAGGCTCATGGCTGCTGGCTGTGCTTGTGAGGTCACAGCAGACTTAGTGCCTCAAAAGTTTGTGTCCAGCGCCCCCTGCTGGCTGTGCTTGTGAGGTCAGAGTGGCCTCAGTGCCTCCCAGGCCAATATCAGGCTCCTGGCTGCTGGCTATGCTTGTGACGACACAGCAGCCTGAGTGCCTCCTAGGCCCGTGGCAGGCTCATGGCTGCTGGCTGTGCTTGTGAGGTCACAGCAGCCTCAGTGCCTCTGAGGCCAGTGGAAGTCTCATGGCTGCTGGCTGTGCTTGTGAGGTCACAGAAGCCTCAGTGCCTCCTCGGCCAGTGGCAGTCTCATGGCTGCTGGCTGTGCTTGTGAGGTCACAGCAGACTCAGTGCCTCCTAGGTTAGTGTCCATCGCCCCCTACTGGCTGTGCTTGTGAGGTCTCAGCAGCCTCAGTGCCTCCTTGACCAGTGTCAGGGTCATGGCTGCTGGCTGTGCTTGTGAGGTCACAGAAGCCTGATTGCCTTCTAGGCCAGTGTCATTGTCATGGCTACTGGCTGTGCTTGTGAGGTCACAGCAGCCTCTGTGCCTCATAGTTTAGTGTCCAGCGTCCCCTGCTGGCTATGCTTGTGAGGTCAGAGCAGACTCAGTGCCTCAGAAGTTAGTGTCCATCGCCCCCTACTGGCTGTGCTTGTGAGGTCACAGCAGCCTCAGTGCCTCCTAGGCCAGTATCAGTCTCATGGCTGCTGGCTGTGCTTGTGAGGTCACAGCAGCCTCAGTGCCTCTTCTGCCAGTGCCATGCTCATGGCTGCTGGCTGTGCTTGTGAGGACACAGCAGCCTCAGTGCCTCCTCTGCCAGTGTCAGGCTCATGGTTGCTGGCTGTGCTTGTGAGGTCACTGCAGACTCAGTGTCTCCGTGGATAGTGCCATGCTCATGGCTGCTGGCTGCGCTTGTGAGGTCACAGCAGGCTCAGTGCCTCCTCTGCCAGTGGCAGGGTCATGGCTGCTGGCTCTGCTTGTGAGGTCACAGCAGACTCAGTGTCTCCGTGGATAGTGCCATACTCATGCCTGCTGGCTGTGCTTGTGAGGTCACAGCAGCCTCAATGTCTCTGTGGATAGTGCCATGCTCATGGCTGCTGGCTGTGCTTGTGAGGTCACAGCAGCCTCAGTGTCTCCGTGGATAGTGCCATGCTCATGGCTGCTGGCTGTGCTTGTGACGTCACAGCAGCCTCAGTGCCTCCTCTGCCAGTGGCAGGCTCATGGCTGCTGGCTGTGCTTGTGAGGTCACAGCAGCCTCAGTGCCTCCCAGGCCAATATCAGGCTCATGGCTGCTGGCTGTGCTTGTGACGTCACAGCAGCCTCAGTGCCTCCTAGGTTAGTGTCCATCGCCCCCTACTGGTTGTGCTTGTGGGGTCACAGCAGCCTCAGTGCCTCCTAGGCCAGTATCAGGCTCATGGCTGCTGGCTGTGCTTTTGAGGTCACACAAGCCTGAATGCCTCCTAGGCCAGTGGCAGGCTCATGGCTGCTGGCTCTGCTTGTGAGGTCACAGCAGACTCAGTGCCTCAAAAGTTAGTGTCCAGCGCCCCCTGCTGGCTGTGCTTGTGAGGTCACAGCAGCCTCAGTGCCTCACAGGCCAGTGGCAGGCTCCTGGCTGCTGGCTATGCTTGTGACGTCACAGCAGCCTGAATGCCTCCTAGTCCCGTGGCAGGCTCATGGCTGCTGGCTGTGCTTGTGAGGTCACAGCAGCCTCAGTGCCTCTGAGGCCAGTGGCAGGGTCATGGCTGCTGGATGTGCTTGTGAGGTCACAGAAGCCTCAGTGCCTCCTCTGCCAGTGGCAGTCTCATGGCGGCTGGCTGTGCTTGTGAGGTCACAGCAGCCTCAGTGCCTCCTAGGTTAGTGTCCATCGCCCGCTACTGGCTGTGCTTCTGAGGTCACAGCAGCCTGAATGCCTCCTAGACCAGTGTCAGGGTCGTGGCTGCTGGCCGTGCTTGTGAGGTCACACAGCCTGAATGCCTCCTAGGCCAGTATCAGGCACATGGCTACTGGCTGTGCTTGTGAGGTCACAGCAGCCTCTGTGCGTCATAGTTTAGTGTCCAGCATCCCCTGCTGCCTCTACTTGTGAGGTCACAGCAGACTCAGTGCCTGACAGGTTAGTGTGCAGCGCCCCCTGCTAGCTATGCTTGTGAGGTCACAGCAGCCTCAGTGCCTCCCAGGCCAATATCAGGTCCATGGCTGCTGGCTGTGCTTGTGAGGTCACAGCAGCCTCAGTGCCTCCTCTGCCAGTGGCAGGCTCATGGCTGCTGGCTGTGCTTCTGAGGTCACAGCAGCCTCAGTGCCTCTGAGGCCAGTGTCAGTCTCTTGGCTGCTGGCTGTGCTTGTGAGGTCACAGCAGCCACAGTGCCTCCTAGGTTAGTGTTCATCGCCCCCGACTGGCTGTGCTTGTGAGGTCACAGCAGACTCAGTGCCTGATAGGTTATCTCCAGTGCCCCCTGCTGGCTGTGCTTGTGAGGTCACAGCAGCCTCAGTGCCTCCTCTGCCAGTGTCAGGCTCATGGCTGCTGCCTGTGCTTGTGAGGTCACAACAGCCTTAGTGCCTCATAGTTTAGTGTCCAGCGTCTCCTGCTGGCTCTGCTTGTGAGGTCACAGCAGACTCAGTGCCTCATAGTTAGTTTCCATCGCCCCCTACTGGCTGTGCTTGTGAGGTCACAGCAGCCTCAGTGCCTCTGAGGCCAGTGTCAGCCTCATGGCTGCTGGCTGTGCTTGTGACGTCACAGCAGCCTCAGTGCCTCTGAGGCCCGTGGCAGGCTCATGGCTACTGGTTGTGCTTGTGACGTCACAGCAGCCTCAGTGCTTCTGAGGCCAGTGTCATTGTCATGGCTGCTGGCTGTGCTTGTGAGGTCACAGCAGACTCAGTGCCTCCTCTGCCAGTGGCAGTCTCATGGCTGCTGGCTGTGCTTGTGAGGTCACAGCAGCCTCAGTGCCTCCTAGTTTAGTGTCCATCGCCCCCTGCTGGCTGTGCTTGTGAGGTCACAGCAGCCTCAGTGCCTCCTCTGCCAGTGTCAGGCTCATGGCTGCTGGCTGTGCTTGTGAGGTCACAGCAGCCTGAATGCCTCCTAGGCCAGTATCAGGCTCATGGCTACTGGCTGTGCTTGTGAGGTCACACAAGCCTGAATGCCTCCCAGGCCAATATCAGGCTCCTGGCTGCTGGCTGTGCTTGTGAGGTCACAGCAGACTCAGTGCCTCCTCTGCCAGTGTCAGGCTCATGGCTGCTGCCTGTGCTTGTGAGGTCATAGCAGCCTGAGTGCCTCCTAGGCCCGTGGCAGGCTCATGGCTGCTGGTTGTGCTTGTGACGTCACAGCAGCCTCAGTGCTTCTGAGGCCAGTGTAATTGTCATGGCTGCTGGCTGTGCTTGTGAGGTCACAGCAGCCTCAGTGCCTCCTCTGCCAGTGGCAGTCTCATGGCTGCTGGCTGTGCTTGTGAGGTCACAGCAGCCTCAGTGCCTCCTAGATTAGTGTGCAGCGGCCCCTACTGGCTGTGTTTGTGAGGTCACTGCAGACTCAGTGTCTCCGTGGATAGTGCCAAGCTCGTGGCTGCTGGCTGTGCTTGTGAGGTCACAGCAGCCTCAGTGCCTCTGAGGCCAGTGTCAGCCTCATGGCTGCTGGCTGTGATTGTGAGGTCACAGAAGCCTCAGTGCCTCCTCTGCCAGTGGCAGTCTCATGGCTGCTGGCTGTGCTTGTGAGGTCACAGCAGCCTCAGTGCCTCCTAGGTTAGGGTGCAGCGCCCCCTGCTGGCTGTGCTTGTGAGGTCACAGCAGCCTCAGTGCCTCTGAGGCCAGTGGCAGTCTCATGGCTGCTGGCTGTGCTTCTGAGGTCACAGAAGCCTCAGTGCCTCCTCTGCCAGTGGCAGTCTCATGGCTGCTGGCTGTGCTTGTGAGGTCACAGCAGACTCAGTGCCTCACACCCCAGCATCAGGCTCATGGCTGCTGGCTGTGCTTCTGAGGTCACAGCAGCCTGAATACCTCCTAGGCCAGTGGCAGGCTCATGGCTGCTGGCTGTGCTTGTGAGGTCACAGAAGCCTCAGTGCCTCCTCTGCCAGTGGCAGTCTCATGGCTGCTGGCTGTGCTTTTGAGGTCACAGCAGCCTGAATGCCTCCTAGGCCAGTGGCAGTATCATGGCTGCTGGCTGTGCTTCTGAGGTCACAGCAGCCTCAGAGCCTCCTCTGCCAGTGTCAGGCTCATGGCTGCTGGCTGTGCTTGTGAGGTCACAGCAGCCTGAATGCCTCCTAGGCCAGTGGCAGTCTCATGGCTGCTGGCTGTGCTTGTGAGGTCACAGAAGCCTAAGTGCCTCCTAGGCCAGTGGCAGTCTCATGGCTGCTGGCTGTGCTTGTGAGGTCACCGCAGCCTCAGTGCCTCTCAGGCCAGTGTCAGGCTCATGGCTGCTGGCTGTGCTTCTGAGGCCACAGCAGCCTGAATGCCTCCTAGGGCAGTGGCAGGTTCATAGGTGCTGGCTGTGCTTGTGAGGTCACAGCAGCCTCAGTGCCGCATAGTTTAGTGTCCAGCGTCCCCTGCTGGCTCTGCTTGTGAGGTCACACCAGCCTCAGTGCCTCATAGGTTAGTGTGCATCGCCCCCTACTGGCTGTGCTTGTGAGGTCACAGCAGCCTCAGTGCCTCCCAGGCCAATATCAGGCTCCTGGCTGCTGGCTGTGCTTGTGACGTCACAGCAGCCTGATTGCCTCCTAGGCGCGTGGCAGTCTCATGGCTGCTGGCTGTGCTTGTGAGGTCACAGCAGCCTCAGTGCCTCCTAGGTTAGTTTCCATCGCCCACGACTGGCTGTGCTTGTGAGGTCACAGCAGACTCAGTGCCCCCTAGACCAGTGTCAGGCTCATGGCTGCTGGCTGTGCTTCTGAGGTCACAGAAACCTGAATGCCTCCTAGGCCAGTATCAGGCTCATGGCTGCTGGCTGTGGTTGTGAGGTCACAGAAGCCTCAGTGCCTCATAGTTTAGTGTCCAGCGTCCCCTGCTGGCTCTGCTTGTGAGGTCAAAGCAGACTCAGTGCCTCAAAAGTTAGTGGGCAGCGCCCCCTGCTGGCTGTGCTTGTGAGGTCACAGCAGCCTCAGTGTGTCCGTGGATAGTGCCATGATCCTGGCTGCTGGCTATGATTGTGAGGTCACAGCAGCCTCAGTGCCTCATAGTTTAGTGTACATTGTCCCCTGCTGGCTCTGTTTGTGACGTCACAGCAGCCTCAGTGCCTCACAGGCCAGTATCAGGCTGCTGGCTACTGGCTGTGCTTGTGAGGTCACAGCAGCCTCAATGCCTCCTAGAGCAGTGTCAGGCTCATGGCTGCTGGCTGTGCTTGTGACGTCACAGCAGCCTGAATGCCTCCTACACAAGTGGCAGGCTCATGGCTGCTGGCTGTGCTTCTGAGGTCACAGCAGCCTGAATGCCTCTAGGCCAGTGGCAGGCTCATGTCTGCTGGCTGTGATTGTGAGGTCACAGAAGCCTGAATGCCTCCGAGGCCAGTGGCAGGCTCATGGCTGCTGGCTGTGCTTGTGAGGTCACAGCAGCCTCAGTGCCTCTGAGGCCAGTATCATGCTCATGGTTGCTGGCTGTGCTTGTGACGTCACAGCAGCCTGAATGCCTCCTAGACCAGTGTCAGGGTCATGGCTGCTGGCTGTGCTTGTGAGGTCACAGAAGCCTGAATGCCTCCGAGGCCAGTGGCAGGCTCATGGCTGCTGGCTGTGCTTGTGAGGTCACACCAGCCTCAGTGCCTCTCAGGCCAGTGGCAGTCTCATGGCTGCTGGCTGTGCTTGTGACGTCACAGCAGCCTCAGTGCCTCTGAGGCCAGTGGCAGTCTCATGGCTGCTGGCTGTGCTTGTGAGGTCACAGAAGCCTCAGTGCCTCCTCTGCCAGTGGCAGTCTCATGGCTGGTGGCTGTGCTTGTGAGGTCACAGCAGACTCAGTGGCTCCTAGGTTAGTGTCCATCGCCTCTAGTGGCTGTGCTTGTGAGGTCACAGCAGACTCAGTTCCTGATAGATTATCTCCAGTGCCCCTGCTGGCTGTGCTTGTGAGGTCACAGCAGCCTCAGAGCCTCCTCCGCCAGTGGCAGGCTCATGGCTGCTGGCTGTGCTTGTGAGGTCACAGCAGCCTGAATGCCTCCTAGGCCAGTGGCAGTCTCATGTCTGCTGGCTGTGCTTGTGAGGTCACAGCAGCCTCAGTGCTTCTCAGGCCAGTATCAGGCTCATGGCTGCTGGCTGTGCTTTTGAGGTCACAGCAGCCTGAATGCCTCCTAGACCAGTGTCAGGCTCATGGCTGCTGGCTGTGCTTCTGAGGCCACAGCAGCCTGAATGCCTCCTAGGGCAGTGGCAGGTTCATAGGTGCTGGCTGTGCTTGTGAGGTCACAGCAGCCTCAGTGCCGCATAGTTTAGTGTCCAGCATCCCCTGCTGTCTCTGCTTGTGAGGTCACACCAGCCTCAGTGCCTCATAGGTTAGTGTCCATCGCCCCCTACTGGCTGTGCTTGTGAGGTCACAGCAGCCTCAGTGCCTCCCAGGCCAATATCAGGCTCCTGGCTGCTGGCTGTGCTTGTGAGGTCACAGCAGCCTGATTGCCTCCTAGGCCAGTGGCAGTCTCATGGCTGCTGGCTGTGCTTGTGAGGTCACAGCAGCCTCAGTGCCTCCTAGGTTAGTTTCCATCGCCCCCGACTGGCTGTGCTTGTGGGGTCACAGCAGCCTCAGTGCCTCCTCTGCCAGTGTCAGGCTCATGGCTGCTGGCTGTGCTTCTGAGGTCACAGAACCCTGAATGCCTCCTAGGCCAGTGGCAGGCTCATGGCTGCTGGCTGTGCTTGTGAGGTCACAGAAGCCTCAGTGCCTCATAGTTTAGTGTCCAGCGTCCCCTGCTGGCTCTGCTTGTGAGGTCAAAGCAGACTCAGTGCCTCAAAAGTTAGTGGGCAGCGTCCCCTGCTGGCTGTGCTTGTGAGGTCACACCAGCCTCAGTGCCTCTCAGGCCAGTATCAGGCTGCTGGCTGTGCTTGTGACGTCACAGCAGCCTCAGTGCCTCACAGGCCAGTATCAGGCTGCTGGCTGCTGGCTGTGCTTGTGAGGTCACAGCAGCCTGAATGCCTCCGAGACCAGTGTCAGGCTCATGGCTGCTGGCTGTGCTTGTGACGTCACAGCAGCCTGAAAGCCTCCTACACCAGTGGCAGGCTCATGGCTGCTGGCTCTGCTTGTGAGGTCACAGCAGCCTCAGTGCCTCATAGCTAAGTGTCCAGCGTTCCCTGCTGGCTGTGCTTGTGAGGTCACACCAGCCTCAGTGCCTCACAGGCCAATATCAGGCTCCTGGCTGCTGGCTGTGCTTGTGACGTCACAGCAGCCTGATTGCCTCCTAGGCCAGTGGCAGTCTCATGGCTGCTGGCTGTGCTTCTGAAGTCACAGAAGCCTCAGTGCCTCTTCTGCGAGTGGCAGTCTCAAGGCTGCTGGCTGTGCTTGTGACGTCACAGCAGCCTCCGTGCCTCTCAGGCCTGTGTCAGGCTCAGGGATGCTGGCTGTGATTGTGAGCTCACAGCAGCCTGAATGCCTCCTAGGCCAGTGTAAGGGTGATGGCTGCTGGCTGTGCTTGTGAGCTCACAGAAGCCTGAATGCCTCCTCTGCCAGTGGCAGTCACATGGCTGCTGGCTGTGCTTGTGAGGTCACAGCAGACTCAGTGCCTCATAGGTTAGTGTGCAGCGTCCCCTGCTTTCTGTGCTTGTGAGGTCACACCAGCCTCAGTGCCTCCTCTGGCAGTGGCAGGCTCATGGCTGCTGCCTGGGATTGTGAGGCCACAGCAGCCTCAGTGCCTCATAGTTTAGTGTCCAGCGTCCCCTGCTGGCTCTGCTTCTGAGGTCACAGCAGACTCAGTGCCTCATAGGTTAGTGTCCATCGCCCCCTACTGGCTGTGCTTGTGAGTTCACAGCAGCCTCAGTGCCTCCCAGGCCAATATCAGGCTCCTGGCTGCTGGCTGTGCTTGTTAGGTCACAGCAGCCTCAGTGCCTCTGAGGCCAGTGGCAGTCTCATGGCTGCTGGCTGTGCTTTTGAGGTCACAGCAGCCTCAGTGCCTCCTAGGTTAGTGTCCATCGCCCCCTCCTGGCTGTGCTTGTGAGGTCACAGCAGACTGAGTGCCTGCTATTTTATCTCCATCGTCCCCTGCTGGCTGTGTTGTGAGGTCACAGAAGCCTCAGTGCCTCCTCTGCCAGTGTCAGGCTCAGGGCTGCTGGCTGTGCTTCTGAGGTCACAGCAGCCTCCGTGTCTCTGTGGATAGTGCCATGCTCATGGCTGCTGGCTGTGCTTTTGAGGTCACAGCAGACTCTGTGCCTCTCAGGCCAGTATCAGGCTCATGGCTGTTGGCTGTGTTTGTGAGCTCAAAGCAGCCTGAAAGCCTCCTAGGCCAGTGGCAGGCTCATGGCTGCTGGCTGTGCTTGTGACGTCACAGCAAACTCAGGGCCTGATAGGTTATCTCCTTTGTCCCCTGCTGGCTGTGTTGTGAGGTCACAGCAGCCTCAGTGCCTCCGAGGATAGTGCCATGCTCATGGCTGCTGGCTGTGCTTGTGAGGTCACAGCAACCTCAGTGCATCTCCGGCCAGTATCAGGCTCATGGCTGCTGGCTGTGCTTGTGAGGTCACAGCAGTCTCAGTGCCTCATAGTTTAGTGTCCAGCGTCCCCTGCTGGCTGTGCTTGTGAGGTCACACCAGCCTCAGTGCCTCCCAGGCCAATATCAGGCACATGGCTGCTGGCTGTGCTTGTGACGTCACAGCAGCCTGAGTGCCTCCTAGGCCCGTGGCAGGCTCATGGCTGCTGGCTGTGCTTGTGACGTCACAGCAGCCTCAGTGCCTCACGGGCCAGTATCAGGCTCATGGCTGCTGGCTGTGATTGTGACGTCACAGCAGCCTCAGTGCCTCTGAGGCCAGTGGCAGGCTCATGGCTGCTGGCTGTGCTTGTGAGGTCACAGCAGCCTCAGTGCCTCTGAGGCCAGTGGGAGTCTCATGGCTGGTGGCTGTGCTTGTGAGGTCACAGCAGACTGAGTGCCTCCTAGGCCCGTGGCAGGCTCATGGCTGCAGGCTGTGCTTGTGAGGCCATACCAGCCTCAGTGCCTCCCAGGCCAATATCAGGCTCCTGGCTGCTGGCTGTGCTTGTGACGTCACAGTAGCCTGAGTGCCTCCTAGGCCCGTGGCAGGCTCATCGCTGCTGGCTGTGATTGTGCGGTCACAGCAGCCTCAGTGCCTCCTCTGCCAGTGGCAGTCTCATGGCTGCTGGCTGTGCTTGTGACGTCACAGCAGACTGAATGCTTCCTCTGCCAGTGCCATGCTCATGGCTGCTGGCTGTGCTTGTGAGGTCATAGCAACCTCAGTGCCTCTCAGGCCAGTATCAGGCTCATGGCTGCTGGCTGTGCTTGTGACGTCACAGCAGCCTCAGTGCCTCCTCTGCCAGTGCCATGCTCATGGCTGCTGGCTGTGCTTGTGAGGTCACAGCAGCCTCAGTGCCTCGTAGGCCAGTGGCAGTCCCATGGCTGCTGGCTGTGCTTGTGAGGTCACAGCAGCCTCAGTGCCTCCTAGGTTAGTGTCCATCGCCCCCTACTGGCTCTGCTTGTGAGGTCACAGCAGCCTCAGTGCCTCCCCTGCCAGTGGCAGTCTCATGGCTGCTGGCTGTGCTTGTGAGGTCACACCAGCCTCAGTGCCTCCTACGCCAATACCAGGCTCCTGGCTGCTGGCTGTGCTTGTGACGTCACAGCAGCCTGAGTGCCTCCTAGGCCCGTGGCAGGCTCATGGCTGCTGGCTGTGCTTGTGAGGTCACAGCAGCCTCAGTGCCTCACAGGCCAGTATCAGGCTCATGGCTGCTGGCTGTGCTTGTGAGGTCACAGAAGCCTCAGTGCCTCCTCTGCCAGTGGCAGTCTCATGGCTGCTGGCTGAGCTTGTGACGTCACAGCAACCTGAATGCATTCTAGGCCAGTGGCAGGCTCATGGCTGGCTGGTTGTGCTTTTGAGGTCACTGCAGCCTCAGTGCCCTATAGGCCAGTGGCAGGCTCATGGCTGCTGGCTGTGCTTGTGAGGTCACAGCAGGCTCAGTGCCCTATAGGCCAGTGGCAGGCTCCTGGCTGCTGGCTCTGCTTGTGAGGTCACAGCAGACTCAGTGGCTCCTTGGCCTGTGGTAGACTCATGGCTGCTGGCTGTGCTTGTGACGTCACAGAAGCCCCAGTGCCCTATAGGCCAGTGGCAGGCTCCTGGCTGCTGGTTGTGCTTGTGAGGTCACACCAGCCTCAGTGCCTCACAGGTCAGCATCAGGCTCATGGCTGCTGGCTGTGCTTGTGACGTCACAGCAGCCTCAGTACCTCCTAGGCCAGTGGCAGGCTCATGGCTGCTGGCTGTGATTGTGAGGTCACAGCAGCCTCAGTGGCTCATAGTTTAGTGTCCAGCGTCCCCTGCTGGTTCTGCTTGTGAGGTCACAGCAGCCTCAGTGCCTCCTCTGCCAGTGCCATGCTCACGGCTGCTGGCTGTGCTTTTGAGGTCATAGCAACCTCAGTGCCTCTCAGGCCAGCATCAGGCTCATGGCTGCTGGGTGTGCTTGTGAGGTCACAGCAGCCTGAATGCCTCCAGGACCAGAGTAAGGCTAATGGCTGCTGGCTGAGCTTGTGACGTCACAGCAACCTGAATGCATTCTAGGCCAGTGGCAGGCTCATGGCTGCTGGTTGTGCTTGTGAGGTCACAGCAGCCTCAGTGCCCTATAGGCCAGTGGCAGGCTCCTGGCTGCTGGCTGTGCTTGTGAGATCACAGCAGCCTCAGGGCCTCCTTGGCCTGTGGTAGACTCATGGCTGCTGGCTGTGCTTGTGACGTCACAGAAGCCTCAGTGCCCTATAGGCCAGTGGCAGGCTCCTGGCTGCTGGTTGTGCTTGTGAGGTCACAGCAACCTCAGGGCCTCTCAGGCCAGTATCAGGCTCATGGCTGCTGGCTGTGCTTGTGAGGTCACAGCAGCCTGAATGCCTCCTAGGCCAGTGTCAGGATCATGGCTGCTGGCTGTGCTTGTGAGCTCACAGAAGCCTGAATGCCTCCAAGGCCAGTGGCAGGTTCATGGCTGCTGGCTGTGCTTGTGTGGTCACAGCACACTCACTGCCATCTAGACCAGTGGCAGGCTCATGGCTGCTGGCTGTGGTTGTGACGTCACAGCAGCCTCAGTGTCTCCTAGGCCAGTGGCAGGCTCATGGCTGCTGGCTCTGTTTGTGAGGTCACAGCAGACTCAGTGTCTCCTAGGTTAGTGTCCATCGCCCCCTACTGGCTGTGCTTGTGAGTTCACAGCAGCCTCAGTGCCTCCCAGGCCAATATCAGGCTCCTGGCTGCTGGCTGTGCTTGTTAGGTCACAGCAGCCTCAGTGCCTCCTCTGCCAGTGGCAGTCTCATGGCTGCTGGCTGTGCTTGTGACGTCACAGCAGCCTCAGTGCCTCCTAGGTTAGTGTCCATCGCCCCCTCCTGGCTGTGCTTGTGAGGTCACAGCAGACTCAGTGCCTGCTATGTTATCTCCATCGTCCCCTGCTGGCTGTGTTGTGAGGTCACAGAAGCCTCAGTGCCTCCTCTGCCAGTGTCAGGCTCAGGGCTGCTGGCTGTGCTTCTGAGGTCACAGCAGCCTCCGTGTCTCTGTGGATAGTGCCATGCTCATGGCTGCTGGCTGTGCTTTTGAGGTCACAGCAGACTCTGTGCCTCTCAGGCCAGTATCAGGCTCATGGCTGTTGGCTGTGTTTGTGAGCTCAAAGCAGCCTGAAAGCCTCCTAGGCCAGTGGCAGGCTCATGGCTGCTGGCTGTGCTTGTGACGTCACAGCAAACTCAGGGCCTGATAGGTTATCTCCTTTGTCCCCTGCTGGCTGTGTTGTGAGGTCACAGCAGCCTCAGTGCCTCCGAGGATAGTGCCATGCTCATGGCTGCTGGCTGTGCTTGTGAGGTCACAGCAACCTCAGTGCATCTCCGGCCAGTATCAGGCTCATGGCTGCTGGCTGTGCTTGTGAGGTCACAGCAGTCTCAGTGCCTCATAGTTTAGTGTCCAGCGTCCCCTGCTGGCTGTGCTTGTGAGGTCACACCAGCCTGAGTGCCTCCCAGGCCAATATCAGGCACATGGCTGCTGGCTGTGCTTGTGACGTCACAGCAGCCTGAGTGCCTCCTAGGCCCGTGGCAGGCTCATGGCTGCTGCCTGTGCTTGTGACGTCACAGCAGCCTCAGTGCCTCACGGGCCAGTATCAGGCTCATGGCTGCTGGCTGTGATTGTGACGTCACAGCAGCCTCAGTGCCTCTGAGGCCAGTGGCAGGCTCATGGCTGCTGGCTGTGCTTGTGAGGTCACAGCAGCCTCAGTGCCTCTGAGGCCAGTGGGAGTCTCATGGCTGCTGGCTGTGCTTGTGAGGTCACAGCAGACTGAGTGCCTCCTAGGCCCGTGGCAGGCTCATGGCTGCAGGCTGTGCTTGTGAGGCCACACCAGCCTCAGTGCCTCCCAGGCCAATATCAGGCTCCTGGCTGCTGGCTGTGCTTGTGACGTCACAGTAGCCTGAGTGCCTCCTAGGCCCGTTGCAGGCTCATCGCTGCTGGCTGTGATTGTGCGGTCACAGCAGCCTCAGTGCCTCCTCTGCCAGTGGCAGTCTCATGGCTGCTGGCTGTGCTTGTGACGTCACAGCAGACTGAATGCTTCCTCTGCCAGTGCCATGCTCATGGCTGCTGGCTGTGCTTGTGAGGTCATAGCAACCTCAGTGCCTCTCAGGCCAGTATCAGGCTCATGGCTGCTGGCTGTGCTTGTGACGTCACAGCAGCCTCAGTGCCTCCTCTGCCAGTGCCATGCTCATGGCTGCTGGCTGTGCTTGTGAGGTCACAGCAGCCTCAGTGCCTCGTAGGCCAGTGGCAGTCCCATGGCTGCTGGCTGTGCTTGTGCCGTCACAGCAGCCTCAGTGCCTCATAGGTTAGTGTCCATCGCCCCCTACTGGCTCTGCTTGTGAGGTCACAGCAGCCTCAATGCCTCCCCTGCCAGTGGCAGTCTCATGGCTGCTGGCTGTGCTTGTGAGGTCACACCAGCCTCAGTGCCTCCTACGCCAATACCAGGCTCCTGGCTGCTGGCTGTGCTTGTGACGTCACAGCAGCCTGAGTGCCTCCTAGGCCCGTGGCAGGCTCATGGCTGCTGGCTGTGCTTGTGAGGTCACAGCAGCCTCAGTGCCTCACAGGCCAGTATCAGGCTCATGGCTGCTGGCTGTGATTGTGAGGTCACAGCAGCCTCAGTGCCTCCTCTGCCAGTGGCAGTCTCATGGCTGCTGGCTGTGCTTCTGAGGTCACAGCAGCCTCAGTGCCTCATAGGTTAGTGTCCATCGCCCCCTGCTGGCTGTGCTTGTGAGGTCACAGAAGCCTCAGTGCCTCCTCTGCCAGTGGCAGTCTCATGGCTGCTGGCTGAGCTTGTGACGTCACAGCAACCTGAATGCATTCTAGGCCAGTGGCAGGCTCATGGCTGGCTGGTTGTGCTTTTGAGGTCACTGCAGCCTCAGTGCCCTATAGGCCAGTGGCAGGCTCATGGCTGCTGGCTGTGCTTGTGAGGTCACAGCAGCCTCAGTGCCCTATAGGCCAGTGGCAGGCTCCTGGCTGCTGGCTCTGCTTGTGAGGTCACAGCAGACTCAGTGGCTCCTTGGCCTGTGGTAGACTCATGGCTGCTGGCTGTGCTTGTGACGTCACAGAAGCCCCAGTGCCCTATAGGCCAGTGGCAGGCTCCTGGCTGCTGGTTGTGCTTGTGAGGTCACACCAGCCTCAGTGCCTCACAGGTCAGCATCAGGCTCATGGCTGCTGGCTGTGCTTGTGACGTCACAGCAGCCTCAGTACCTCCTAGGCCAGTGGCAGGCTCATGGCTGCTGGCTGTGATTGTGAGGTCACAGCAGCCTCAGTGGCTCATAGTTTAGTGTCCAGCGTCCCCTGCTGGTTCTGCTTGTGAGGTCACAGCAGCCTCAGTGCCTCCTCTGCCAGTGCCATGCTCACGGCTGCTGGCTGTGCTTTTGAGGTCATAGCAACCTCAGTGCCTCTCAGGCCAGCATCAGGCTCATGGCTGCTGGCTGTGCTTGTGAGGTCACAGCAGCCTGAATGCCTCCAGGACCAGAGTAAGGCTCATGGCTGCTGGCTGAGCTTGTGACGTCACAGCAACCTGAATGCATTCTAGGCCAGTGGCAGGCTCATGGCTGCTGGTTGTGCTTTTGAGGTCACAGCAGCCTCAGTGCCCTATAGGCCAGTGGCAGGCTCCTGGCTGCTGGCTGTGCTTGTGAGATCACAGCAGCCTCAGGGCCTTCTTGGCCTGTGGTAGACTCATGGCTGCTGGCTGTGCTTGTGACGTCACAGAAGCCTCAGTGCCCTATAGGCCAGTGGCAGGCTCCTGGCTGCTGGTTGTGCTTGTGAGGTCACAGCAACCTCAGGGCCTCTCAGGCCAGTATCAGGCTCATGGCTGCTGGCTGTGCTTGTGAGGTCACAGCAGCCTGAATGCCTCCTAGGCCAGTGTCAGGATCATGGCTGCTGGCTGTGCTTGTGAGCTCACAGAAGCCTGAATGCCTCCAAGGCCAGTGGCAGGTTCATGGCTGCTGGCTGTGCTTGTGTGGTCACAGCACACTCACTGCCATCTAGACCAGTGGCAGGCTCATGGCTGCTGGCTGTGGTTGTGACGTCACAGCAGCCTCAGTGTCTCCTAGGCCAGTGGCAGGCTCATGGCTGCTGGCTCTGTTTGTGAGGTCACAGCAGACTCAGTGGCTCCTAGGTTAGTGTCCATCGCCCCCAGCTGGCTGTGCTTGTGAGGTCTTAGAAGCCTCAGTGCCTCCTCTGCCAGTGGCAGTCTCATGGCTGCTGGCTGAGCTTGTGACGTCACAGCAACCTGAATGCATTCTAGGCCAGTGGCAGGCTCATGGCTGCTGGTTGTGCTTTTGAGGTCACAGCAGCCTCAGTGCCCTATAGGCCAGTGGCAGGCTCATGGCTGCTGGCTGTGCTTGTGAGGTCACAGCATCCTCAGTGCCCTATAGGCCAGTGGCAGGCTCATGGCTGCTGGCTGTGCTTGTGACGTCACAGAAGCCCCAGTGCCCTATAGGCCAGTGGCAGGCTCCTGGCTGCTGGTTGTGCTTGTGAGGTCATAGCAACCTCAGTGCCTCTCATGCCAGTATCAGGCTCATGGCTGCTGGCTGTGCTTGTGAGGTCACAGCAGCCTCAGTGTCTCCTAGGCCAGTGGGAGTCTCATGGCTGCTGGCTGTGTTTGTGAGGTCACAGCAGCCTCAGTGCCTCATAGGTTAGTGTCTATCGCCCCCTACTGGCTGTGCTTGTGAGGTCACAGCAGAATCAGGGCCTCATAGGTTATCTCCATTGTCCCCTGCTGGCTGTGATTGTGAGGTCACAGCAGCCTCAGTGCCTCACAGGCAAGTATCAGGCTCATGGCTGCTGGCTGTGCTTGTGAGGTCACAGAAGCCTGATTGCCTCCTAGACCAGTGGCAGGCTCATGGCTGCTGGCTGTGCTTGTGAGGTCACACCAGCCTCAGTGCCTCACAGGCCAGTGGCAGGCTCATGGCTGCTGGCTGTGCTTGTGACGTCACACCAGCATCAGTGCCTCCTCTGCCAGTGCCATGCTCATGGCTGCTGGCTGTACTTGTGAGGTCACAGCAGCCTCAGTGCCTACTAGGCCAGTATCAGGCTCCTGGCTGCTGGCTGTGCTTGTGAGGTCACAGAAGCCTCAGTGCCTCCTAGGCCAGTGGCAGGCTCATGGCTGCTGGCTGGGATTGTGAGGTCACAGCAGCCTCAGTGCCTCAAAGTTTAGTGTCCAGCGCTCCCTGCTGGCTGTGCTTGTGAGGTCACAGCAGCCTCAGTGCCCCTCAGGCCAGTATCATGCTCATGGCTGCTGGCTGTGCTTGTGAGGTCACAGCAGCCTGAATGCCTCCTAGACCAGTGTCAGGGTCATGGCTGCTGGCTGTACTTCTGAGGTCACAGAAGCCTGAAGGCCTCCTAGGCCAGTGGCAGGCTCATGGCAGCTGGCTGGGATTGTGAGGTCACAGCAGCCTCAGTGCCGCATAGTTTAGTGTCCAGCGCCCCCTGCTGGCTGTGCTTGTGAGGTCACAGCAGACTCAGTGCCTCTGAGGCCAGTGGCAGTCTCATGGCTGCTGGCTGTGCTTGTGAGGTCACAGAAGCCTCAGTGCCTCTGAGGCCAGTGGCAGTCTCATGGCTGCTGGCTGTGCTTGTGACGTCACAGCAGCCTCAGTGCCTCCTCTGCCAGTGGCAGTCTCATGGCTGCTGGCTGTGATTGTGAGGTCACAGCAGGCTCAGTGCCTCAAAAGTTAGAGTCCATCGCCCCCTACTGGCTGTGCTTGTGAGGTCACAGCAGCCTCAGTGCCTCCTCTGCCAGTGTCAGGCCCATGGCTGCTGGCTGTGCTTCTGAGGTCACAGCAGACTCAGTGCCCTATAGGCCAGTATCATGCTCATGGCTGCTGGCTGTGCTTCTGAGGTCACAGAAGCCTGAATGCCTCCTAGACCAGTAGCAGGCTCATGGCTGCTGGCTATGCTTGTGAGGTCACAGAAGCCTCAGTGCCTCATAGTTTAGTGTCCAGCGTCCGCTGCTGACTGTGCTTGTGAGGTCACAGCAGCCTCAGAGCCTCCTAGGCCAGTGTCAGGCTCATGGTTGCTGGCTGTGCTTGTGAGGTCACAGCAACCACAGTGCCTCTCAGGCCAGTATCAGGCACATGGCTGCTGGCTGTGCTTGTGAGGTCACAGCAGCCTGAATGCCTCCTAGACCAGTGGCAGGCTCATGGCTGCTGGCTATGATTGTGAGGTCACAGCAGCCTCAGTGCCTCATTGTTTAGTATCCAGCGTCCCCTGCTGGCTGTGCTTGTGAGGTCACACCAGCCTCAGTGCCTCACAGGTCAGCATCAGGCTCATGGCTGCTGGCTGTGCTTGTGATGTCACAGCAGCCTCAGTGCCTCCTAGGCCAGTGGCAGGCTCATGGCTGCTGGCTGTGATTGTGAGGTCACAGCAGCCTCAGTGGCTCATAGTTTAGTGTCCTGCGTCCCCTGCTGGTTCTGCTTGTGAGGTCACAGCAGACTCAGTGCCTCAAAAGTTAGTGTGCAGCGCCCCCTGCTGACTGTGCTTGTGAGGTCACAGCAGCCTCAGTGCCTCTCAGGCCAGTATCATGCTCATGGCTGCTGGCTGTGCTTGTGAGGTCACAGCAGCCTGAATGCCTCCTAGACCAGTGTCAGGCTCATGGCTGCTGGCCGTGCTTCTGAGGTCACAGAAGCCTCAGTGCCTCCTCTGCCAGTACCATGCTCATGGCTGCTGGCTGTGCTTGTGAGGTCACAGCAGCCTCAGTGCCTCAGAGGCCAGTGGCAGTCTCATGGCTGCTGGCTGTGCTTGTGAGGTCAGAGAAGCCTCAGTGCCTCTGAGGCCAGTGGGAGTCTCATGGCTGCTGGCTGTGCTTCTTAGGTCACAGCAGCCTCAGTGCCTCACAAATTAGTGTCCATCGTCCCCTACTGGCTGTGCTTGTGAGGTCACAGCAGCCTCAGTGCCTCCTCTGCCAGTGTCAGGCGCATGGCCGCTGGCTGTGCTTGTGACGTCACAGCAGCCTCAGTGCCCTATAGGGCAGTATCATGCTCATGGCTGCTGGCTGTGCTTGTGAGGTCACAGCAGCCTGAATGCCTCCTAGACCAGTGTCAGGCTCATGGCTGCTGGCTGTGCTTCTGAGGTCACAGAAGCCTGAATGCCGCCTAGACCAGTAGCAGGCTCATGGCTGCTGGCTATGCTTGTGAGGTCACAGCAGCCTCAGTGCCTCATAGCTAAGTGTCCAGCGTCCCCTGCTGGCTGTGCTTGTGAGGCCACAGCAGCCTCAGAGCCTCCTAGGCCAGTGTCAGTCTCATGGTTGCTGGCTGTGCTTCTGAGGTCACAGCAGCCTCAGTGCCCTATAGCCCAGTATCATGCTCATGGCTGCTGGCTGTGCTTGTGAGGTCACAGCAACCTCAGTGCCTCTCAGGCCAGTATCAGGCACATGGCTGCTGGCTGTGCTTGTGAGGTCACAGCAGCCTCAGTGCCTCCAAGGCCTGTGGTAGACACATGGCTGCTGGCTGTGCTTGTGACGTCACAGCAGCCTCAGTGCCCTATAGGCCAGTGGCAGGCTCCTGGCTGCTGGCTGTGCTTGTGAGGTCACAGCAGCCTCAGAGCCTCCTAGGCCAGTGTCAGGCTCATGGTTGCTGGCTGTGCTTCTGAGGTCACAGCAGCCTCAGTGCCCTATAGGCCAGTATCATGCTCATGGCTGCTGGCTGTGCTTGTGAGGTCACAGCAACCTCAGTGCCTCTCAGGCCAGTATCAGGCACATGGCTGCTGGCTGTGCTTGTGAGGTCACAGCAGCCTCAGTGCCTCCATGGCCTGTGGTAGACACATGGCTGCTGGCTGTGCTTGTGACGTCACAGAAGCCTCAGTGCCCTATAGGCCAGTGGCAGGCTCCTGGCTGCTGGCTGTGCTTGTGAGGTCACAGCAGCCTCAGTGCCCTATAGGCCAGTGGCAGGCTCCTGGCTGCTGGCTGTGCTTGTGAGATCACAGCAGCCTCAGTGCCTCCTTGGCCTGTGGTAGACTCATGGCTGCTGGCTGTGCTTGTGACGTCACAGAAGCCTCAGTGCCCTATAGGCCAGTGGCAGGCTCCTGGCTGCTGGTTGTGCTTGTGAGGTCACAGCAACCTCAGTGCCTCTCAGGCCAGTATCAGGCTCATGGCTGCTGGCTGTGCTTGTGAGGTCACAGCAGCCTGAATGCCTCCTAGGCCAGGGTCAGGGTCATGGCTGCTGGCTGTGCTTGTGAGCTCACAGAAGCCTGAATGCCTCACAGGCCAGTGGCAGGCTCATGGCTGCTGGCTGTGCTTGTGTGGTCACAGCAGCCTCACTGCCATCTAGACCAGTGGCAGTCTCATGGCTGCTGGCTGTGCTTGTGACGTCACAGCAGCCTCAGTGTCTTCTAGGCCAGTGGGAGTCTCATGGCTGCTGGTTGTGCTTGTGAGGTCACAGCAGCCTCAGTGCCTCATAGGTTAGTGTCCATCGCCCCCTGCTGGCTGTGCTTGTGAGGTCACAGCAGACTCAGGGCCTGATAGGTTATCTCCATTGTCCCCTGCTGGCTGTGTTGTGAGGTCACTGCAGCCTCAGTGCCTCCGAGGATAGTGCCATGCTCATGGCTGCTGGCTGTGCTTGTGAGGTCACAGAAGCCTGTATTCCTCCTAGGCCAGTGGCAGGCTCATGGCTGCTGGCTGTGCTTGTGAGGTCACAGCAGCCTCTGTGCCTCACAGTTTACTGTCCAGCTTCCCCTGCTGGCTCTGCTTCTGAGGTCACATCAGACTCAGTGCCTCATAGTTTAGTGTCCAGCGCCCCCTGCTGGCTGTGCTTGTGAGGTCACAGCAGCCTCAGTGCCTCACAGGCAAGTATCAGGCTCATGGTTGCTGGCTGTGCTTGTGAGGTCACAGAAGCCTGATTGCCTCCTAGGCCAGTGGCAGGCTCATGGCTGCTGGCTGTGCTTGTGAGGTCACAGCAGCCTCAGTGCCTCACAGGCCAGTGGCAGGCTCCTGGCTGCTGGCTGTGCTTGTGAGGTCACAGAAGCCTCAGTGCCTCCTAGGCCAGTGGCAGGCTCATGGCTACTGGCTGTGATTGTGAGGTCACAGCAGCCTCAGTGCCTCATAGGTTAGTGTCCAGCGCTCCCTGCTGGCTGTGCTTGTGAGGTCACAGCAGCCTGAGTGCCCCTCAGGCTAGAATCATGCTCATGGCTGCTGGCTGTGCTTGTGAGGTCACAGCAGCCTGAATACCTCCTAGACCAGTGTCAGGGTCATGGCTGCTGGCTGTACTTCTGAGGTCACAGAAGCCTGAATGCCTCCTAGGCCAGTGGCAGGCTCATGGCAGCTGGCTGGGATTGTGAGGCCACAGCAGCCTCAGTGCCGCATAGTTTAGTGTCCAGCGTCCCCTGCTGGCTCTGCTTGTGAGGTCACAGCAGACTCAGTGCCTCTGAGGCCAGTGGCAGTCTCATGGCTGCTGGCTGTGCTTGTGAGGTCACAGAAGCCTCAGTGCCTCCTCTGCCAGTGGCAGTCTCATGGCTGCTGGCTGTGCTTGTGACGTCACAGCAGCCTCAGTGCCTCCTCTACCAGTGGCAGTCTCATGGCTGCTGGCTGTGCTTGTGAGGTCAGAGAAGCCTCAGTGCCTCCTCTGCCAGTAGCAGGCTCCTGGCCGCTGGCTGTGCTTGTGACGTCACAGCAGCCTCAGTGCCCTATAGGCCAGTATCATGCTCATGGCTGCTGGCTGTGCTTGTGAGGTCACAGCAGCCTGAATGCCTCCTAGACCAGTGTCAGGCTTCTGGCTGCTGGCTGTGCTTCTGAGGTCACAGAAGCCTGAATGCCGCCTAGGCCAGTAGCAGGCTCATGGCTGCTGGCTATGCTTGTGAGGTCACAGCAGCCTCAGTGCCTCATAGTTTAGTGTCCACCGTCCCCTGCTGGCTGTGCTTGTGAGGCCACAGCAGCCTCAGAGCCTCCTAGGCCAGTGTCAGGCTCATGGTTGCTGGCTGTGCTTCTGAGGTCACAGCAGCCTCAGTGCCCTATAGGCCAGTATCATGCTCATGGCTGCTGGCTGTGCTTGTGAGGTCACAGCAACCTCAGTGCCTCTCAGGCCAGTATCAGGCACATGGCTGCTGGCTGTGCTTGTGAGGTCACAGCAGCCTCAGTGCCTCCATGGCCTGTGGTAGACACATGGCTGCTGGCTGTGCTTGTGACGTCACAGAAGCCTCAGTGCCCTATAGGCCAGTGGCAGGCTCCTGGCTGCTGGTTGTGCTTGTGAGGTCACAGCAACCTCAGGGCCTCTCAGGCCAGTATCAGGCTCATGGCTGCTGGCTGTGCTTGTGAGGTCACAGCAGCCTGAATGCCTCCTAGGCCAGTGTCAGGGTCATGGCTGCTGGCTGTGCTTGTGAGCTCACAGAAGCCTGAATGCCTCCTAGGCCAGTGTCAGGGTCATGGCTGCTGGCTGTGCTTGTGTGGTCACAGCAGCCTCACTGCCATCTAGACCAGTGGAAGGCTCATGGCTGCTGGCTGTGCTTGTGACGTCACAGCAGCCTCAGTGTCTCCTAGGCCAGTGGGAGTCTCATGGCTGCTGGTTGTGCTTGTGAGGTCACAGCAGCCTCAGTGCCTCATAGGTTAGTGTCCATCGCCCCCTACTGGCTGTGCTTGTGAGGTCACAGCAGACTCAGGGCCTGATAGGTTATCTCCATTGTCCCCTGCTGGCTGTGTTGTGAGGTCACTGCAGCCTCAGTGCCTCCGAGGATAGTGCCATGCTCATGGCTGCTGGCTGTGCTTGTGAGGTCACAGAAGCCTGTATTCCTCCTAGGCCAGTGGCAGGCTCATGGCTGCTGGCTGTGATTGTGAGGTCACAGCAGCCTCTGTGCCTCATAGTTTACTGTCCAGCTTCCCCTGCTGGCTCTGCTTCTGAGGTCACATCAGACTCAGTGCCTCATAGTTTAGTGTCCAGCGCCCCCTGCTGGCTGTGCTTGTGAGGTCACACCAGCCTCAGTGCCTCACAGGCAAGTATCAGGCTCATGGCTGCTGGCTGTGCTTGTGAGGTCACAGCAGCCTGATTGCCTCCTAGGCCAGTGGCAGGCTCATGGCTGCTGGCTGTGCTTGTGAGGTCACAGCAGCCTCAGTGCCTCACAGGCCAGTGGCAGGCTCATGGCTGCTGGCTGTGCTTGTGATGTCACACCAGCATCAGTGCCTCCTCTGCCAGTGCCATGCTCATGGCTGCTGGCTGTACTTGTGAGGTCACAGCAGCCTCAGTGCCTACTAGGCCAGTATCAGGCTCCTGGCTGCTGGCTGTGCTTGTGAGATCACAGAAGCCTCAGTGCCTCCTAGGCCAGTGGCAGGCTCATGGCTACTGGCTGTGATTGTGAGGTCACAGCAGCCTCAGTGCCTCATAGTTTAGTATCCAGCGTCCCCTGCTGGCTGTGCTTGTGAGGTCACAGCAGACTCAATGCCTCATAGGTTAGTGTCCAGCGGCCCCTGCTGGCTGTGCTTGTGAGGTCACACCAGCCTCAGTGCCTCTGAGGCCAGTGGGAGTCTCATGGCTGCTGGCTGTGCTTGTGACCTCACAGCAGCCTCAGTGCCTGCTAGGCCAGTGGCAGGCTCATGGCTGCTGGCTGTGATTGTGAGGTCACAGCAGTCTCAGTGGCTCATAGTTTAGTGTCCAGCGTCCCCTGCTGGCTCTGCTTGTGAGGTCACAGCAGACTCAGTGCCTCAAAAGTTAGTGTGCAGCGCCCCCTGCTGACTGTGCTTGTGAGGTCACAGCAGCCTCAGTGCCTCTCAGGCCAGTATCATGCTCATGGCTGCTGGCTGTGCTTGTGAGGTCACAGCAGCCTGAATGCCTCCTAGACCAGTGTCAGTCTCATGGCTGCTGGCTGTGCTTCTGAGGTCACAGAAGCCTCAATGCCTCCTAGGCCAGTGGCAGGCTCATGGCAGCTGGCTGTTCTTGTGAGGTCACAGCAGCCTCAGTGCCGCATAGTTTAGTGTCCAGCGTCCCCTGCTGGCTCTGCTTGTGAGGTCAGAGAAGCCTCAGTGCCTCCTCTGCCAGTACCATGCTCATGGCTGCTGGCTGTGCTTGTGAGGTCACAGCAGCCTCAGTGCCTCAGAGGCCAGTGGCAGTCTCATGGCTGCTGGCTGTGCTTGTGAGGTCAGAGAAGCCTCAGTGCCTCCTCTGCCAGTGGCAGGCTCCTGGCTGCTGGCTGTGCTTGTGAGGTCACAGCAGCCTCAGTGCCTCACAAGTTAGTGTCCATCGTCCCCTACTGGCTGTGCTTGTGAGGTCACAGCAGCCTCAGTGCCTCCTCTGCCAGTGTCAGGCGCATGGCCGCTGGCTGTGCTTGTGACGTCACAGCAGCCTCAGTGCCCTATAGGCCAGTATCATGCTCATGGCTGCTGGCTGTGCTTGTGAGGTCACAGCAGCCTGAATGCCTCCTAGACCAGTGTCAGGCTCCTGGCTGCTGGCTGTGCTTCTGAGGTCACAGAAGCCTGAATGCCGCCTAGGCCAGTAGCAGGCTCATGGCTGCTGGCTATGCTTGTGAGGTCACAGCAGCCTCAGTGCCTCATAGTTTAGTGTCCAGCGTCCCCTGCTGGGTGTGCTTGTGAGGCCACAGCATCCTCAGAGCCTCCTAGGCCAGTGTCAGGCTCATGGTTGCTGGCTGTGCTTCTGAGGTCACAGCAGCCTCAGTGCCCTATAGGCCAGTATCATGCTCATGGCTGCTGGCTGTGCTTGTGAGGTCACAGCAACCTCAGTGCCTCTCAGGCCAGTATCAGGCACATGGCTGCTGGCTGTGCTTGTGAGGTCACAGCAGCCTCAGTGCCTCCATGGCCTGTGGTAGACACATGGCTGCTGGCTGTGCTTGTGACGTCACAGAAGCCTCAGTGCCCTATAGGCCAGTGGCAGGCTCCTGGCTGCTGGTTGTGCTTGTGAGGTCACAGTAACCTCAGTGCCTCTCATGCCAGTATCAGGCTCATGGCTGCTGGCTGTGCTTGTGAGGTCACAGCAGCCTGAATTCCTCCTAGGCCAGTGTCAGGGTCATGGCTGCTGGCTGTGCTTCTGAGGTCACAGAAGCCTGAATGCCTCCTAGGCCAGTATCAGGCTCATGGCTGCTGGCTGTGCTTGTGAGGTCACAGCAGCCTGAATGCCTCCTAGGCCAGGGTCAGGGTCATGGCTGCTGGCTGTGCTTGTGAGCTCACAGAAGCCTGAATGCCTCACAGGCCAGTGGCAGGCTCATGGCTGCTGGCTGTGCTTGTGTGGTCACAGCAGCCTCACTGCCATCTAGACCAGTGGCAGTCTCATGGCTGCTGGCTGTGCTTGTGACGTCACAGCAGCCTCAGTGTCTCCTAGGCCAGTGGGAGTCTCATGGCTGCTGGTTGTGCTTGTGAGGTCACAGCAGCCTCAGTGCCTCATAGGTTAGTGTCCATCGCCCCCTACTGGCTGTGCTTGTGAGGTCACAGCAGACTCAGGGCCTGATAGGTTATCTCCATTGTCCCCTGCTGGCTGTGTTGTGAGGTCACTGCAGCCTCAGTGCCTCCGAGGATAGTGCCATGCTGATGGCTGCTGGCTGTGCTTGTGAGGTCACAGAAGCCTGTATTCCTCCTAGGCCAGTGGCAGGCTCATGGCTGCTGGCTGTGATTGTGAGGTCACAGCAGCCTCTGTGCCTCATAGTTTACTGTCCAGCTTCCCCTGCTGGCTCTGCTTCTGAGGTCACATCAGACTCAGTGCCTCATAGTTTAGTGTCCAGCGCCCCCTGCTGGCTGTGCTTGTGAGGTCACACCAGCCTCAGTGCCTCACAGGCCAGTATCAGGCTCATGGCTGCTGGCTGTGCTTGTGAGGTCACAGAAGCCTGATTGCCTCCTAGGCCACTGGCAGGCTCATGGCTGCTGGCTGTGCTTGTGAGGTCACAGCAGCCTCAGTGCCTCAGAGGCCAGTGGCAGTCTCATGGTTGCTGGCTGTGCTTGTGAGGTCAGAGAAGCCTCAGTGCCTCCTCTGCCAGTGGCAGGCTCCTGGCTGCTGGCTGTGCTTGTGAGGTCACAGCAGCCTCAGTGCCTCAAAAGTTAGTGTCCATCGCCCCCTACTGGCTGTGCTTGTGAGGTCACAGCAGCCTCAGTGCCTCCTCTGCCAGTGTCAGGCGCATGGCCGCTGGCTGTGCTTGTGACGTCACAGCAGCCTCAGTGCCCTATAGGCCAGTATCATGCTCATCGCTGCTGGCTGTGCTTGTGAGGTCACAGCAGCCTGAATGCCTCCTAGACCAGTGTCAGGCTCCTGGCTGCTGGCTGTGCTTCTGAGGTCACAGCAGCCTCAGTGCCCTATAGGCCAGTATCATGCTCATGGCTGCTGGCTGTGCTTGTGAGGTCACAGCAACCTCAGTGCCTCATAGTTTAGTGTCCAGCGTCCCCTGCTGGCTGTGCTTGTGAGGCCACAGCAGCCTCAGAGCCTCCTAGGCCAGTGTCAGGCTCATGGTTGCTGGCTGTGCTTGTGAGGTCACAGCAGCCTCAGTGCCTCCATGGCCTGTGGTAGACACATGGCTGCTGGCTGTGCTTGTGACGTCACAGCAGCCTCAGTGCCCTATAGGCCAGTGGCAGGCTCATGGCTGCTGGTTGTGCTTGTGAGGTCACAGCATCCTCAGTGCCCTATAGGCCAGTGGCAGGCTCCTGGCTGCTGGCTGTGCTTGTGAGATCACAGCAGCCTCAGTGCCTCCTTGGCCTGTGGTAGACTCATGGCTGCTGGCTGTGCTTGTGACGTCACAGAAGCCTCAGTGCCCTATAGGCCAGTGGCAGGCTCCTGGCTGCTGGTTGTGCTTGTGAGGTCACAGCAACCTCAGTACCTCTCAGGCCAGTATCAGGCTCATGGCTGCTGGCTGTGCTTGTGAGGTCACAGCAGCCTGAATGCCTCCTAGGCCAGGGTCAGGGTCATGGCTGCTGGCTGTGCTTGTGAGCTCACAGAAGCCTGAATGCCTCACAGGCCAGTGGCAGGCTCATGGCTGCTGGCTGTGCTTGTGTGGTCACAGCAGCCTCACTGCCATCTAGACCAGTGGCAGTCTCATGGCTGCTGGCTGTGCTTGTGACGTCACAGCAGCCTCAGTGTCTCCTAGGCCAGTGGGAGTCTCATGGCTGCTGGTTGTGCTTGTGAGGTCACAGCAGCCTCAGTGCCTCATAGGTTAGTGTCCATCGCCCCCTACTGGCTGTGCTTGTGAGGTCACAGCAGACTCAGGGCCTGATAGGTTATCTCCATTGTCCCCTGCTGGCTGTGTTGTGAGGTCACTGCAGCCTCAGTGCCTCCGAGGATAGTGCCATGCTGATGGCTGCTGGCTGTGCTTGTGAGGTCACAGAAGCCTGTATTCCTCCTAGGCCAGTGGCAGGCTCATGGCTGCTGGCTGTGATTGTGAGGTCACAGCAGCCTCTGTGCCTCATAGTTTACTGTCCAGCTTCCCCTGCTGGCTCTGCTTCTGAGGTCACATCAGACTCAGTGCCTCATAGTTTAGTGTCCAGCGCCCCCTGCTGGCTGTGCTTGTGAGGTCACACCAGCCTCAGTGCCTCACAGGCCAGTATCAGGCTCATGGCTGCTGGCTGTGCTTGTGAGGTCACAGAAGCCTGATTGCCTCCTAGGCCACTGGCAGGCTCATGGCTGCTGGCTGTGCTTGTGAGGTCACAGCAGCCTCAGTGCCTCAGAGGCCAGTGGCAGTCTCATGGTTGCTGGCTGTGCTTGTGAGGTCAGAGAAGCCTCAGTGCCTCCTCTGCCAGTGGCAGGCTCCTGGCTGCTGGCTGTGCTTGTGAGGTCACAGCAGCCTCAGTGCCTCAAAAGTTAGTGTCCATCGCCCCCTACTGGCTGTGCTTGTGAGGTCACAGCAGCCTCAGTGCCTCCTCTGCCAGTGTCAGGCTCCTGGCCGCTGGCTGTGCTTGTGACGTCACAGCAGCCTCAGTGCCCTATAGGCCAGTATCATGCTCATCGCTGCTGGCTGTGCTTGTGAGGTCACAGCAGCCTGAATGCCTCCTAGACCAGTGTCAGGCTCCTGGCTGCTGGCTGTGCTTCTGAGGTCACAGCAGCCTCAGTGCCCTATAGGCCAGTATCATGCTCATGGCTGCTGGCTGTGCTTGTGAGGTCACAGCAACCTCAGTGCCTCATAGTTTAGTGTCCAGCGTCCCCTGCTGGCTGTGCTTGTGAGGCCACAGCAGCCTCAGAGCCTCCTAGGCCAGTGTCAGGCTCATGGTTGCTGGCTGTGCTTGTGAGGTCACAGCAGCCTCAGTGCCTCCATGGCCTGTGGTAGACACATGGCTGCTGGCTGTGCTTGTGACGTCACAGCAGCCTCAGTGCCCTATAGGCCAGTGGCAGGCTCATGGCTGCTGGTTGTGCTTGTGAGGTCACAGCATCCTCAGTGCCCTATAGGCCAGTGGCAGGCTCCTGGCTGCTGGCTGTGCTTGTGAGATCACAGCAGCCTCAGTGCCTCCTTGGCCTGTGGTAGACTCATGGCTGCTGGCTGTGCTTGTGACGTCACAGAAGCCTCAGTGCCCTATAGGCCAGTGGCAGGCTCCTGGCTGCTGGTTGTGCTTGTGAGGTCACAGCAACCTCAGTACCTCTCAGGCCAGTATCAGGCTCATGGCTGCTGGCTGTGCTTGTGAGGTCACAGCAGCCTGAATGCCTCCTAGGCCAGGGTCAGGGTCATGGCTGCTGGCTGTGCTTGTGAGCTCACAGAAGCCTGAATGCCTCACAGGCCAGTGGCAGGCTCATGGCTGCTGGCTGTGCTTGTGTGGTCACAGCAGCCTCACTGCCATCTAGACCAGTGGCAGTCTCATGGCTGCTGGCTGTGCTTGTGACGTCACAGCAGCCTCAGTGTCTCCTAGGCCAGTGGGAGTCTCATGGCTGCTGGTTGTGCTTGTGAGGTCACAGCAGCCTCAGTGCCTCATAGGTTAGTGTCCATCGCCCCCTACTGGCTGTGCTTGTGAGGTCACAGCAGACTCAGGGCCTGATAGGTTATCTCCATTGTCCCCTGCTGGCTGTGTTGTGAGGTCACTGCAGCCTCAGTGCCTCCGAGGATAGTGCCATGGTCATGGCTGCTGGCTGCGCTTGTGAGGTCACAGAAGCCTGTATTCCTCCTAGGCCAGTGGCAGGCTCATGGCTGCTGGCTGTGATTGTGAGGTCACAGCAGCCTCTGTGCCTCATAGTTTACTGTCCAGCTTCCCCTGCTGGCTCTGCTTCTGAGGTCACATCAGACTCAGTGCCTCATAGTTTAGTGTCCAGCGCCCCCTGCTGGCTGTGCTTGTGAGGTCACACCAGCCTCAGTGCCTCACAGGCAAGTATCAGGCTCATGGCTGCTGGCTGTGCTTGTGAGGTCACAGAAGCCTGATTGCCTCCTAGGCCAGTGGCAGGCTCATGGCTGCTGGCTGTGCTTGTGAGGTCACAGCAGCCTCAGTGCCTCACAGGCCAGTGGCAGGCTCATGGCTGCTGGCTGTGCTTGTGACGTCACACCAGCATCAGTGCCTCCTCTGCCAGTGCCATGCTCATGGCTGCTGGCTGTACTTGTGAGGTCACAGCAGCCTCAGTGCCTACTAGGCCAGTATCAGGCTCCTGGCTGCTGGCTGTGCTTGTGAGGTCACAGAAGCCTCAGTGCCTCCTAGGCCAGTGGCAGTCTCATGGCTGCTGGCTGTGCTTGTGACGTCACAGCAGCCTCAGTGCCTCCTCTGCCAGTGGCAGTCTCATGGCTGCTGGCTGTGCTTGTGAGGTCACAGCAGCCTCAGTGCCTCCTGTGCCAGTAGCAGGCTCCTGGCTGCTGGCTGTGATTGTGAGGTCACAGCAGGCTCAGTGCCTCAAAAGTTAGTGTCCATCGCCCCCTACTGGCTGTGCTTGTGAGGTCACAGCAGCCTCAGTGCCTCCTCTGCCAGTGTCAGGCCCATGGCTGCTGGCTGTGCTTGTGAGGTCACAGCAGCCTCAGTGCCCTATAGGCCAGTATCATGCTCATGGCTGCTGGCTGTGCTTGTGAGGTCACAGCAGCCTGAATGCCTCCTAGACCAGTGTCAGGCTCATGGCTGCTGGCTGTGCTTGTGAGGTCACAGCAGCCTGAATGCCTCCTAGACCAGTAGCAGGCTCATGGCTGCTGGCTATGCTTGTGAGGTCACAGCAGCCTCAGTGCCTCATAGTTTAGTGTCCAGCGTCCCCTGCTGACTGTGCTTGTGAGGCCACAGCAGCCTCAGAGCCTCCTAGGCCAGTGTCAGGCTCATGGTTGCTGGCTGTGCTTGTGAGGTCACAGCAACCACAGTGCCTCTCAGGCCAGTATCAGGCACATGGCTGCTGGCTGTGCTTGTGAGGTCACAGCAGCCTGAATGCCTCCTAGACCAGTGGCAGGCTCATGGCTGCTGGCTATGATTGTGAGGTCACAGCAGCCTCAGTGCCTCATAGATTAGTATCCAGCGTCCCCTGCTGGCTGTGCTTGTGAGGTCACAGCAGACTCAGTGCCTCATAAGTTAGTGTCCAGCGGCCCCTGCTGGCTGTGCTTGTGAGGTCACACCAGCCTCAGTGCCTCTGAGGCCAGTGGGAGTCTCATGGCTGCTGGCTGTGCTTGTGACCTCACAGCAGCCTCAGTGCCTCCTCTGCCAGTGGCAGGCTCATGGCTGCTGGCTGTGCTTGTGAGGTCACAGCAGCCTCAGTGGCTCATAGTTTAGTGTCCAGCGTCTCCTGCTGGCTCTGCTTGTGAGGTCACAGCAGACTCAGTGCCTCAAAAGTTAGTGTGCAGCGCCCCCTGCTGACTGTGCTTGTGAGGTCACAGCAGCCTCAGTGCCTCTCAGGCCAGTATCATGCTCATGGCTGCTGGCTGTGCTTGTGAGGTCACAGCAGCCTGAATGCCTCCTAGACCAGTGTCAGTCTCATGGCTGCTGGCTGTGCTTGTGAGGTCACAGAAGCCTGAATGCCTCACAGGCCAGTGGCAGGCTCATGGCAGCTGGCTGTGCTTGTGAGGTCACAGCAGCCTCAGTGCCGCATAGTTTAGTGTCCAGCGTCCCCTGCTGGCTCTGCTTGTGAGGTCAGAGAAGCCTCAGTGCCTCCTCTGCCAGTACCATGCTCATGGCTGCTGGCTGTGCTTGTGAGGTCACAGCACCCTCAGTGCCGCACAGGCCAGTGGCAGTCTCATGGCTGCTGGCTGTGCTTGTGAGGTCAGAGAAGCCTCAGTGCCTCCTCTGCCAGTGGCAGGCTCCTGGCTGCTGGCTGTGCTTGTGAGGTCACAGCAGCCTCAGTGCCTCACAAGTTAGTGTCCATCGTCCCCTACTGGCTGTGCTTGTGAGGTCACAGCAGCCTCAGTGCCTCCTCTGCCAGTGTCAGGCGCATGGCCGCTGGCTATGCTTGTGACGTCACAGCAGCCTCAGTGCCCTATAGGCCAGTATCATGCTCATGGCTGCTGGCTGTGCTTGTGAGGTCACAGCAGCCTGAATGCCTCCTAGACCAGTGTCAGGCTCCTGGCTGCTGGCTGTGCTTCTGAGGTCACAGAAGCCTGAATGCCGCCTAGGCCAGTAGCAGGCTCATGGCTGCTGGCTATGCTTGTGAGGTCACAGCAGCCTCAGTGCCTCATAGTTTAGTGTCCAGCGTCCCCTGCTGGCTGTGCTTGTGAGGCCACAGCAGCCTCAGAGCCTCCTAGGCCAGTGTCAGGCTCATGGTTGCTGGCTGTGCTTCTGAGGTCACAGCAGCCTCAGTGCCCTATAGGCCAGTATCATGCTCATGGCTGCTGGCTGTGCTTGTGAGGTCACAGCAACCTCAGTGCCTCTCAGGCCAGTATCAGGCACATGGGTGCTGGCTGTGCTTGTGAGGTCACAGCAGCCTCAGTGCCTCCATGGCCTGTGGTAGACACATGGCTGCTGGCTGTGCTTGTGACGTCACAGAAGCCTCAGTGCCCTATAGGCCAGTGGCAGGCTCCTGGCTGCTGGTTGTGCTTGTGAGGTCACAGTAACCTCAGTGCCTCTCATGCCAGTATCAGGCTCATGGCTGCTGGCTGTGCTTGTGAGGTCACAGCAGCCTGAATGCCTCCTAGGCCAGTGTCAGGCTCATGGCTGCTGGCTGTGCTTGTGAGCTCACAGAAGCCTGAATGCCTCCTAGGCCAGTGTCAGGGTCATGGCTGCTGGCTGTGCTTGTGTGGTCACAGCAGCCTCACTGCCATCTAGACCAGTGGAAGGCTCATGGCTGCTGGCTGTGCTCTTGACGTCACAGCAGCCTCAGTGTCTCCTAGGCCAGTGGCAGGCTCATGGCTGCTGGCTGTGTTTGTGAGGTCACAGCAGCCACAGTGCCTCTGAGGCCAGTGGCAGGCTCATGGCTGCTGGCTGTGCTTGTGAGGTCACAGCAGCCTCAGTGCCTCATAGGTTAGTGTCCATCGCCCCCTACTGGCTGTGCTTGTGAGCTCACAGCAGACTCAGTGTCTCCTAGGCCAATATCAGGCTCCTGGCTGCTGGCTGTGCTTGTGACGTCACAGCAGCCTCAGTGTCTCCTAGGCCCGTGGCAGTCTCATGGCTGCTGGCTGTGCTTGTGACGTCACAGCAGCCTCAGTGCCTCACAGGCCAGTATCAGGCTCATGGCTGCTGGCTCTGATTGTGAGGTCACAGCAGCCTCAGTGCCTCCTCTGTCAGTGGCAGTCTCATGGCTGCTGGCTGTGCTTGTGATGTCACAGCAGCCTCAGTGCCTCATAGGTTAGTGTCCATCGCCCCCTGCTGGCTGTGCTTGTGAGGTCACAGCAGCCTCTGTGCCTCCTCTGCCAGTGTGAGGCTCATGGCTGCTGGCTGTGCTTCTGAGGTCACAGCAGCCTCAGTGCTTCCTCTGCCAGTGCCATGCTCATGGCTGCTGGCTGTGCTTTTGAGGTCATAGCAACCTCAGTGCCTCTCAGGCCAGTATCAGGCTCATGGCTGCTGGCTGAGCTTGTGACGTCACAGCAACCTGAATGCATTCTAGGCCAGTGGCAGGCTCATGGCTGCTGGCTGTGGTTGTGAGGTCACAGCAGCCTGAGTGCCTCCTAGGCCAGTGGCAGGCTCATGGCTGCTGGCTGTGCTTGTGAGGTCACAGCAGCCTCAGTGCCTTCCAGGCCAGTATCAGGCTCACGGCTGCTGGCTGTGCTTGTGAGGTCACAGCAGCCTGAATGCCTCCTAGACCAGTGTCAGGGTCATGGCTGCTGGCTGTGCTTGTGAGGTCACAGCAGCCTCAGTGCCCTATAGGCCAGTGGCAGGCTCCTGGCTGCTGGCTGTGCTTGTGACGTCACAGAAGCCTCAGTGCCCTATAGGCCAGTGTCAGGCTCCTGGCTGCTGGTTGTGCTTGTAAGGTCACAGCAACCTCAGTGCCTCTCAGGCCAGTGGCAGGCTCATGGCTGCTGGCTGTGCTTGTGTGGTCACAGCAGCCTCACTGCCATCTAGACCAGTGGCAGGCTCATGGCTGCTGGCTGTGCTTGTGTCGTCACAGTAGCCTCAGTGTCTCCTAGGCCAGTGGGAGTCTCATGGCTGCTGGCTGTGCTTGTGAGGTCACAGCAGCCTCAGTGCCTCATAGGTTAGTGTCTATCGCCCCCTACTGGCTGTGCTTGTGAGGTCACAGCAGACTCAGGGCCTGATAGGTTATCTCTATTGTCCCCTGCTGGCTGTGCTTGTGAGGTCACAGCAGCCTCAGTGCCCTATAGGCCAGTATCATGCTCATGGCTGCTGGCTGTGCTTCTGAGGTCACAGCAGCCTCAGTGCTTCCTCTGCCAGTGCCATGCTCATGGCTGCTGGCTGTGCTTTTGAGGTCACAGCAGCCTCAGTGCCCTATAGGCCAGTATCATGCTCATGGCTGCTGGCTGTGCTTGTGAGGTCACAGCAGCCTGAATGCCTCCTAGACCAGTGTCAGGCTCATGGCTGCTGGCTGTGCTTGTGAGGTCACAGCAGCCTGAATGCCTCCTAGACCAGTAGCAGGCTCATGGCTGCTGGCTATGCTTGTGAGGTCACAGCAGCCTCAGTGCCTCATAGTTTAGTGTCCAGCGTCCCCTGCTGACTGTGCTTGTGAGGCCACAGCAGCCTCAGAGCCTCCTAGGCCAGTGTCAGGCTCATGGTTGCTGGCTGTGCTTGTGAGGTCACAGCAACCACAGTGCCTCTCAGGCCAGTATCAGGCACATGGCTGCTGGCTGTGCTTGTGAGGTCACAGCAGCCTGAATGCCTCCTAGACCAGTGGCAGGCTCATGGCTGCTGGCTATGATTGTGAGGTCACAGCAGCCTCAGTGCCTCATAGATTAGTATCCAGCGTCCCCTGCTGGCTGTGCTTGTGAGGTCACAGCAGACTCAGTGCCTCATAAGTTAGTGTCCAGCGGCCCCTGCTGGCTGTGCTTGTGAGGTCACACCAGCCTCAGTGCCTCTGAGGCCAGTGGGAGTCTCATGGCTGCTGGCTGTGCTTGTGACCTCACAGCAGCCTCAGTGCCTCCTCTGCCAGTGGCAGGCTCATGGCTGCTGGCTGTGATTGTGAGGTCACAGCAGCCTCAGTGGCTCATAGTTTAGTGTCCAGCATCCCCTGCTGGCTCTGCTTGTGAGGTCACAGCAGACTCAGTGCCTCAAAAGTTAGTGTGCAGCGCCCCCTGCTGACTGTGCTTGTGAGGTCACAGCAGCCTCAGTGCCTCTCAGGCCAGTATCATGCTCATGGCTGCTGGCTGTGCTTGTGAGGTCACAGCAGCCTGAATGCCTCCTAGACCAGTGTCAGTCTCATGGCTGCTGGCTGTGCTTCTGAGGTCACAGAAGCCTGAATGCCTCCTAGGCCAGTGGCAGGCTCATGGCAGCTGGCTGTGCTTGTGAGGTCACAGCAGCCTCAGTGCCGCATAGTTTAGTGTCCAGCGTCCCCTGCTGGCTGTGCTTGTGAGGTCAGAGAAGCCTCAGTGCCTCCTCTGCCAGTACCATGCTCATGGCTGCTGGCTGTGCTTGTGAGGTCACAGCAGCCTCAGTGCCTCACAGGCCAGTGGCAGTCTCATGGCTGCTGGCTGTGCTTGTGAGGTCAGAGAAGCCTCAGTGCCTCCTCTGCCAGTGGCAGGCTCCTGGCTGCTGGCTGTGCTTGTGAGGTCACAGCAGCCTCAGTGCCTCACAAGTTAGTGTCCATCGTCCCCTACTGGCTGTGCTTGTGAGGTCACAGCAGCCTCAGTGCCTCCTCTGCCAGTGTCAGGCTCATGGCTGCTGGCTGTGCTTGTGACGTCACAGCAGCCTCAGTGCCTCATAGTTTAGTGTCCAGCGTCCCCTGCTGGCTCTGCTTGTGAGGTCACAGCAGACTCAGTGCCTCAAAAGTTAGTGTGCAGCGCCCCCTGCTGACTGTGCTTGTGAGGTCACAGCAGCGTCAGTGCCTCTCAGGCCAGTATCATGCTCATGGCTGCTGGCTGTGCTTGTGAGGTCACAGAAGCCTGAATGCCTCCTAGGCCAGTGGCAGGCTCATGGCAGCTGGCTGGGATTGTGAGGTCACAGCAGCCTCAGTGCCGCATAGTTTAGTGTCCAGCGTCCCCTGCTGGCTCTGCTTGTGAGGTCACAGCAGACTCAGTGCCTCAGAGGCCAGTGGCAGTCTCATGGCTGCTGGCTGTGCTTGTGAGGTCAGAGAAGCCTCAGTGCCTCCTCTGCCAGTGTCAGGCCCATGGCTGCTGGCTGTGCTTGTGAGGTCACAGCAGCCTGAATGCCTCCTAGACCAGTGTCAGGCTCATGGCTGCTGGCTGTGCTTCTGAGGTCACAGAAGCCTGAATGCCTCCTAGGCCAGTAGCAGGCTCATGGCTGCTGGCTGGGATTGTGAGGTCACAGCAGCCTCAGTGCCTCATAGTTTAGTGTCCAGCGTCCCCTGCTGGCTGTGCTTGTGAGGCCACAGCAGCCTCAGAGCCTCCTAGGCCAGTGTCAGGCTCATGGTTGCTGGCTGTGCTTCTGAGGTCACAGCAACCTCAGTGCCCTATAGGCCAGTATCATGCTTATGGCTGCTGGCTGTGCTTGTGAGGTCACAGCAACCTCAGTGCCCTATAGGCCAGTGGCAGGCTCCTGGCTGCTGGCTGTGCTTGTGAGATCACAGCAGCCTCAGTGCCTCCTTGGCCTGTGGTAGACTCATGGCTGCTGGCTGTGCTTGTGAGGTCAGAGAAGCCTCAGTGCCTCCTCTGCCAGTGGTAGGCTCCTGGCTGCTGGTTGTGCTTGTGAGGTCACAGCAACCTCAGTGCCTCTCAGGCCAGTATCAGGCTCATGGCTGCTGGCTGTGCTTGTGAGCTCACAGAAGCCTGAATGCCTCACAGGCCAGTGGCAGGCTCATGGCTGCTGGCTGTGCTTGTGTGGTCACAGCAGCCTCACTGCCATCTAGACCAGTGGCAGTCTCATGGCTGCTGGCTGTGCTTGTGACGTCACAGCAGCCTCAGTGTCTCCTAGGCCAGTGGGAGTCTCATGGCTGCTGGTTGTGCTTGTGAGGTCACAGCAGCCTCAGTGCCTCATAGGTTAGTGTCCATCGTCCTCTATTGGCTGTGCTTGTGAGGTCACAGCAGACTCAGGGCCTGATAGGTTATCTCCATTGTCCCCTGCTGGCTGTGTTGTGAGGTCACTGCAGCCTCAGTGCCTCCGAGGATAGTGCCATGCTGATGGCTGCTGGCTGTGCTTGTGAGGTCACAGAAGCCTGTATTCCTCCTAGGCCAGTGGCAGGCTCATGGCTGCTGGCTGTGATTGTGAGGTCACAGCAGCCTCTGTGCCTCATAGTTTACTGTCCAGCTTCCCCTGCTGGCTCTGCTTCTGAGGTCACATCAGACTCAGTGCCTCATAGTTTAGTGTCCAGCGCCCCCTGCTGGCTGTGCTTGTGAGGTCACACCAGCCTCAGTGCCTCACAGGCAAGTATCAGGCTCATGGCTGCTGGCTGTGCTTGTGAGGTCACAGAAGCCTGATTGCCTCCTAGGCCAGTGGCAGGCTCATGGCTGCTGGCTGTGCTTGTGAGGTCACAGCAGCCTCAGTGCCTCACAGGCCAGTGGCAGGCTCATGGCTGCTGGCTGTGCTTGTGACGTCACACCAGCATCAGTGCCTCCTCTGCCAGTGCCATGCTCATGGCTGCTGGCTGTACTTGTGAGGTCACAGCAGCCTCAGTGCCTACTAGGCCAGTATCAGGCTCCTGGCTGCTGGCTGTGCTTGTGAGGTCACAGAAGCCTCAGTGCCTCCTAGGCCAGTGGCAGGCTCATGGCTACTGGCTGTGATTGTGAGGTCACAGCAGCCTCAGTGCCTCAAAGTTTAGTGTCCAGCGCTCCCTGCTGGCTGTGCTTGTGAGGTCACAGCAGCCTCAGTGCCCCTCAGGCCAGTATCATGCTCATGGCTGCTGGCTGTGCTTGTGAGATCACAGCAGCCTGAATGCCTCCTAGACCAGTGTCAGGGTCATGGCTGCTGGCTGTACTTCTGAGGTCACAGAAGCCTGAATGCCTCCTAGGCCAGTGGCAGGCTCATGGCAGCTGGCTGGGATTGTGAGGTCACAGCAGCCTCAGTGCCGCATAGTTTAGTGTCCAGCGTCCCCTGCTGGCTCTGCTTGTGAGGTCACAGCAGCCTCAGTGCCTCTGAGGCCAGTGGCAGTCTCATGGCTGCTGGCTGTGCTTGTGAGGTCACAGAAGCCTCAGTGCCTCTGAGGCCAGTGGCAGTCTCATGGCTGCTGGCTGTGCTTGTGACGTCACAGCAGCCTCAGTGCCTCCTCTGCCAGTGGCAGTCTCATGGCTGCTGGCTGTGCTTGTGAGGTCAGAGAAGCCTCAGTGCCTCCTCTGCCAGTAGCAGGCTCCTGGCTGCTGGCTGTGATTGTGAGGTCACAGCAGCCTCAGTGCCTCAAAAGTTAGTGTCCATCGCCCCCTACTGGCTGTGCTTGTGAGGTCACAGCAGCCTCAGTGCCTCCTCTGCCAGTGTCAGGCCCATGGCTGCTGGCTGTGCTTCTGAGGTCACAGCAGCCTCAGTGCCCTATAGGCCAGTATCATGCTCATGGCTGCTGGCTGTGCTTCTGAGGTCACAGCAGCCTGAATGCCTCCTAGACCAGTGTCAGGCTCATGGCTGCTGGCTGTGCTTCTGAGGTCACAGAAGCCTGAATGCCTCCTAGACCAGTAGCAGGCTCATGGCTGCTGGCTATGCTTGTGAGGCCACAGCAGCCTCAGTGCCTCATAGTTTAGTGTCCAGCGTTCCCTGCTGACTGTGCTTGTGAGGCCACAGCAGCCTCAGTGCCCTATAGGCCAGTGGCAGGCTCATGGTTGCTGGCTGTGCTTGTGAGGTCACAGCAACCACAGTGCCTCTCAGGCCAGTATCAGGCACATGGCTGCTGGCTGTGCTTGTGAGGTCACAGAAACCTGAATGCCTCCTAGACCAGTGGCAGGCTCATGGCTGCTGGCTATGATTGTGAGGTCACAGCAGCCTCAGTGCCTCATAGTTTAGTATCCAGCGTCCCCTGCTGGCTGTGCTTGTGAGGTCACAGCAGACTCAGTGCCTCATAAGTTAGTGTCCAGCGGGCCCTGCTGGCTGTGCTTGTGAGGTCACACCAGCCTCAGTGCCTCTGAGGCCAGTGGGAGTCTCATGGCTGCTGGCTGTGCTTGTGACGTCACAGCAGCCTCAGTGCCTCCTAGGCCAGTGGCAGGCTCATGGCTGCTGGCTGTGATTGTGAGGTCACAGCAGCCTCAGTGGCTCATAGTTTAGTGTCCAGCGTCCCCTGCTGGCTCTGCTTGTGAGGTCACAGCAGACTCAGTGCCTCAAAAGTTAGTGTGCAGCGCCCCCTGCTGACTGTGCTTGTGAGGTCACAGCAGCCTCAGTGCCTCTCAGGCCAGTATCATGCTTATGGCTGCTGGCTGTGCTTGTGAGGTCACAGCAGCCTGAATGCCTCCTAGACCAGTGTCAGTCTCATGGCTGCTGGCTGTGCCTCTGAGGTCACAGAAGCCTGAATGCCTCCTAGGCCAGTGGCAGGCTCATGGCAGCTGGGTGTGCTTGTGAGGTCACAGCAGCCTCAGTGCCGCATAGTTTAGTGTCCAGCGTCCCCTGCTGGCTCTGCTTGTGAGGTCAGAGAAGCCTCAGTGCCTCCTCTGCCATTACCATGCTCATGGCTGCTGGCTGTGCTTGTGAGGTCACAGCAGCCTCAGTGCCTCAGAGGCCAGTGGCAGTCTCATGGCTGCTGGCTGTGCTTGTGAGGTCAGAGAAGCCTCAGTGCCTCCTCTGCCAGTGTCAGGCTCCTGGCTGCTGGCTGTGCTTGTGAGGTCACAGCAGCCTCAGTGCCTCACAAGTTAGTGTCCATCGTCCCCTACTGGCTGTGCTTGTGAGGTCACAGCAGCCTCAGTGCCTCCTCTGCCAGTGTCAGGCGCATGGCCGCTGGCTGTGCTTGTGACGTCACAGCAGCCTCAGTGCCCTATAGGCCAGTATCATGCTCATGGCTGCTGGCTGTGCTTGTGAGGTCACAGCAGCCTGAATGCCTCCTAGACCAGTGTCAGGCTCATGGCTGCTGGCTGTGCTTGTGAGGTCACACAAGCCTGAATGCCTCCTAGGCCAGTATCAGGCTCATGGCTACTGGCTGTGCTTGTGAGGTCACAGCAGCCTCTGTGCCTCATAGTTTAGTGTTCAGCGTCCCCTGCTGGCTGTGCTTGTGAGGTCACTGCAGACTCAGTGCCTGCTAGGTTATCTCCAGTGCCCCTACTGGCTGTGCTTGTGAGGTCACAGCAGCCTCAGTGCCTCCTAGGCCAGTGGCAGGCTCATGGCTGATGGCTATGCTTGTGAGGTCACAGCAGCCTCAGTGCCTCATAGTTTAGTGTCCAGCGTCCCCTGCTGGCTCTGCTTGTGAGGTCACAGCAGACTCATTGCCTCAAAAGTTAGTGTGCAGCGTCCCCTGCTGACTGTGCTTGTGAGGTCACAGCAGCGTCAGTGCCTCTCAGGCCAGTATCATGCTCATGGCTGCTGGCTGTGCTTGTGAGGTCACAGAAGCCTGAATGCCTCCTAGGCCAGCGGCAGGCTCATGGCAGCTGGCTGTGCTTGTGACGTCACAGCAGCCTCAGTGCCGCATAGTTTAGTGTCCAGCGTCCCCTGCTGGCTGTGCTTGTGAGGTCACAGCAGACTCAGTGGCTCAGAGGCCAGTGGCAGTATCATGGCTGCTGGCTGTGCTTGTGAGGTCAGAGAAGCCTCAGTGCCTCCTCTGCCAGTGCCATGCTCATGGCTGCTGGCTGTGCTTGTGAGATCACAGCAGCCTCAGTGCCTCCTCTGCCAGTGCCATGCTCATGGCTGCTTGCTGTGCTTGTGAGGTCACAGCAGCCTCAGTTCCTCATAGCTTAGTGTCCAGCGCCCCCTGCTGGCTGTGCTTGTGAGGTCACAGCAGCCTCAGTGCCTCCCAGGCCAATATCAGGCTCCTGGTTGCTGGCTCTGCTTGCAAGGTCACAGAAGCCTGAGTGCCTCCTAGGCCCGTGGCAGGCTCATGGCTGCTAGCTGTGCTTGTGAGGGCACAGCAGCCTCAGTGCCTCACAGGCCAGTGGCAGTCTCATGGCTGCTGGCTGTGCTTGTGAGGTCACAGCAGCCTGAATGCCTCCTAGACCAGTGTCAGGCTCATGGCTGCTGGCTGTGCTTCTGAGGTCACAGAAGCCTGAATGCCTCCTAGACCAGTAGCAGGCTCATGGCTGCTGGCTATGCTTGTGAGGTCACAGCAGCCTCAGTGCCTCATAGTTTAGTGTCCAGCGTTCCCTGCTGACTGTGCTTGTGAGGCCACAGCAGCCTCAGAGCCTCCTAGGCCAGTGTCAGGCTCATGGTTGCTGGCTGTGCTTGTGAGGTCACAGCAACCACAGTGCCTCTCAGGCCAGTATCAGGCACATGGCTGCTGGCTGTGCTTGTGAGGTCACAGCAGCCTGAATGCCTCCTAGACCAGTGGCAGGCTCATGGCTGCTGGCTATGATTGTGAGGTCACAGCAGCCTCAGTGCCTCATAGTTTAGTATCCAGCGTCCCCTGCTGGCTGTGATTGTGAGGTCACAGCAGACTCAGTGCCTCAAAAGTTAGTGTGCAGCGCCCCCTGCTGACTGTGCTTGTGAGGTCACAGCAGCATCAGTGCCTCTCAGGCCAGTATCATGCTCATGGCTGCTGGCTGTGCTTGTGAGGTCACAGAAGCCTGAATGCCTCCTAGGCCAGTGGCAGGCTCATGGCTGCTGGCTGGGATTGTGAGGTCACAGCAGCCTCAGTGCCGCATAGTTTAGTGTCCAGCGTCCCCTGCTGGCTGTGCTTGTGAGGTCACAGCAGCCTCAGTGCCCCTCAGGCCAGTATCATGCTCATGGCTGCTGGCTGTGCTTGTGAGGTCACAGCAGCCTGAATACCTCCTAGACCAGTGTCAGGGTCATGGCTGCTGGCTGTGCTTGTGAGGTCACAGCAGCCTCAGTGCCTCACAAGTTAGTGTCCATCGTCCCCTACTAGCTGTGCTTGTGAGGTCACAGCAGCCTCAGTGCCTCCTCTGCCAGTGTCAGGCCCATGGCTGCTGGCTGTGCTTGTGAGGTCACAGCAGCCTGAATGCCTCCTAGACCAGTGTCAGGCTCATGGCTGCTGGCTGTGCTTCTGAGGTCACAGAAGCGTGATTGCCTCCTATGCCAGTAGCAGGCTCATGGCTGCTGGCTGGGATTGTGAGGTCACAGCAGCCTCAGTGCCTCATAGTTTAGTGTCCAGCGTCCCCTGCTGGCTGTGCTTGTGAGGCCACAGCAGCCTCAGAGCCTCCTAGGCCAGTGTCAGGCTCATGGTTGCTGGCTGTGCTTTTGAGGTCACAGCAGCCTCAGTGCCCTATAGGCCAGTATCATGCTCATGGCTGCTGGCTGTGCTTGTGAGGTCACAGCAACCTCAGTGCCTCTCAGGCCAGTGTCAGGCACATGGCTGCTGGCTGTGCTTTTGAGGTCACAGCAGCCTCAGTGCCCTATAGGCCAGTATCTGGCACATGGCCGCTGGCTGTGCTTGTGACGTCACAGCAGCCTCAGTGCCCTATAGGCCTGTATCATGCTCATGGCTGCTGGCTGTGCTTGTGAGGTCACAGCAGCCTGAATGCCTCCTAGACCAGTGTCAGGCTCATGGCTGCTGGCTGTGCTTCTGAGGTCACAGAAGCCTGAATGCCGCCTAGGCCAGTAGCAGGCTCATGGGTGCTGGCTATGCTTGTGAGGTCACAGCAGCCTGAATGCCTCCTAGACCAGTGTCAGGCTCATGGCTGCTGGCTGTGCTTCTGAGGTCACAGAAGCCTGAATGCCGCCTAGGCCAGTAGCAGGCTCATGGCTGCTGGCTATGCTTGTGAGGTCACAGCAGCCTCAGTGCCTCATAGTTTAGTGTCCAGCGTCCCCTGCTGGCTCTGCTTGTGAGGCCACAGCAGCCTCAGAGCCTCCTAGGCCAGTGTCAGGCTCATGGTTGCTGGCTGTGCTTCTGAGGTCACAGCAGCCTCAGTGCCGTATAGGCCAGTATCATGCTCATGGCTGCTGGCTGTGCTTGTGAGGTCACAGCAACCTCAGTGCCTCTCAGGCCAGTATCAGGCACATGGGTGCTGGCTGTGCTTGTGAGGTCACAGCAGCCTCAGTGCCTCCATGGCCTGTGGTAGACACATGGCTGCTGGCTGTGGTTGTGACGTCACAGAAGCCTCAGTGCCCTATAGGCCAGTGGCAGGCTCCTGGCTGCTGGCTGTGCTTGTGAGGTCACAGCAGCCTCAGTGCCTCTCAGGCCAGTGGGAGTCTCATGGCTGCTGGTTGTGCTTGTGAGGTCACAGCAGCCTCAGTGCCTCATAGGTTAGTGTCCATCGCCCCCTACTGGCTGTGCTTGTGAGGTCACAGCAGACTCAGGGCCTGATAGGTTATCTCCATTGTCCCCTGCTGGCTGTGTTGTGAGGTCACTGCAGCCTCAGTGCCTCCGAGGATAGTGCCATGCTCATGGCTGCTGGCTGTGCTTGTGAGGTCACAGAAGCCTGTATTCTTCCTAGGCCAGTGGCAGGCTCATGGCTGCTGGCTGTGATTGTGAGGTCACAGCAGCCTCTGTGCCTCATAGTTTACTGTCCAGCTTCCCCTGCTGGCTCTGCTTCTGAGGTCACATCAGACTCAGTGCCTCATAGTTTAGTGTCCAGCGCCCCCTGCTGGCTGTGCTTGTGAGGTCACACCAGCCTCAGTGCCTCACAGGCAAGTATCAGGCTCATGGCTGCTGGCTGTGCTTGTGAGGTCACAGAAGCCTGATTGCCTCCTAGGCCAGTGGCAGGCTCATGGCTGCTGGCTGTGCTTGTGAGGTCACAGCAGCCTCAGTGCCTCACAGGCCAGTGGCAGGCTCATGGCTGCTGGCTGTGCTTGTGACGTCACACCAGCATCAGTGCCTCCTCTGCCAGTGCCATGCTCATGGCTGCTGGCTGTACTTGTGAGGTCACAGCAGCCTCAGTGCCTACTAGGCCAGTATCAGGCTCCTGGCTGCTGGCTGTGCTTGTGAGGTCACAGAAGCCTCAGTGCCTCCTAGGCCAGTGGCAGGCTCATGGCTACTGGCTGTGATTGTGAGGTCACAGCAGCCTCAGTGCCTCAAAGTTTAGTGTCCAGCGCTCCCTGCTGGCTGTGCTTGTGAGGTCACAGCAGCCTGAATGCCTCCTAGACCAGTGTCAGGATCATGGCTGCTGGCTGTACTTCTGAGGTCACAGAAGCCTGAATGCCTCCTAGGCCAGTGGCAGGCTCATGGCAGCTGGCTGGGATTGTGAAGTCACAGCAGCCTCAGTGCCGCATAGTTTAGTGTCCAGCGTCCCCTGCTGGCTGTGCTTGTGAGGTCACAGCAGCCTCAGTGCCTCTGAGGCCAGTGGCAGTCTCATGGCTGCTGGCTGTGCTTGTGAGGTCACAGAAGCCTCAGTGCCTCTGAGGCCAGTGGCAGTCTCATGGCTGCTGGCTGTGCTTGTGACGTCACAGCAGCCTCAGTGCCTCCTCTGCCAGTGGCAGTCTCATGGCTGCTGGCTGTGCTTGTGAGGTCAGAGAAGCCTCAGTGCCTCCTCTGCCAGTAGCAGGCTCCTGGCTGCTGGCTGTGATTGTGAGGTCACAGCAGCCTCAGTGCCCTATAGGCCAGTATCATGCTCATGGCTGCTGGCTGTGCTTGTGAGGTCACAGCAGCCTCAGTGCCCTATAGGCCAGTGGCAGGCTCATGGCTGCTGGCTGTGCTTCTGAGGTCACAGAAGCCTGAATGCCTCCTAGACCAGTAGCAGGCTCATGGCTGCTGGCTATGCTTGTGAGGTCACAGCAGCCTCAGTGCCTCATAGTTTAGTGTCCAGCGTTCCCTGCTGACTGTGCTTGTGAGGCCACAGCAGCCTCAGAGCCTCCTAGGCCAGTGGCAGGCTCATGGTTGCTGGCTGTGCTTGTGAGGTCACAGCAACCACAGTGCCCTATAGGCCAGTATCAGGCTCATGGCTGCTGGCTGTGCTTGTGAGGTCACAGCAGCCTGAATGCCTCCTAGACCAGTGGCAGGCTCATGGCTGCTGGCTATGATTGTGAGGTCACAGCAGCCTCAGTGCCTCATAGTTTAGTATCCAGCGTCCCCTGCTGGCTGTGCTTGTGAGGTCACAGCAGACTCAGTGCCTCATAAGTTAGTGTGCAGCGCCCCCTGCTGGCTGTGCTTGTGAGGTCACACCAGCCTCAGTGCCTCTGAGGCCAGTGGGAGTCTCATGGCTGCTGACTGTGCTTGTGACGTCACAGCAGCCTCAGTGCCTCCTAGGCCCGTGGCAGGCTCATGGCTGCTGGCTGTGATTGTGAGGTCACAGCAGCCTCAGTGCCTCATAGTTTAGTGTCCAGCGTCCCCTGCTGACTGTGCTTGTGAGGTCACAGCAGCCTCAGTGCCTCTCAGGCCAGTATCATGCTCATGGCTGCTGGCTGTGCTTGTGAGGTCACAGCAGCCTGAATGCCTCCTAGACCAGTGTCAGTCTCATGGCTGCTGGCTGTGCTTCTGAGGTCACAGCAGCCTGAATGCCTCCTAGGCCAGTGGCAGGCTCATGGCAGCTGGCTGTGCTTGTGAGGTCACAGCAGCCTCAGTGCCGCATAGTTTAGTGTCCAGCATCCCCTGCTGGCTCTGCTTGTGAGGTCAGAGAAGCCTCAGTGCCTCCTCTGCCAGTACCATGCTCATGGCTGCTGGCTGTGCTTGTGAGGTCACAGCAGCCTCAGTGCCTCAGAGGCCAGTGGCAGTCTCATGGCTGCTGGCTGTGCTTGTGAGGTCAGAGAAGCCTCAGTGCCTCCTCTGCCAGTGGCAGGCTCCTGGCTGCTGGCTGTGCTTGTGAGGTCACAGCAGCCTCAGTGCCTCCTCTGCCAGTGGCAGGCTCATGGCTGCTGGCTGTGATTGTGAGGTCACAGCAGCCTCAGTGCCTCATAGTTTAGTGTCCAGCGTCCCCTGCTGTCTCTGCTTGTGAGGTCACAGCAGACTCAGTGCCTCAAAAGTTAGTGTGCAGCGCCCCCTGCTGACTGTGCTTGTGAGGTCACAGCAGCCTCAGTGCCTCTCAGGCCAGTATCATGCTCATGGCTGCTGGCTGTGCTTGTGAGGTCACAGCAGCCTGAATGCCTCCTAGGCCAGTGGCAGGCTCATGGCAGCTGGCTGGGATTGTGAGGTAACAGCAGCCTCAGTGCCGCATAGTTTAGTGTCCAGCGTCCCCTGCTGGCTCTGCTTGTGAGGTCACAGCAGACTCAGTGCCTCAGAGGCCAGTGGCAGTCTCATGGCTGCTGGCTGTGCTTGTGAGGTCAGAGAAGCCTCAGTGCCTCCTCTGCCAGTGGCAGGCTCCTGGCTGCTGGCTGTGCTTGTGAGGTCACAGCAGCCTCAGTGCCTCACAAGTTAGTGTCCATCGCCCCCTACTGGCTGTGCTTGTGAGGTCACAGCAGCCTCAGTGCCTCCTCTGCCAGTGTCAGGCCCATGGCTGCTGGCTGTGCTTGTGATGTCACAGCAGCCTGAATGCCTCCTAGACCAGTGTCAGGCTCATGGCTGCTGGCTGGGATTGTGAGGTCACAGAAGCCTGAATGCCTCCTAGGCCAGTAGCAGGCTCATGGCTGCTGGCTGGGATTGTGAGGTCACAGCAGCCTCAGTGCCTCATAGTTTAGTGTCCAGCGTCCCCTGCTGGCTGTGCTTGTGAGGCCACAGCAGCCTCAGAGCCTCCTAGGCCAGTGTCAGGCTCATGGTTGCTGGCTGTGCTTGTGAGGTCACAGCAGACTCAGTGCCTCCATGGCCTGTGGTAGACACATGGCTGCTGGCTGTGCTTGTGACATCACAGAAGCCTCAGTGCCCTATAGGCCAGTGGCAGGCTCCTGGCTGCTGGCTGTGCTTGTGAGGTCACAGCAGCCTCAGTGCCCTATAGGCCAGTGGCAGGCTCATGGCTGCTGGTTGTGCTTGTGAGGTCACAGCATCCTCAGTGCCCTATAGGCCAGTGGCAGGCTCCTGGCTGCTGGCTGTGCTTGTGAGATCACAGCAGCCTCAGTGCCTCCTTGGCCTGTGATAGACTCATGGCTGCTGGCTGTGTTTGTGACGTCACAGAAGCCTCAGTGCCCTATAGGCCAGTGGCAGGGTCCTGGCTGCTGGTTGTGCTTGTGAGGTCACAGCAACCTCAGTGCCTCTCAGGCCAGTATCAGGCTCATGGCTGCTGGCTGTGCTTGTGAGGTCACAGCAGCCTGAATGCCTCCTAGGCCAGTGTCAGGGTCATGGCTGCTGGCTGTGCTTGTGAGGTCACAGAAGCCTGAATGCCTCACAGGCCAGTGGCAGGCTCATGGCTGCTGGCTGTGCTTGTGACGTCACAGCAGCCTCAGTGTCTCCTAGGCCAGTGGGAGTCTCATGGCTGCTGGTTGTGCTTGTGAGGTCACAGCAGCCTCAGTGCCTCATAGGTTGGTGTCCATCGCCCCCTACTGGCTGTGCTTGTGAGGTCACAGCAGACTCAGGGCCTGATAGGTTATCTCCATTGTCCCCTGCTGGCTGTGTTGTGAATTCACTGCAGCCTCAGTGCCTCCGAGGATAGTGCCATGCTGATGGCTGCTGGCTGTGCTTGTGAGGTCACAGAAGCCTGTATTCCTCCTAGGCCAGTGGCAGGCTCATGGCTGCTGGCTGTGATTGTGAGGTCACAGCAGCCTCTGTGCCTCATAGTTTACTGTCCAGCTTCCCCTGCTGGCTCTGCTTCTGAGGTCACATCAGACTCAGTGCCTCACAGGCAAGTATCAGGCTCATGGCTGCTGGCTGTGCTTGTGAGGTCACAGAAGCCTGATTGCCTCCTAGGCCAGTGGCAGGCTCATGGCTGCTGGCTGTGCTTGTGAGGTCACAGCAGCCTCAGTGCCTCACAGGCCAGTGGCAGGCTCATGGCTGCTGGCTGTGCTTGTGACGTCACACCAGCATCAGTGCCTCCTCTGCCAGTGCCATGCTCATGGCTGCTGGTTGTACTTGTGAGGTCACAGCAGCCTCAGTGCCTACTAGGCCAGTATCAGGCTCCTGGCTGCTGGCTGTGATTGTGAGGTCACAGAAGCCTCAGTGCCTCCTAGGCCAGTGGCAGGCTCATGGCTACTGGCTGTGATTGTGAGGTCACAGCAGCCTCAGTGCCTCATAGGTTAGTGTCCAGCGCTCCCTGCTGGCTGTGCTTGTGAGGTCACAGCAGCCTCAGTGCCCCTCAGGCCAGTATCATGCTCATGGCTGCTGGCTGTGCTTGTGAGATCACAGCAGCCTGAATGCCTCCTAGACCAGTGTCAGGGTCATGGCTGCTGGCTGTACTTCTGAGGTCACAGAAGCCTGAATGCCTCCTAGGCCAGTGGCAGGCTCATGGCAGCTGGCTGGGATTGTGAGGTCACAGCAGCCTCAGTGCCGCATAGTTTAGTGTCCAGCGTCCCCTGCTGGCTCTGCTTGTGAGGTCACAGCAGACTCAGTGCCTCTGAGGCCAGTGGCAGTCTCATGGCTGCTGGCTGTGCTTGTGAGGTCACAGAAGCCTCAGTGCCTCTGAGGCCAGTGGCAGTCTCATGGCTGCTGGCTGTGCTTGTGACGTCACAGCAGCCTCAGTGCCTCCTCTGCCAGTGGCAGTCTCATGGCTGCTGGCTGTGCTTGTGAGGTCAGAGAAGCCTCAGTGCCTCCTCTGCCAGTAGCAGGCTCCTGGCTGCTGGCTGTGATTGTGAGGTCACAGCAGCCTCAGTGCCTCAAAAGTTAGTGTCCATCGCCCCCTACTGACTGTGCTTGTGAGGTCACAGCAGCCTCAGTGCCTCCTCTGCCAGTGTCAGGCCCATGGCTGCTGGCTGTGCTTCTGAGGTCACAGCAGCCTCAGTGCCCTATAGGCCAGTATCATGCTCATGGCTGCTGGCTGTGCTTGTGAGGTCACAGCAGCCTGAATGCCTCCTAGACCAGTGTCAGGCTCATGGCTGCTGGCTGTGCTTCTGAGGTCACAGAAGCCTGAATGCCTCCTAGACCAGTAGCAGGCTCATGGCTGCTGGCTATGCTTGTGAGGTCACAGCAGCCTCAGTGCCTCATAGTTTAGTGTCCAGCGTTCCCTGCTGACTGTGCTTGTGAGGCCACAGCAGCCTCAGAGCCTCCTAGGCCAGTGTCATGCTCATGGTTGCTGGCTGTGCTTGTGAGGTCACAGCAACCACAGTGCCTCTCAGGCCAGTGGCAGGCTCCTGGCTGCTGGCTGTGCTTGTGAGGTCACAGAAACCTGAATGCCTCCTAGACCAGTGGCAGGCTCATGGCTGCTGGCTATGATTGTGAGGTCACAGCAGCCTCAGTGCCTCATAGTTTAGTATCCAGCGTCCCCTGCTGGCTGTGCTTGTGAGGTCACAGCAGACTCAGTGCCTCATAAGTTAGTGTGCAGCGGCCCCTGCTGGCTGTGCTTGTGAGGTCACACCAGCCTCAGTGCCTCTGAGGCCAGTGAGAGTCTCATGGCTGCTGGCTGTGCTTGTGACGTCACAGCAGCCTCAGTGCCTCCTAGGCCAGTGGCAGGCTCATGGCTGCTGGCTGTGATTGTGAGGTCACAGCAGCCTCAGTGGCTCATAGTTTAGTGTCCAGCGTCCCCTGCTGGCTCTGCTTGTGAGGTCACAGCAGACTCAGTGCCTCAAAAGTTAGTGTGCAGCGCCCCCTGCTGACTGTGCTTGTGAGGTCACAGCAGCCTCAGTGCCTCTCAGGCCAGTATCATGCTTATGGCTGCTGGCTGTGCTTGTGAGGTCACAGAAGCCTGAATGCCTCCTAGACCAGTGTCAGTCTCATGGCTGCTGGCTGTGCCTCTGAGGTCACAGAAGCCTGAATGCCTCCTAGGCCAGTGGCAGGCTCATGGCTGCTGGCTGTGCTTGTGAGGTCACAGCAGCCTCAGTGCCGCATAGTTTAGTGTCCAGCGTCCCCTGCTGGCTCTGCTTGTGAGGTCAGAGAAGCCTCAGTGCCTCCTCTGCCATTACCATGCTCATGGCTGCTGGCTGTGCTTGTGAGGTCACAGCAGCCTCAGTGCCTCAGAGGCCAGTGGCAGTCTCATGGCTGCTGGCTGTGCTTGTGAGGTCACACCAGCCTCAGTGCCTCCTCTGCCAGTGGCAGGCTCCTGGCTGCTGGCTGTGGTTGTGAGGTCACAGCAGCCTCAGTGCCTCACAAGTTAGTGTCCATCGTCCCCTACTGGCTGTGCTTGTGAGGTCACAGCAGCCTCAGTGCCTCCTCTGCCAGTGTCAGGCGCATGGCCGCTGGCTGTGCTTGTGACGTCACAGCAGCCTCAGTGCCCTATAGGCCAGTATCATGCTCATGGCTGCTGGCTGTGCTTGTGAGGTCACAGCAGCCTGAATGCCTCCTAGACCAGTGTCAGGCTCCTGGCTGCTGGCTGTGCTTGTAAGGTCACAGCAGCCTCTGTGCCTCATAGTTTAGTGTTCAGCGTCCCCTGCTGGCTGTGCTTGTGAGGTCACTGCAGACTCAGTGCCTGCTAGGTTATCTCCAGTGCCCCTGCTGGCTGTGCTTGTGAGGTCACAGCAGCCTCAGTGCCTCCTAGGCCAGTGGCAGGCTCATGGCTGATGGCTATGCTTGTGAGGTCACAGCAGCCTCAGTGCCTCATAGTTTAGTGTCCAGCGTCCCCTGCTGGCTCTGCTTGTGAGGTCACAGCAGACTCATTGCCTCAAAAGTTAGTGTGCAGCGTCCCCTGCTGACTGTGCTTGTGAGGTCACAGCAGCGTCAGTGCCTCTCAGGCCAGTATCATGCTCATGGCTGCTGGCTGTGCTTGTGAGGTCACAGCAGCCTGAATGCCTCCTAGACCAGTGGCAGGCTCATGGCTGCTGGCTATGATTGTGAGGTCACAGCAGCCTCAGTGCCTCATAGTTTAGTGTCCAGCGTCCCCTGCTGGCTGTGCTTGTGAGGTCACACCAGCCTCAGTGCCTCATAAGTTAGTGTCCAGCGCCCCCTGCTGGCTGTGCTTGTGAGGTCACACCAGCCTCAGTGCCTCTGGGGCCAGCATCAGGCTCATGGCTGCTGGCTGTGCTTGTGAGGTCACAGAAGCCTCAGTGCCTCTGAGGCCAGTGGCAGGCTCATGGCTGCTGGCTGTGCTTGTGAGGTCACAGCAGCCTCAGTGCCTCCTAGGCCAGTGGCAGGCTCATGGCTGCTGGCTGTGATTGTGAGGTCACAGCAGCCTCAGTGCCTCATAGTTTAGTGTCCAGCGTCCCCTGCTGGCTCTGCTTGTGAGGTCACAGCAGACTCAGTGCCTCAAAAGTTAGTGTGCAGCGCCCCCTGCTGACTGTGCTTGTGAGGTCACAGCAGCCTCAGTGCCTCACAGGCCAGTATCATGCTCATGGCTGCTGGCTGTGCTTTTGAGGTCACAGCAGCCTGAATGCCTCCTAGACCAGTGTCAGGGTCATGGCTGCTGGCTGTGCTTCTGAGGTTACAGTAGCCTGAATGTCTCCTAGGCCAGTGGCAGGCTCATGGCAGCTGGCTGGGATTGTGAGGTCACAGCAGCCTCAGTGCCGCATAGTTTAGTGTCCAGCGTCCCCTGCTGGCTCTGCTTGTGAGGTCACAGCAGACTCAGTGCCTCTGAGGCCAGTGGCAGTCTCATGGCTGCTGGCTGTGCTTGTGAGGTCACAGAAGCCTCAGTGCCTCCTCTGCCAGTGGCAGTCTCATGGCTGCTGGCTGTGCTTGTGACGTCACAGTAGCCTCAGTGCCTCTGAGGCCAGTGGCAGTCTCATGGCTGCTGGCTGTGCTTGGGAGGTCACAGAAGCCTCAGTGCCTCCTCTGCCAGTGGCAGTCTCATGGCTGCTGGCTGTGCTTGTGATGTCACAGCAGCCTCAGTGCCTCCTAGGTTAGTGTCCATCGCCCCCTACTGGCTGTGCTTGTGAGGTCACAGCAGCCGCAGTGCCTCAAAGGTTAGTGTCCAGCGCTCCCTGCTGGCTCTGCTTGTGAGGTCACAGCAGACACAGTGCCTCAGAAGTTAGTGTCCAGCGCCCCCTGCTGGCTCTGCGTGTGAGGTCACAGCAGACTCAGTGCCTCCTCTGCCAGTGCCATGCTCATGGCTGCTGGCTGTGCTTCTGAGATCACAGCAGCCTCAGTGCCTCCTCTGCCAGTGCCATGCTCATGGCTGCTTGCTGTGCTTGTGAGGTCACAGCAGCCTCAGTTCCTCATAGCTTAGTGTCCAGCGCCCCCTGCTGGCTGTGATTGTGAGGTCACAGCAGACTCAGTGCCTCATAGGTAAGTGTCCAGCGCCCCCTCCTGGCTGTGCTTGTGAGGTCACAGCAGCCTCAGTGCCTCCTCTGCCAGTGCCATGCTCATGGCTGCTGGCTGTGCTTGTGAGGTCACAGCAGCCTCAGTGCCGCATAGTTTAGTGTCCAGCGTCCCCTGCTGGCTCTGCTTGTGAGGTCACAGCAGACTCAGTGCCTCAGAGGCCAGTGGGAGTCTCATGGCTGCTGGCTGTGCTTGTGAGGTCAGAGAAGCCTCAGTGCCTCCTCTGCCAGTGTCAGGCGCATGGCCGCTGGCTGTGCTTGTGAGGTCACACCAGCCTCAGTGCCCTATAGGCCAGTATCATGCTCATGGCTGCTGGCTGTGCTTGTGAGGTCACAGCAGCCTGAATGCCTCCTAGACCAGTGTCAGGCTCATGGCTTCTGGCTGTGCTTCTGAGGTCACAGAAGCCTGAATGCCTCCTAGGCCAGTAGCAGGCTCATGGCTGCTGGCTATGCTTGTGAGGCCACAGCAGCCTCAGAGCCTTCTAGGCCAGTGTCAGGCTCATGGTTGCTGGCTGTGCTTCTGAGGTCACACCAGCCTCAGTGCCGTATAGGCCAGTATCATGCTCATGGCTGCTGGCTGTGCTTGTGAGGTCACAGCAACCTCAGTGCCTCTCAGGCCAGTATCAGGCACATGGCTGCTGGCTGTGCTTGTGAGGTCACAGCAGCCTCAGTGCCTACTAGGCCTGTGGTAGACTCATGGCTGCTGGCTGTGCTTGTGACGTCACAGAAGCCTCAGTGCCCTATAGGCCAGTGGCAGGCTCCTGGCTGCTGGTTGTGCTTGTGAGGTCACAGCAACCTCAGTGCCTCTCATGCCAGTATCAGGCTCATGGCTGCTGGCTGTGCTTTTGAGATCACAGCAGCCTGAATGCCTCCTAGACCAGTGTCAGGGTCATGGCTGCTGGCTGTGCTTGTGAGGTCACAGCAGCCTGAATGCCTCCTAGGCCAGTGGCAGGCTCATGGCTGCTGGCTGTGCTTCTGAGGTCACAGCAGCCTCACTGCCATCTAGACCATTGGAAGGCTCATGGCTGCTGGCTGTGCTTGTGACGTCACAGCAACCTCAGTGTCTCCTAGGCCAATATCAGGCTCCTGGCTGCTGGCTGTGCTTGTGAGGTCACAGCAGCCTCAGTGCCTCTGAGGCCAGTGGGAGTCTCATGGCTGCTGGCTGTGCTTGTGAGGTCACAGCAGCCTCAGTGCCTCATAGGTTGGTGTCCATCGCCCCCTGCTGACTGTGCTTGTGAGGTCACAGCAGCCTCAGTGCCTCACAGGCCATTATCAGGCTCATGGCTGCTGGCTCTGATTGTGAGGTCACAGCAGCCTCAGTGCCTCCTCTGCCACTGGCAGTCTCATGGCTGCTGGCTGTGCTTGTGATGTCACAGCAGCCTCAGTGCCTCCTAGGTTAGTGTCCATCGCCCCCTACTGGCTGTGCTTGTGAGGTCTCAGCAGCCTCAGTGCCTCCTCTGCCAGTGTCAGGCTCATGGCTGCTGGCTGTGCTTGTGTGGTCACAGCAGCCTCAGTGCTTCCTCTGCCAGTGCCATGCTCATGGCTGCTGGCTGTGCTTTTGAGGTCATAGCAACCTCAGTGCCTCTCAGGCCAGTATCAGGCTCATGGCTGCTGGCTGTGCTTGTGACGTCACAGCAGCCTGAATGCCTCCAGGACCATAGTAAGGCTCATGGCTGCTGGCTGAGCTTGTGACGTCACAGCAACCTGAATGCATTCTAGGCCAGTGGCAGGCTCATGGCTGCTGGTTGTGCTTTTGAGGTCACAGCAGCCTCAGTGCCCTATAGGCCAGTGGCAGGCTCATGGCTGCTGGCTGTGCTTTTGAGGTCACAGCAGCCTCAGTGCCTCTGAGGCCAGTGGCAGGCTCCTGGCTGCTGGCTGTGCTTGTGAGATCACAGCAGCCTCAGTGCCTCCTTGGCCTGTGGTAGACTCATGGCTGCTGGCTGTGCTTGTGATGTCACAGAAGCCTCAGTGCCCTATAGGCCAGTGGCAGGCTCCTGGCTGCTGGTTGTGCTTGTGAGGCCACAGCAACCTCAGTGCCTCTCAGGCCAGTATCAGGCTCATGGCTGCTGGCTGTGCTTCTGAGGTCACAGCAGCCTGAATGCCTCCTAGGCCAGGGTCAGGGTCATGGCTGCTGGCTGTGCTTGTGAGCTCACAGAAGCCTGTATTCCTCCTAGGCCAGTGGCAGGCTCATGGCTGCTGGCTGTGCTTGTGAGGTCACAGCAGCCTCAGTGCCCTATAGGCCAGTGGCAGGCTCATGGCTGCTGGCTGTGCTTGTGAGGTCACAGCAGCCTCAGTGTCTCCTAGGCCAGTGAGAGTCTCATGGCTGCTGGCTGTGCTTGTGAGGTCACAGCAGCCTCAGTGCCTCATAGGTTAGTGTCCATCGCCCCCTACTGGCTGTGCTTGTGAGGTCACAGCAGACTCAGGGCCTGATAGGTTATCTCCATTGTCCCCTGCTGGCTGTGTTGTGAGGTCACAGCAGCCTCAGTGCCTCCGAGGATAGTGCCATGCTCATGGCTGCTGGCTGTGCTTGTGAGGTCACAGCAGACTCAGGGCCTGATAGGTTATCTCCATTGTCCCCTGCTGGCTGTGTTGTGAGGTCACAGCAGCCTCAGTGCCTCCGAGGATAGTGCCATGCTCATGGCTGCTGGCTGTGCTTGTGAGGTCACAGCAACCTCAGTGCATCTCAGGCCAGTATCAGGCTCATGGCTGCTGGCTGTGCTTGTGAGGTCACAGCAGCCTCTGTGCTTCATAGTTTACTGTCCAGCTTCCCCTGCTGGCTCTGCTTCTGAGGTCACATCAGACTCAGTGCCTCATAGTTTAGTGTCCAGCGCCCCCTGCTGGCTGTGCTTGTGAGGTCACACCAGCCTCAGTGCCTCACAGGCAAGTATCAGGCTCATGGCTGCTGGCTGTGCTTGTGACGTCACAGCAGCCTCAGTGCCTCACAGGCCAGTGGCAGGCTCATGGCTGCTGGCTGTGCTTGTGACGTCACAGCAGCCTCAGTGCCTCCTCTGCCAGTGCCATGCTCATGGCTGCTGGCTGTACTTGTGAGGTCACAGCAGCCTCAGTGCCTACTAGGCCAGTATCAGGCTCATGGCTGCTGGCTGTGCTTGTGACGTCACAGCAGCCTCAGTGCCTCCTAGGCCAGTGGCAGGCTCATGGCTGCTGGCTGTGCTTGTGAGGTCACAGCAGCCTCAGTGCCTCCTCTGCCAGTGGCAGGCTCATGGCTGCTGGCTGTGATTGTGAGGTCACAGCAGCCTCAGTGCCTCATAGGTTAGTGTCCAGCGTCCCCTGCTGGCTCTGCTTGTGAGATCACAGCAGCCTCAGTGCCCCTCAGGCCATTATCATGCTCATGGCTGCTGGCTGTGCTTGTGAGGTCACAGCAGCCTGAATGCCTCCTGGACCAGTGTCAGGGTCATGGCTGCTGGCTGTGCTTCTGAGGTCACAGAAGCCTGAATGCCTCCTAGGCCTGTGGCAGGCTCATGGCAGCTGGCTGGGATTGTGAGGTCACAGCAGCCTCAGTGCCGCATAGTTTAGTGTCCAGCGTCCCCTGTTGGCTCTGCTTGTGAGGTCACAGCAGACTCAGTGCCTCTGAGGCCAGTGGCAGTCTCATGGCTGCTGGCTGTGCTTGTGAGGTCACAGAAGCCTCAGTGCCTCCTCTGCCAGTGGCAGTCTCATGGCTGCTGGCTGTGCTTCTGAGGTCACAGCAGCCTCAGTGCCTCCTCTGCCAGTGCCATGCTCATGGCTGCTTGCTGTGCTTGTGAGGTCACAGCAGCCTCAGTTCCTCATAGCTTAGTGTCCAGCGCCCCCTGCTGGCTGTGATTGTGAGGTCACAGCAGACTCAGTGCCTCATAGGTAAATGTCCAGCGCCCCCTACTGGCTGTGCTTGTGAGGTCACAGCAGCCTCAGTGCCTCCCAGGCCAATATCAGGCTCCTGGTTGCTGGCTCTGCTTGCAAGGTCACAGAAGCCTGAGTGCCTCCTAGGCCCGTGGCAGGCTCATGGCTGCTGGCTGTGATTGTGAGGTCACAGCAGCCTCAGTGCCTCATCGTTTAGTGTCCATCGCCCCCTGCTGGCTGTGCTTGTGAGGTCACAGCAGCCTCAGTGCCTCCGCTGCCAGTGTCAGGCCCATGGCTGCTGGCTGTGCTTGTGAGGTCACAGCAGCGTCAGTGCCCTATAGGCCAGTGGCAGGCTCATGGCTGCTGGTTGTGCTTGTGACATCACAGCAACCTGAATGCATTCTAGGCCAGTGGCAGTCTCATGGCTGCTGGTTGTGCTTTTGAGGTCACAGCAGCCTCAGTGCCCTGTAGGCCAGTGGCAGGCTCATGGCTGCTGGTTGTGCTTGTGAGGTCACAGCATCCTCAGTGCCCTATAGGCCAGTGGCAGGCTCCTGGCTGCTGGTTGTGCTTGTGAGGTCACAGCAACCTCAGTGCCTCTCAGGCCAGTATCAGGCTCATGGCTGCTGGCTTTGCTTCTGAGGTCACAGCAGCCTGAATGCCTCCTAGGCCAGTGTCAGGGTCATGACTGCTGGCTGTGCTTGTGAGCTCACAGAAGCCTGAATGCCTCACAGGCCAGTGGCAGTCTCATGGCTGCTGGCTGTGATTGTGAGGTCACAGCAGCCTCAGTGCCTCCTAGGTTAGTGTCCAGCGTCCCCTGCTGGCTCTGCTTGTGAGGTCACAGCAGACTCAGTGCCTCATAGGTAAGTGTCCAGCGTCCCCTGCTGGCTGTGCTTGTGAGGTCACACCAGCCTCAGTGCCTCACAGGCCAGTATCAGGCTCCTGGCTGCTGGCTGTGCTTGTGACGTCACAGCAGCCTGAGTGCCTCCTAGGCCCGTGGCAGGCTCATGGCTGCTGGCTGTGCTTGTGACGTCACAGCAGCCTCAGTGCCTCACAGGCCAGTATCAGGTTCATGGCTGCTGGCTCTGATTGTGAGGTCACAGCAGCCTGAATGCCTCCTAGACCAGTGTCAGGGTCATGGCTGCTGGCTGTGCTTGTGACGTCACAGCAGCCTCAGTGCCTCCTAGGTTAGTGTCCATCACCCCCTGCTGGCTGTGCTTGTGAGGTCACAGCAGCCTCAGTGCCTCTGAGGTCAGTGGCAGTCTCATGGCTGCTGGCTGTGCTTCTGAGGTCACAGAAGCCTCAGTGCTTCCTCTGCCAGTGCCATGCTCACGGCTGCTGGCTGTGCTTTTGAGGTCATAGCAACCTCAGTGCCTCTCTGGCCAGTATCAAGCTCATGGCTGCTGGCTGTGCTTCTGACGTCACAGCAGCCTGAATGCCTCCAGGACCAGAGTAAGGCTCATGGCTGCTGGCTGAGCTTGTGACGTCACAGCAACCTGAATGCATTCTAGGCCAGTGGCAGGCTCATGCCTGCTGGTTGTGCTTTTGAGGTCACAGCAGCCTCAGTGCCTCCTAGGCCAGTATCAGGTTCATGGCTGCTGGTTGTGCTTGTGAGGTCACAGCATCCTCAGTGCCCTATAGGCCAGTGGCAGGCTCCTGGCTGCTGGCTGTGCTTGTGAGATTACAGCAGCCTCAGCGCCTCCTAGGCCTGTGGTACACTCATGGCTGCTGGCTGTGCTTGTGACGTCACAGAAGCCTCAGTGCCCTATAGGCCAGTGGCAGGCTCCTGGCTGCTGGTTGTGCTTGTGAGGTCACAGCAACCTCAGTGCCTCTCAGGCCAGTATCAGGCTCATGGCTGCTGGCTGTGCTTCTGAGGTCACAGAAGCCTGAATGCCTCCAAGGCCAGTGGCAGGCTCATGGCTGCTGGCTGTGCTTGTGTGGTCACAGCAGTCTCACTGCCATCTAGACCAGTGGCAGGCTCATGGCTGCTGGCTGTGGTTGTGACGTCACAGCAGCCTCAGTGTCTCCTAGGCCAGTGGGAGTCTCATGGCTGCTGGCTGTGGTTGTGACGTCACAGCAGCCTCAGTGTCTCCTAGGCCAGTGGGAGTCTCATGGCTGCTGGCTGTGCTTGTGAGGTCACAGCAGCCTCAGTGCCTCTGAGGCCAGTGGGAGTCTCATGGCTGCTGGCTGTGCTTGTGAGGTCACAGCAGCCTCAGTGCCTCATAGGTTGGTGTCCATCGCCCCCTACTGGCTGTGCTTGTGAGGTCACAGCAGACTCAGGGCCTGATAGGTTATCTCCATTGTCCCCTGCTGGCTGTGTTGTGAGGTCTCAGCAGCCTCAGTGCCTCCTAGGCCAGTGGCAGGCTCATGGCTGCTGGCTGTGCTTGTGACGTCACAGCAGCCTCAGTGCCTCCATGGCCAGTGGCAGGCTCATGGCTGCTGGCTGTGCTTGTGACGTCACACCAGCATCAGTGCCTCCTCTGCCAGTGCCATGCTCATGGCTGCTGGCTGTACTTGTGAGGTCACAGCAGCCTCAATGCCTACTAGGCCAGTATCAGGCTCATGGCTGCTGGCTGTGCTTCTGAGGTCACAGAAGCCTCAGTGCCTCCTAGGCCAGTGGCAGGCTCATGGCTGCTGGCTGTGATTGTGAGGTCACAGCAGCCTCAGTGCCTCCTCGGTTAGTGTCCAGCGTCCCCTGCTGGCTCTGCTTGTGAGGTCACAGCAGACTCAGTGCCTGAATAGTTAGTGTCCATTGCCCCCTGCTGACTGCTTGTGAGGTCACAGCAGCCTGAATGCCTCACAGGCCAGTGTCAGGGTCATGGCTGCTGGCTGTGCTTCTGAGGTCACAGAAGCCTGAATGCCTCCTAGGCCAGTGGCAGGCTCATGGCTGCTGGCTGTGCTCGTGTGGTCACAGCAGCCTCACTGCCATCTAGACCAGTGGCAGGCTCATGGCTGCTAGCTGTGGTTGTGACGTCACAGCAGCCTCAGTGTCTCCTAGGCCAGTGGCAGGCTCATGGCTGCTGGCTGTGTTTGTGAGGTCACAGCAGCCTCAGTGCCTCTCAGGCCAGTGGGAGTCTCATGGTTGCTGGCTGTGCTTGTGAGGTCACAGCAGACTCAGGGCCTGATAGGTTATCTCCATTGTCCCCTGCTGGCTGTGCTTGTGAGGTCACAGCAGCCTCAGTGCCTCCGAGGATAGTGCCATGCTCATGGCTGCTGGCTGTGCTTGTGAGGTCACAGCAGCCTCAGTGCCTCATAGTTCAGTGTCCATCGTCCTCTGCTGGCTCTGCTTGTGAGGTCACAGCAGCCTCAGTGCCTCCGAGGTAAGTGTCCAGCGTCCCCTGCTGGCTGTGCTTGTGAGGTCACACCAGCCTCAGTGCCTCCCAGGCCCGTAGCAGGCTCATGGCTGCTGGCTGTGCTTGTGACGTCACAGCAGCCTCAGTGCCTCACAGGTCAGTATCAGGCTCATGGCTGCTGGCTGTGATTGTGACGTCACAGCAGCCTCAGTGCCTCCTCTGCCAGTGGCAGTCTCATGGCTGCTGGCTGGGATTGTGACGTCACAGCAGCCTCAGTGCCTCCTAGGTTAGTGTCCAGCGCCCCCTGCTGGCTGTGCTTGTGAGGTCACAGCAGCCTCAGTGCCTACTCTGCCAGTGTCAGGCTGCTGGCTGCTGGCTGTGCTTCTGAGGTCACAGAAGCCTCAGTGCTTCCTCTGCCAGTGCCATGCTCATGGCTGCTGGCTGTGCTTTTGAGGTCATAGCAACCTCAGTGCCTCTCAGGCCCGTGGCAGGCTCATGGCTGCTGGCTGTGCTTGTGACGTCACAGCAGCCTCAGTGCCTCACAGGCCAGTATCAGGCTCATGGCTGCTGGCTGTGATTGTGACGTCACAGCAGCCTCAGTGCCTCCTCTGCCAGTGGCAGTCTCATGGCTGCTGGCTGTTCTTGAGAGGTCACAGCAGCCTCAGTGCCTCCTAGGTTAGTGTCCATCGCCCCCTACTGGCTGTGCTTGTGAGGTCACAGCAGACTCAGGGCCTGATAGGTTATCTCCATTGCCCCCTGCTGGCTGTGTTGTGAGGTCACAGCAGCCTCAGTGCCTCCGAGGATAGTGCCATGCTCATGGCTGCTGGCTGTGCTTGTGAGGTCACAGCAGCCTGAATGCCTCCAGGACCAGGGTAAGGCTCATGGCTGCTGGCTGAGCTTGTGACGTCACAGCAACCTGAATGCATTCTAGGCCAGTGGCAGGCTCATGCCTGCTGGTTGTGCTTTTGAGGTCACAGCAGCCTCAGTGCCTCCTAGGCCAGTATCAGGCTCATGGCTGCTGGTTGTGCTTGTGAGGTCACAGCATCCTCAGTGCCCTATAGGCCAGTGGCAGGCTCCTGGCTGTTGCCTGTGATTGTGAGATCACAGCAGCCTCAGTGCCTCCTAGGCCTGTGGTAGACTCATGGCTGCTGGCTGTGCTTGTGACGTCACAGAAGCCTCAGTGCCCTATAGGCCAGTGGCAGGCTCCTGGCTGCTGGTTGTGCTTGTGAGGTCACAGCAACCTCAGTGCCTCTCAGGCCAGTATCAGGCTCATGGCTGCTGGCTGTGCTTCTGAGGTCACAGAAGCCTGAATGCCTCCAAGGCCAGTGGCAGGCTCATGGCTGCTGGCTTTGCTTGTGTGGTCACAGCAGCCTCACTGCCATCTAAACCAGTGGCAGGCTCATGGCTGCTGGCTGTGGTTGTGACGTCACAGCAGCCTCAGTGTCTCCTAGGCCAGTGGCAGGCTCATGGCTGCTGGCTGTGTTTGTGAGGTCACAGCAGCCTCAGTGCCTCTGAGGCCAGTGGGAGTCTCATGGCTGCTGGCTGTGCTTGTGAGGTCACAGCAGCCTCAGTGCCTCATAGGTTGGTGTCCATCGCCCCCTACTGGCTGTGCTTGTGAGGTCACAGCAGACTCAGGGCCTGATAGGTTATCTCCATTGTCCCCTGCTGGCTGTGTTGTGAGGTCACAGCAGCCTCAGTGCCTCCGAGGATAGTGCCATGCTCATGGCTGCTGGCTGTGCTTGTGAGGTCACAGCAACCTCAGTGCATCTCAGGCCAGTATCAGGCTCATGGCTGCTGGCTGTGCTTGTGAGGTCACAGAAGCCTGTATTCCTCCTAGGCCAGTGGCAGGCTCATGGCTGCTGGCTGTGATTGTGAGGTCACAGCAGCCTCAGTGCCTCATCGTTTAGTGTCCAGCTTCCCCTGCTTGCTCTGCTTGTGAGGTCACGTCAGACTCAGTGCCTCATACTTTAGTGTCCAGCGCCCCCTGCTGGCTGTGCTTGTGAGGTCACACCAGCCTCAGTGCCTCACAGGCAAGTATCAGGCTCATGGCTGCTGGCTGTGCTTGTGACGTCACACCAGCCTCAGTGCCTCCTCTGCCAGTGTCAGGCCCATGGCTGCTGGCTGTGCTTGTGACATCACAGCAGCCTGATTGCCTCCTAGGCCAGTGTCAGGCTCATGGCTGCTGGCTGTGCTTGTGAGGTCACAGCAGCCTCAGTGCCTCACAGGCCAGTGGCAGGCTCATGGCTGCTGGCTGTGCTTGTGACGTCACACCAGCATCAGTGCCTCCTCTGCCAGTGCCATGCTCATGGCTGCTGGCTGTACTTGTGAGGTCACAGCAGCCTCAGTGCCTACTAGGCCAGTATCAGGCTTATGGCTGCTGGCTGTGCTTCTGAGGTCACAAAAGCCTCAGTGCCTCCTCTGCCAATGCCATGCTCATGGCTGCTGGCTGTGATTGTGAGGTCACAGCAGACTCAGTGCCTCATAAGTTAGTGTCCATCGCCCCCTGCTGACTGTGCTTGTGAGGTCACAGCAGCCTCAGTGCCCCTCAGGCCAGTGCCATGCTCATGGCTGCTGGCTGTGCTTGTGAGGTCACAGCCGCCTGAATGCCTCCTAGACCAGTGTCAGGGTCATGGCTGCTGGCTGTGCTTCTGAGGTCACAGAAGCCTGAATGCCTCCTAGGCCAGTGGCAGGCTCATGGCTGCTGGCTGGGATTGTGAGGTCACAGCAGCCTCAGTGCCGCATAGTTTAGTGTCCAGCGTCCCCTGCTGGCTCTGCTTGTGAGGTCACAGCAGACTCAGTGCCTCTGAGGACAGTGGCAGTCTCATGGCTGCTGGCTGTGCTTGTGAGGTCACAGAAGCCTCAGTGCCTCCTCTGCCAGTGGCAGTCTCATGGCTGCTGGCTGTGGTTGTGAGGTCACAGCCGCCTCAGTGCCTCTGAGGCCAGTGGCAGTCTCATGGCTGCTGGCTGTGCTTGTGAGGTCACAGAAGCCTCAGTGCCTCCTCTGCCAGTGGCAGTCTCATGGCTGCTGGCTGTGCTTGTGAGGTCACAGCAGACTCAGGGCCTCCCAGGCCAATATCAGGCTCCTGGCTGCTGGCTGTGCTTGTGACGTCACAGCAGCCTGAGTGCCTCCTAGGCCCGTGGCAAGCTCATGGCTGCTGGCTGTGCTTGTGACGTCACAGCAGCCTCAGTGCCTCACAGGCCAGTATCAGGCTCATGGCTGCTGCCTGTGATTGTGAGGTCACAGCAGCCTCAGTGCCTCTGAGGCCAGTGGCAGGCTCATGGCTGCTGGCTCTGCTTGTGAGGTCACAGCAGCCTCAGTGCCTCCTAGGTTAGTGTCCATCGCCCCCTGCTGGCTGTGCTTGTGAGGTCACAGCAGCCTCAGTGCCTCATACTTTAGTGTGCAGCGCCCCCTGCTCGCTGTGCTTGTGAGGTCACAGCAGCCTCAGTGCTATCTAGACCAGTGGCAGGCTCACGGCTGCTGGCTGTGCTTGTGACGTCACAGCAGCCTCAGTGTCTCCTAGGCCAGTGGCAGGCTCATGGCTGCTGGCTGTGTTTGTGAGGTCACAGCAGCCTCAGTGCCTCTGAGGCCAGTGGGAGTCTCATGGCTGCTGGCTGTGCTTGTGAGGTCACAGCAGCCTCAGTGCCTCATAGGTTAGTGTCCATCGCCCCCTACTGGCTGTGCTTGTGAGGTCACAGCAGACTCAGGGCCTGATAGGTTATCTCCATTGCCCCCTGCTGGCTGTGTTGTGAGGTCACAGCAGCCTCAGTGCCTCCGAGGATAGTGCCATGCTCATGGCTGCTGGCTGTGCTTGTGAGGTCACAGCAGCCTGAATGCCTCCAGGACCAGAGTAAGGCTCATGGCTGCTGGCTGAGCTTGTGACGTCACAGCAACCTGAATGCATTCTAGGCCAGTGGCAGGCTCATGCCTGCTGGTTGTGCTTTTGAGGTCACAGCAGCCTCAGTGCCTCCTAGGCCAGTATCAGGCTCATGGCTGCTGGTTGTGCTTGTGAGGTCACAGCATCCTCAGTGCCCTATAGGCCAGTGGCAGGCGCCTGGCTGCTGGCTGTGCTTCTGAGATCACAGCAGCCTCAGTGCCTCCTAGGCCTGTGGTAGACTCATGGCTGCTGGCTGTGCTTGTGACGTCACAGAAGCCTCAGTGCCCTATAGGCCAGTGGCAGGCTCCTGGCTGCTGGTTGTGCTTGTGAGGTCACAGCAACCTCAGTGCCTCTCAGGCCAGTATCAGGCTCATGGCTGCTGGCTGTGCTTCTGGAGTCACAGAAGCCTGAATGCCTCCAAGGCCAGTGGCAGGCTCATGGCTGCTGGCTTTGCTTGTGTAGTCACAGCAGCCTCACTGCCATCTAGACCAGTGGCAGGCTCATGGCTGCTGGCTGTGGTTGTGACGTCACAGCAGCCTCAGTGTCTCCTAGGCCAGTGGCAGGCTCATGGCTGCTGGCTGTGTTTGTGAGGTCACAGCAGCCTCAGTGCCTCTGAGGCCAGTGGGAGTCTCATGGCTGCTGGCTGTGCTTGTGAGGTCACAGCAGCCTCAGTGCCTCATAGGTTGGTGTCCATCGCCCCCTACTGGCTGTGCTTGTGAGGTCACAGCAGACTCAGGGCCTGATAGGTTATCTCCATTGTCCCCTGCTGGCTGTGTTGTGAGGTCACAGCAGCCTCAGTGCCTCCGAGGATAGTGCCATGCTCATGGCTGCTGGCTGTGCTTGTGAGGTCACAGCAACCTCAGTGCATCTCAGGCCAGTATCAGGCTCATGGCTGCTGGCTGTGCTTGTGAGGTCACAGAAGCCTGTATTCCTCCTAGGCCAGTGGCAGGCTCATGGCTGCTGGCTGTGATTGTGAGGTCACAGCAGCCTCAGTGCCTCATCGTTTAGTGTCCAGCTTCCCCTGCTTGCTCTGCTTGTGAGGTCACGTCAGACTCAGTGCCTCATACTTTAGTGTCCAGCGCCCCCTGCTGGCTGTGCTTGTGAGGTCACACCAGCCTCAGTGCCTCACAGGCAAGTATCAGGCTCATGGCTGCTGGCTGTGCTTGTGACGTCACACCAGCCTCAGTGCCTCCTCTGCCAGTGTCAGGCCCATGGCTGCTGGCTGTGCTTGTGACATCACAGCAGCCTGATTGCCTCCTAGGCCAGTGTCAGGCTCATGGCTGCTGGCTGTGTTTGTGAGGTCACAGCAGCCTCAGTGCCTCACAGGCCAGTGGCAGGCTCATGGCTGCTGGCTGTGCTTGTGACGTCACACCAGCATCAGTGCCTCCTCTGCCAGTGCCATGCTCATGGCTGCTGGCTGTACTTGTGAGGTCACAGCAGCCTCAGTGCCTACTAGGCCAGTATCAGGCTTATGGCTGCTGGCTGTGCTTCTGAGGTCACAAAAGCCTCAGTGCCTCCTCTGCCAATGCCATGCTCATGGCTGCTGGCTGTGATTGTGAGGTCACAGCAGCCTCAATGCCTCATAGTTTAGTGTCCATCGTCCCCTGCTGGCTGTGCTTCTGAGGTCACAGCAGACTCAGTGCCTCATAAGTTAGTGTCCATCGCCCCCTGCTGACTGTGCTTGTGAGGTCACAGCAGCCTCAGTGCCCCTCAGGCCAGTGCCATGCTCATGGCTGCTGGCTGTGCTTGTGAGGTCACAGCAGCCTGAATGCCTCCTAGACCAGTGTCAGGGTCATGGCTGCTGGCTGTGCTTCTGAGGTCACAGAAGCCTGAATGCCTCCTAGGCCAGTGGCAGGCTCATGGCTGCTGGCTGGGATTGTGAGGTCACAGCAGCCTCAGTGCCGCATAGTTTAGTGTCCAGCGTCCCCTGCTGGCTCTGCTTGTGAGGTCACAGCAGACTCAGTGCCTCTGAGGACAGTGGCAGTCTCATGGCTGCTGGCTGTGCTTGTGAGGTCACAGAAGCCTCAGTGCCTCCTCTGCCAGTGGCAGGCTCATGGCTGCTGGCTGTGGTTGTGAGGTCACAGCCGCCTCAGTGCCTCTGAGGCCAGTGGCAGTCTCATGGCTGCTGGCTGTGCTTGTGAGGTCACAGAAGCCTCAGTGCCTCCTCTGCCAGTGGCAGTCTCATGGCTGCTGGCTGTGCTTGTGAGGTCACAGCAGACTCAGGGCCTCCCAGGCCAATATCAGGCTCCTGGCTGCTGGCTGTGCTTGTGACGTCACAGCAGCCTGAGTGCCTCCTAGGCCCGTGGCAAGCTCATGGCTGCTGGCTGTGCTTGTGACGTCACAGCAGCCTCAGTGCCTCACAGGCCAGTATCAGGCTCATGGCTGCTGCCTGTGATTGTGAGGTCACAGCAGCCTCAGTGCCTCTGAGGCCAGTGGCAGGCTCATGGCTGCTGGCTCTGCTTGTGAGGTCACAGCAGCCTCAGTGCCTCCTAGGTTAGTGTCCATCGCCCCCTGCTGGCTGTGCTTGTGAGGTCACAGCAGCCTCAGTGCCTCATACTTTAGTGTGCAGCGCCCCCTGCTCGCTGTGCTTGTGAGGTCACAGCAGCCTCACTGCTATCTAGACCAGTGGCAGGCTCACGGCTGCTGGCTGTGCTTGTGACGTCACAGCAGCCTCAGTGTCTCCTAGGCCAGTGGCAGGCTCATGGCTGCTGGCTGTGTTTGTGAGGTCACAGCAGCCTCAGTGCCTCTGAGGCCAGTGGGAGTCTCATGGCTGCTGGCTGTGCTTGTGAGGTCACAGCAGCCTCAGTGCCTCATAGGTTAGTGTCCATCGCCCCCTACTGGCTGTGCTTGTGAGGTCACAGCAGACTCAGGGCCTGATAGGTTATCTCCATTGCCCCCTGCTGGCTGTGTTGTGAGGTCACAGCAGCCTCAGTGCCTCCGAGGATAGTGCCATGCTCATGGCTGCTGGCTGTGCTTGTGAGGTCACAGCAGCCTGAATGCCTCCAGGACCAGAGTAAGGCTCATGGCTGCTGGCTGAGCTTGTGACGTCACAGCAACCTGAATGCATTCTAGGCCAGTGGCAGGCTCATGCCTGCTGGTTGTGCTTTTGAGGTCACAGCAGCCTCAGTGCCTCCTAGGCCAGTATCAGGCTCATGGCTGCTGGTTGTGCTTGTGAGGTCACAGCATCCTCAGTGCCCTATAGGCCAGTGGCAGGCGCCTGGCTGCTGGCTGTGCTTCTGAGATCACAGCAGCCTCAGTGCCTCCTAGGCCTGTGGTAGACTCATGGCTGCTGGCTGTGCTTGTGACGTCACAGAAGCCTCAGTGCCCTATAGGCCAGTGGCAGGCTCCTGGCTGCTGGTTGTGCTTGTGAGGTCACAGCAACCTCAGTGCCTCTCAGGCCAGTATCAGGCTCATGGCTGCTGGCTGTGCTTCTGGAGTCACAGAAGCCTGAATGCCTCCAAGGCCAGTGGCAGGCTCATGGCTGCTGGCTGTGCTTGTGACGTCACAGCAGCCTCACTGCCATCTAGACCAGTGGCAGGCTCATGGCTGCTGGCTGTGGTTGTGACGTCACAGCAGCCTCAGTGTCTCCTAGGCCAGTGGCAGGCTCATGGCTGCTGGCTGTGTTTGTGAGGTCACAGCAGCCTCAGTGCCTCTGAGGCCAGTGGGAGTCTCATGGCTGCTGGCTGTGCTTGTGAGGTCACAGCAGCCTCAGTGCCTCATAGGTTGGTGTCCATCGCCCCCTACTGGCTGTGGTTGTGAGGTCACAGCAGACTCAGGGCCTGATAGGTTATCTGCATTGTCCCCTGCTGGCTGTGTTGTGAGGTCACAGCAGCCTCAGTGCCTCCGAGGATAGTGCCATGCTCATGGCTGCTGGCTGCGCTTGTGAGGTCACAGCAACCTCAGTGCATCTCAGGCCAGTATCAGGCTCATGGCTGCTGGCTGTGCTTGTGAGGTCACAGAAGCCTGTATTCCTCCTAGGCCAGTGGCAGGCTCATGGCTGCTGGCTGTGATTGTGAGGTCACATCAGACTCAGTGCCTCATACTTTAGTGTCCAGCGCCCCCTGCTGGCTGTGCTTGTGAGGTCACACCAGCCTCAGTGCCTCACAGGCAAGTATCAGGCTCATGGCTGCTGGCTGTGCTTGTGACGTCACAGCAGCCTGATTGCCTCCGAGGCCAGTGGCAGGCTCATGGCTGCTGGCTGTGCTTGTGATGTCACACCAGCCTCAGTGCCTCACAGGCCAGTGGCAGGCTCATGGCTGCTGGCTGTGCTTGTGACGTCACAGCAGCCTGATTGCCTCCTAGGCCAGTGGCAGGCTCATGGCTGCTGGCTGTGCTTGTGAGGTCACAGCAGCCTCAGTGCCTCACAAGCCAGTGGCAGGCTCATGGCTGCTGGCTATGCTTGTGACGTCACACCAGCATCAGTGCCTCCTCTGCCAGTGCCATGCTCATGGCTGCTGGCTGTACTTGTGAGGTCACAGCAGCCTCCGTGCCTACTAGGCCAGTATCAGGCTCATGGCTGCTGGCTGTGATTGTGAGGTCACAGCAGCCTCAGTGCCTCCTCGGTTAGTGTCCAGCGTCCCCTGCTGGCTCTGCTTCTGAGGTCACAGCAGACTAAGTGACTGAATAGTTAGTGTCCATTGCCCCCTGCTGACTGTGCTTGTGAGGTCACAGCAGCCTGAGTACCTCACAGGCCAGTGTCAGGGTCATGGCTGCTGGCTGTGCTTCTGAGGTCACAGAAGCCTGAATGCCTCCTAGGCCAGTGGCAGGCTCATGGCTGCTGGCTGTGCTTGTGAGGTCACAGCAGCCTCAGTGCCTCATAGGTTGGTGTCCATCGCCCCCTACTGGCTGTGCCTGTGAGGTCACAGCAGACTCAGGGCCTGATAGGTTATCTCCATTGTCCCCTGCTGGCTGTGTTGTGAGGTCGCAGAAGCCTCAGTGCCTCCGAGGATAGTGCCATGCTCATGGCTGCTGGCTGTGCTTGTGAGGTCACAGCAACCTCAGTGCATCTCAGGCCAGTATCAGGCTCATGGCTGCTGGCTGTGCTTGTGAGGTCACAGAAGCCTGTATTCCTCCTAGGCCAGTGGCAGGCTCATGGCTGCTGGCTGTGATTGTGAGGTCACAGCAGCCTCAGTGCCTCATCGTTTAGTGTCCAGCTTCCCCTGCTGGCTCTGCTTGTGAGGTCACATCAGACTCAGTGCCTCACAGGCAAGTATCAGGCTCATGGCTGCTGGCTGTGCTTATGACGTCACAGCAGCCTGATTGCCTCCGAGGCCAGTGGCAGGCTCATGGCTGCTGGCTGTGCTTGTGACGTCACAGCAGCCTGATTGCCTCCTAGGCCAGTGGCAGGCTCATGGCTGCTGGCTGTGATTGTGAGGTCACAGCAGCCTCAGTGCCTCACAAGCCAGTGGCAGTCTCATGGCTGCTGGCTGTGCTTGTGACGTCACACCAGCACCAGTGCCTCCTCTGCCAGTGCCATGCTCATGGCTGCTGGCTGTACTTGTGAGGCCACAGCAGCCTCAGTGCCTATTAGGCCAGTATCAGGCTCATGGCTGCTGGCTGTGATTGTGAGGTCACAGCAGCCTCAGTGCCTCCTCGGTTAGTGTCCAGCGTCCCCTGCTGGCTCTGCTTCTGAGGTCACAGCAGACTAAGTGCCTGAATAGTTAGTGTCCATTGCCCCCTGCTGACTGTGCTTGTGAGGTCACAGCAGCCTGAATGCCTCCAAGGCCAGTGTCAGGGTCATGGCTGCTGGCTCTGCTTCTGAGGTCACAGAAGCCTGAATGCCTCCTAGGCCAGTGTCAGTCTCATGGCTGCTGGCTGTGCTTGTGTGGTTACAGCAGCCTCAGTGCCTCTCAGGCCAGTGGGAGTCTCATGGCTGCTGGCTGTGCTTGTGAGGTCACAGCAGACTCAGGGCCTGGTAGGTTATCTCCATTGTCCCCTGCTGGCTGTGTTGTGAGGTCACAGCAGCCTCAGTGCCTCCGAGGATAGTGCCATGCTCATGGCTGCTGGCTGTGCTTGTGAGGTCACAGCAGCCTCAGTGCCTCATAGTTTAGTGTCCATCGTCCCCTGCTGGCTCTGCTTGTGAGGTCACAGCAGCCTCAGTGCCTCACAGGCCAGTATCAGGCTCATGGTTGCTGGCTGTGATTCTGATGTCACAGCAGCCTCAGTGCCTCTGAGGCCAGTGGCAGTCTCATGGCTGCTGGCTGTGCTTGGGAGGTCACACCAGCCTCAGTGCCTCCTAGGTTAGTGTCCATCGCCCCCTGCTGGCTGTGCTTGTGAGGTCACAGCAGCCCCAGTGCCTACTCTGCCAGTGTCAGGCTCATGGCTGCTGGCTGTGCTTCTGAGGTCACAGAAGCCTCAGTGCTTCCTCTGCCAGTGCCATGCTCATGGCTGCTGGCTGTGCTTTTGAGGTCATAGCAACCTCAGTGCCTGTCAGGCCAGTATCAGGATCATGGCTGCTGGCTGTGCTTGTGAGGTCACAGCAGCCTGAATGCCTCCAGGACCAGAGTAAGGCTCATGGCTGCTGGCTGTGATTGTGAAGTCACAGCAGCCTCAGTGCTTCTGAGGCCAGTGGGAGTCTCATGGCTGCTGGCTGTGCTTGTGAGGTCACAGCAGCCTCAGTGCCTCATAGGTTGGTGTCCATCGCCCCATACTGGCTGTGCTTGTGAGCTCACAGCAGACTCAGGGCCTGATAGGTTATCTCCATTGTCCCCTGCTGGCTGTGTTGTGAGGTCACAGCAGACTCAGTGCCTCCGAGGATAGTGCCATGCTCATGGCTGCTGGCTGTGCTTCTGAGGTCACAGCAGACTCAGTGCCTCTCTGGCCAGTATCAGGCTCATGGCTGCTGGCTGTGCTTGTGAGGTCACAGAAGCCTGTATTCCTCCTAGGCCAGTGTCAGGCTCATGGCTGCTGGCTGTGATAGTGAGGTCACAGCAGCCTCAGTGCCTCATCGTTTAGTGTCCAGCGTCCCCTGCTGGCTCTACTTGTGAGGTCACATCAGACTCAGTGCCTCATACTTTAGTGTCCAGCGCCCCCTGCTGGCTGTGCTTGTGAGGTCACACCAGCCTCAGTGCCTCACAGGCCAGTATCAGGCTCATGGCTGCTGGCTGTGCTTGTGACGTCACAGCAGCCTGATTGCCTCCGAGGCCAGTGGCAGGCTCATGGCTGCTGGCTGTGCTTGTGATGTCACACCAGCCTCAGTGCCTCACAGGCCATTGGCAGGCTCATGGCTGCTGGCTGTGCTTGTGACGTCACAGCAGCCTGATTGCCTGGTAGGCCAGTGTCAGGCTCATGGCTGCTGGCTGTGCTTGTGAGGTCACAGCAGCCTCAGTGCCTCACAGGCCAGTGGCAGGCTCATGGCTGCTGGCTGTGCTTGTGACGTCACACCAGCATCAGTTCCTCCTCTGCCAGTGCCATGCTCATGGTTGCTGGCTGTACTTGTGAGGTCACAGCAGCCTCAGTGCCTCATAGGCCAGTATCAGGCTCATGGCTGCTGGCTGTGCTTGTGAGGTCACAGCAGCCTCAGTGCCTCACAGGCCAGTGGCAGGCTCATGGCTGCTGGCTCTGCTTTTGAGGTCACAGCAGACTCAGTGCCTCATAGGTAAGTGTGCAGCGCCCCCTGCTGGCTGTGCTTGTGAGGCCACAGCAGCCTGAGTGCCTCTGAGACCAGTGGCAGTCTCATGGCTGCTGGCTGTGCTTGTGACGTCACAGAAGCCTGAATGCCTCTGAGGCCAGTGGCAGTCTCATGGCTGCTGGCTATGCTTGTGACGTCACAGCAGCCTCAGTGCCTCATAGGTTAGTGTCCATCGCACCCTACTGGCTGTGCTTGTGAGGGCACAGCAGACTCAGGGCCTGATAGATTATCTCCAGTGCCACCTGCTGGCTGTGTTTTTGAGGTCACAGCAGCCTCAGTGCCTCCTCTGCCAGCATCAGGCTCATGGCTGCTGGCTGTGCTCCTGAGGTCCCAGCAGCCTCAGTGCCTCATAGGTAAGTGTCCAGCGCCCCCTGCTGGCTGTGCTTGTGAGGTCACAGCAGCTTCAGTGCCTCCCGGGCCAATATCAGTCTCCTGGCTGCTGGCTCTCCTTGTGAGGTCACAGCAGCCTCAGTGCCGCATAGTTTAGTGTCCAGCGCCCTCTGCTGGCTGTGCTTGTGAGGTCACAGCAGCCTCAGTGCCTGCTAGACCAATATCAGGCTCCTGGCTGATGGCTGTGCTTGTGACGTCACAGCAGCCTCAGTGCCTCCTCTGCCAGTGCCATGCTCATGGCTGCTGGCTCTGCTTGTGAGGTCACAGAAGCCTCAGTGCCTCATAGTTTAGTGTCCAGCGTCCCCTGCTGCCTCTGCTTGTGAGATCACAGCAGACTCAGTGCCTCAATAGTTAGTGTCTAGCGCCCCCTGCTGGCTGTGCTTGTGAGGTCTCAGCAGCCTCAGTGCCTCATACCCCAGCATCAGGCTCATGGCTGCTGGCTGTGCTTGTGACGTCACAGCAGCCTCAGTGGCTCCTCTGCCAGTGCCATGCTCATGGCTGCTGGCTGTGCTTCTGAGGTCACAGCAGCCTGAATGCCTCCTAGGCCCGTGGCAGGCTCACGGCTGCTGGCTGTGCTTGTGACGTCACAGAAGCCTCAGTGCCTCCTCTGCCAGTGGCAGTCTCATGGCTGCTGGCTGTGCTTGTGACGTCACAGCAGCCTCAGTGCCTCTCAGGCCAGTATCATGCTCATGGCTGCTGGCTGTGCTTGTGAGGTCACAGCAGCCTGAATGCCTCCAAGACCAGTATCAGGGTCATGGCTGCTGGCTGTGCTTGTGAGGTCACAGCAGACTGAATGCCTTCTAGGCCTGTGGCAGGCTCATGGCTGCTGGCTATGATTGTGAGGTCACAGCAGCCTCAGTGCCTCAATAGTTAGTGTCCAGCGCCCTCTGCTGGCTGTGCTTGTGAGGTCACAGCAGCCTCAGTGCCTCATACCCCAGCGTCAGGCTCATGGCTGCTGGCTGTGCTTGTGACGTCACAGCAGCCTCAGTGGCTCGTCTGCCAGTGCCATGCTCATGGCTGCTGGCTGTGCTTCTGAGGTCACAGAAGCCTCAGTGCCTCCTAGGCCAGTGGCAGGCTTAGGGCTGCTGGCTGTGCTTGTGAGGTCACAGAAGCCTCAGTGCCTCCTCTGCCAGTGGCAGTCTCATGGCTGCTGGCTGTGCTTCTGAGGTCACAGCAGCCTCAGTGCCTCTCAGGCCAGTATCATGCTGATGGCTGCTGGCTGTGCTTGTGACGTCACAGCAGCCTGAATGCCTCCAAGACCAGTGTCAGGGTCATGGCTGCTGGCTGTGCTTGTGAGGTCACAGCAGACTGAATGCCTCCTAGGCCTGTGGCAGGCTCATGGCTGCTGGCTATGATTGTGAGCTCACAGAAGCCTCAGTGCCTCAAAAGTTAGGGTCCAGCGTCCCCTGCTGGCTCTGTTTGTGAGGTCACAGCAGACTCAGTGCCTCAAAAGCTAGTGTGCAGCGCCCCCTGCTGGCTGTGCTTGTGAGTTCACAGCAGCCTCAGTGCCTCCTCTGCCAGTGGCAGGCTCATGGCTGCTGGCTGTGCTTGTGAGGTCACAGCAGCCTCAGTGCCTCATAGTTCAGTGTCCAGCGTCCCCTGCTGTCTCTGCTTGTGAGGTCACAGCAGACTCAGTGCCTCAAAAGCTAGTGTGCAGCGCCCCCTGCTGGCTGTGCTTGTGAGTTCACAGCAGCCTCAGTGCCTCCTCTGCCAGTGGCAGGCTCATGGCTGCTGGCTGGGATTGTGAGGTCACAGCAGCCTCAGTGCCTCATAGTTCAGTGTCCACCGTCCCCTGCTGGCTCAGCTTGTGAGGTCACAGCAGACTCAGTGCCTCAAAAGTTAGTGTGCAGCGCCCCCTGCTGGCTCTGGTTGTGAACTCACAGCAGCGTGAATGCCTCCTAGACCAGTGTCAGGGTCATGGCTGCTGGCTGTGCTTGTGAGGTCACACAAGCCTGAATGCCTCCTATGCCAGTGGCAGGCTCACGGCTGCTGGCTGGGATTATGAGGTCACAGCAGCCTCAGTGCCTCATACCCCAGCATCAGGCTCATGGCTGCTGGCTGTGCTTGTGACGTCACAGCAGCCTCAGTGCCTCCTCTGCCAGTGCCATGCTCATGGCTGCTGGCTGTGCTTGTGAGGTCACAGCAGCCTGAATGCCTCCTAGGCCAGTGGCAGGCTCATGGCTGCTGGCTGTGTTTGTGACGTCACAGCAGCCTCAGTGCCTCTGAGGCCAGTGGCAGTCTCATGGCTGCTGGCTGTGCTTGTGAGGTCACAGCAGACTCAGTGCCTCCTAGGCCAGTGGCAGGCTCATGGCTGCTGGCTGTGATTGTGAGGTCACAGCAGCCTCAGTGCCTCCTAGGTTAGTGTCCATCGCCCCCTACTGGCTGTGCTTGTGAGGTCACAGCAGACTCAGTACCTCAATAGTTAGTGTCCAGCGCCCCCTGCTGGCTCTGCTTGTGAGGTCACTGCAGACTCAGTGCCTCTCAGGCCAGTATCAGGCTCATGGCTGCTGGCTGTGCTTGTGAGGTCACAGCAGCCTGAATGCCTCCAAGACCAGTGTCAGGGTCATGGCTGCTGGCTGTGCTTGTGAGGTCACAGCAGCCTCAGTGCCTCATTGTTTAGTGTCCAGCGTCCCCTGGTGTCTCTGCTTGTGAGGTCACAGCAGCCTCAGTAATTCCCAGGCCAAAATCAGGCTCCTGGCTGCTGGCTATGCTTGTGACGTCACAGCAGCCTCAGTGCCTCTGAGGCCAGTGGCAGTCTCATGGCTGCTGGCTGTGCTTGTGAGGTCACAGCAGCCTCAGTGCCTCCTAGGTAGTGTCCATCGCCCCCTACTGGCTGTGCTTGTGAGGTCACAGCAGACTCAGTGCCTCATAGTTTAGTGTCCAGCGTTCCCTGCTGCCTCTGCTTGTGAGATCACAGCAGACTCAGTGCCTCACAGGCCAGCATCAGGCTCATGGTTGCTGGCTGTGCTTGTGACGTCACAGCAGCCTCAGTGGCTCCTCTGCCAGTGCCATGCTCATGGCTGCTGGCTGTGCTTGTGAGGTCACAGCAGCCTGAATGCCTCCTAGGCCAGTGGCAGGCTCATGGCTGCTGGCTGTGCTTGTGACGTCACAGCAGCCTCAGTGCCTCCTCTGCCAGTGGCAGGCTCATGGCTGCTGGCTGTGATTGTGAGGTCACAGCAGACTCAGTGGCTTCTAGGTTAGTGTCCATCGCCCCCTACTGGCTGTGCTTGTGAGGTCACAGCAGCCTGAATGCCTCCTAGACCAGTGTCAGGGTCATGGCTGCTGGCTGTGCTTGTGAGGTCACAGCAGCCTCAGTGCCTCATAGCTTAGTGTCCAGCGTCCCCTGGTGTCTCTGCTTGTGAGGTCACAGCAGCCTCAGTAATTCCCAGGCCAAAATCAGGTTCCTGGCTGCTGGCTATGCTTGTGACGTCACAGCAGCCTCAGTGCCTCTGAGGCCAGTGGCAGTCTCATGGCTGCTGGCTGTGCTTGTGAGGTCACAGCAGCCTCAGTGCCTCCTAGGTTAGTGTCCATCGCCCCCTACTGGCTGTGCTTGTGAGGTCACAGCAGACTCAGTGCCTCATAGTTTAGTGTCCAGCGTCCCCTGCTGCCTCTGCTTGTGAGATCACAGCAGACTCAGGGCCTCAATAGTTAGTGTCCAGCGCCCCCTGCTGGCTGTGCTTGTGAGGTCACAGCAGACTCAGTGCCTCATATCCCAGCATCAGGCTCATGGCTGCTGGCTGTGCTTGTGACGTCACAGCAGCCTCAGTGGCTCCTCTGCCAGTGCCATGCTCATGGCTGCTGGCTGTGCTTGTGACGTCACAGCAGCCTGAATGCCTCCTAGGCCAGTGGCAGGCTTATGGCTGCTGGCTGTGCTTGTGAGGTCACAGAAGCCTCAGTGCCTCCTCTGCCAGTGGCAGGCTCATGGCTGCTGGCTGGGATTGTGAGGTCACAGCAGCCTGAATGCCTCATAGTTCAGTGTCCAGCGTCCCCTGCTGGCTCTGTTTGTGAGGTCACAGCAGACTCAGTGCCTCAAAAGTTAGTGTGCAGCGCCCCCTGCTGGCTGTGCTTGTGAGTTCACAGCAGCCTCAGTGCCTCCTCTGCCAGTGGCAGGCTCATGGCTGCTGGCTGGGATTGTGAGGTCACAGCAGCCTCCGTGCCTCATAGTTCAGTGTCCAGCGCCCCCTGCTGGCCCTGCTTGTGAACTCACAGCAGCCTGAATGCCTCCTAGACCAGTGTCAGGGTCATGGCTGCTGGCTGTGCTTGTGAGGTCACACAAGCCTGAATGCCTCCTATGCCAGTGGCAGGCTCATGGCTGCTGGCTGGGATTGTGAGGTCACAGCAGCCTCAGTGCCTCATACCCCAGCATCAGGCTCATGGCTGCTGGCTGTGCTTGTGACGTCACAGCAGCCTCAGTGCCTCCTCTGCCAGTGCCATGCTCATGGCTGCTGGCTGTGCTTCTGAGGTCACAGCAGCCTGAATGCCTCCTAGGCCAGTGGCAGGCTCATGGCTGCTGGCTGTGCTTGTGACGTCACAGCAGCCTCAGTGCCTCTGAGGCCAGTATCAGGGTCATGGCTGCTGGCTGTGCTTGTGAGGTCACAGCAGCCTGAATGCCTCCCAGGCCTGTGGCAGGCTCATGGCTGCTGGCTATGATTGTGAGCTCACAGAAGACTCAGTGCCTCAAAAGTTAGGGTCCAGCGTCCCCTGCTGGCTCTGCTTGTGAGGTCACAGCAGACTCAGTGCCTCAAAAGTTAGTGTACAGCGCCCCCTGCTGGCTGTGCTTGTGAGGTCACACCAGCCTCAGTGCCTCCTCTGCCAGTGGCAGGCTCATGGCTGCTGGCTGGGATTGTGAGGTCACAGCAGCCTGAATGCCTCATAGTTCAGTGTCCAGCGTCCCCTGCTGGCTCTGCTTGTGAGGTCACAGCAGCCTGAATGCCTCCAAGACCAGTGTCAGGGTCATGGCTGCTGGCTGTGCTTGTGAGGTCACAGCAGCCTCAGTGCCTCATCGTTTAGTGTCCAGCGTCCCCTGGTGTCTCTGCCTGTGAGGTCACAGCAGCCTCAGTAATTCCCAGGCCAAAATCAGGCTCCTGGCTGCTGGCTATGCTTGTGACGTCACAGCAGCCTCAGTGCCTCCTAGACCAGTGTCAGGGTCATGGCTGCTGGCTGTGCTTGTGAGGTCACACAAGCCTGAATGCCTCCTATGCCAGTGGCAGGCTCACGGCTGCTGGCTGGGATTATGAGGTCACAGCAGCCTCAGTGCCTCATACCCCAGCATCAGGCTCATGGCTGCTGGCTGTGCTTGTGACGTCACAGCAGCCTCAGTGCCTCCTCTGCCAGTGCCATGCTCATGGCTGCTGGCTGTGCTTGTGAGGTCACAGCAGCCTGAATGCCTCCTAGGCCAGTGGCAGGCTCATGGCTGCTGGCTGTGTTTGTGACGTCACAGCAGCCTCAGTGCCTCTGAGGCCAGTGGCAGTCTCATGGCTGCTGGCTGTGCTTGTGAGGTCACAGCAGACTCAGTGCCTCCTAGGCCAGTGGCAGGCTCATGGCTGCTGGCTGTGATTGTGAGGTCACAGCAGCCTCAGTGCCTCCTAGGTTAGTGTCCATCGCCCCCTACTGGCTGTGCTTGTGAGGTCACAGCAGACTCAGTACCTCAATAGTTAGTGTCCAGCGCCCCCTGCTGGCTCTGCTTGTGAGGTCACTGCAGACTCAGTGCCTCTCAGGCCAGTATCAGGCTCATGGCTGCTGGCTGTGCTTGTGAGGTCACAGCAGCCTGAATGCCTCCAAGACCAGTGTCAGGGTCATGGCTGCTGGCTGTGCTTGTGAGGTCACAGCAGCCTCAGTGCCTCATTGTTTAGTGTCCAGCGTCCCCTGGTGTCTCTGCTTGTGAGGTCACAGCAGCCTCAGTAATTCCCAGGCCAAAATCAGGCTCCTGGCTGCTGGCTATGCTTGTGACGTCACAGCAGCCTCAGTGCCTCTGAGGCCAGTGGCAGTCTCATGGCTGCTGGCTGTGCTTGTGAGGTCACAGCAGCCTCAGTGCCTCCTAGGTAGTGTCCATCGCCCCCTACTGGCTGTGCTTGTGAGGTCACAGCAGACTCAGTGCCTCATAGTTTAGTGTCCAGCGTTCCCTGCTGCCTCTGCTTGTGAGATCACAGCAGACTCAGTGCCTCACAGGCCAGCATCAGGCTCATGGTTGCTGGCTGTGCTTGTGACGTCACAGCAGCCTCAGTGGCTCCTCTGCCAGTGCCATGCTCATGGCTGCTGGCTGTGCTTGTGAGGTCACAGCAGCCTGAATGCCTCCTAGGCCAGTGGCAGGCTCATGGCTGCTGGCTGTGCTTGTGACGTCACAGCAGCCTCAGTGCCTCCTCTGCCAGTGGCAGGCTCATGGCTGCTGGCTGTGATTGTGAGGTCACAGCAGACTCAGTGGCTTCTAGGTTAGTGTCCATCGCCCCCTACTGGCTGTGCTTGTGAGGTCACAGCAGCCTGAATGCCTCCTAGACCAGTGTCAGGGTCATGGCTGCTGGCTGTGCTTGTGAGGTCACAGCAGCCTCAGTGCCTCATAGCTTAGTGTCCAGCGTCCCCTGGTGTCTCTGCTTGTGAGGTCACAGCAGCCTCAGTAATTCCCAGGCCAAAATCAGGTTCCTGGCTGCTGGCTATGCTTGTGACGTCACAGCAGCCTCAGTGCCTCTGAGGCCAGTGGCAGTCTCATGGCTGCTGGCTGTGCTTGTGAGGTCACAGCAGCCTCAGTGCCTCCTAGGTTAGTGTCCATCGCCCCCTACTGGCTGTGCTTGTGAGGTCACAGCAGACTCAGTGCCTCATAGTTTAGTGTCCAGCGTCCCCTGCTGCCTCTGCTTGTGAGATCACAGCAGACTCAGGGCCTCAATAGTTAGTGTCCAGCGCCCCCTGCTGGCTGTGCTTGTGAGGTCACAGCAGACTCAGTGCCTCATATCCCAGCATCAGGCTCATGGCTGCTGGCTGTGCTTGTGACGTCACAGCAGCCTCAGTGGCTCCTCTGCCAGTGCCATGCTCATGGCTGCTGGCTGTGCTTGTGACGTCACAGCAGCCTGAATGCCTCCTAGGCCAGTGGCAGGCTTATGGCTGCTGGCTGTGCTTGTGAGGTCACAGAAGCCTCAGTGCCTCCTCTGCCAGTGGCAGGCTCATGGCTGCTGGCTGGGATTGTGAGGTCACAGCAGCCTGAATGCCTCATAGTTCAGTGTCCAGCGTCCCCTGCTGGCTCTGTTTGTGAGGTCACAGCAGACTCAGTGCCTCAAAAGTTAGTGTGCAGCGCCCCCTGCTGGCTGTGCTTGTGAGTTCACAGCAGCCTCAGTGCCTCCTCTGCCAGTGGCAGGCTCATGGCTGCTGGCTGGGATTGTGAGGTCACAGCAGCCTCCGTGCCTCATAGTTCAGTGTCCAGCGCCCCCTGCTGGCCCTGCTTGTGAACTCACAGCAGCCTGAATGCCTCCTAGACCAGTGTCAGGGTCATGGCTGCTGGCTGTGCTTGTGAGGTCACACAAGCCTGAATGCCTCCTATGCCAGTGGCAGGCTCATGGCTGCTGGCTGGGATTGTGAGGTCACAGCAGCCTCAGTGCCTCATACCCCAGCATCAGGCTCATGGCTGCTGGCTGTGCTTGTGACGTCACAGCAGCCTCAGTGCCTCCTCTGCCAGTGCCATGCTCATGGCTGCTGGCTGTGCTTCTGAGGTCACAGCAGCCTGAATGCCTCCTAGGCCAGTGGCAGGCTCATGGCTGCTGGCTGTGCTTGTGACGTCACAGCAGCCTCAGTGCCTCTGAGGCCAGTATCAGGGTCATGGCTGCTGGCTGTGCTTGTGAGGTCACAGCAGCCTGAATGCCTCCCAGGCCTGTGGCAGGCTCATGGCTGCTGGCTATGATTGTGAGCTCACAGAAGACTCAGTGCCTCAAAAGTTAGGGTCCAGCGTCCCCTGCTGGCTCTGCTTGTGAGGTCACAGCAGACTCAGTGCCTCAAAAGTTAGTGTACAGCGCCCCCTGCTGGCTGTGCTTGTGAGGTCACACCAGCCTCAGTGCCTCCTCTGCCAGTGGCAGGCTCATGGCTGCTGGCTGGGATTGTGAGGTCACAGCAGCCTGAATGCCTCATAGTTCAGTGTCCAGCGTCCCCTGCTGGCTCTGCTTGTGAGGTCACAGCAGCCTGAATGCCTCCAAGACCAGTGTCAGGGTCATGGCTGCTGGCTGTGCTTGTGAGGTCACAGCAGCCTCAGTGCCTCATCGTTTAGTGTCCAGCGTCCCCTGGTGTCTCTGCCTGTGAGGTCACAGCAGCCTCAGTAATTCCCAGGCCAAAATCAGGCTCCTGGCTGCTGGCTATGCTTGTGACGTCACAGCAGCCTCAGTGCCTCTGAGGCCAGTGGCAGTCTCATGGCTGCTGGCTGTGCTTGTGAGGTCACAGCAGCCTCAGTGCCTCCTAGGTAGTGTCCATCGCCCCCTACTGGCTGTGCTTGTGAGGTCACAGCAGACTCAGTGCCTCATAGTTTAGTGTCCAGCGTTCCCTGCTGCCTCTGCTTGTGAGATCACAGCAGACTCAGTGCCTCACAGGCCAGCATCAGGCTCATGGTTGCTGGCTGTGCTTGTGACGTCACAGCAGCCTCAGTGGCTCCTCTGCCAGTGCCATGCTCATGGCTGCTGGCTGTGCTTGTGAGGTCACAGCAGCCTGAATGCCTCCTAGGCCAGTGGCAGGCTCATGGCTGCTGGCTGTGCTTGTGACGTCACAGCAGCCTCAGTGCCTCTGAGGCCAGTGGCAGTCTCATGGCTGCTGGCTGTGCTTGTGAGGTCACAGCAGCCTCAGTGCCTCCTCTGCCAGTGGCAGGCTCATGGCTGCTGGCTGTGATTGTGAGGTCACAGCAGACTCAGTGGCTCCTAGGTTAGTGTCCATCGCCCCCTACTGGCTGTGCTTGTGAGGTCACAGCAGCCTGAATGCCTCCTAGACCAGTGTCAGGGTCATGGCTGCTGGCTGTGCTTGTGAGGTCACAGCAGCCTCAGTGCCTCATAGCTTAGTGTCCAGCGTCCCCTGGTGTCTCTGCTTGTGAGGTCACAGCAGCCTCAGTAATTCCCAGGCCAAAATCAGGTTCCTGGCTGCTGGCTATGCTTGTGACGTCACAGCAGCCTCAGTGCCTCTGAGGCCAGTGGCAGTCTCATGGCTGCTGGCTGTGCTTGTGAGGTCACAGCAGCCTCAGTGCCTCCTAGGTTAGTGTCCATCGCCCCCTACTGGCTGTGCTTGTGAGGTCACAGCAGACTCAGTGCCTCATAGTTTAGTGTCCAGCGTCCCCTGCTGCCTCTGCTTGTGAGATCACAGCAGACTCAGTGCCTCAATAGTTAGTGTCCAGCGCCCCCTGCTGGCTGTGCTTGTGAGGTCACAGCAGACTCAGTGCCTCATATCCCAGCATCAGGCTCATGGCTGCTGGCTGTGCTTGTGACGTCACAGCAGCCTCAGTGGCTCCTCTGCCAGTGCCATGCTCATGGCTGCTGGCTGTGCTTGTGACGTCACAGCAGCCTGAATGCCTCCTAGGCCAGTGGCAGGCTTATGGCTGCTGGCTGTGCTTGTGAGGTCACAGAAGCCTCAGTGCCTCCTCTGCCAGTGGCAGTCTCATGGCTGCTGGCTGTGCTTCTGAGGTCACAGCAGCCTCAGTGCCTCTCAGGCCAGTATCATGCTGATGGCTGCTGGCTGTGCTTGTGACGTCACAGCAGCCTGAATGCCTCCAAGACCAGTATCAGGGTCATGGCTGCTGGCTGTGCTTGTGAGGTCACAGCAGCCTGAATGCCTCCTAGGCCTGTGGCAGGCTCATGGCTGCTGGCTATGATTGTGAGCTCACAGAAGCCTCAGTGCCTCAAAAGTTAGGGTCCAGCGTTCCCTGCTGGCTCTGCTTGTGAGGTCACAGCAGACTCAGTGCCTCAAAAGTTAGTGTACAGCGCCCCCTGCTGGCTGTGCTTGTGAGGTCACACCAGCCTCAGTGCCTCCTCTGCCAGTGGCAGGCTCATGGCTGCTGTCTGGGATTGTGAGGTCACAGCAGCCTGAATGCCTCATAGTTCAGTGTCCAGCGTCCCCTGCTGGCTCTGTTTGTGAGGTCACAGCAGACTCAGTGCCTCAAAAGTTAGTGTGCAGCGCCCCCTGCTGGCTGTGCTTGTGAGTGCACAGCAGCCTCAGTGCCTCCTCTGCCAGTGGCAGGCTCATGGCTGCTGGCTGGGATTGTGAGGTCACAGCAGCCTCAGTGCCTCATAGTTCGGTGTCCAGCGCCCCCTGCTGGCTGTGCTTGTGAGGTCACAGCAGCCTGAATGCCTCCTAGACCAGTGTCAGGGTCATGGCTGCTGGCTGTGCTTGTGAGGTCACACAAGCCTGAATGCCTCCTATGCCAGTGGCAGGCTCATGGCTGCTGGCTGGGATTGTGAGGTCACAGCAGCCTCAGTGCCTCATACCCCAGCATCAGGCTCATGGCTGCTGGCTGTGCTTGTGACGTCACAGCAGCCTCAGTGCCTCCTCTGCCAGTGCCATGCTCATGGCTGCTGGCTGTGCTTCTGAGGTCACAGCAGCCTGAATGCCTCCTAGGCCAGTGGCAGGCTCATGGCTGCTGGCTGTGCTTGTGACGTCACAGCAGCCTCAGTGCCTCTGAGGCCAGTGGCAGTCTCATGGCTGCTGGCTGTGCTTGTGAGGTCACAGAAGCCTCAGTGCCTCCTCTGCCAGTGGCAGTCTCATGGCTGCTGGCTGTGCTTGTGAGGTCACAGCAGACTCAGTGCCTCAATAGTTAGTGTCCAGCGCCCCCTGCTGGCTCTGCTTGTGAGGTCACAGCAGACTCAGTGCCTCTCAGGCCAGTATCAGGCTCATGGCTGCTGGCTGTGCTTGTGACGTCACAGCAGCCTGAATGCCTCCTAGGCCAGTGGCAGGCTTATGGCTGCTGGCTGTGCTTGTGAGGTCACAGAAGCCTCAGTGCCTCCTCTGCCAGTGGCAGTCTCATGGCTGCTGGCTGTGCTTGTGACATCACAGCAGCCTCAGTGCCTCTCAGGCCAGTATCATGCTGATGGCTGATGGCTGTGCTTGTGACGTCACAGCAGCCTGAATGCCTCCAAGACCAGTATCAGGGTCATGGCTGCTGGCTGTGCTTGTGAGGTCACAGCAGCCTGAATGCCTCCTAGGCCTGTGGCAGGCTCATGGCTGCTGGCTATGATTGTGAGCTCACAGAAGCCTCAGTGCCTCAAAAGTTAGGGTCCAGCGTCCCCTGCTGGCTCTGCTTGTGAGGTCACAGCAGACTCAGTGCCTCAAAAGTTAGTGTACAGCGCCCCCTGCTGGCTGTGCTTGTGAGATCACAGCAGACTCAGTACCTCAATAGTTAGTGTCCAGCGCCCCCTGCTGGCTCTGCTTGTGAGGTCACAGCAGACTCAGTGCCTCTCAGGCCAGTATCAGGCTCATGGCTGCTGGCTGTGCTTGTGAGGTCACAGCAGCCTGAATGCCTCCTAGACCAGTGTCAGGGTCATGGCTGCTGGCTGTGCTTCTGAGGTCACAGCAGCCTCAGTGCCTCATAGTTTAGTGTCCAGCGTCCCCTGGTGTCTCTGCTTGTGAGGTCACAGCAGCCTCAGTAATTCCCAGGCCAAAATCAGGCTCCTGGCTGCTGGCTATGCTTGTGACGTCACAGCAGCCTCAGTGCCTCTGAGGCCAGTGGCAGTCTCATGGCTGCTGGCTGTGCTTGTGAGGTCACAGCAGCCTCAGTGCCTCCTAGGTTAGTGTCCATCGCCCCCTACTGGCTGTGCTTGTGAGGTCACAGCAGACTCAGTGCCTCATAGTTTAGTGTCCAGCGTCCCCTGCTGCCTCTGCTTGTGAGATCACAGCAGACTCAGTGCCTCAATAGTTAGTGTCCAGCGCCCCCTGCTGGCTGTGCTTGTGAGGTCACAGCAGCCTCAGTGCCTCATACCCCAGCATCAGGCTCATGGCTGCTGGCTGTGCTTGTGACGTCACAGCAGCCTCAGTGCCTCCTCTGCCAGTGCCATGCTCATGGCTGCTGGCTGTGCTTGTGACGTCACAGCAGCCTGAATGCCTCCTAGGCCAGTGGCAGGCTTATGGCTGCTGGCTGTGCTTGTGAGGTCACAGAAGCCTCAGTGCCTCCTCTGCCAGTGGCAATCTCATGGCTGCTGGCTGTGCTTCTGACATCACAGCAGCCTCAGTGCCTCTCAGGCCAGTATCATGCTGCTGGCTGCTGGCTGTGCTTGTGACGTCACAGCAGCCTGAATGCCTCCAAGACCAGTATCAGGGTCATGGCTGCTGGCTGTGCTTGTGAGGTCACAGCAGCCTGAATGCCTCCTAGGCCTGTGGCAGGCTCATGGCTGCTGGCTATGATTGTGAGCTCACAGAAGACTCAGTGCCTCAAAAGTTAGGGTCCAGCGTCCCCTGCTGGCTCTGCTTGTGAGGTCACAGCAGACTCAGTGCCTCAAAAGTTAGTGTACAGCGCCCCCTGCTGGCTGTGCTTGTGAGGTCACACCAGCCTCAGTGCCTCCTCTGCCAGTGGCAGGCTCATGGCTGCTGGCTGGGATTGTGAGGTCACAGCAGCCTCAGTGCCTCATAGTTCAGTGTCCAGCGTCCCCTGCTGGCTCTGCTTGTGAGGTCACAGCAGACTCAGTGCCTCAAAAGTTAGTGTCCATCGCCCCCTGCTGGCTGTGCTTGTGAGTTCACAGCAGCCTCAGTGCCTCCTCTGCCAGTGGCAGGCTCATGGCTGCTGCCTGGGATTGTGAGGTCACAGCAGACTCAGTGCCTCATAGTTCAGTGTCCAGCGTCCCCTGCTGGCTCTGCTTGTGAGGTCACAGCAGACTCAGTGCCTCAAAAGTTAGTGTGCAGCGCCCCCTGCTGGCTATGCTTGTGAGGTCACAGCAGCCTCAGTGCCTCCTCTGCCAGTGGCAGGCTCATGGCTGCTGGCTGGGATTGTGAGGTCACAGCAGCCTCAGTGCCTCATAGTTCAGTGTCCAGCGCCCCCTGCTGGCCCTGCTTGTGAACTCACAGCAGCCTGAATGCCTCCTAGACCAGTGTCAGGGTCATGGCTGCTGGCTGTGCTTGTGAGGTCACACAAGCCTGAATGCCTCCTATGCCAGTGGCAGGCTCATGGCTGCTGGCTGGGATTGTGAGGTCACAGCAGCCTCAGTGCCTCATACCCCAGCATCAGGCTCATGGCTGCTGGCTGTGCTTGTGACGTCACAGCAGCCTCAGTGCCTCCTCTGCCAGTGCCATGCTCATGGCTGCTGGCTGTGCTTCTGAGGTCACAGCAGCCTGAATGCCTCCTAGGCCAGTGGCAGGCTCATGGCTGCTGGCTGTGCTTGTGACGTCACAGCAGCCTCAGTGCCTCTGAGGCCAGTGGCAGTCTCATGGCTGCTGGCTGTGCTTGTGAGGTCACAGCACAATCAGTGGCTCCTAGGTTAATGTCCATCACCCCCTACTGGCTGTGCTTGTGAGGTCACAGCAGACTCAGTGCCTCATAGTTTAGTGTCCAGCGCCCCCTCCTGGCTGTGTTTGTGAGATCACAGCAGACTCAGTACCTCAATAGTTCGTGTCCAGCGCCCCCTGCTGGCTCTGCTTGTGAGGTCACAGCAGACTCAGTGCCTCTCAGGCCAGTGCCATGCTCATGGCTGCTGGCTGTGCTTGTGAACTCACAGCAGCCTGAATGCCTCCTAGGCCAGTGGCAGGCTTATGGCTGCTGGCTGTGCTTGTGAGGTCACAGAAGCCTCAGTGCCTCCTCTGCCAGTGGCAGTCTCATGGCTGCTGGCTGTGCTTGTGACATCACAGCAGCCTCAGTGGCTCTCAGGCCAGTATCATGCTGCTGGCTGCTGGCTGTGCTTGTGACGTCACAGCAGCCTGAATGCCTCCAAGACCAGTATCAGGGTCATGGCTGCTGGCTGTGCTTGTGAGGTCACAGCAGCCTGAATGCCTCCTAGGCCAGTGGCAGGCTCATGGCTGCTGGCTATGATTGTGAGCTCACAGAAGCCTCAGTGCCTCAAAAGTTAGGGTCCAGCGTCCCCTGCTGGCTCTGCTTGTGAGGTCACAGCAGACTCAGTGCCTCAAAAGTTAGTGTACAGCGCCCCCTGCTGGCTGTGCTTGTGAGGTCACACCAGCCTCAGTGCCTCCTCTGCCAGTGGCAGGCTCATGGCTGCTGGCTGGGATTGTGAGGTCACAGCAGCCTCAGTGCCTCATAGTTCAGTGTCCAGCGTCCCCTGCTGTCTCTGCTTGTGAGGTCACAGCAGACTCAGTGCCTCAAAAGTTAGTGTGCAGCGCCCCCTGCTGGCTCTGCTTGTGAACTCACAGCAGCCTGAATGCCTCCTAGACCAGTGGCAGGCTCATGGCTGCTGCCTGTGCTTCTGAGGTCACACAAGCCTGAATGCCTCCTATGCCAGTGGCAGGCTCATGGCTGCTGGCTTGGATTGTGAGGTCACAGCAGCCTCAGTGCCTCATACCCCAGCATCAGGTTCATGGCTGCTGGCTGTGCTTGTGACGTCACAGCAGCCTCAGTGCCTCCTCTGCCAGTGCCATGCTCATGGCTGCTGGCTGTGCTTCTGAGGTCACAGCAGCCTGAATGCCTCCTAGGCCAAAGGCAGGCTCATGGCTGCTGGCTGTGCTTGTGACGTCACAGAGGCCTCAGTGCCTCTGAGGCCAGTGGCAGGCTCATGGCTGCTGGCTGTGATTGTGAGGTCACAGCAGACTCAGTGGCTCCTAGGTTAGTGTCCATCGCCCCCTACTGGCTGTGCTTGTGAGGTCACAGCAGACTCAGTGCCTCATAGTTTAGTGTCCAGCGTCCCCTGCTGGCTGTGCTTGTGAGATCACAGCAGACTCAGTACCTCAATAGTTAGTGTCCAGCGCCCCCTGCTGGCTCTGCTTGTGAGGTCACAGCAGACTCAGTGCCTCTCAGGCCAGTATCAGGCTCATGGCTGCTGGCTGTGCTTGTGAGGTCACAGCAGCCTGAATGCCTCCTAGACCAGTGTCAGGCTCATGGCTGCTGGCTGTGCTTGTGAGGTCACAGCAGCCTGAATGCCTCCTATGCCAGTGGCAGGCTCATGGCTGCTGGCTGTGATTGTGAGGTCACAGCAGCCTGAATGCCTCCTATGCCAGTGGCAGGCTCATGGCTGCTGGCTGTGATTGTGAGGTCACAGCAGCCTCAGTGCCTCATAGTTTAGTGTCCAGCGTCGCCTGGTGTCTCTGCTTGTGAGGTCACAGCAGCCTCAGTAATTCACAGGCCAAAATCAGGCTCCTGGCTGCTGGCTATGCTTGTGACGTCACAGCAGCCTCAGTGCCTCTGAGGCCAGTGGCAGTCTCATGGCTGCTGGCTGTGCTTGTGAGGTCACAGCAGCCTCAGTGCCTCCTAGGTTAGTGTCCATCGCCCCCTACTGGCTGTGCTTGTGAGGTCACAGCAGACTCAGTGCCTCATAGTTTAGTGTCCAGCGTCCCCTGCTGCCTCTGCTTGTGAGATCACAGCAGACTCAGTGCCTCAATAGTTAGTGTCCAGCGCCCCCTGCTGGCTGTGCTTGTGAGGTCACAGCAGCCTGAATGCCTCCTAGACCAGTGTCAGGGTCATGGCTGCTGGCTGTGCTTGTGAGGTCACACAAGCCTGAATGCCTCCTATGCCAGTGGCAGGCTCATAGCTGCTGGCTATGATTGTGAGCTCACAGAAGCCTCAGTGCCTCAAAAGTTAGGGTCCAGCGTCCCCTGCTGGCTCTGCTTGTGAGGTCACAGCAGACTCAGTGCCTCAAAAGTTAGTGTGCAGCGCCCCCTGCTGGCTGTGCTTGTGAGGTCACATCAGCCTCAGGGCCTCCTATGCCAGTGGCAGGCTCACGGCTGCTGGCTGGGATAGTGAGGTCACAGCAGACTCAGTGCCACATAGTTTAGTGTCCAGCGTCCCCTGCTGGCTCTGCTTGTGAGGTCACAGCAGACTCAGTGCCTCATAGGTTAGTGTCCATCGCCCCCTACTGGCTGTGCTTGTGAGTTCACAGCAGCCTCAGTGCCTCCCAGGCCAATATCAGGCTCCTGGCTGCTGGCTGTGCTTGTGACGTCACAGCAGCCTGAGTGCCTCCTAGGCCCGTGGCAGGCTCACGGCTGCTGGCTGTGCTTTTGAGGTCAAAGAAGCCTCAGTGCCTCTGAGGCCAGTGGCAGTCTCATGGCTGCTGGCTGTGCTTGTGAACTCACAGCAGCCTGAGTGCCTCTGAGGCCAGTGGCAGTCTCATGTCTGCTGGCTGTGCTTGTGAGGTCACAGCAGACTCAGTGGCTCCTAGGTTAGTGTCCATCGCCCCCTACTGGCTGTGCTTGTGAGGTCACAGCAGACTCAGTGCCTGCTAGGTTATCTCCAGTGCCCCCTGCTGGCTGTGTTGTGAGGTCACAGCAGCCTCAGTGCCTCCTCTGCCAGCATCAGGCTCATGGCTGCTGGCTGTGCTTCTGAGGTCACAGCAGCCTCAGTGTCTCTGTGGATAGTGCCATGCTCATGGCTGCTGGCTGTGCTTTTGAGGTCACAGCAGACTCAGTGCCTCTCAGGCCAGTATCAGGCTCATGGCTGCTGGCTGTGCTTGTGACGTCACAGCAGCCTGAGTGCCTCCTAGGCCAGTGGCAGGCTCATGGCTGCTGGTTGTGCTTGTGACGTCACAGCAGCCTCAGTGCCTCTGAGGCCAGTGGCAGTCTCATGGCTGCTGGCTGTGCTTGTGGGGTCACAGAAGCCTCAGTGCCTCTGAGGCCAGTGGCAGGCTCATGGCTGCTGGCTGTGCTTGTGACGTCACAGCAGCCTCAGTGCCTCCTAGGTTAGTGTCCACCACCCCCTGCTGGCTGTGCTTGTGAGGTCACAGCAGACTCAGTGCCACATAGTTTAGTGTCCAGCTCCCCCTACTGGCTCTGCTTCTGAGGTCACAGCAGACTCAGCGCCTTCCAGGCCAGTATCAGGCTCATGGCTGCTGGCTGTGCTTGTGACGTCACAGCAGCCTCAGTGCCTCCTCTGCCAGTGCCATGCTCATGGCTGCTGGCTGTGCTTGTGAGGACACAGCAGACTCAGTGCCTCCCAGGCGAATATCAGGCTCATGGCTGCTGGCTGTGCTTGTGAGGTCACAGCAGCCTGAATGCCTCCTAGACCAGTGTCAGGGTCATGGCTGCTGGCTGTGCTTGTGAGGTCACACCAGCCTCAGTGCCTCCTATGCCAGTGGCAGGCTCCTTGCTGCTGGCTATGCTTGTGAGGTCACAGCAGCCTCAGTGCCTCTGAGGTCAGTGGCAGTCTCATGGCTGCTGGCTATGCTTGTGAGGTCACAGCAGCCTCAGTGCCTCTGAGGTCAGTGGCAGTCTCATGGCTGCTGGCTGTGCTTGTGAGGTCACAGCAGACTCAGTGCCTCATAGTTTAGTGTCCAGCGCCCCCTGCTGGCTCTGCTTGTGAGGTCACAGCAGCCTCAGTGCCTCACAGGCCAGCATCAGGCTCATGGTTGCTGGCTGTGCTTGTGACGTCACAGCAGCCTCAGTGGCTCCTCTGCCAGTGCCATGCTCATGGCTGCTGGCTGTGCTTGTGAGGTCACAGCAGCCTGAATGCCTCCTAGGCCAGTGGCAGGCTCATGGCTGCTGGCTGTGCTTGTGACGTCACAGCAGCCTCAGTGCCTCTGAGGCCAGTGGCAGTCTCATGGCTGCTGGCTGTGCTTGTGAGGTCACAGAAGCCTCAGTGCCTCCTCTGCCAGTGGCAGGCTCATGGCTGCTGGCTGTGATTGTGAGGTCACAGCAGACTCAGTGGCTCCTAGGTTAGTGTCCATCGCCCCCTACTGGCTGTGCTTGTGAGCTCACAGCAGCCTGAATGCCTCCTAGACCAGTGTCAGGCTCCTGGCTGCTGGCTGTGCTTGTGAGGTCACAGCAGCCTCAGTGCCTCATAGTTTAGTGTCCAGCGTCCCCTGGTGTCTCTGCTTGTGAGGTCACAGCAGCCTCTGTAATTCCCAGGCCAAAATCAGGCTCCTGGCTGCTGGCTATGCTTGTGACGTCACAGCAGCCTCAGTGCCTCTGAGGCCAGTGGCAGTCTCATGGCTGCTGGCTGTGCTTGTGAGGTCACAGCAGACTCAGTGGCTCCTAGGTTAATGTCCATCACCCCCTACTGGCTGTGCTTGTGAGGTCACAGCAGACTCAGTGCCTCATAGTTTAGTGTCCAGCGTCCCCTGCTGGCTGTGCTTGTGAGATCACAGCAGACTCAGTACCTCAATAGTTAGTGTCCAGCGCCCCCTGCTGGCTCTGCTTGTGAGGTCACAGCAGACTCAGTGCCTCTCAGGCCAGTATCATGCTGCTGGCTGCTGGCTGTGCTTGTGACGTCACAGCAGCCTGAATGCCTCCAAGACCAGTATCAGGGTCATGGCTGCTGGCTGTGCTTGTGAGGTCACAGCAGCCTGAATGCCTCCTAGGCCTGTGGCAGGCTCATGGCTGCTGGCTATGATTGTGAGCTCACAGAAGCCTCAGTGCCTCAAAAGTTAGGGTCCAGCGTCCCCTGCTGGCTCTGCTTTTGAGGTCACAGCAGACTCAGTGCCTCAAAAGTTAGTGTACAGCGCCCCCTGCTGGCTGTGCTTGTGAGGTCACAGCAGCCTCAGTGCCTCATACCCCAGCATCAGGCTCATGGCTGCTGGCTGTGCTTGTGACGTCACAGCAGCCTCAGTGCCTCCTCTGCCAGTGCCATGCTCATGGCTGCTGGCTGTGCTTCTGAGGTCACAGCAGCCTGAATGCCTCCTAGGCCAGTGGCAGGCTCATGGCTGCTGGCTGTGCTTGTGACGTCACAGAGGCCTCAGTGCCTCTGAGGCCAGTGGCAGGCTCATGGCTGCTGGCTGTGATTGTGAGGTCACAGCAGACTCAGTGGCTCCTAGGTTAGTGTCCATCGCCCCCTACTGGCTGTGCTTGTGAGGTCACAGCAGACTCAGTGCCTCATAGTTTAGTGTCCAGCGTCCCCTGCTGGCTGTGCTTGTGAGATCACAGCAGACTCAGTACCTCAATAGTTAGTGTCCAGCGCCCCCTGCTGGCTCTGCTTGTGAGGTCACAGCAGACTCAGTGCCTCTCAGGCCAGTATCAGGCTCATGGCTGCTGGCTGTGCTTGTGAGGTCACAGCAGCCTGAATGCCTCCTAGACCAGTGTCAGGGTCATGGCTGCTGGCTGTGCTTCTGAGGTCACAGCAGCCTCAGTGCCTCATAGTTTAGTGTCCAGCGTCCCCTGGTGTCTCTGCTTGTGAGGTCACAGCAGCCTCAGTAATTCCCAGGCCAAAATCAGGCTCCTGGCTGCTGGCTATGCTTGTGACGTCACAGCAGCCTCAGTGCCTCTGAGGCCAGTGGCAGTCTCATGGCTGCTGGCTGTGCTTGTGAGATCACAGCAGCCTCAGTGCCTCCTAGGTTAGTGTCCATCGCCCCCTACTGGCTGTGCTTGTGAGGTCACAGCAGTCTCAGTGCCTCATAGTTTAGTGTCCAGCGTCCCCTGCTGCCTCTGCTTGTGAGATCACAGCAGACTCAGTGCCTCAAAAGTTAGTGTCCAGCGCCCCCTGCTGGCTGTGCTTGTGAACTCACAGCAGCCTGAATGCCTCCTAGACCAGTGTCAGGGTCATGGCTGCTGGCTGTGCTTGTGAGGTCACACAAGCCTGAATGCCTCCTATGCCAGTGGCAGGCTCATAGCTGCTGGCTATGATTGTGAGCTCACAGAAGCCTCAGTGCCTCAAAAGTTAGGGTCCAGCATCCCCTGCTGGCTCTGCTTGTGAGGTCACAGCAGACTCAGTGCCTCATACCCCAGCATCAGGCTCATGGCTGCTGGCTGTGCTTGTGACGTCACAGCAGCCTCAGTGCCTCCTCTGCCAGTGCCATGCTCATGGCTGCTGGCTGTGCTTCTGAGGTCACAGCAGCCTGAATGCCTCCTAGGCCAAAGGCAGGCTCATGGCTGCTGGCTGTGCTTGTGACGTCACAGAGGCCTCAGTGCCTCTGAGGCCAGTGGCAGGCTCATGGCTGCTGGCTGTGATTGTGAGGTCACAGCAGACTCAGTGGCTCCTAGGTTAGTGTCCATCGCCCCCTACTGGCTGTGCTTGTGAGGTCACAGCAGACTCAGTGCCTCATAGTTTAGTGTCCAGCGTCCCCTGCTGGCTGTGCTTGTGAGATCACAGCAGACTCAGTACCTCAATAGTTAGTGTCCAGCGCCCCCTGCTGGCTCTGCTTGTGAGGTCACAGCAGACTCAGTGCCTCTCAGGCCAGTATCAGGCTCATGGCTGCTGGCTGTGCTTGTGAGGTCACAGCAGCCTGAATGCCTCCTAGACCAGTGTCAGGCTCATGGCTGCTGGCTGTGCTTGTGAGGTCACAGCAGCCTGAATGCCTCCTATGCCAGTGGCAGGCTCATGGCTGCTGGCTGTGATTGTGAGGTCACAGCAGCCTGAATGCCTCCTATGCCAGTGGCAGGCTCATGGCTGCTGGCTGTGATTGTGAGGTCACAGCAGCCTCAGTGCCTCATAGTTTAGTGTCCAGCGTCGCCTGGTGTCTCTGCTTGTGAGGTCACAGCAGCCTCAGTAATTCACAGGCCAAAATCAGGCTCCTGGCTGCTGGCTATGCTTGTGACGTCACAGCAGCCTCAGTGCCTCTGAGGCCAGTGGCAGTCTCATGGCTGCTGGCTGTGCTTGTGAGGTCACAGCAGCCTCAGTGCCTCCTAGGTTAGTGTCCATCGCCCCCTACTGGCTGTGCTTGTGAGGTCACAGCAGACTCAGTGCCTCATAGTTTAGTGTCCAGCGTCCCCTGCTGCCTCTGCTTGTGAGATCACAGCAGACTCAGTGCCTCAATAGTTAGTGTCCAGCGCCCCCTGCTGGCTGTGCTTGTGAGGTCACAGCAGCCTGAATGCCTCCTAGACCAGTGTCAGGGTCATGGCTGCTGGCTGTGCTTGTGAGGTCACACAAGCCTGAATGCCTCCTATGCCAGTGGCAGGCTCATAGCTGCTGGCTATGATTGTGAGCTCACAGAAGCCTCAGTGCCTCAAAAGTTAGGGTCCAGCGTCCCCTGCTGGCTCTGCTTGTGAGGTCACAGCAGACTCAGTGCCTCAAAAGTTAGTGTGCAGCGCCCCCTGCTGGCTGTGCTTGTGAGGTCACATCAGCCTCAGGGCCTCCTATGCCAGTGGCAGGCTCACGGCTGCTGGCTGGGATAGTGAGGTCACAGCAGACTCAGTGCCACATAGTTTAGTGTCCAGCGTCCCCTGCTGGCTCTGCTTGTGAGGTCACAGCAGACTCAGTGCCTCATAGGTTAGTGTCCATCGCCCCCTACTGGCTGTGCTTGTGAGTTCACAGCAGCCTCAGTGCCTCCCAGGCCAATATCAGGCTCCTGGCTGCTGGCTGTGCTTGTGACGTCACAGCAGCCTGAGTGCCTCCTAGGCCCGTGGCAGGCTCACGGCTGCTGGCTGTGCTTTTGAGGTCAAAGAAGCCTCAGTGCCTCTGAGGCCAGTGGCAGTCTCATGGCTGCTGGCTGTGCTTGTGAACTCACAGCAGCCTGAGTGCCTCTGAGGCCAGTGGCAGTCTCATGTCTGCTGGCTGTGCTTGTGAGGTCACAGCAGACTCAGTGGCTCCTAGGTTAGTGTCCATCGCCCCCTACTGGCTGTGCTTGTGAGGTCACAGCAGACTCAGTGCCTGCTAGGTTATCTCCAGTGCCCCCTGCTGGCTGTGTTGTGAGGTCACAGCAGCCTCAGTGCCTCCTCTGCCAGCATCAGGCTCATGGCTGCTGGCTGTGCTTCTGAGGTCACAGCAGCCTCAGTGTCTCTGTGGATAGTGCCATGCTCATGGCTGCTGGCTGTGCTTTTGAGGTCACAGCAGACTCAGTGCCTCTCAGGCCAGTATCAGGCTCATGGCTGCTGGCTGTGCTTGTGACGTCACAGCAGCCTGAGTGCCTCCTAGGCCAGTGGCAGGCTCATGGCTGCTGGTTGTGCTTGTGACGTCACAGCAGCCTCAGTGCCTCTGAGGCCAGTGGCAGTCTCATGGCTGCTGGCTGTGCTTGTGGGGTCACAGAAGCCTCAGTGCCTCTGAGGCCAGTGGCAGGCTCATGGCTGCTGGCTGTGCTTGTGACGTCACAGCAGCCTCAGTGCCTCCTAGGTTAGTGTCCACCACCCCCTGCTGGCTGTGCTTGTGAGGTCACAGCAGACTCAGTGCCACATAGTTTAGTGTCCAGCTCCCCCTACTGGCTCTGCTTCTGAGGTCACAGCAGATTCAGCGCCTTCCAGGCCAGTATCAGGCTCATGGCTGCTGGCTGTGCTTGTGACGTCACAGCAGCCTCAGTGCCTCCTCTGCCAGTGCCATGCTCATGGCTGCTGGCTGTGCTTGTGAGGACACAGCAGACTCAGTGCCTCCCAGGCGAATATCAGGCTCATGGCTGCTGGCTGTGCTTGTGAGGTCACAGCAGCCTGAATGCCTCCTAGACCAGTGTCAGGGTCATGGCTGCTGGCTGTGCTTGTGAGGTCACAGCAGCCTCAGTGCCTCTGAGGTCAGTGGCAGTCTCATGGCTGCTGGCTATGCTTGTGAGGTCACAGCAGCCTCAGTGCCTCTGAGGTCAGTGGCAGTCTCATGGCTGCTGGCTGTGCTTGTGAGGTCACAGCAGACTCAGTGCCTCATAGTTTAGTGTCCAGCGCCCCCTGCTGGCTCTGCTTGTGAGGTCACAGCAGCCTCAGTGCCTCACAGGCCAGCATCAGGCTCATGGTTGCTGGCTGTGCTTGTGACGTCACAGCAGCCTCAGTGGCTCCTCTGCCAGTGCCATGCTCATGGCTGCTGGCTGTGCTTGTGAGGTCACAGCAGCCTGAATGCCTCCTAGGCCAGTGGCAGGCTCATGGCTGCTGGCTGTGCTTGTGACGTCACAGCAGCCTCAGTGCCTCTGAGGCCAGTGGCAGTCTCATGGCTGCTGGCTGTGCTTGTGAGGTCACAGAAGCCTCAGTGCCTCCTCTGCCAGTGGCAGGCTCATGGCTGCTGGCTGTGATTGTGAGGTCACAGCAGACTCAGTGGCTCCTAGGTTAGTGTCCATCGCCCCCTACTGGCTGTGCTTGTGAGCTCACAGCAGCCTGAATGCCTCCTAGACCAGTGTCAGGCTCCTGGCTGCTGGCTGTGCTTGTGAGGTCACAGCAGCCTCAGTGCCTCATAGTTTAGTGTCCAGCGTCCCCTGGTGTCTCTGCTTGTGAGGTCACAGCAGCCTCTGTAATTCCCAGGCCAAAATCAGGCTCCTGGCTGCTGGCTATGCTTGTGACGTCACAGCAGCCTCAGTGCCTCTGAGGCCAGTGGCAGTCTCATGGCTGCTGGCTGTGCTTGTGAGGTCACAGCAGACTCAGTGGCTCCTAGGTTAATGTCCATCGCCCCCTACTGGCTGTGCTTGTGAGGTCACAGCAGACTCAGTGCCTCATAGTTTAGTGTCCAGCGTCCCCTGCTGGCTGTGCTTGTGAGATCACAGCAGACTCAGTACCTCAATAGTTAGTGTCCAGCGCCCCCTGCTGGCTCTGCTTGTGAGGTCACAGCAGCCTCAGTGCCTCTCAGGCCAGTATCATGCTGCTGGCTGCTGGCTGTGCTTGTGACGTCACAGCAGCCTGAATGCCTCCAAGACCAGTATCAGGGTCATGGCTGCTGGCTGTGCTTGTGAGGTCACAGCAGCCTGAATGCCTCCTAGGCCTGTGGCAGGCTCATGGCTGCTGGCTATGATTGTGAGCTCACAGAAGCCTCAGTGCCTCAAAAGTTAGGGTCCAGCGTCCCCTGCTGGCTCTGCTTTTGAGGTCACAGCAGACTCAGTGCCTCAAAAGTTAGTGTACAGCGCCCCCTGCTGGCTGTGCTTGTGAGGTCACACCAGCCTCAGTGCCTCATACCCCAGCATCAGGCTCATGGCTGCTGACTGTGCTTGTGACGTCACAGCAGCCTCAGTGCCTCCTCTGCCAGTGCCATGCTCATGGCTGCTGGCTGTGCTTCTGAGGTCACAGCAGCCTGAATGCCTCCTAGGCCAGTGGCAGGCTCATGGCTGCTGGCTGTGCTTGTGACGTCACAGAGGCCTCAGTGCCTCTGAGGCCAGTGGCAGGCTCATGGCTGCTGGCTGTGATTGTGAGGTCACAGCAGACTCAGTGGCTCCTAGGTTAGTGTCCATCGCCCCCTACTGGCTGTGCTTGTGAGGTCACAGCAGACTCAGTGCCTCATAGTTTAGTGTCCAGCGTCCCCTGCTGGCTGTGCTTGTGAGATCACAGCAGACTCAGTACCTCAACAGTTAGTGTCCAGCGCCCCCTGCTGGCTCTGCTTGTGAGGTCACAGCAGACTCAGTGCCTCTCAGGCCAGTATCAGGCTCATGGCTGCTGGCTGTGCTTGTGAGGTCACAGCAGCCTGAATGCCTCCTAGACCAGTGTCAGGGTCATGGCTGCTGGCTGTGCTTCTGAGGTCACAGCAGCCTCAGTGCCTCATAGTTTAGTGTCCAGCGTCCCCTGGTGTCTCTGCTTGTGAGGTCACAGCAGCCTCAGTAATTCCCAGGCCAAAATCAGGCTCCTGGCTGCTGGCTATGCTTGTGACGTCACAGCAGCCTCAGTGCCTCTGAGGCCAGTGGCAGTCTCATGGCTGCTGGCTGTGCTTGTGAGATCACAGCAGCCTCAGTGCCTCCTAGGTTAGTGTCCATCGCCCCCTACTGGCTGTGCTTGTGAGGTCACAGCAGACTCAGTGCCTCATAGTTTAGTGTCCAGCGTCCCCTGCTGCCTCTGCTTGTGAGATCACAGCAGACTCAGTGCCTCAAAAGTTAGTGTCCAGCGCCCCCTGCTGGCTGTGCTTGTGAACTCACAGCAGCCTGAATGCCTCCTAGACCAGTGTCAGGGTCATGGCTGCTGGCTGTGCTTGTGAGGTCACACAAGCCTGAATGCCTCCTATGCCAGTGGCAGGCTCATAGCTGCTGGCTATGATTGTGAGCTCACAGAAGCCTCAGTGCCTCAAAAGTTAGGGTCCAGCATCCCCTGCTGGCTCTGCTTGTGAGGTCACAGCAGACTCAGTGCCTCAAAAGTTAGTGTGCAGCGCCCCCTGCTGGCTGTGCTTGTGAGGTCACATCAGCCTCAGTGCCTCCTAGGTTAGTGTCCATCGCCCCCTACTGGCTGTGCTTGTGAGTTCACAGCAGCCTCAGTGCCTCCCAGGCCAATATCAGGCTCCTGGCTGCTGGCTGTCCTTGTGACGTCACAGCAGCCTGAGTGCCTCCTAGGCCCGTGGCAGGCTCACGGCTGCTGGCTGTGCTTTTGAGGTCACAGAAGCCTCAGTGCCTCTGAGGCCAGTGGCAGTCTCATGGCTGCTGGCTGTGCTTGTGACGTCACAGCAGCCTGAGTGCCTCTGAGGCCAGTGGCAGTCTCATGTCTGCTGGCTGTGCTTGTGAGGTCACAGCAGACTCAGTGGCTCCTAGGTTAGTGTCCACCACCCCCTACTGGCTGTGCTGGTGAGTTCACAGCAGCCTCAGTGCCTCCCAGGCCAATATCAGGATCATGGCTGCTGGTTGTGCTTGTGACGTCACAGCAGCCTCAGTGCCTCTGAGGCCAGTGGCAGTCTCATGGCTGCTGGCTGTGCTTGTGAGGTCACAGAAGCCTCAGTGCCTCTGAGGCCAGTGGCAGGCTCATGGCTGCTGGCTGTGCTTGTGACGTCACAGCAGCCTCAGTGCCTCCTAGGTTAGTGTCCACCACCCCCTACTGGCTGTGTTTGTGAGGTCACAGCAGCCTCAGTGCCACATAGTTTAGTGTCCAGCTCCCCCTACTGGCTCTGCTTGTGAGGTCACAGCAGACTCAGCGCCTTCCAGGCCAGTGCCATGCTCATGGCTGCTGGCTGTGCTTGTGACGTCACAGCAGCCTCAGTGCCTCCTCTGCCAGTGCCATGCTCATGCCTGCTGGCTGTGCTTGTGAGGTCACAGCAGCCTCAATGCCTCCCAGGCGAATATCAGGCTCATGGCTGCTGGCTGTGCTTGTGAGGTCACAGCAGACTCAGTGCCTCCTAGACCAGTGTCAGGGTCATGGCTGCTGGCTGTGCTTGTGAGGTCACACCAGCCTCAGTGCCTCCTGTGCCAGTGGCAGGCTCCTTGCTGCTGGCTATGCTTGTGAGGTCACAGCAGCCTCAGTGCCTCTGAGGTCAGTGGCAGTCTCATGGCTGCTGGCTGTGCTTGTGAGGTCACAGCAGCCTCAGTGCCTCTGAGGCCAGTGGCAGTCTCATGGCTGCTGGCTGTGCTTGTGAGGTCACAGCAGACTCAGTGCCTCATAGTTTAGTGTCCAGCGCCCCCTGCTGGCTCTGCTTGTGAGGTCACAGCAGCCTCAGTGCCTCACAGGCCAGCATCAGGCTCATGGTTGCTGGCTGTGCTTGTGACGTCACAGCAGCCTCAGTGGCTCCTCTGCCAGTGCCATGCTCATGGCTGCTGGCTGTGCTTCTGAGGTCACAGCAGCCTGAATGCCTCCTAGGCCAGTGGCAGTCTCATGGCTGCTGGCTGTGCTTGTGATGTCACAGCAGCCTCAGTGCCTCTGAGGCCAGTGGCAGTCTCATGGCTTCTGGCTGTGCTTGTGAGGTCACAGAAGCCTCAGTGCCTCCTCTGCCAGTGGCAGGCTCATGGCTGCTGGCTGTGATTGTGAGGTCACAGCAGACTCAGTGGCTCCTAGGTTAGTGTCCATCGCTCCCTACTGGCTGTGCTTGTGAGGTCACAGCAGCCTGAATGCCTCCTAGACCAGTGTCAGGGTCATGGCTGCTGGCTGTGCTTCTGAGGTCACAGCAGCCTCAGTGCCTCATAGTTTAGTGTCCAGCGTCCCCTGGTGTCTCTGCTTGTGAGGTCACAGCAGCCTCAGTAATTCCCAGGCCAAAATCAGGCTCCTGGCTGCTGGCTATGCTTGTGACGTCACAGCAGCCTCAGTGCCTCTGAGGCCAGTGGCAGTCTCATGGCTGCTGGCTGTGATTGTGAGGTCACAGCAGCCTCAGTGCCTCCTAGGTTAGAGTCCATCGCCCCCTACTGGCTGTGCTTGTGAGGTCACAGCAGACTCAGTGCCTCATAGTTTAGTGTCCAGCGTCCCCTGCTGCCTCTGCTTGTGAGATCACAGCAGACTCAGTGCCTCAATAGTTAGTGTCCAGCGCCCCCTGCTGGCTGTGCTTGTGAGGTCACAGCAGACTCAGTGGCTCCTCTGCCAGTGCCATGCTCATGGCTGCTGGCTGTGCTTGTGACGTCACAGCAACCTGAATGCCTCCTAGGCCAGTGGCAGGCTTATGGCTGCTGGCTGTGCTTGTGAGGTCACAGAAGCCTCAGTGCCTCCTCTGCCAGTGGCAGTCTCATGGCTGCTGGCTGTGCTTCTGACATCACAGCAGCCTCAGTGCCTCTCAGGCCAGTATCATGCTCATGGCTGCTGGCTGTGCTTGTGACGTCACAGCAGCCTGAATGCCTCCAAGACCAGTATCAGGGTCATGGCTGCTGGCTGTGCTTGTGAGGTCACAGCAGCCTGAATGCCTCCTAGGCCTGTGGCAGGCTCATGGCTGCTGGCTATGATTGTGAGCTCACAGAAGCCTCAGTGCCTCAAAAGTTAGGGTCCAGCATCCCCTGCTGGCTCTGCTTGTGAGGTCACAGCAGACTCAGTGCCTCAAAAGTTAGTGTACAGCGCCCCCTGCTGGCTGTGCTTGTGAGTTCACAGCAGCCTCAGTGCCTCCTCTGCCAGTGGCAGGCTCATGGCTGCTGGCTGGGATTGTGAGGTCACAGCAGACTCAGTGCCTCATAGTTCAGTGTCCAGCGTCCCCTGCTGGCTCTGCTTGTGAGGTCACAGCAGACTCAGTGCCTCAAAAGTTAGTGTGCAGCGCCCCATGCTGGCTGTGCTTGTGAGGTCACAGCAGCCTCAGTGCCTCCTCTGCCAGTGGCAGGCTCATGACTGCTGGCTGGGATTGTGAGGTCACAGCAGCCTCAGTACCTCATAGTTCAGTGTCCAGCGCCCCCTGCTGGCTCTGCTTGTGAACTCACAGCAACCTGAATGCCTCCTAGACCAGTGTCAGGGTCATGGCTGCTGGCTGTGCTTGTGAGGTCACAGCAGCCTGAATGCCTCCTATGCCAGTGGCAGGCTCATGGCTGCTGGCTGGGATTGTGAGGTCACAGCAGCCTCAGTGCCTCATACCCCAGCATCAGGCTCATGGCTGCTGGCTGTGCTTGTGACGTCACAGCAGCCTCAGTGCCTCCTCTGCCAGTGCCATGCTCATGGCTGCTGGCTGTGCTTCTGAGGTCACAGCAGCCTCAGTGCCTCTGAGGCCAGTGGCAGTCTCATGGCTGCTGGCTGTGCTTGTGAGGTCACAGCAGACTCAGTGGCTCCTAGGTTAATGTCCATCACCCCCTACTGGCTGTGCTTGTGAGGTCACAGCAGACTCAGTGCCTCATAGTTTAGTGTCCAGCGTCCCCTGCTGGCTGTGCTTGTGAGATCACAGCAGACTCAGTACCTCAATAGTTAGTGTCCAGCGCCCCCTGCTGGCTCTGCTTGTGAGGTCACAGCAGACTCAGTGCCTCTCAGGCCAGTATCAGGCTCATGGCTGCTGGCTGTGCTTGTGAACTCACAGCAGCCTGAGTGCCTCTGAGGCCAGTGGCAGTCTCATGTCTGCTGGCTGTGCCTGTGAGGTCACAGCAGACTCAGTGCCTCGTAGGTTAGTGTCCATCGCCCCCTACTGGCTGTGCTTGTGAGGTCACAGCAGACTCAGTGCCTGCTAGGTTATCTCCAGTGCCCGCTGCTGGCTGTGTTGTGAGGTCACAGCAGCCTCAGTGGCTCTTCTGCCAGTGTCAGGCTCATGGCTGCTGGCTGTGCTTGTGAGGTCACAGCAGCCTCAGTGCCTCATAGTTTAGTGTCCAGCGTCCCCTGGTGTCTCTGCTTGTGAGGTCACAGCAGCCTCTGTAATTCCCAGGCCAAAATCAGGCTCCTGGCTGCTGGCTATGCTTGTGACGTCACAGCAGCCTCAGTGCCTCTGAGGCCAGTGGCAGTCTCATGGCTGCTGGCTGTGCTTGTGAGGTCACAGCAGACTCAGTGGCTCCTAGGTTAATGTCCATCGCCCCCTACTGGCTGTGCTTGTGAGGTCACAGCAGACTCAGTGCCTCATAGTTTAGTGTCCAGCGTCCCCTGCTGGCTGTGCTTGTGAGATCACAGCAGACTCAGTACCTCAATAGTTAGTGTCCAGCGCCCCCTGCTGGCTCTGCTTGTGAGGTCACAGCAGCCTCAGTGCCTCTCAGGCCAGTATCATGCTGCTGGCTGCTGGCTGTGCTTGTGACGTCACAGCAGCCTGAATGCCTCCAAGACCAGTATCAGGGTCATGGCTGCTGGCTGTGCTTGTGAGGTCACAGCAGCCTGAATGCCTCCTAGGCCTGTGGCAGGCTCATGGCTGCTGGCTATGATTGTGAGCTCACAGAAGCCTCAGTGCCTCAAAAGTTAGGGTCCAGCGTCCCCTGCTGGCTCTGCTTTTGAGGTCACAGCAGACTCAGTGCCTCAAAAGTTAGTGTACAGCGCCCCCTGCTGGCTGTGCTTGTGAGGTCACACCAGCCTCAGTGCCTCATACCCCAGCATCAGGCTCATGGCTGCTGACTGTGCTTGTGACGTCACAGCAGCCTCAGTGCCTCCTCTGCCAGTGCCATGCTCATGGCTGCTGGCTGTGCTTCTGAGGTCACAGCAGCCTGAATGCCTCCTAGGCCAGTGGCAGGCTCATGGCTGCTGGCTGTGCTTGTGACGTCACAGAGGCCTCAGTGCCTCTGAGGCCAGTGGCAGGCTCATGGCTGCTGGCTGTGATTGTGAGGTCACAGCAGACTCAGTGGCTCCTAGGTTAGTGTCCATCGCCCCCTACTGGCTGTGCTTGTGAGGTCACAGCAGACTCAGTGCCTCATAGTTTAGTGTCCAGCGTCCCCTGCTGGCTGTGCTTGTGAGATCACAGCAGACTCAGTACCTCAACAGTTAGTGTCCAGCGCCCCCTGCTGGCTCTGCTTGTGAGGTCACAGCAGACTCAGTGCCTCTCAGGCCAGTATCAGGCTCATGGCTGCTGGCTGTGCTTGTGAGGTCACAGCAGCCTGAATGCCTCCTAGACCAGTGTCAGGGTCATGGCTGCTGGCTGTGCTTCTGAGGTCACAGCAGCCTCAGTGCCTCATAGTTTAGTGTCCAGCGTCCCCTGGTGTCTCTGCTTGTGAGGTCACAGCAGCCTCAGTAATTCCCAGGCCAAAATCAGGCTCCTGGCTGCTGGCTATGCTTGTGACGTCACAGCAGCCTCAGTGCCTCTGAGGCCAGTGGCAGTCTCATGGCTGCTGGCTGTGCTTGTGAGATCACAGCAGCCTCAGTGCCTCCTAGGTTAGTGTCCATCGCCCCCTACTGGCTGTGCTTGTGAGGTCACAGCAGACTCAGTGCCTCATAGTTTAGTGTCCAGCGTCCCCTGCTGCCTCTGCTTGTGAGATCACAGCAGACTCAGTGCCTCAATAGTTAGTGTCCAGCGCCCCCTGCTGGCTGTGCTTGTGAACTCACAGCAGCCTGAATGCCTCCTAGACCAGTGTCAGGGTCATGGCTGCTGGCTGTGCTTGTGAGGTCACACAAGCCTGAATGCCTCCTATGCCAGTGGCAGGCTCATAGCTGCTGGCTATGATTGTGAGCTCACAGAAGCCTCAGTGCCTCAAAAGTTAGGGTCCAGCATCCCCTGCTGGCTCTGCTTGTGAGGTCACAGCAGACTCAGTGCCTCAAAAGTTAGTGTGCAGCGCCCCCTGCTGGCTGTGCTTGTGAGGTCACATCAGCCTCAGTGCCTCCTAGGTTAGTGTCCATCGCCCCCTACTGGCTGTGCTTGTGAGTTCACAGCAGCCTCAGTGCCTCCCAGGCCAATATCAGGCTCCTGGCTGCTGGCTGTCCTTGTGACGTCACAGCAGCCTGAGTGCCTCCTAGGCCCGTGGCAGGCTCACGGCTGCTGGCTGTGCTTTTGAGGTCACAGAAGCCTCAGTGCCTCTGAGGCCAGTGGCAGTCTCATGGCTGCTGGCTGTGCTTGTGACGTCACAGCAGCCTGAGTGCCTCTGAGGCCAGTGGCAGTCTCATGTCTGCTGGCTGTGCTTGTGAGGTCACAGCAGACTCAGTGGCTCCTAGGTTAGTGTCCACCACCCCCTACTGGCTGTGCTGGTGAGTTCACAGCAGCCTCAGTGCCTCCCAGGCCAATATCAGGATCATGGCTGCTGGTTGTGCTTGTGACGTCACAGCAGCCTCAGTGCCTCTGAGGCCAGTGGCAGTCTCATGGCTGCTGGCTGTGCTTGTGAGGTCACAGAAGCCTCAGTGCCTCTGAGGCCAGTGGCAGGCTCATGGCTGCTGGCTGTGCTTGTGACGTCACAGCAGCCTCAGTGCCTCCTAGGTTAGTGTCCACCACCCCCTACTGGCTGTGTTTGTGAGGTCACAGCAGCCTCAGTGCCACATAGTTTAGTGTCCAGCTCCCCCTACTGGCTCTGCTTGTGAGGTCACAGCAGACTCAGCGCCTTCCAGGCCAGTGCCATGCTCATGGCTGCTGGCTGTGCTTGTGACGTCACAGCAGCCTCAGTGCCTCCTCTGCCAGTGCCATGCTCATGCCTGCTGGCTGTGCTTGTGAGGTCACAGCAGCCTCAATGCCTCCCAGGCGAATATCAGGCTCATGGCTGCTGGCTGTGCTTGTGAGGTCACAGCAGACTCAGTGCCTCCTAGACCAGTGTCAGGGTCATGGCTGCTGGCTGTGCTTGTGAGGTCACACCAGCCTCAGTGCCTGCTGTGCCAGTGGCAGGCTCCTTGCTGCTGGCTATGCTTGTGAGGTCACAGCAGCCTCAGTGCCTCTGAGGTCAGTGGCAGTCTCATGGCTGCTGGCTGTGCTTGTGAGGTCACAGCAGCCTCAGTGCCTCTGAGGCCAGTGGCAGTCTCATGGCTGCTGGCTGTGCTTGTGAGGTCACAGCAGACTCAGTGCCTCATAGTTTAGTGTCCAGCGCCCCCTGCTGGCTCTGCTTGTGAGGTCACAGCAGCCTCAGTGCCTCACAGGCCAGCATCAGGCTCATGGTTGCTGGCTGTGCTTGTGACGTCACAGCAGCCTCAGTGGCTCCTCTGCCAGTGCCATGCTCATGGCTGCTGGCTGTGCTTCTGAGGTCACAGCAGCCTGAATGCCTCCTAGGCCAGTGGCAGTCTCATGGCTGCTGGCTGTGCTTGTGATGTCACAGCAGCCTCAGTGCCTCTGAGGCCAGTGGCAGTCTCATGGCTTCTGGCTGTGCTTGTGAGGTCACAGAAGCCTCAGTGCCTCCTCTGCCAGTGGCAGGCTCATGGCTGCTGGCTGTGATTGTGAGGTCACAGCAGACTCAGTGGCTCCTAGGTTAGTGTCCATCGCTCCCTACTGGCTGTGCTTGTGAGGTCACAGCAGCCTGAATGCCTCCTAGACCAGTGTCAGGGTCATGGCTGCTGGCTGTGCTTCTGAGGTCACAGCAGCCTCAGTGCCTCATAGTTTAGTGTCCAGCGTCCCCTGGTGTCTCTGCTTGTGAGGTCACAGCAGCCTCAGTAATTCCCAGGCCAAAATCAGGCTCCTGGCTGCTGGCTATGCTTGTGACGTCACAGCAGCCTCAGTGCCTCTGAGGCCAGTGGCAGTCTCATGGCTGCTGGCTGTGATTGTGAGGTCACAGCAGCCTCAGTGCCTCCTAGGTTAGAGTCCATCGCCCCCTACTGGCTGTGCTTGTGAGGTCACAGCAGACTCAGTGCCTCATAGTTTAGTGTCCAGCGTCCCCTGCTGCCTCTGCTTGTGAGATCACAGCAGACTCAGTGCCTCAATAGTTAGTGTCCAGCGCCCCCTGCTGGCTGTGCTTGTGAGGTCACAGCAGACTCAGTGGCTCCTCTGCCAGTGCCATGCTCATGGCTGCTGGCTGTGCTTGTGACGTCACAGCAACCTGAATGCCTCCTAGGCCAGTGGCAGGCTTATGGCTGCTGGCTGTGCTTGTGAGGTCACAGAAGCCTCAGTGCCTCCTCTGCCAGTGGCAGTCTCATGGCTGCTGGCTGTGCTTCTGACATCACAGCAGCCTCAGTGCCTCTCAGGCCAGTATCATGCTCATGGCTGCTGGCTGTGCTTGTGACGTCACAGCAGCCTGAATGCCTCCAAGACCAGTATCAGGGTCATGGCTGCTGGCTGTGCTTGTGAGGTCACAGCAGCCTGAATGCCTCCTAGGCCTGTGGCAGGCTCATGGCTGCTGGCTATGATTGTGAGCTCACAGAAGCCTCAGTGCCTCAAAAGTTAGGGTCCAGCATCCCCTGCTGGCTCTGCTTGTGAGGTCACAGCAGACTCAGTGCCTCAAAAGTTAGTGTACAGCGCCCCCTGCTGGCTGTGCTTGTGAGTTCACAGCAGCCTCAGTGCCTCCTCTGCCAGTGGCAGGCTCATGGCTGCTGGCTGGGATTGTGAGGTCACAGCAGACTCAGTGCCTCATAGTTCAGTGTCCAGCGTCCCCTGCTGGCTCTGCTTGTGAGGTCACAGCAGACTCAGTGCCTCAAAAGTTAGTGTGCAGCGCCCCATGCTGGCTGTGCTTGTGAGGTCACAGCAGCCTCAGTGCCTCCTCTGCCAGTGGCAGGCTCATGACTGCTGGCTGGGATTGTGAGGTCACAGCAGCCTCAGTACCTCATAGTTCAGTGTCCAGCGCCCCCTGCTGGCTCTGCTTGTGAACTCACAGCAACCTGAATGCCTCCTAGACCAGTGTCAGGGTCATGGCTGCTGGCTGTGCTTGTGAGGTCACAGCAGCCTGAATGCCTCCTATGCCAGTGGCAGGCTCATGGCTGCTGGCTGGGATTGTGAGGTCACAGCAGCCTCAGTGCCTCATACCCCAGCATCAGGCTCATGGCTGCTGGCTGTGCTTGTGACGTCACAGCAGCCTCAGTGCCTCCTCTGCCAGTGCCATGCTCATGGCTGCTGGCTGTGCTTCTGAGGTCACAGCAGCCTCAGTGCCTCTGAGGCCAGTGGCAGTCTCATGGCTGCTGGCTGTGCTTGTGAGGTCACAGCAGACTCAGTGGCTCCTAGGTTAATGTCCATCACCCCCTACTGGCTGTGCTTGTGAGGTCACAGCAGACTCAGTGCCTCATAGTTTAGTGTCCAGCGTCCCCTGCTGGCTGTGCTTGTGAGATCACAGCAGACTCAGTACCTCAATAGTTAGTGTCCAGCGCCCCCTGCTGGCTCTGCTTGTGAGGTCACAGCAGACTCAGTGCCTCTCAGGCCAGTATCAGGCTCATGGCTGCTGGCTGTGCTTGTGAACTCACAGCAGCCTGAGTGCCTCTGAGGCCAGTGGCAGTCTCATGTCTGCTGGCTGTGCCTGTGAGGTCACAGCAGACTCAGTGCCTCGTAGGTTAGTGTCCATCGCCCCCTACTGGCTGTGCTTGTGAGGTCACAGCAGACTCAGTGCCTGCTAGGTTATCTCCAGTGCCCGCTGCTGGCTGTGTTGTGAAGGTCACAGCAGCCTCAGTGGCTCTTCTGCCAGTGTCAGGCTCATGGCTGCTGGCTGTGCTTGTGAGGTCACAGCAGCCTCAGTGTCTCTGTGGATAGTGCCATGCTCATGGCTGCTGGCTGTGCTTTTGATGTCACAGCAGACTCAGTGCCTCTCAGGCCAGTATCAGGCTCATGGCTGCTGGCTGTGGTTGTGAGGTCACAGCAGCCTGAGTGCCTCCTAGGCCCGTGGCAGGCTCATGGCTGCTGGCTGTGCTTGTGAGGTCACAGCAGCCTCAGTGCCTTCCAGGCCAGTATCAGGCTCACGGCTGCTGGCTGTGCTTGTGAGGTCACAGCAGCCTGAATGCCTCCTAGACCAGTGTCAGGGTCATGGCTGCTGGCTGTGCTTGTGAGGTCACACCAGCCTCAGTGCCTCCTCTGCCAGTGGCAGGATCATGGCTGCTGGCTGGGATTGTGAGGTCACAGCAGCCTCAGTGCCTCTGAGGTCAGTGGCAGTCTCATGGCTGCTGGCTGTGCTTGTGAGGTCACAGCAGCCTCAGTGCCTCCTAGGTTAATGTCCATCACCCCCTACTGGCTGTGCTTGTGAGGTCACAGCAGCCTCAGTGCCTCATAGTTTAGTGTCCAGCGTCCCCTGCTGGCGCTGCTTGGGAGGTCACAGCAGCCTCAGTGCCTCACAGGCCCATGGCAGGCTCATGGCTGCTGGCTGTGCTTTGGACGTCACAGCAGCCTCAGTGCCTCCTCTGCCAGTGCCATGCTCATGGCTGCTGGCTGTGCTTGTGAGGTCACAGCAGCCTGAATGCCTCCTAGGCCAGTGGCAGGCTCATGGCTGCTGGCTGTGCTTGTGACGTCACAGCAGCCTCAGTGGCTCCTCTGCCAGTGCCATGCTCATGGCTGCTGGCTGTGCTTGTGAGGTCACAGCAGCCTGAATGCCTCCTAGAACAGTGGCAGGCTCATGGCTGCTGGCTGTGCTTGTGACGTCACAGCAGCCTCAGTGCCTCTGAGGCCAGTGGCAGTCTCATGGCTGCTGGCTGTGCTTTTGACGTCACAGAAGCCTCAGTGCCTCCTCTGCCAGTGGCAGGCTGATGGCTGCTGGCTGTGATTGTGAGGTCACAGCAGACTCAGTGCCTCCTAGGTTAGTGTCCATCGCCCCCTACTGGCTGTGCTTGTGAGGTCACAGCAGACTCAGTGCCTCATAGTTTAGTGTCCAGGGTCCCCTGCTGGGTGTGCTTGTGAGGTCACAGCAGCCTGAATGCCTCCTAGGCCTGTGGCAGGCTCATGGCTGCTGGCTCTGCTTGTGAGGTCACAGCAGACTCAGTGCCTCAAAAGTTCGTGTACAGCGCCCCCTGCTGGCTGTGCTTGTGAGGTCACACCAGCCTCAGTGCCTCCTCTGCCAGTGGCAGGCTCATGGCTGCTGGCTGGGATTGTGAGGTCACAGCAGCCTCAGTGCCTCATAGTTTAGTGTCCAGCGTCCCCTGCTGGCTGTGCTTGTGAGATCACAGCAGAGTCAGTACCTCACTAGTTAGTGTCCAGCGCCACCTGCTGGCTCAGCTTGTGAGGTCACAGCAGCCTCAGTGCCTCTCAGGCCAGTATCAGGCTCATGGCTGCTGGCTGTGCTTGTGAGGTCACAGCAGCCTGAATGCCTCCTAGACCAGTGTCAGGGTCATGGCTGCTGTCTGTGCTTCTGAGGTCACAGCAGCCTCAGTACCTCATAGTTTAGTGTCCAGCGTCCCCTGGTGTCTCTGCTTGTGAGGTCACAGCAGCCTCAGTAATTCCCAGGCCAAAATCAGGCTCCTGGCTGCTGGCTATGCTGGTGACGTCACAGCAGCCTCAGTGCCTCTGAGGCCAGTGGCAGTCTCATGGCTGCTGGCTGTGCTTGTGAGGTCACAGCAGCCTCAGTGCCACATAGTTTAGTGTCCAGCGTCCCCTGCTGCCTCTGCTTGTGAGATCACAGCAGACTCAGTGCCTCAATAGTTAGTGTCCAGCGCCCCCTGCTGGCTGTGCTTGTGAGGTCACAGCAGACTCAGTGCCACATAGTTTAGTGTCCAGCGTCCCCTGCTGCCTCTGCTTGTGAGATCACAGCAGACTCAGTGCCTCAATAGTTAGTGTCCAGCGCCCCCTGCTGGCTGTGCTTGTGAGGTCACAGCAGCCTCAGTGCCTCATACCCCAGCATCAGGCTCATGGCTGCTGGCTGTGCTTGTGACGTCACAGCAGCCTCAGTGGCTCCTCTGCCAGTGCCATGCTCATGGCTGCTGGCTGTGCTTGTGACGTCACAGCAGCCTGAATGCCTCCTAGGCCAGTGGCAGGCTTATGGCTGCTGGCTGTGCTTGTGAGGTCACAGAAGCCTCAGTGCCTCCTCTGCCAGTGGCAGTCTCATGGCTGCTGGCTGTGCTTCTGAGGTCACAGCAGACAGTGCCTCTCAGGCCAGTATCATGCTCATGGCTGCTGGCTGTGCTTGTGAGGTCACAGCAACCTGAATGCCTCCAAGACCAGTATCAAGGTCATGGCTGCTGGCTGTGCTTCTGAGGTCACAGCAGCCTGAATGCCTCCTAGGCCTGTGGCAAGCTCATGGCTGCTGGCTATGATTGTGAGCTCACAGAAGCCACAGTGCCTCAAAAGTTAGGGTCCAGCGTCCCCTGCTGGCTCTGCTTGTGAGGTCACAGCAGACTCAGTGCCTCAAAAGTTAGTGTGCAGCGCCCCCTGCTGGCTGTGCTTGTGAGGTCACACCAGCCTCAGTGTCTCCTCTGCCAGTGGCAGGCTCATGGCTGCTGGCTGGGATTGTGAGGTCACAGCAGACTCAGTGCCGCATAGTTTAGTGTCCAGCGTCCCCTGCTGCCTCTGCTTGTGAGATCACAGCAGACTCAGTGCCTCAATAGTTAGTGTCCAGCGCCCCCTGCTGGCTCTGCTTGTGAGGTCACAGCAGACTCAGTGCCTCATACCCCAGCATCAGGCTCATGGCTGCTGGCTGTGCTTGTGACGTCACAGCAGCCTCAGTGGCTCCTCTGCCAGTGCCATGCTCATGGCTGCTGGCTGTGCTTGTGACGTCACAGCAGCCTGAATGCCTCCTAGGCCAGTGGCAGGCTTATGGCTGCTGGCTGTGCTTGTGAGGTCACAGAAGCCTCAGTGCCTCCTCTGCCAGTGGCAGTCTCATGGCTGCTGGCTGTGCTTCTGAGGTCACAGCAGCCTCAGTGCCTCTCAGGCCAGTATCATGCTGATGGCTGCTGGCTGTGCTTGTGAGGTCACAGCAGCCTGAATGCCTCCTAGGCCAGTATCAAGGTCATGGCTGCTGGCTGTGCTTGTGAGGTCACAGCAGCCTGAATGCCTCCTAGGCCTGTGGCAGGCTCATGGCTGCTGGCTATGATTGTCAGCTCACAGAAGCCTCAGTGCCTCAAAAATTAGGGTCCAGCGTCCCCTGCTGGCTCTGCTTGTGAGGTCACAGCAGACTCAGTGCCTCAAAAGTTAGTGTGCAGCGCCCCCTGCTGGCTGTGCTTGTGAGGTCACACCAGCCTCAGTGCCTCCTCTGCCAGTGGCAGGCTCATGGCTGCTGGCTGGGATAGTGAGGTCACAGCAGCCTCAGTGCCTCATAGTTCAGTGTCCAGCGTCCCCTGCTGGCTCAGCTTGTGAGGTCACAGCAGCCTGAATGCCTCCTAGACCAGTGTCAGGGTCATGGCTGCTGGCTGTGCTTGTGAGGTCACACAAGCCTGAATGCCTCCTATGCCAGTGGCAGGCTCATGGCTGCTGGCTGGGATTGTGAGGTCACAGCAGACTCAGTGCCTCATACCCCAGCATCAGGCTCATGGCTGCTGGCTGTGCCTGTGACGTCACAGCAGCCTCAGTGCCTCCTCTGCCAGTGCCATGCTCATGGCTGCTGGCTGTGCTTCTGAGGTCACAGCAGCCTGAATGCCTCCTAGGCCAGTGGCAGGCTTATGGCTGCTGGCTGTGCTTGTGAGGTCACAGAAGCCTCAGTGCCTCCTCTGCCAGTGGCAGTCTCATGGCTGCTGGCTGTGCTTGTGAGGTCACAGCAGACTCAGTGCCTCTCAGGCCAGTATCAGGCTCATGGCTGCTGGCTATGGTTGGTAGGTCACAGCAGCCTGAATGCCTCCTAGGCCAGTGGCAAGCTCATGGCTGCTGGCTATGATTGTGAGCTCACAGAAGCCTCAGTGCCTCAAAACTTAGGGTCCAGTGTCCCCTGCTGGCTCTGCTTGTGAGGTCACAGCAGACTCAGTGCCTCAAAAGTTAGTGTGCAGCGCCCCCTGCTGGCTGTGCTTGTGAGGTCACATCAGCCTCAGTGCGTCCTATGCCAGTGGCAGGCTCTCGGCTGATGGCCGGGATTGTGAGGTCACAGCAGACTCAGTGCCGCATAGGTTAGTGTCCATCGCCCCCTACTGGCTGTGCTTGTGAGTTCACAGCAGCCTCAGTTCCTCCCAGGCCAATATCAGGCTCATGGCTGCTGGCTGTGCTTGTGAGGTCACAGCAGCCTGAGTGCCTCCTAGGCCCGTGGCAGGCTCATGGCTGCTGGCTGTGCTTGTGAGGTCACAGAAGCCTCAGTGCCTCTGAGGCCAGTGGCAGTCTCATGGCTGCTGGCTGTGCTTGTGACGTCACAGCAGCCTGAGTGCCTCCTCTGCCAGTGGCCGTCTCATGGCTGCTGGCTGTGCTTGTGAGGTCACAGCAGACTCAGTGCCTCGTAGGTTAGTGTCCATCGCCCCCTACTGGCTGTGCTTGTGAGGTCACAGCAGACTCAGTGCCTGCTAGGTTATCTCCAGTGCCCCGTGCTGGCTCTGTTGTGAGGTCACAGCAGCCTCAGTGGCTCCTCTGCCAGTGTCAGGCTCATGGCTGCTGGCTGTGCTTGTGAGGTCACAGCAGCCTCAGTGTCTCTGTGGATAGTGCCATGCTCATGGCTGCTGGCTGTGCTTTTGAGGTCACAGCAGACTCAGTGCCTCTCAGGCCAGTATCAGGCTCATGGCTGCTGGCTGTGCTTGTGACATCACAGCAGCCTGAGTGCCTCCTAGGCCAGTGGCAGGCTCATGGCTGCTGGTTGTGCTTGTGAGGTCAGAGCAGCCTCAGTGCCTCTGAGGCCAGTGGCAGTCTCATGGCTGCTGGCTGTGCTTGTGAGGTCACAGAAGCCTCAGTGCCTCCTCTGCCAGTGGCAGGCTCATGGCTGCTGGCTGTGATTGTGAGGTCACAGCAGCCTCAGTGCCTCCTAGATTAGTGTCCACCACCCCCTACTGGCTGTGCTTGTGAGGTCACAGCAGACTCAGTGCCACATAGTTTAGTGTCCAGCTCCCCCTACTGGCTCTGCTTGTGAGGTCACAGCAGACTCAGCGCCTTCCAGGCCAGTATCAGGCTCATGGCTGCTGGCTGTGCTTGTGAGGTCACAGCAGCCTCAGTGCCTCTCAGGCCAATATCAGGCTCATGGCTGCTGGCTGTGCTTGTGAGGTCACAGCAGCCTGAATGCCTCCTAGACCAGTGTCAGGGTCATGGCTGCTGGCTGTGCTTCTGAGGTCACAGCAGCCTGAATGCCTCCTAGGCCAGTGGCAGTCTCATGGCTGCTGGCTATGCTTGTGAGCTCACAGCAGCCTCAGTGCCTCTGAGGTCAGTGGCAGTCTCATGGCTGCTGGCTGTGCTTGTGAGGTCACAGCATCCTCAGTGCCTCTGAGGTCAGTGGCAGTCTCATGGCTGCTGGCTGTGCTTGTGAGGTCACAGCAGACTCAGTGCCTCATAGTTTAGTGTCCAGCGCCCCCTGCTGGCTGTGCTTGTGAGGTCACAGCAGCCTCAGTGCCTCACAGGCCAGCATCAGGCTCATGGCTGCTGGCTATGCTTGTGACGTCACAGCAGCCTCAGTGCCTCCTCTGCCAGTGCCATGCTCATGGCTGCTGGCTGTGCTTCTGAGATCACAGCAGTCTGAATGCCTCCTAGGCCAGTGGCAGGCTCATGGCTGCTGGCTGTGCTTGTGACATCACAGCAGCCTCAGTGCCTCTGAGGCCAGTGGCAGTCTCATGGCTGCTGGCTGTGCTTGTGAGGTCACAGCAGCCTGAATGCCTCCTAGGCCAGTGGCAGGCTCATGGCTGCTGGCTGGGATTGTGAGGTCACAGCAGACTCAGTGGCTCCTAGGTTAGTGTCCATCGCCCCCTACTGGCTGTGCTTGTGAGGTCACAGCAGACTCAGTGCATCATAGTTTAGTGTCCAGCGTCCCCTGCTGGCTGTGCTTGTGAGATCACAGCAGACTCAGTGCCTCAATAGTTAGTGTCCAGCGCCCCCTGCTGGCTCTGCTTGTGAGGTCACAGCAGACTCAGTGCCTCTCAGGCCAGTATCAGGCTCATGGCTGCTGGCTGTGCTTGTGAGGTCACAGCAGCCTGAATGCCTCCTAGACCAGTGTCAGGGTCATGGCTGCTGGCTGTGCTTCTGAGGTCACAGCAGCCTCAGTGCCTCATAGTTTAGTGTCCAGCGTCCCCTGGTGTCTCTGCTTGTGAGGTCACAGCAGCCTCAGAAATTCCCAGGCCAAAATCAGGCTCCTGGCTGCTGGCTATGCTTGTGACGTCACAGCAGCCTCAGTGCCTCTGAGGCCAGTGGCAGTCTCATGGCTGCTGGCTGTGCTTTTGAGGTCACAGCAGCCTCAGTGCCTCCTAGGTTAGTGTCCATCGCCCCCTACTGGCTGTGCTTGTGAGGTCACAGCAGACTCAGTGCCTCATAGTTTAGTGTCCAGCGTCCCCTGCTGGCTGTGCTTGTGAGATCACAGCAGACTCAGTGCCTCAATAGTTAGTGTCCAGCGCCCCCTGCTGGCTCTGCTTGTGAGGTCACAGCAGACTCAGTGCCTCATACCCCAGCATCAGGCTCATGGCTGCTGGCTGTGCTTGTGACGTCACAGCAGCCTCAGTGGCTCCTCTGCCAGTGCCATGCTCATGGCTGCTGGCTGTGCTTGTGACGTCACAGCAGCCTGAATGCCTCCTAGGCCAGTGGCAGGCTTATGGCTGCTGGCTGTGCTTGTGAGGTCACAGAAGCCTCAGTGCCTCCTCTGCCAGTGGCAGTCTCATGGCTGCTAGCTGTGCTTCTGAGGTCACAGCAGCCTCAGTGCCTCTCAGGCCAGTATCATGCTGATGGCTGCTGCCTGTGCTTGTGAGGTCACAGCAGCCTGAATGCCTCCAAGACCAGTATCAAGGTCATGGCTGCTGGCTGTGCTTGTGAGGTCACAGCAGCCTGAATGCCTCCTAGGCCTGTGGCAGGCTCATGGCTGCTGGCTATGATTGTGAGCTCACAGCAGCCTCAGTGCCTCATAGTTCAGTGTCCAGCGTCCCCTGCTGGCTGTGCTTGTGAGATCACAGCAGACTCAGTGCCTCAAAAGTTAGTGTGCAGCGCCCCCTGCTGGCTGTGCTTGTGAGGTCACACCAGCCTCAGTGCCTCCTCTGCCAGTGGCAGGCTCATGGCTGCTGGCTGGGATTGTGAGGTCACAGCAGCCTCAGTGCCTGCTAGGTTATCTCCAGTGCCCGCTGCTGGCTGTGTTGTGAGGTCACAGCAGCCTCAGTGGCTCTTCTGCCAGTGTCAGGCTCATGGCTGCTGGCTGTGCTTGTGAGGTCACAGCAGCCTCAGTGTCTCTGTGGATAGTGCCATGCTCATGGCTGCTGGCTGTGCTTTTGAGGTCACAGCAGATTCAGTGCCTCTCAGGCCAGTATCAGGCTCATGGCTGCTGGCTGTGCTTGTGACGTCACAGCAGCCTGAGTGCCTCCTAGGCCAGTGGCAGGCTCATGGCTGCTGGCTGGGATTGTGAGGTCACAGCAGACTCAGTGCCACATAGTTTAGTGTCCAGCTCCCCCTACTGGCTCTGCTTGTGAGGTCACAGCAGACTCAGCGCCTTCCAGGCCAGTATCAGGCTCATGGCTGCTGGCTGTGCTTGTGAGGTCACAGCAGATTCAGTGCCTCTCAGGCCAATATCAGGCTCATGGCTGCTGGCTGTGCTTGTGAGGTCACAGCAGCCTGAATGCCTCCTAGACCAGTGTCAGGGTCATGGCTGCTGGCTGTGCTTCTGAGGTCACAGCAGCCTGAATGCCTCCTAGGCCAGTGGCAGTCTCATGGCTGCTGGCTATGCTTGTGAGCTCACAGCAGCCTCAGTGCCTCTGAGGTCAGTGGCAGTCTCATGGCTGCTGGCTGTGCTTGTGAGGTCACAGCATCCTCAGTGCCTCTGAGGTCAGTGGCAGTCTCATGGCTGCTGGCTGTGCTTGTGAGGTCACAGCAGACTCAGTGCCTCATAGTTTAGTGTCCAGCGCCCCCTGCTGGCTGTGCTTGTGAGGTCACAGCAGCCTCAGTGCCTCACAGGCCAGCATCAGGCTCATGGCTGCTGGCTCTGCTTGTGAGGTCACAGCAGCCTCAGTGCCTCCTCTGCCAGTGCCATGCTCATGGCTGCTGGCTGTGCTTCTGAGATCACAGCAGTCTGAATGCCTCCTAGGCCAGTGGCAGGCTCATGGCTGCTGGCTGTGCTTGTGACATCACAGCAGCCTCAGTGCCTCTGAGGCCAGTGGCAGTCTCATGGCTGCTGGCTGGGATTGTGAGGTCACAGCAGACTCAGTGGCTCCTAGGTTAGTGTCCATCGCCCCCTACTGGCTGTGCTTGTGAGGTCACAGCAGACTCAGTGCATCATAGTTTAGTGTCCAGCGTCCCCTGCTGGCTGTGCTTGTGAGATCACAGCAGACTCAGTGCCTCAATAGTTAGTGTCCAGCGCCCCCTGCTGGCTCTGCTTGTGAGGTCACAGCAGACTCAGTGCCTCTCAGGCCAGTATCAGGCTCATGGCTGCTGGCTGTGCTTGTGAGGTCACAGCAGCCTGAATGCCTCCTAGACCAGTGTCAGGGTCATGGCTGCTGGCTGTGCTTCTGAGGTCACAGCAGCCTCAGTGCCTCATAGTTTAGTGTCCAGCGTCCCCTGGTGTCTCTGCTTGTGAGGTCACAGCAGCCTCAGAAATTCCCAGGCCAAAATCAGGCTCCTGGCTGCTGGCTATGCTTGTGACGTCACAGCAGCCTCAGTGCCTCTGAGGCCAGTGGCAGTCTCATGGCTGCTGGCTGTGCTTTTGAGGTCACAGCAGCCTCAGTGCCTCCTAGGTTAGTGTCCATCGCCCCCTACTGGCTGTGCTTGTGAGGTCACAGCAGACTCAGTGCCTCATAGTTTAGTGTCCAGCGTCCCCTGCTGGCTGTGCTTGTGAGATCACAGCAGACTCAGTGCCTCAATAGTTAGTGTCCAGCGCCCCCTGCTGGCTCTGCTTGTGAGGTCACAGCAGACTCAGTGCCTCATACCCCAGCATCAGGCTCATGGCTGCTGGCTGTGCTTGTGACGTCACAGCAGCCTCAGTGGCTCCTCTGCCAGTGCCATGCTCATGGCTGCTGGCTGTGCTTGTGACGTCACAGCAGCCTGAATGCCTCCTAGGCCAGTGGCAGGCTTATGGCTGCTGGCTGTGCTTGTGAGGTCACAGAAGCCTCAGTGCCTCCTCTGCCAGTGGCAGTCTCATGGCTGCTAGCTGTGCTTCTGAGGTCACAGCAGCCTCAGTGCCTCTCAGGCCAGTATCATGCTGATGGCTGCTGCCTGTGCTTGTGAGGTCACAGCAGCCTGAATGCCTCCTAGGCCTGTGGCAGGCTCATGGCTGCTGGCTATGATTGTGAGCTCACAGAAGCCTCAGTGCCTCAAAAGATAGGGTCCAGCGTCCCCTGCTGGCTCTGCTTGTGAGGTCACAGCAGACTCAGTGCCTCAAAAGTTAGTGTACAGCGCCCCCTGCTGGCTGTGCTTGTGAGGTCACACCAGCCTCAGTGCCTCCTCTGCCAGTGGCAGGCTCATGGCTGCTGGCTGGGATTGTGAGGTCACAGCAGCCTCAGTGCCTCATAGTTCAGTGTCCAGCGTCCCCTGCTGGCTGTGCTTGTGAGATCACAGCAGACTCAGTGCCTCAAAAGTTAGTGTGCAGCGCCCCCTGCTGGCTGTGCTTGTGAGGTCACACCAGCCTCAGTGCCTCCTCTGCCAGTGGCAGGCTCATGGCTGCTGGCTGGGATTGTGAGGTCACAGCAGCCTCAGTGCCTGCTAGGTTATCTCCAGTGCCCGCTGCTGGCTGTGTTGTGAGGTCACAGCAGCCTCAGTGGCTCTTCTGCCAGTGTCAGGCTCATGGCTGCTGGCTGTGCTTGTGAGGTCACAGCAGCCTCAGTGTCTCTGTGGATAGTGCCATGCTCATGGCTGCTGGCTGTGCTTTTGAGGTCACAGCAGATTCAGTGCCTCTCAGGCCAGTATCAGGCTCATGGCTGCTGGCTGTGCTTGTGACGTCACAGCAGCCTGAGTGCCTCCTAGGCCAGTGGCAGGCTCATGGCTGCTGGTTGTGTTTGTGACGTCACAGAAGCCTCCGTGCCTCTGAGGCCACTGGCAGTCTCATGGCTGCTGGCTGTGCTTGTGAGGTCACAGCAGACTCAGTGCCTCCTCTGCCAGTGCCATTCTCATGGCTGCTGGCTGTGCTTCTGAGGTCACAGCAGCCTCAGTGCCTCTCAGGCCAATATCAGGCTCACGGCTGCTGGCTGTGCTTGTGAGGTCACAGCAGACTCAGTGCCTCCTAGACCAGTGTCAGGGTCACGGCTGCTGGCTGTGCTTGTGAGGTCACAGCAGCCTGAATGCCTCCTATGCCAGTGGCAGGCTCCTGGCTGCTGGCTATGCTTGTGACGTCACAGCAGCCTCAGTGCTTCTGAGGTCAGTGGCAGGCTCATGGCTGCTGGCTGGGATTGTGAGGTCACAGCAGACTCAGTGCCTCAAAAGTTAGGGTCCAGCGTCCCCTGCTGGCTCTGCTTGTGAGGTCACAGGAGACTCAGTGCCTCAAAAGTTAGTGTCCATCGCCCCCTGCTGGCTGTGCTTGTGAGGTCACACCAGCCTCAGTGCCTCCTCTGCCAGTGGCAGGCTCATGGCTGCTGGCTGGGATTGTGAGGTCACAGCAGCCTCAGTGCCTCATAGTTTTGTGTCCAGCGTCCCCTGCTGGCTCAGCTTGTGAGGTCACAGCAGACTCAGTTCCTCAAAACTTAGTGTGCAGCGCCCCCTGCTGGCTGTGCTTGTGAGGTCACAGAAGCCTCAGTGCCTCCTCTGCCAGTGGCAGGCTCATGGCTGCTGGCTAGGATTGTGAGGTCACAGCAGCCTCAGTGCCTCATAGTCCAGTGTCCAGCGTCCCCTGCTGGCTCGGCTTGTGAGGTCACAGCAGACTCAGTGCCTCAAAAGTTAGTGTGCAGCGCCCCCTGCTGGCTCTGCTTCTGAACTCACAGCAGCCTGAATGCCTCCTAGACCAGTGTCAGGGTCATGGCTGCTGGCTGTGCTTGTGAGGTCACACAAGCCTGAGTGCCTCCTATGCCAGTGGCAGGCTCATGGCTGCTGGCTGGGATTGTGAGGTCACAGCAGACTCAGTGCCTCATAGTTTAGTGTCCATCACCCCCTACTGGCTGTGCTTGTGAGTTCACAGCAGCCTCAGTGCCTCCCAGGCCAATATCAGGCTCATGGCTGCTGGCTATGGTTGTGACGTCACAGCAGCCTCAGTGTCTCCTAGGCCCGTGGCAGGCTCATGGCTGCTGGCTGTGCTTGTGAGGTCACAGAAGCCTCAGTGCCTCTGAGGCCAGTCGCAGTCTCATGGCTGCTGGCTGTGCTTGTGAGGTCACAGCAGACTCAGTGCCTCTTAGGTTAGTGTCCATCGCCCCCTACTGGCTGTGCTTGTGAGGTCACAGCAGACTCAGTGCCTGCTAGGTTATCTCCAGTGCCCCCTGCTGGCTGTGTTGTGAGGTCACAGCAGCCTCAGTGCCTCTCAGGCCAGTATCAGGCTGCTGGCTGCTGGCTGTGCTTGTGAGGTCACAGCAGCCTCAGTGTCTCTGGGGATAGTGCAATGGTCATGGCTGCTGGCTGTGCTTTTGAGGTCACAGCAGACTCAGTGCCTCTCAGGCCAGTATCAGGCTCATGGCTGCTGGCTGTGGTTGTGAGGTCACAGCAGCCTCAGTGCCTCCTAGGCCAGTGGCAGGCTCATGGCTGCTGGCTGTGCTTGTGAGGTCACAGAAGCCTCAGTGCCTCTGAGGGCAGTGGCAGTCTCATGGCTGCTGGCTGTGATTGTGAGGTCACAGCAGACTCAGTGGCTCCTAGGTTAGTGTCCATCGCCCCCTACTGGCTGTGCTTGTGAGGTCAGAGCAGACTCAGTGCCTCATAGTTTAGTGTCCAGCGTCCCCTGGTGTCTCTGCTTGTGAGGTCACAGCAGCCTCAGTAATTCCCAGGCCAAAATCAGGCTCATGGCTGCTGGCTATGCTTGTGAGCTCACAGCAGCCTCAGTGCCTCTGAGGCCAGTGGCAGTCTCATGGCTGCTGGCTGTGCTTGTGAGGTCACAGCAGACTCAGTGCCTCAATAGTTAGTGTCCATCTCCCCCTACTGGCTGTGCTTGTGAGGTCACAGCAGCCTCAGTGCCTCATACCCCAGCATCAGGCTCATGGCTGCTGGCTGTGCTTGTGACGTCACAGCAGCCTCAGTGCCTCCTCTGCCAGTGCCATGCTCTTGGCTGCTGGCTGTGCTTGTGACGTCACAGCAGCCTGAATGCCTCCTAGGCCAGTGGCAGGCTTATGGCTGCTGGCTGTGCTTGTGAGGTCACAGAAGCCTCAGTGCCTCCTCTGCCAGTGGCAGTCTCATGGCTGCTGGCTGTGCTTCTGAGGTCACAGCAGCCTCAGTGCCTCTCAGGCCAGTATCATGCTCATGTCTGTTGGCTGTGCTTGTGAGGTCACAGCAGCCTGAATGCCTCCAAGACCAGTATCAGGGTCATGGCTGCTGGCTGGGCTTCTGAGGTCACAGCAGCCTGAATGCCTCCTAGGCCTGTGGCAGGCTCATGGCTGCTGGCTATGATTGTGAGCTCACAGAAGCCTCAGTGCCTCAAAAGTTAGGGTCCAGCGTCCCCTGCTGGCTCTGCTTGTGAGGTAACAGCAGACTCAGTGCCTCAAAAGTTAGTGTACAGCGCCCCCTGCTGGCTGTGCTTGTGAGGTCACACCAGCCTCAGTGCCTCCTCTGCCAGTGGCAGGCTCATGGCTGCTGGCTGTGCTTGTGCGGTCACACCAGCCTCAGTGCCGCATAGTTTAGTGTCCAGCGTCCCCTGCTGGCTCTGCTTGTGAGGTCACAGCAGACTCAGTGCCTCAAAAGTTAGTGTGCAGCGCCCCCTGCTGGCTGTGCTTGTGAGGTCACACCAGCCTCAGTGCCTCCTCTGCCAGTGGCAGGCTCATGGCTGCTGGCTGGGATTGTGAGGTCACAGCAGACTCAGTGCCGCATAGTTTAGTGTCCAGCGTCCCCTGCTGGCTGTGCTTGTGAGGTCACAGCAGACTCAGTGCCTCATAGTTTAGTGTCCATCGCCCCCTACTGGCTGTGCTTGTGAGTTCACAGCAGCCTCAGTGCCTCCCAGGCCAATATCAGGCTCATGGCTGCTGGCTGTGCTTGTGACGTCACAGCAGCCTCAGTGCCTCCCAGGCCAGTATCAGGCTCATGGCTGCTGACTGTGCTTGTGACGTCACAGCAGCCTGAATGCCTCCTAGGCCAGTGGCAGGCTTATGGCTGCTGGCTGTGCTTGTGAGGTCACAGAAGCCTCAGTGCCTCCTCTGCCAGTGGCAGTCTCATGGCTGCTGGCTGTGCTTCTGACATCACAGCAGCCTCAGTGCCTCTCAGGCCAGTATCATGCTGATGGCTGCTGGCTGTGCTTGTGACGTCACAGCAGCCTGAATGCCTCCAAGACCAGTATCAGGGTCATGGCTGCTGGCTGTGCTTGTGAGGTCACAGCAGCCTGAATGCCTCCTAGGCCTGTGGCAGGCTCATGGCTGCTGGCTATGATTGTGACGTCACAGAAGCCTCAGTGCCTCAAAAGTTAGGGTCCAGCGTCCCCTGCTGGCTCTGCTTGTGAGGTCACAGCAGACTCAGTGCCTCAAAAGTTAGTGTACAGCGCCCCCTGCTGGCTGTGCTTGTGAGGTCACACCAGCCTCAGTGCCTCCTCTGCCAGTGGCAGGCTCATGGCTGCTGGCTGTGCTTGTGAGGTCACAGCAGCCTCAGTGCCTCATAGTTTAGTGTCCAGCGCCCCCTGCTGGCTGTGCTTGTGAGGTCACACCAGCCTCAGTGCCTCCTCTGCCAGTGGCAGGCTCATGGCTGCTGGCTGGGATTGTGAGGTCACAGCAGCCTCACTGCCTCATAGTTCAGTGTCCAGCGTCCCCTGCTGGCTCTGCTTGTGAGGTCACAGCAGACTCAGTGCCTCAAAAGTTAGTGTGCAGCGCCCCCTGCTGGCTCGGCTTGTGAACTCACAGCAGCCTGAATGCCTCCTAGACCAGTGTCAGGGTCATGGCTGCTGGCTGTGCTTCTGAGGTCACACAAGCCTGAATGCCTCCTATGCCAGTGGCAGGCTCATGGCTGCTAGCTGGGATTGTGAGGTCACAGCAGAATCAGTGCCGCATAGTTTAGTGTCCAGCGTCCCCTGCTGGCTCTGCTTGTGAGGTCACAGCAGACTCAGTGGCTCCTAGGTTAGTGTCCATCGCCCCCTACTGGCTGTGCTTGTGAGGTCAGAGCAGACTCAGTGGCTCCTAGGTTAGTGTCCAGCGCCCCCTGCTGGCTGTGCTTTTGAGATCACAGCAGACTCAGTGCCTCAATAGTTAGTGTCCAGCGCCCCCTGCTGGCTCTGCTTGTGAGGTCACAGCAGCCTCAGTGCCTCTCAGGCCAGTATCAGGCTCATGGCTGCTGGCTGTGCTTGTGAGGTCACAGCAGCCTGAATGCCTCCTAGACCAGTGTCAGGGTCATGGCTGCTGGCTGTGCTTGTGAGGTCACAGCAGCCTGAATGCCTCCTATGCCAGTGGCAGGCTCATGGCTGCTGGCTGGGATTGTGAGGTCACAGCAGCCTCAGTGCCTCATAGTTTAGTGTCCAGCGTCCCCTGGTGTCTCTGCTTGTGAGGTAACAGCAGCCTCAGTAATTCCCAGGCCAAAATCAGGCTCCTGGCTGCTGGCTGTGCTTGTCAGGTCACAGCAGCCTCTGTGTCTCCTAGGTTAGTGTCCACCGCCCCCGACTGGCTGTGCTTGTGAGGTCACAGCAGACTCAGTGCCTCATAGTTTAGTGTCCAGTGTCCCCTGCTGCCTCTGCTTGTGAGATCACAGCAGACTCAGTGCCTCAATAGTTAGTGTCCAGCGCCCCCTGCTCTCTGTGCTTGTGAGGTCACAGCAGCCTCAGTGCCTCATACCCCAGCATCAGGCTCATGGCTGCTGGCTGTGCTTGTGAGGTCACAGCAGCCTCAGTGGCTCCTCTGCCAGTGCCATGCTCATGGCTGCTGGCTGTGCTTCTGAGGTCACAGCAGCCTCAGTGCCTCTCAGGCCAGTATCATGCTCATGGCTGCTGGCTGTGCTTGTGAGGTCACAGCAGCCTGAATGCCTCCAAGACCAGTGTCAGGGTCATGGCTGCTGGCTGTGCTTGTGAGGTCACAGCAGCCTGAATGCCTCCTAGGCCTGTGGCAGGCTCATGGCTGCTGGCTATGATTGTGAGCTCACAGAAGCCTCAGTGCCTCAAAAGTTAGGGTCCAGCGCCCCCTGCTGGCTCTGCTTGTGAGGTCACAGCAGACTCAGTGCCTCAAAAGTTAGTGTGCAGCGCACCCTGCTGGCTCTGCTTGTTAGGTCACACCAGCCTCAGTGCCTCCTCTGCCAGTGGCAGGCTCATGGCTGCTGGCTGTGCTTGTGAGGTCACAGCAGCCTCAGTGCCTCATAGTTTAGTGTCCAGCGCCCCCTGCTGGCTGTGCTTGTGAGGTCACACCAGCCTCAGTGCCTCCTCTGCCAGTGGCAGGCTCATGGCTGCTGGCTGGGACTGTGAGGTCACAGCAGCCTCAGTGCCTCATAATTCAGTGTCCAGCGTCCCCTGCTGGCTCAGCTTGTGAGGTCACAGCAGACTCAGTGCCTCAAAAGTTAGTGTGCAGCGCCCCCTGCTGGCTCTGCTTGTGAACTCACAGCAGCCTGAATGCCTCCTAGACCAGTGTCAGGGTCATGGCTGCTGGCTGTGCTTGTGAGGTCACACAAGCCTGAATGCCTCCTATGCCAGTGGCAGGCTCATGGCTGCTGGCTGTAATTGTGAGGTCACAGCAGACTCAGGGCCGCATAGTTTAGTGTCCAGCGTCCCCTGCTGGCTGTGCTTGTGAGGTCACAGCAGACTCAGTGCCTCATAGGTTAGTGTCCATCGCCCCCTACTGGCTGTGCTTGTGAGTTCACAGCAGCCTCAGTGCCCTCCAGGCCAATATCAGGCTCATGGCTGCTGGCTGTGCTTATGACGTCACAGCAGCCTGAGTGCCTCCTAGGCCCGTGGCAGGCTCATGGCTGCTGGCTGTGCTTGTGAGGTCACAGAAGCCTCAGTGCCTCTGAGGCCAGTGGCAGTCTCATGGCTGCTGGCTGTGCTTGTGACGTCACAGAAGCCTCAGTGCCTCTGAGGCCAGTGGCAGTCTCATGGCTGCTGGCTGTGCTTGTGAGGTCACAGCAGACTCAGTGCGTCGTAGGTTAGTGTCCATCGCCCCCTACTGGCTGTGCTTGTGAGGTCACAGCAGCCTCAGTGCCTGCTAGGTTATCTCCAGTGCCCGCTGCTGGCTATGTTGTGAGGTCACAGCAGCCTCAGTGGCTCTTCTGCCAGTGTCAGGCTCATGGCTGCTGGCTGTGCTTGTGAGGTCACAGCAGCCTCAGTGTCTCTGTGGATAGTGCCATGCTCATGGCTGCTGGCTGTGCTTTTGAGGTCACAGCAGATTCAGTGCCTCTAAGGCCAGTATCAGGCTCATGGCTGCTGGCTGTGCTTGTGACGTCACAGCAGCCTGAGTGCCTCCTAGGCCAGTGGCAGGCTCATGGCTGCTGGTTGTGATTGTGACGTCACAGAAGCCTCAGTGCCTCTGAGGCCACTGGCAGTCTCATGGGTGCTGGCTGTGCTTGTGAGGTCACAGCAGCCTCAGTGCCCTATAGGCCAGTGCCATGCTCATGGCTGCTGGCTGTGCTTGTGAGGTCACAGCAGCCTGAATGCCTCCTAGACCAGTGTCAGGGTCATGGCTGCTGGCTGTGCTTGTGAGGTCACAGCAGCCTGAATGCCTCCTATGCCAGTATCAGGCTCCTGGCTGCTGGCTATGCTTGTGACGTCACAGCAGCCTCAGTGCCTCTGAGGTCAGTGGCAGGCTCATGGCTGCTGGCTGGGATTGTGAGGTCACAGCAGATTCAGGGCCGCATAGTTTAGTGTCCAGCGTCCCCTGCTGGCTCTGATTGTGAGGTCACAGCAGACTCAGTGCCTCAAAAGTTAGTGTGCAGCGCCCCCTGCTGGCTCGGCTTGTGAACTCACAGCAGCCTGAATGCCTCCTAGACCAGTGTCAGGGTCATGGCTGCTGGCTGTGCTTCTGAGGTCACACAAGCCTGAATGCCTCCTATGCCAGTGGCAGGCTCATGGCTGCTAGCTGGGATTGTGAGGTCACAGCAGAATCAGTGCCGCATAGTTTAGTGTCCAGCGTCCCCTGCTGGCTCTGCTTGTGAGGTCACAGCAGACTCAGTGCCTCATAGGTTAGTGTCCATCGCCCCCTACTGGCTGTGCTTGTGAGTTCACAGCAGCCTCAGTGCCTCCCAGGCCAATATCAGGCTCATGGCTGCTGGCTGTGCTTGTGACGTCACAGCAGCCTGAGTGCCTCCTAGGCCCGTGGCAGGCTCATGGCTGCTGACTGTGCTTGTGAGGTCACAGAAGCCTCAGTGCCTCCTCTGCCAGTGGCAGTCTCATGGCTGCTGGCTGTGCTTGTGAGGTCACAGCAGCCTCAGTGCCTCCTAGGTTAGTGTCCATCGCCCCCTACTGGCTGTGCTTGTGATGTCACAGCAGACTCAGTGCCTCTCAGGCCAGTATCAGGCTCATGGCTGCTGGCTGTGCTTGTGAGGTCACAGCAGCCTGAATGCCTCCTAGACCAGTGTCAGGGTCATGGCTGCTGGCTGTTCTTCTGAGGTCACAGCAGCCTGAATGCCTCCTAGGCCAGTGGCAGGCTCATGGCTGCTGGCTGTGCTTGTGATGTCACAGCAGCCTCAGTGCCTCTGAGGCCAGTGGCAGTCTCATGGCTGCTGGCTGTGCTTGTGAGGTCACAGAAGCCTCAGTGCCTCTGAGGCCAGTGGCAGGCTCATGGCTGCTGGCTGTGATTGTGAGGTCACAGCAGCCTCAGTGGCTCCTAGGTTAGTGTCCATCGCCCCCTACTGGCTGTGCTTGTGAGGTCACAGCAGACTCAGTGCCTCATAGTTTAGTGTCCAGCGTCCCCTGCTGGCTCTGCTTGTGAGATCACAGCAGACTCAGTGCCTCAATAGTTAGTATCCAGCGCCCCCTGCTGGCTCTGCTTGTGAGGTCACAGCAGACTCAGTGCCTCTCAGGCCAGTATCAGGCTCATGGCTTCTGGCTGTGTTTGTGAGGTCACAGCAGCCTGAATGCCTCCTAGACCAGTGTCAGGGTCATGGCTGCTGGCTGTGCTTCTGAGGTCACAGCAGCCTGAATGCCTCCTAGGCCAGTGGCAGGGTCATGGCTGCTGGCTGTGCTTGTGACGTCACAGCAGCCTCAGTGCCTCTGAGGCCAGTGGCAGTCTCATGGCTGCTGGCTGTGCTTGTGAGGTCACAGAAGCCTCAGTGCCTCTGAGGCCAGTGGCAGGCTCATGGCTGCTGGCTGTGATTGTGAGGTCACAGCAGCCTCAGTGGCTCCTAGGTTAATGTCCATCGCCCCCTACTGGCTGTGCTTGTGAGGTCAGAGCAGACTCAGTGGCTCCTAGGTTAGTGTCCAGCGCCCCCTGCTGGCTGTGCTTGTGAGATCACAGCAGACTCAGTGCCTCAATAGTTAGTGTCCAGCGCCCCCTGCTGGCTCTGCTTGTGAGGTCACAGCAGACTCAGTGCCTCTCAGGCCAGTATCAGGCTCATGGCTGCTGGCTGTGCTTGTGAGGTCACAGCAGCCTGAATGCCTCCTAGACCAGTGTCAGGGTCATGGCTGCTGGCTGTGCTTGTGAGGTCACAGCAGCCTGAATGCCTCCTATGCCAGTGGCAGGCTCATGGCTGCTGGCTGTGCTTGTGAGGTCACAGCAGCCTCAGTGCCTCATAGTTTAGTGTCCAGCGCCCCCTGCTGGCTGTGCTTGTGAGGTAACAGCAGCCTCAGTAATTCCCAGGCCAAAATCAGGCTCCTGGCTGCTGGCTGTGCTTGTCAGGTCACAGCAGCCTCTGTGTCTCCTAGGTTAGTGTCCACCGCCCCCGACTGGCTGTGCTTGTGAGGTCACAGCAGACTCAGTGCCTCATAGTTTAGTGTCCAGTGTCCCCTGCTGCCTCTGCTTGTGAGATCACAGCAGACTCAGTGCCTCAATAGTTAGTGTCCAGCGCCCCCTGCTCTCTGTGCTTGTGAGGTCACAGCAGCCTCAGTGGCTCCTCTGCCAGTGCCATGCTCATGGCTGCTGGCTGTGCTTCTGAGGTCACAGCAGCCTCAGTGCCTCTCAGGCCAGTATCATGCTCATGGCTGCTGGCTGTGCTTGTGAGGTCACAGCAGCCTGAATGCCTCCAAGACCAGTGTCAGGGTCATGGCTGCTGGCTGTGCTTGTGAGGTCACAGCAGCCTGAATGCCTCCTAGGCCTGTGGCAGGCTCATGGCTGCTGGCTATGATTGTGAGCTCACAGAAGCCTCAGTGCCTCAAAAGTTAGGGTCCAGCGCCCCCTGCTGGCTCTGCTTGTGAGGTCACAGCAGACTCAGTGCCTCAAAAGTTAGTGTGCAGCGCACCCTGCTGGCTCTGCTTGTTAGGTCACACCAGCCTCAGTGCCTCCTCTGCCAGTGGCAGGCTCATGGCTGCTGGCTGTGCTTGTGAGGTCACAGCAGCCTCAGTGCCTCATAGTTTAGTGTCCAGCGCCCCCTGCTGGCTGTGCTTGTGAGGTCACACCAGCCTCAGTGCCTCCTCTGCCAGTGGCAGGCTCATGGCTGCTGGCTGGGACTGTGAGGTCACAGCAGCCTCAGTGCCTCATAATTCAGTGTCCAGCGTCCCCTGCTGGCTCAGCTTGTGAGGTCACAGCAGACTCAGTGCCTCAAAAGTTAGTGTGCAGCGCCCCCTGCTGGCTCTGCTTGTGAACTCACAGCAGCCTGAATGCCTCCTAGACCAGTGTCAGGGTCATGGCTGCTGGCTGTGCTTGTGAGGTCACACAAGCCTGAATGCCTCCTATGCCAGTGGCAGGCTCATGCCTGCTGGCTGTAATTGTGAGGTCACAGCAGACTCAGGGCCGCATAGTTTAGTGTCCAGCGTCCCCTGCTGGCTGTGCTTGTGAGGTCACAGCAGACTCAGTGCCTCATAGGTTAGTGTCCATCGCCCCCTACTGGCTGTGCTTGTGAGTTCACAGCAGCCTCAGTGCCCTCCAGGCCAATATCAGGCTCATGGCTGCTGGCTGTGCTTGTGAGGTCACAGAAGCCTCAGTGCCTCTGAGGCCAGTGGCAGTCTCATGGCTGCTGGCTGTGCTTGTGACGTCACAGAAGCCTCAGTGCCTCTGAGGCCAGTGGCAGTCTCATGGCTGCTGGCTGTGCTTGTGAGGTCACAGCAGACTCAGTGCGTCGTAGGTTAGTGTCCATCGCCCCCTACTGGCTGTGCTTGTGAGGTCACAGCAGCCTCAGTGCCTGCTAGGTTATCTCCAGTGCCCGCTGCTGGCTATGTTGTGAGGTCACAGCAGCCTCAGTGGCTCTTCTGCCAGCATCAGGCTCATGGCTGCTGGCTGTGCTTGTGAGGTCACAGCAGCCTCAGTGTCTCTGTGGATAGTGCCATGCTCATGGCTGCTGGCTGTGCTTTTGAGGTCACAGCAGATTCAGTGCCTCTAAGGCCAGTATCAGGCTCATGGCTGCTGGCTGTGCTTGTGACGTCACAGCAGCCTGAGTGCCTCCTAGGCCAGTGGCAGGCTCATGGCTGCTGGTTGTGCTTGTGAGGTCACAGCAGCCTCAGTGCCTCTGAGGCCACTGGCAGTCTCATGGGTGCTGGCTGTGCTTGTGAGGTCACAGCAGCCTCAGTGCCCTATAGGCCAGTGCCATGCTCATGGCTGCTGGCTGTGCTTGTGAGGTCACAGCAGCCTGAATGCCTCCTAGACCAGTGTCAGGGTCATGGCTGCTGGCTGTGCTTGTGAGGTCACAGCAGCCTGAATGCCTCCTATGCCAGTATCAGGCTCCTGGCTGCTGGCTATGCTTGTGACGTCACAGCAGCCTCAGTGCCTCTGAGGTCAGTGGCAGGCTCATGGCTGCTGGCTGGGATTGTGAGGTCACAGCAGATTCAGGGCCGCATAGTTTAGTGTCCAGCGTCCCCTGCTGGCTCTGATTGTGAGGTCACAGCAGACTCAGTGCCTCCCAGGCCAATATCAGGCTCATGGCTGCTGGCTGTGCTTGTGACGTCACAGCAGCCTGAGTGCCTCCTAGGCCCGTGGTAGGCTCATGGCTGCTGGCTGTGCTTGTGAGGTCACAGAAGCCTCAGTGCCTCTGAGGCCAGTGGCAGTCTCATGGCTGCTGGCTGTGCTTGTGAGGTCACAGCAGACTCAGTGGCTCCTAGGTTACTGTCCATCGCCCCCTACTGGCTGTGCTTGTGATGTCACAGCAGACTCAGTGCCTCTCAGGCCAGTATCAGGCTCATGGCTGCTGGCTGTGCTTGTCAGGTCACAGCAGCCTGAATGCCTCCAAGACCAGTGTCAGGGTCATGGCTGCTGGCTGTGCTTCTGAGGTCACAGCAGCCTGAATGCCTCCTAGACCAGTGTCAGGGTCATGGCTGCTGGCTGTGCTTCTGAGGTCACAGCAGCCTGAATGCCTCCTAGGCCAGTGGCAGGGTCATGGCTGCTGGCTGTGCTTGTGACGTCACAGCAGCCTCAGTGCCTCTGAGGCCAGTGGCAGTCTCATGGCTGCTGGCTGTGCTTGTGAGGTCACAGAAGCCTCAGTGCCTCTGAGGCCAGTGGCAGGCTCATGGCTGCTGGCTGTGATTGTGAGGTCACAGCAGCCTCAGTGGGTCCTAGGTTAGTGTCCATCGCCCCCTACTGGCTGTGCTTGTGAGGTCAGAGCAGACTCAGTGCCTCATAGTTTAGTGTCCAGCGTCCCCTGCTGGCTGTGCTTGTGAGATCACAGCAGACTCAGTGCCTCAAAAGTTAGTGTCCAGCGCCCCCTGCTGGCTGTGCTTGTGAGGTCACAGCAGACTCAGTGCCTCTCAGGCCAGTATCAGGCTCATGGCTGCTGGCTGTGCTTGTGAGGTCACAGCAGCCTGAATGCCTCCTAGACCAGTGTCAGGGTCATGGCTGCTGGCTGTGCTTCTGAGGTCACAGCAGCCTGAATGCCTCCTATGCCAGTGGCAGGCTCATGGCTGCTGGCTGGGATTGTGAGGTCACAGCAGCCTCAGTGCCTCATAGTTTAGTGTCCAGCGTCCCCTGGTGTCTCTGCTTGTGAGGTAACAGCAGCCTCAGTAATTCCCAGGCCAAAATCAGGCTCATGGCTGCTGGTTGTGATTGTGAGATCACAGCAGCCTCAGTGCCTCCTAGGTTAGTGTCCATCGCCCCCTACTGGCTGTGCTTGTGAGGTCACAGTAGACTCAGTGCCTCATAGTTTAGTGTCCAGTGTCCCCTGCTGCCTCTGCTTGTGAGATCACAGCAGACTCAGTGCCTCAATAGTTAGTGTCCAGCGCCCCCTGCTGGCTGTGCTTGTGAGGTCACAGCAGCCTCAGTGCCTCATACCCCAGCATCAGGCTCATGGCTGCTGGCTGTGCTTGTGACGTCACAGAAGCCTCAGTGCCTCCTCTGCCAGTGCCATGCTCATGGCTGCTGGCTGTGCTTCTGAGGTCACAGCAGCCTCAGTGCCTCTCAGGCCAGTATCATGCTCATGGCTGCTGGCTGTGCTTGTGAGGTCACAGCAGACTCAGTGCCACAAAAGTTAGTGTGCAGCGCCCCCTGCTGGCTCTGCTTGTGAACTCACAGCAGCCTGAATGCCTCCTAGACCAGTGTCAGGGTCATGGCTGCTGGCTGTGCTTGTGAGGTCACACAAGCCTGAATGCCTCCTATGCCAGTGGCAGGCTCATGGCTGCTGGCTGGGATTGTGAGGTCACAGCAGACTCAGGGCCGCATAGTTTAGTGTCCAGCGTCCCCTGCTGTCTCTGCTTGTGAGGTCACAGCAGACTCAGTGCCTCATAGGTTAGTGTCCATCGCCCCCTACTGGCTGTGCTTGTGAGTTCACAGCAGCCTCAGTGCCTCCCAGGCCAATATCAGGCTCATGGCTGCTGGCTGTGCTTGTGACGTCACAGCAGCCTGAGTGCCTCCTAGGCCCGTGGCAGGCTCATGGCTGCTGGCTGTGCTTGTGAGGTCACAGCAGCCTCAGTGCCTCTGAGGCCAGTGGCAGGCTCATGGCTGCTGGCTGTGCTTGTGAGGTCACAGCAGACTCAGTGCCTCCTAGGTTAGTGTCCATCGCCCCCTACTGGCTGTGCTTGTGAGGTCACAGCAGCCTCAGTGCCTGCTAGGTTATCTCCAGTGCCCGCTGCTGGCTGTGTTGTGAGGTCACAGCAGCCTCAGTGGCTCTTCTGCCAGCATCAGGCTCATGGCTGCTGGCTGTGCTTGTGAGGTCACAGCAGCCTCAGTGTCTCTGTGGATAGTGCCATGCTCATGGCTGCTGGCTGTGCTTTTGAGGTCACAGCAGATTCAGTGCCTCTCAGGCCAGTATCAGGCTCATGGCTGCTGGCTGTGCTTGTGACGTCACAGCAGCCTGAGTGCCTCCTAGGCCAGTGGCAGGCTCATGGCTGCTGGCTGTGCTTGTGAGGTCACAGCAGCCTCAGTGGCTCCTCTGCCAGTGCCATGCTCATGGCTGCTGGCTGTGCTTTTGAGGTCACAGCAGCCTCAGTGCCTCTCAGGCCAATATCAGGCTCACGGCTGCTGGCTGTGCTTGTGAGGTCACAGCAGCCTGACTGCCTCCTAGACCAGTGTCAGGGTCATGGCTGCTGGCTGTGCTTGTGAGGTCACAGAAGCCTGAATGCCTCCTAGGCCAGTGGCAGGGTCATGGCTGCTGCCTATGCTTGTGACGTCACAGCAGCCTCAGTGCCTCTGAGGTCAGTGGCAGGCTCATGGCTGCTGGCTGTGCTTGTGAGGTCACAGCAGACTCAGTGCCTCAAAAGTTAGGGTCCAGCGTCCCCTGCTGGCTCTGCTTGTGAGGTCACACCAGCCTCAGTGCCTCCTCTGCCAGTGGCAGGCTCATGGCTGCTGGCTGGGATTGTGAGGTCACAGCAGCCTCAGTGCCTCATAGTTCAGTGTCCAGCGTCCCCTGCTGTCTCTGCTTGTGAGGTCACTGCAGACTCAGTGCCTCAAAAGTTACTGTGCAGCGCCCCCTGCTGGCTCTGCTTGTGAACTCACAGCAGCCTGAATGCCTCCTAGACCAGTGTCAGGGTCATGGCTGCTGGCTGTGCTTGTGAGGTCACACAAGCCTGAAAGCCTCCTATGCCAGTGGCAGGCTCATGGCTGCTGGCTTGGATTGTGAGGTCACAGCAGCCTCAGTGCCTCATACCCCAGCATCAGGCTCATGGCTGCTGGCTGTGCTTGTGACGTCACAGCAGCCTCAGTGCCTCCTCTGCCAGTGCCATGCTCATGGCTGCTGGCTGTGCTTCTGAGGTCACAGCAGCCTGAATGCCTCCTAGGCAAGTGGCAGGCTCATGGCTGCTGGCTGGGATTGTGAGGTCACAGCAGACTCAGTGCCTCATAGTTTAGTGTCCATCACCCCCTACTGGCTGTGCTTGTGAGTTCACAGCAGCCTCAGTGCCTCCCAGGCCAATATCAGGCTCATGGCTGCTGGCTATGGTTGTGACGTCACAGCAGCCTCAGTGTCTCCTAGGCCCGTGGCAGTCTCATGGCTGCTGGCTGTGCTTGTGAGGTCACAGCAGCCTCAGTGCCTCTGAGGCCAGTGGCAGTCTCATGGCTGCTGGCTGTGTTGTGAGGTCACAGCAGCCTCAGTGCCTCTCAGGCCAGTATCAGGCTGATGGCTGCTGGCTGTGCTTGTGAGGTCACAGCAGCATCAGTGTCTCTGGGGATAGTGCAATGGTCATGGCTGCTGGCTGTGCTTTTGAGGTCACAGCAGACTCAGTGCCTCTCAGGCCAGTATCATGCTCATGGCTGCTGGCTGTGCTTGTGACGTCACAGCAGCCTGAGTGCCTCCTAGGCCAGTGGCAGGCTCATGGCTGCTGGCTGTGCTTGTGAGGTCACAGAAGCCTCAGTGCCTCTGAGGGCAGTGGCAGTCTCATGGCTGCTGGCTGTGATTGTGAGGTCACAGCAGACTCAGTGGCTCCTAGGTTAGTGTCCATCGCCCCCTACTGGCTGTGCTTGTGAGGTCACAGCAGACTCAGTGCCTCATAGTGTAGTGTCCAGCGTCCCCTGGTGTCTCTGCTTGTGAGGTCACAGCAGCCTCAGTAATTCCCAGGCCAAAATCAGGCTCATGGCTGCTGGCTATGCTTGTGAGCTCACAGCAGCCTCAGTGCCTCTGAGGCCAGTGGCAGTCTCATGGCTGCTGGCTGTGCTTGTGAGGTCACAGCAGACTCAGTGCCTCAATAGTTAGTGTCCATCTCCCCCTACTGGCTGTGCTTGTGAGGTCACAGCAGCCTCAGTGCCTCATACCCCAGCATCAGGCTCATGGCTGCTGGCTGTGCTTGTGACGTCACAGCAGCCTCAGTGCCTCCTCTGCCAGTGCCATGCTCATGGCTGCTGGCTGTGCTTTTGACGTCACAGCAGCCTGAATGCCTCCTAGGCCAGTGGCAGTCTCATGGCTGTTGGCTGTGCTTGTGAGGTCACAGCAGCCTCAGTGCCTCTCAGGCCAGTATCATGCTCATGTCTGCTGGCTGTGCTTGTGAGGTCACAGCAGCCTGAATGCCTCCAAGACCAGTATCAGGGTCATGGCTGCTGGCTGTGCTTGTGAGGTCACAGCAGCCTGAATGCCTCCTAGGCCTGTGGCAGGCTCATGGCTGCTGGCTATGATTGTGAGCTCACAGAAGCCTCAGTGCCTCAAAAGTTAGGGTCCAGCGTCCCCTGCTGGCTCTGCTTGTGAGGTCACAGCAGACTCAGTGCCTCAAAAGTTAGTGTACAGCGCCCCCTGCTGGCTGTGCTTGTGCGGTCACACCAGCCTCAGTGCCGCATAGTTTAGTGTCCAGCGTCCCCTGCTGGCTCTGCTTGTGAGGTCACAGCAGACTCAGTGCCTCAAAAGTTAGTGTGCAGCGCCCCCTGCTGGCTGTGCTTGTGAGGTCACACCAGCCTCAGTGCCTCCTCTGCCAGTGGCAGGCTCATGGCTGCTGGCTGGGATTGTGAGGTCACAGCAGACTCAGTGCCGCATAGTTTAGTGTCCAGCGTCCCCTGCTGGCTCTGCTTGTGAGGTCTCAGCAGACTCAGTGCCTCCCAGGCCAATATCAGGCTCATGGCTGCTGGCTCTGCTTGTGACGTCACAGCAGCCTCAGTGCCTCCCAGGCCAATATCAGGCTCATGGCTGCTGGCTCTGCTTGTGACGTCACAGCAGCCTCAGTGCCTCCCAGGCCAATATCAGGCTCATGGCTGCTGGCTGTGCTTGTGACGTCACAGCAGCCTGAGTGCCTCCTAGGCCCGTGGCAGGCTCATGGCTGCTGGCTGTTCTTGTGAGGTCACAGAAGCCTCTGTGCCTCTGAGGCCAGTGGCAGGCTCATGGCTGCTGGCTGTGCTTGTGACGTCACAGAAGCCTCAGTGCCTCTGAGGCCAGTGGCAGTCTCATGGCTGCTGGCTGTGCTTGTGAGGTCACAGCAGACTCAGTGCCTCCTAGGTTAGTGTCCATCGCCCCCTACTGGCTGTGCTTGTGAGGTCACAGCAGACTCAGTGCCTGCTAGGTTATCTCCAGTGCCCCCTGCTGGCTGTGTTGTGAGGTCACAGCATCCTCAGTGCCTCATAGGCCAGTGTCAGGCTCATGGCTGCTGGCTGTGCTTGTGAGGTCACACCAGCCTCAGTGTCTCTGTGGATAGTGCCATGCTCATGGCTGCTGGCTGTGCTTTTGAGGTCACAGCAGACTCAGTGCCTCTCAGGCCAGTATCAGGCTCATGGCTGCTGGCTGTGCTTGTGACGTCACAGCAGCCTGAGTGCCTCCTAGGCCAGTGGCAGGCTCATGGCTGCTGGCTGTGCTTGTGAGGTTACAGCAGCCTCAGTGCCTCTGAGGCCAGTGGCAGGCTCCTGGCTGCTGGCTGTGCTTGTGAGGTCACAGCAGCCTCAGTGCCTCCTCTGCCAGTGGCAGGCTCATGGCTGCTGGCTGTGATTGTGAGGTCACAGCAGCCTCAGTGCCTCCTAGGTTAGTGTCCATCACCCCCTACTGGCTGTGCTTGTGAGGTCACAGCAGACTCAGTGCCTCATACTTTAGTGTCCAGCTCCCCCTGCTGGCTCTGCTTGTGAGGTCACAGCAGACTCAGCGCCTTCCATGCCAGTATCAGGCTCATGGCTGCTGGCTGTGCTTGTGACGTCACAGCAGCCTCAGTGGCTCCTCTGCCAGTGCCATGCTCATGGCTGCTGGCTGTGCTTGTGAGGTCACAGCAGCCTCAGTGCCTCCTCTGCCAGTGGCAGTCTCATGGCTGCTGGCTGTGCTTCTGAGGTCACAGCAGCCTCACTGCCTCATAGTTTAGTGTCCAGCGTCCCCTGCTACCTCTGCTTGTGAGATCACAGCAGACTCAGTGCCTCAATAGTTAGTGTCCAGCGCCCCCTGCTGGCTGTGCTTGTGAGGTCACAGCAGCCTCAGTGCCTCATACCCCAGCATCTGGCTCATGGCTGCTGGCTGTGCTTGTGATGTCACAGCAGCCTCAGTCCCTCCTCTGCCAGTGCCATGCTCATGGCTGCTGGCTGTGCTTGTGAGGTCACAGCAGCCTGAATGCCTCCTAGGCCAGTGGCAGGCTTATGGCTGCTGGCTGTCCTTGTGAGGTCCCAGAAGCCTCAGTGCCTCCTCTGCCAGTGGCAGTCTCATGGCTGCTGGTTGTGCTAGTGAGGTCACAGCAGCCTCAGTGCCTCCTCTGCCAGTGGCAGGCTCCTGGCTGCTGGCTGTGCTTGTGAGGTCACAGAAGCCTCAGTGCCTCCTCTGCCAGTGGCAGGCTCATGGCTGCTGGCTGTGATTGTGAGGTCACAGCAGACTCAGTGCCTCATAGTTTAGTGTCCAGCGTCCCCTGCTGGCTGTGCTTGTGAGATCACAGCAGACTCAGTGCCTCAATAGTTAGTGTCCAGCGCCCCCTGCTGGCTCTGCTTGTGAGGTCACAGCAGACTCGGTGCCTCATACCCCAGCATCAGGCTCATGGCTGCTGGCTGTGCTTGTGACGTCACAGCAGCCTCAGTGGCTCCTCTGCCAGTGCCATGCTCATGGCTGCTGGCTGTGCTTCTGAGGTCACAGCAGCCTGAATGCCTCCTAGGCCAGTGGCAGGCTTATGGCTGCTGGCTGTCCTTGTGAGGTCACAGAAGCCTCAGTGCCTCCTCTGCCAGTGGCAGTCTCATGGCTGCTGGTTGTGCTTGTGAGGTCACAGCAGCGTCAGTGCCTCTCAGGCCAGTATCATGCTCATGGCTGCTGGCTGTGCTTGTGAGGTCACAGCAGCCTGAATGCCTCCAAGACCAGTATCAGGGTCATGGCTGCTGGCTGTGCTTGTGAGGTCACAGCAGCCTGAATGCCTCCTAGGCCTGTGGCAGGCTCCTAGCTGCTGGCTATGATTGTGAGCTCACAGAAGCCTAAGTGCCTCAAAAGTTAGGGTCCAGCGTCCCCTGCTGGCTCTGCTTGTGAGGTCACAGCAGACTCAGTGCCTCAAAATTTAGTGTCCAGCGCTCCCTGCTGGCTGTGCTTGTGAGGTCACACCAGCCTCAGTGCCTCCTCTGCCAGTGGCAGGCTCATGGCTGCTGGCTGTGCTTGTGAGGTCACAGCAGCCTCAGTGCCTCATAGTTCAGTGTCCAGCGTCCCCTGCTGGCTCAGCTTGTGAGGTCAGAGCAGACTCAGTACCTCAAAAGTTAGTGTGCAGCGCCCCCTGCTGGCTGTGCTTGTGAACTCACAGCAGCCTGAATGCCTCCTAGACCAGTGTCAGGGTCATGGCTGCTGGCTGGGATTGTGAGGTCACAGCAGACTCAGTGCCGCATAGTTTAGTGTCCAGCGTCTCCAGCTGGCTCTGCTTGTGAGGTCACAGCAGACTCAGTGCCTCCTAGGTTAGTGTCCATCGCCCCCTACTGGCTGTGCTTGTGAGTTCACAGCAGCCTCAGTGCCTCCCAGGCCAATATCAGGCTCATGGCTGCTGGCTGTGCTTGTGAGGTCACAGCAGCCTGAGTGCCTCCTAGGCCCGTGGCAGGCTCATGGCTGCTGGCTGTGCTTGTGAGGTCACAGAAGCCTCAGTGCCTCTGAGGCCAGTGGCAGTCTCATGGCTGCTGGCTGTGCTTGTGAGGTCACACAAGCCTCAGTGCCTCTGAGGCCAGTGGCAGTCTCATGGCTGCTGGCTGTGCTTGTGAGGTCACAGCAGCCTCAGTGGCTCCTCTGCCAGTGCCATGCTCATGGCTGCTGGCTGTGCTTTTGAGGTCACAGCAGCCTCAGTGCCTCCTAGGCCAGTGGCAGGCTTATGGCTGCTGGCTGTGCTTGTGACGTCACAGCAGCCTGAGTGCCTCCTAGGCCCGTGGCAGGCTCATGGCTGCTGGTTGTGCTGGTGAGGTCACAGAAGCCTCAGTGCCTCTGAGGCCAGTGGCAGTCTCATGGCTGCTGGCTGTGCTTGTGAGGTCACAGAAGCCTCAGTGCCTCCTCTGTCAGTGGCAGGCTCATGGCTGCTGGCTGGGATTGTGAGGTCACAGCAGCCTCAGTGGCTCCTAGGTTAGTGTCCATCACCCCCTACTGGCTGTGCTTCTGAGGTCACAGCAGCCTCAGTGCCTCTCAGGCCAGTATCAGGCTCATGGCTGCTGACTGTGCTTGTGACGTCACAGCAGCCTCAGTGCCTCCTCTGCCAGTGCCATGCTCATGGCTGCTGGCTGTGCTTGTGAGGTCACAGCAGCCTCAGTGCCTCTCAGGCCAATATCAGGCTCACGGCTGCTGGCTGTGCTTCTGAGGTCACAGCAGCCTGAATGCCTCCTATGCCAGTGGCAGGCTCCTGGCTGCTGGCTATGCTTGTGACGTCACAGCAGCCTCAGTGCCTCCTCTGCCAGTGGCAGTCTCATGGCTGCTGGCTGTGCTTGTGAGGTCACAGCAGCCTCAGTGCCTCCTAGGTTAATGTCCATCACCCCCTACTGGCTGTGCTTGTGAGGTCACAGCAGACTCAGTGCCTCATAGTTTAGTGTCCAGCGCCCCCTGCTGGCTCTGCTTGTGAGGTCACAGCAGCCTCAGTGCCTCACAGGCCAGCATCAGGCTCATGGCTGCTGGCTGTGCTTGTGACGTCACAGCAGCCTCAGTGCCTCCTCTGCCAGTGCCATGCTCATGGCTGCTGGCTGTGCTTCTGAGGTCACAGCAGCCTGAATGCCTCCTAGGCCAGTGGCAGGCTCATGGCTGCTGGCTGTGCTTGTGACGTCACAGCAGCCTCAGTGCCTCACAGGCCAGTGGCAGTCCCATGGCTGCTGGCTGTGCTTGTGAGGTCACACCAGCCTCAGTGCCTCCTCTGCCAGTGGCAGGCTCATGGCTGCTGGCTGGGATTGTGAGGTCACAGCAGCCTCAGTGCCTCATAGTTCAGTGTCCAGCGTCCCCTGCTGGCTCAGCTTGTGAGGTCACAGCAGACTCAGTGCCTCAAAAGTTAGTGTGCAGCGCCCCCTGCTGGCTGTGCTTGTGAGTTCACAGCAGCCTGAATGCCTCCTAGACCAGTGTCAGGGTCATGGCTGCTGGCTGTGCTTCTGAGGTCACACAAGCCTGAATGCCTCCTATGCCAGTGGCAGGCTCATGGCTGCTGGCTGGGATTGTGAGGTCACAGCAGACTCAGGGCCGCATAGTTTAGTGTCCAGCGTCCCCTGCTGGCTCTGCTTGTGAGGTCACAGCAGCCTCAGTGCCTCCTAGGTTAGTGTCCATCGCCCCCTACTGGCTGTGCTTGTGAGTTCACAGCAGCCTCAGTGCCTCCCAGGCCAATATCAGGCTCATGGCTGCTGGCTGTGCTTGTGAGGTCACAGCAGCCTGAGTGCCTCCTAGGCCCGTGGCAGGCTCATGGCTGCTGGCTGTGCTTGTGAGGTCACAGAAGCCTCAGTGCCTCTGAGGCCAGTGGCAGTCTCATGGCTGCTGGCTGTGCTTGTGAGGTCACAGCAGACTCAGTGGCTCCTAGGTTAGTGTCCATCGCCCCCTACTGGCTGTGCTTGTGAGGTCACAGCAGACTCAGTGCCTGCTAGGTTATCTCCAGTGCCCGCTGCTGGCTGTGTTGTGAGGTCACACCAGCCTCAGTGGCTCCTCTGCCAGTGGCAGGCTCATGGCTGCTGGCTGTGCTTCTGAGGTCACAGCAGCCTCAGTGCCTCATAGTTCAGTGTCCAGCGTCCCCTGCTGGCTCAGCTTGTGAGGTCACAGCAGACTCAGTGCCTCAAAAGTTAGTGTGCAGCGCCCCCTGCTGGCTGTGCTTGTGAGTTCACAGCAGCCTGAATGCCTCCTAGACCAGTGTCAGGCTCATGGCTGCTGGCTGTGCTTCTGAGGTCACAGCAGCCTCAGTGTCTCTGTGGATAGTGCCATGCTCATGGCTGCTGGCTGTGCTTTTGAGGTCACAGCAGACTCAGTGCCTCCTAGGCCAGTGGCAGGCTCATGGCTGCTGGTTGTGCTTGTGAGGTCACAGCAGCCTCAGTGCCTCTGAGTCCAGCGGCAGGCTCATGGCTGCTGGCTGTGATTGTGAGGTCACAGCAGCCTCAGTGGCTCCTAGGTTAGTGTCCATCACCCCCTACTGGCTGTGCTTGTGAGGTCACAGCAGACTCAGTGCCTCATAGTTTAGTGTCCATCGCCCCCTACTGGCTCTGCTTGTGAGGTCACAGCAGACTCAATGCCTTCCAGGCCAGTATCAGGCTCATGGCTGCTGGCTCTGCTTGTGACGTCACAGGAGCCTCAGTGCCTCCTCTGCCAGTGCCATGCTCATGGCTGCTGGCTGTGCTTCTGAGGTCACAGCAGCCTGAATGCCTCCTAGGCCAGTTGCAGGCTCATGGCTGCTGGCTGTGCTTGTGAGGTCACAGAAGCCTCAGTGCCTCCTCTGCCAGTGGCAGGCTCATGGCTGCTGGCTGTGCTTGTGAGGTCACAGCAGACTCAGTGGCTCCTAGGTTAGTGTCCATCGCCCCCTGCTGGCTCTGCTTGTGAGGTCACAGCAGCCTCAGTGCCTCATAGTTTAGTGTCCAGCGCCCCCTACTGGCTCTGCTTGTGAGGTCACAGCAGCCTAAGTGCCTCTCAGGCCAGTATCAGGCTCATGGCTGCTGGCTGTGCTTGTGAGGTCACAGCAGCCTGAATGCCTCCTACACCAGTGTCAGGGTCATGGCTGCTGGCTGTGCTTCTGAGGTCACAGCAGCCTGAATGCCTCCTAGGCCAGTGGCAGGCTCATGGCTGCTGGCTGTGATTGTGACGTCACAGCAGCCTCAGTGCCTCTGAGGCCAGTGGCAGTCTCATGGCTGCTGGCTGTGCTTGTGAGGTCACAGAAGCCTCAGTGCCTCCTCTGCCAGTGGCAGGCTCATGGCTGCTGGCTGTGCTTGTGAGGTCACAGCAGACTCAGTGGCTCCTAGGTTAGTGTCCATCGCCCCCTACTGGCTGTGCTTGTGAGGTCACAGCAGACTCAGTGCCTCATAGTTTAGTGTCCAGCGTCCCCTGCTGCCTCTGCTTGTGAGATCACAGCAGACTCAGTGCCTCAATAGTTAGTGTCCAGCGTCCCCTGCTGGCTGTGCTTGTGAGGTCACAGCAGCCTCAGTGCCTAATACCCCAGCTTCAGGCTCATGGCTGCTGGCTGTGCTTGTGACGTCACAGCAGCCTCAGTGCCTCCTCTGCCAGTGCCATGCTCACGGCTGCTGGCTGTGCTTCTGAGGTCACAGCAGACTCAGTGCCTCTGAGGCCAGTGGCAGTCTCATGGCTGCTGGCTGTGCTTGTGAGGTCACAGAAGCCTCAGTGCCTCCTCTGCCAGTGGCAGTCTCATGGCTGCTGGCTGTGCTTGTGAGGTCACAGCAGCCTCAGTGCCTCTCAGGCCAGTATCATGCTCATGGCTGCTTGCTGTGCTTGTGAGGTCACAGCAGCCTGAATGCCTCTAAGACCAGTATCTGGGTCATGGCTGCTGGCTGTGCTTGTGAGGTCACAGCAGCCTGAATGCCTCCTAGGCCTGTGGCAGGCTCATGGCTGCTGGCTATGATTGTGAGCTCACAGAAGCCTCAGTGCCTCAAAAGTTAGTGTGCAGCGCTCCCTGCTGGCTGTGCTTGTGAGGTCACACCAGCCTCAGTGCCTCCTCTGCCAGTGGCAGGCTCATGGCTGCTGGCTGGGATTGTGAGGTCACAGCAGCCTCAGTGCCTCATAGTTCAGTGTCCAGCGTCCCCTGCTGGCTCAGCTTGTGAGGTCACAGCAGACTCAGTGCCTCAAAAGTTAGTGTGCAGCGCCCCCTGCTGGCTCTGCTTCTGAACTCACAGCAGCCTGAATGCCTCCTAGACCAGTGTCAGGGTCATGGCTGCTGGCTGTGCTTGTGAGGTCACACAAGCCTGAATGCCTCCTATGCCAGTGGCAGGCTCATGGCTGCTGGCTGGGATTGTGAGGTCACAGCAGACTCAGGGCAGCATAGTTTAGTGTCTAGCGTCCCCTGCTGGCTCTGCTTGTGAGGTCACAGCAGACTCAGTGCCTCATAGGTTAGTGTCCATCGCCCCCTACTGGCTGTGCTTGTGAGTTCACAGCAGCCTCAGTGCCTCTGAGGTCAGTGGCAGTCTCATGGCTGCTGGCTGTGCTTGTGAGGTCACAGCAGCCTCAGTGCCTCCTAGGTGAATGTCCATCAACCCCTACTGGCTGTGCTTGTGAGGTCACAGCAGACTCAGTGCCTCATAGTTTAGTGTCCAGCGCCCCCTGCTGGCTCTGCTTGTGAGGTCACAGCAGCCTGAATGCCTCACAGGCCAGCATCAGGCTCATGGCTGCTGGCTGTGCTTGTGACGTCACAGCAGCCTCAGGTCCTCCTCTGCCAGTGCCATGCTCATGGCTGCTGGCTGTGGTTGTGACGTCACAGCAGCCTCAGTGCCTCTGAGGCCAGTGGCAGTCTCATGGCTGCTGGCTGTGCTTGTGAGGTCACAGAAGGCTCAGTGCCTCCTCTGCCAGTGGCAGGCTCATGGCTGCTGGCTGTGCTTGTGAGGTCACAGCAGACTCAGTGGCTCCTAGGTTAGTGTCCATCGCCCCCTGCTGGCTGTGCTTGTGAGGTCACAGCAGACTCAGTGCCTCATAGTTCAGTGTCCAGCGCCCCCTGCTGGCTCTGCTTGTGAGGTACAGCAGACTCAGTGTCTCTCAGGCCAGTATCAGGCTCATGGCTGCTGGCTGTGCTTCTGAGGTCACAGCAGCCTGAATGCCTCCTAGACCAGTGTCAGGGTCATGGCTGCTGGCTGTGCTTGTGAGGTCACAGCAGCCTGAATGCCTCCTATGCCAGTGGCAGGCTCATGGCTGCTGGCTATGATTGTGAGCTCACAGAAGCCTCAGTGCCTCAAAAGTTAGGGTCCAGCGTCCCCTGCTGGCTCTGCTTGTGAGGTCACAGCAGACTCAGTGCCTCAAAAGTTAGTGTACAGCGCCCCCTGCTGGCTGTGCTTGTGAGGTCACACCAGCCTCAGTGCCTCCTCTGCCAGTGGCAGGCTCATGGCTGCTGGCTGGGATTGTGAGGTCACAGCAGCCTCAGTGCCTCATAGTTCAGTGTCCAGCGTCCCCTGCTGTCTCTGCTTGTGAGGTCACAGCAGACTCAGTGCCTCAAAAGTTAGTGTGCAGCGCCCCCTGCTGGCTCTGCTTGTGAACTCACAGCAGCCTGAATGCCTCCTAGACCAGTGGCAGGGTCATGGCTGCTGCCTGTGCTTCTGAGGTCACAGCAGACTCAGTGCCTCCTCTGCCAGTGGCAGGCTCATGGCTGCTGGCTGTGCTTGTGAGGTCACAGCAGACTCAGTGCCTCTGAGGCCAGTGGCAGTCTCATGGCTGCTGGCTGTGCTTGTGAGGTCACAGAAGCCTCAGTGCCTCCTCTGCCAGTGGCAGGCTCATGGCTGCTGGCTGTGCTTGTGAGGTCACAGCAGACTCAGTGCCTCCTAGGTTAGTGTCCATCGCCCCCTACTGGCTGTGCTTGTGAGGTCACAGCAGACTCAGTGCCTCATAGTTTAGTGTCCAGCGTCCCCTGCTGCCTCTGCTTGTGAGATCACAGCAGACTCAGTGCCTCAAAAGTTAGTGTCCAGTGTCCCCTGCTGGCTGTGCTTGTGAGGTCACAGCAGCCTCAGTGCCTCATACCCCAGCATCAGGCTCATGGCTGCTGGCTGTGCTTGTGACGTCACAGCAGCCTCAGTGCCTCCTCTGCCAGTGCCATGCTCACGGCTGCTGGCTGTGCTTCTGAGGTCACAGCGGCCTCAGTGCCTCCTCTGCCAGTGGCAGTCTCATGGCTGCTGGCTGTGCTTGTGAGGTCACAGAAGCCTCAGTGCATCCTCTGCCAGTGGCAGTCTCATGGCTGCTGGCTGTGCTTGTGAGGTCACAGCAGCCTCAGTGCCTCTCAGGCCAGTATCAGGCTCATGGCTGCTGGCTGTGCTTGTGAGGTCACAGCAGCCTGAATGCCTCCTACGCCAGTGGCAGGCTCATGGCTGCTGGCTGTGCTTGTGAGGTCACAGCAGCCTGAATGCCTCCTAGGCCTGTGGCAGGCTCATGGCTGCTGGCTATGATTGTGAGCTCACAGAAGCCTCAGTGCCTCAAAAGTTAGTGTGCAGCGCCCCCTGCTGGCTGTGCTTGTGAGGTCACACCAGCCTCAGTGCCTCCTCTGCCAGTGGCAGGCTCATGGCTGCTGGCTGGGATTGTGAGGTCACAGCAGCCTCAGTGCCTCATAGTTCAGTGTCCAGCGTCCCCTGCTGGCTCAGCTTGTGAGGTCACAGCAGACTCAGTGCCTCAAAAGTTAGTGTGCAGCGCCCCCTGCTGGCTCTGCTTCTGAACTCACAGCAGCCTGAATGCCTCCTAGACCAGTGTCAGGGTCATGGCTGCTGGCTGTGCTTGTGAGGTCACACAAGCCTGAATGCCTCCTATGCCAGTGGCAGGCTCATGGCTGCTGGCTGGGATTGTGAGGTCACAGCAGACTCAGGGCAGCATAGTTTAGTGTCTAGCGTCCCCTGCTGGCTCTGCTTGTGAGGTCACAGCAGACTCAGTGCCTCATAGGTTAGTGTCCATCGCCCCCTACTGGCTGTGCTTGTGAGTTCACAGCAGCCTCAGTGCCTCTGAGGTCAGTGGCAGTCTCATGGCTGCTGGCTGTGCTTGTGAGGTCACAGCAGCCTCAGTGCCTCCTAGGTGAATGTCCATCACCCCCTACTGGCTGTGCTTGTGAGGTCACAGCAGACTCAGTGCCTCATAGTTTAGTGTCCAGCGCCCCCTGCTGGCTCTGCTTGTGAGGTCACAGCAGCCTGAATGCCTCACAGGCCAGCATCAGGCTCATGGCTGCTGGCTGTGCTTGTGACGTCACAGCAGCCTCAGGTCCTCCTCTGCCAGTGCCATGCTCATGGCTGCTGGCTGTGGTTGTGACGTCACAGCAGCCTCAGTGCCTCTGAGGCCAGTGGCAGTCTCATGGCTGCTGGCTGTGCTTGTGAGGTCACAGAAGGCTCAGTGCCTCCTCTGCCAGTGGCAGGCTCATGGCTGCTGGCTGTGCTTGTGAGGTCACAGCAGACTCAGTGGCTCCTAGGTTAGTGTCCATCGCCCCCTGCTGGCTGTGCTTGTGAGGTCACAGCAGACTCAGTGCCTCATAGTTCAGTGTCCAGCGCCCCCTGCTGGCTCTGCTTGTGAGGTACAGCAGACTCAGTGTCTCTCAGGCCAGTATCAGGCTCATGGCTGCTGGCTGTGCTTCTGAGGTCACAGCAGCCTGAATGCCTCCTAGACCAGTGTCAGGGTCATGGCTGCTGGCTGTGCTTGTGAGGTCACAGCAGCCTGAATGCCTCCTATGCCAGTGGCAGGCTCATGGCTGCTGGCTATGATTGTGAGCTCACAGAAGCCTCAGTGCCTCAAAAGTTAGGGTCCAGCGTCCCCTGCTGGCTCTGCTTGTGAGGTCACAGCAGACTCAGTGCCTCAAAAGTTAGTGTACAGCGCCCCCTGCTGGCTGTGCTTGTGAGGTCACACCAGCCTCAGTGCCTCCTCTGCCAGTGGCAGGCTCATGGCTGCTGGCTGGGATTGTGAGGTCACAGCAGCCTCAGTGCCTCATAGTTCAGTGTCCAGCGTCCCCTGCTGTCTCTGCTTGTGAGGTCACAGCAGACTCAGTGCCTCAAAAGTTAGTGTGCAGCGCCCCCTGCTGGCTCTGCTTGTGAACTCACAGCAGCCTGAATGCCTCCTAGACCAGTGGCAGGGTCATGGCTGCTGCCTGTGCTTCTGAGGTCACAGCAGACTCAGTGCCTCCTCTGCCAGTGGCAGGCTCATGGCTGCTGGCTGTGCTTGTGAGGTCACAGCAGACTCAGTGCCTCTGAGGCCAGTGGCAGTCTCATGGCTGCTGGCTGTGCTTGTGAGGTCACAGAAGCCTCAGTGCCTCCTCTGCCAGTGGCAGGCTCATGGCTGCTGGCTGTGCTTGTGAGGTCAGAGCAGACTCAGTGCCTCCTAGGTTAGTGTCCATCGCCCCCTACTGGCTGTGCTTGTGAGGTCACAGCAGACTCAGTGCCTCATAGTTTAGTGTCCAGCGTCCCCTGCTGCCTCTGCTTGTGAGATCACAGCAGACTCAGTGCCTCAAAAGTTAGTGTCCAGTGTCCCCTGCTGGCTGTGCTTGTGAGGTCACAGCAGCCTCAGTGCCTCATACCCCAGCATCAGGCTCATGGCTGCTGGCTGTGCTTGTGACGTCACAGCAGCCTCAGTGCCTCCTCTGCCAGTGCCATGCTCACGGCTGCTGGCTGTGCTTCTGAGGTCACAGCGGCCTCAGTGCCTCCTCTGCCAGTGGCAGTCTCATGGCTGCTGGCTGTGCTTGTGAGGTCACAGAAGCCTCAGTGCATCCTCTGCCAGTGGCAGTCTCATGGCTGCTGGCTGTGCTTGTGAGGTCACAGCAGCCTCAGTGCCTCTCAGGCCAGTATCAGGCTCATGGCTGCTGGCTGTGCTTGTGAGGTCACAGCAGCCTGAATGCCTCCTACGCCAGTGGCAGGCTCATGGCTGCTGGCTGTGCTTGTGAGGTCACAGCAGCCTGAATGCCTCCTAGGCCTGTGGTAGGCTCATGGCTGCTGGCTATGATTGTGAGCTCACAGAAGCCTCAGTGCCTCAAAAGTTAGGGTCCACCGCCCCCTGCTGGCTGTGCTTGTGAGGTCACACCAGCCTCAGTGCCTCCTCTGCCAGTGGCAGGCTCATGGCTGCTGGCTGTGATTGTGAGGTCACAGCAGCCTCAGTGCCTCATAGTTCAGTGTCCAGCGTCCCCTGCTGGCTCAGCTTGTGAGGTCACAGCAGACTCAGTGCCTCAAAAGTTAGTGTGCAGCGCCCCCTGCTGGCTGTGCTTTTGAACTCACAGCAGCCTGAATGCCTCCTAGACCAGTGTCAGGGTCATGGCTGCTGGCTGTGCTTGTGAGGTCACAGCAGCCTGAATGCCTCCTATTCCAGTGGCAGGCTCATGGCTGCTGGCTATGATTGTGAGGTCACAGCAGACTCAGGGCCGCATAGTTTAGTGTCCAGCGTCCCCTGCTGGCTCTGCTTGTGAGGTCACAGCAGACTCAGTGCCTCATAGGTTAGTGTCCATCGCCCCCTACTGGCTGTGCTTGTGAGGTCACAGCAGCCTCAGTGCCTCTGAGGTCAGTGGCAGTCTCATGGCTGCTGGCTGTGCTTGTGAGGTCACAGCAGCCTCAGTGCCTCCTAGGTGAATGTCCATCACCCCCTACTGGCTGTGCTTGTGAGGTCACAGCAGACTCAGTGCCTCATAGTTTAGTGTCCAGCGCCCCCTGCTGGCTGTGCTTGTGAGGTCACAGCAGCCTGAATGCCTCACAGGCCAGCATCAGGCTCATGGCTGCTGGCTGTGCTTGTGACGTCACAGCAGCCTCAGGTCCTCCTCTGCCAGTGGCAGTCTCATGGCTGCTGGCTGTGCTTGTGAGGTCACAGCAGCCTCAGTGCCTCTGAGGCCAGTGGCAGTCTCATGGCTGCTGGCTGTGCTTGTGAGGTCACAGAAGGCTCAGTGCCTCCTCTGCCAGTGGCAGGCTCATGGCTGCTGGCTGTGCTTGTGAGGTCACAGCAGACTCAGTGCCTCCTAGGTTAGTGTCCATCGCCCCCTGCTGGTTGTGCTTGTGAGGTCACAGCAGACTCAGTGCCTCATAGTTCAGTGTCCAGCGCCCCCTGCTGGCTCTGCTTGTGAGGTACAGCAGACTCAGTGTCTCTCAGGCCAGTATCAGGCTCATGGCTGCTGGCTGTGCTTGTGAGGTCACAGCAGCCTGAATGCCTCCTAGACCAGTGTCAGGGTCATGGCTGCTGGCTGTGCTTGTGAGGTCACAGCAGCCTGAATGCCTCCTAGGCCAGTGGCAGGCTCATGGCTGCTGGCTATGATTGTGAGCTCACAGAAGCCTCAGTGCCTCAAAAGTTAGGGTCCAGCATCCCCTGCTGGCTCTGCCTGTGAGGTCACAGCAGACTCAGTGCCTCAAAAGTTAGTGTGCAGCGCCCCCTGCTGGCTGTGCTTGTGAGGTCACACCAGCCTCAGTGCCTCCTCTGCCAGTGGCAGGCTCATGGCTGATGGCTGGGATTGTGAGGTCACAGCAGCCTCACTGCCTCATAGTTCAGTGTCCAGCGTCCCCTGCTGGCTCAGCTTGTGAGGTCACAGCAGACTCAGTGCCTCAAAAGTTAGTGTGCAGCGCCCCCTGCTGGCTGTGCTTGTGAGTTCACAGCAGCCTGAATGCCTCCTAGACCAGTGTCAGGGTCATGGCTGCTGGCTGTGCTTCTGAGGTCACACAAGCCTGAATGCCTCCTATGCCAGTGGCAGGCTCATGGCTGCTGGCTGGGATTGTGAGGTCACAGCAGACTCAGTGCCTCATAGTTTAGTGTCCAGCGTCCCCTGCTGGCTCTGCTTGTGAGGTCACAGCAGACTCAGTGCCTCCTAGGTTAGTGTCCATCGCCCCCTACTGGCTGTGCTTGTGAGTTCACAGCAGCCTCAGTGCCTCCCAGGCCAATATCAGGCTCATGGCTGCTGGCTGTGCTTGTGAGGTCACAGCAGCCTGAGTGCCTCCTAGGCCCGTGGCAGGCTCATGGCTGCTGGCTGTGCTTGTGAGGTCACAGAAGCCTCAGTGCCTCTGAGGCCAGTGGCAGGCTCATGGCTGCTGGCTGTGCTTGTCAGGTCACAGCAGACTCAGTGGCTCCTAGGTTAGTGTCCATCGCCCCCTACTGGCTGTGCTTGTGAGGTCACAGCAGACTCAGTGCCTCATAGTTTAGTGTCCAGCGCCCCCTGCTGGCTGTGCTTGTGAGATCACAGCAGACTCAGTGCCTCAATAGTTAGTGTCCAGCGCCCCCTGCTGGCTCTGCTTGTGAGGTCACAGCAGACTCAGTGCCTCTCAGGCCAGTATCAGGCTCATGGCTGCTGGCTGTGCTTGTGACGTCACAGCAGCCTGAATGCCTCCTAGACCAGTGTCAGGGTCATGGCTGCTGGCTGTGCTTGTGACGTCACAGCAGCCTGAATGCCTCCTAGGCCTGTGGCAGGCTCATGGCTGCTGGCTATGATTGTGAGGTCACAGAAGCCTCAGTGCCTCAAAAGTTAGTGTCCAGCATCCCCTGCTGGCTCTGCTTGTGAGGTCACAGCAGCCTCAGTGTCTCTGTGGATAGTGCCATGCTCATGGCTGCTGGCTGTGCTTTTGAGGTCACAGCAGACTCAGTGCCTCTCAGGCCAGCATCAGGCTCATGGCTGCTGGCTGTGCTTGTGACGTCACAGCAGCCTCAGGTCCTCCTCTGCCAGTGGCAGTCTCATGGCTGCTGGCTGTGCTTGTGAGGTCACAGCAGCCTGAGTGCCTCCTAGGCCAGTGGCAGTTTCATGGCTGCTGGTTGTGCTTGTGAGGTCACAGCAGCCTCAGTGCCTCATAGTTTAGTGTCCATCACCCCCTATTGGCCGTGCTTGTGAGGTCACAGCAGACTCAGCGCCTTCCAGGCCAGTATCAGGCACATGGCTGCTGACTGTGCTTGTGATGTCACAGCAGCCTCAGTGCCTCCTCTGCCAGTGCCATGCTCATGGCTGCTGGCTGTGCTTGTGACGCCACAGCAGCCTCAGTGCCTCCTCTGCCAGTGGCAGGCTCATGGCTGCTGGCTGTGCTTGTGAGGTCACAGCAGACTCAGTGCCTCTCAGGCCAGTATCGTGCTCATGGCTGCTGGCTGTGCTTGTGACGCCACAGCAGCCTGAATGCCTCCAAGACCAGTATCAGGGTCATGGCTGCTGGCTGTGCTTGTGAGGTCACAGCAGCCTCAGTGCCTCTGAGGTCAGTGGCAGTCTCATGGCTGCTGGCTGTGCTTGTGAGGTCACAGCAGACTCAGTGCCTCCTAGGTTAATGTCCATCACCCCCTACTGGCTGTGCTTGTGAGGTCACAGCAGACTCAGTGCCTCTCAGGCCAGTATCAGGCTCATGGCTGCTGGCTGTGCTTGTGACGTCACAGCAGCCTGAGTGCCTCCTAGGCCAGTGGCAGGCTCATGGCTGCTGGTTGTGCTTGTGAGGTCACAGCAGCCTCAGTGCCTCTGAGGCCAGTGGCAGTCTCATGGCTGCTGGCTGTGCTTGTGAGGTCACAGAAGCCTCAGTGCCTCCTAGGCCAGTGGCAGGCTCATGGCTGCTGGCTGTGCTTGTGAGGTCACAGCAGACTCAGTGCCTCCTAGGTTAGTGTCCATCACCCCCTACTGGCTGTGCTTGTGAGGTCACAGCAGACTCAGTGCCTCATAGTTTAGTATCCAGCTCCCCCTGGTGGCTCTGCTTGTGAGGTCACAGCAGACTCAATGCCTTCCAGGCCAGTATCAGGCTCATGGCTGCAGGCTGTGCTTGTGACGTCACAGCAGCCTCAGTGCCTCCTCTGCCAGTGCCATGCTCATGGCTGCTGGCTGTGCTTGTGAGGTCACAGCAGCCTCAGTGCCTCCCAGGCCAGCATCAGGCTCATGGCTGCTGGCTGTGCTTGTGACGTCACAGCAGCCTCAGTGCCTCCTCTGCCAGTGCCATGCTCATGGCTGCTGGCTGTGCTTCTGAGGTCACAGCAGCCTGAATGCCTCCTACGCCAGTGGCAGGCTCATGGCTGCTGGCTGTGCTTGTGACGTCACAGAAGCCTCAGTGCCTCCTCTGCCAGTGGCAGGCTCATGGCTGCTGGCTGTGCTTGTGAGGTCACAGCAGACTCAGTGCCTCCTAGGTTAGTGTCCATCGCCCCCTGCTGGCTGTGCTTGTGAGGTCACAGCAGACTCAGTGCCTCATAGTTCAGTGTCCAGCGCCCCCTGCTGGCTCTGCTTGTGAGGTACAGCAGACTCAGTGTCTCTCAGGCCAGTATCAGGCTCATGGCTGCTGGCTGTGCTTGTGAGGTCACAGCAGCCTGAATGACTCCTAGACCAGTGTCAGGGTCATGGCTGCTGGCTGTGCTTGTGAGGTCACAGCAGCCTGAATGCCTCCTAGGCCAGTGGCAGGCTCATGGCTGCTGGCTATGATTGTGAGCTCACAGAAGCCTCAGTGCCTCAAAAGTTAGGGTCCAGCGTCCCCTGCTGGCTCTGCTTGTGAGGTCACAGCAGACTCAGGGCCTCAAAAGTTAGTTTACAGCGCCCCCTGCTGGCTGTGCTTGTGAGGTCACAGCAGCCTCAGTGCCTCCTCTGCCAGTGGCAGGCTCATGGCTGCTGGCTGGGATTGTGAGGTCACAGCAGCCTCAGTGCCTCATAGTTTAGTGTCCAGCATCCCCTGCTGGCTCTGCCTGTGAGGTCACAGCAGACTCGGTGCCTCAAAAGTTAGTGTGCAGCGCCCCCTGCTGGCTGTGCTTGTGAGGTCACACCAGCCTGAATGCCTCCTAGACCAGTGGCAGGGTCATGGCTGCTGGCTGTGCTTGTGAGGTCACACAAGCCTGAATGCCTCCTATGCCAGTGGCAGGCTCATGGCTGCTGGCTGGGATTGTGAGGTCACAGCAGACTCAGGGCCGCATAGTTTAGTGTCCAGCATCCCCTGCTGGCTCTGGTTGTGAGGTCACAGCAGACTCAGTGCCTCCTAGGTTAGTGTCCATCGCTCCCTACTGGCTGTGCTTGTGAGTTCACAGCAGCCTCAGTGCCTCCCAGGCCAATATCAGGCTCATGGCTGCTGGCTGTGCTTCTGAGGTCACAGCAGCCGGAGTGCCTCCTAGGCTCGTGGCAGCTCATGGCTGCTGGCTGTGCTTGTGAGGTCACAGAAGCCTCAGTGCCTCTGAGGCCAGTGGCAGTCTCATGGCTGCTGGCTGTGCTTGTGAGGTCACAGCAGCCTCAGTGCCTCCTAGGTTAATGTCCATCACCCCCTACTGGCTGTGCTTGTGAGGTCACAGCAGACTCAGTGCCTCTCAGCCAGTATCAGGCTCATGGCTGCTGGCTGTGCTTGTGACGTCACAGCAGCCTGAGTGCCTCCTAGGCCAGTGGCAGGCTCATGGCTGCTGGTTGTGCTTGTGAGGTCACAGCAGCCTCAGTGCCTCTGAGGCCAGTGGCAGTCTCATGGCTGCTGGCTGTGCTTGTGAGGTCACAGCAGACTCAGTGCCTCCTAGGTTAGTGTCCATCACCCCCTACTGGCTGTGCTTGTGAGGTCACAGCAGACTCAGTGCCTCATAGTTTAGTATCCAGCTCCCCCTGGTGGCTCTGCTTGTGATGTCACAGCAGACTCAATGCCTTCCAGGCCAGTATCAGGCTCATGGCTGCTGGCTGTGATTGTGACGTCACAGCAGCCTCAGTGCCTCCTCTGCCAGTGCCATGCTCATGGCTGCTGGCTGTGCTTGTGAGGTCACAGCAGCCTCAGTGCCTCCCAGGCCAGCATCAGGCTCATGGCTGCTGGCTGTGCTTGTGACGTCACAGCAGCCTCAGTGCCTCCTCTGCCAGTGCCATGCTCATGGCTGCTGGCTGTGCTTCTGAGGTCACAGCAGCCTGAATGTCTCCTAGGCCAGTGGCAGGCTCATGGCTGCTGGCTGTGCTTGTGAGGTCACAGCAGACTCAGTGGCTCCTAGGTTAGTGTCCATCGCCCCCTACTGGCTGTGCTTGTGAGGTCACAGCAGACTCAGTGCCTCATAGTTTAGTGTCCAGCGCCCCCTGCTGCCTGTGCTTGTGAGATCACAGCAGACTCAGTGCCTCAATAGTTAGTGTCCAGCGCCCCCTGCTGGCTCTGCTTGTGAGGTCACAGCAGACTCAGTGCCTCATAGTTTAGTGTCCAGCGCCCCCTGCTGGCTCTGCTTGTGAGGTCACAGCAGCCTCAGTGCCTCTCAGGCCAGTATCAGGCTCATGGCTGCTGGCTGTGCTTGTGAGGTCACAGCAGCCTGAATGCCTCCTAGACCAGTGTCAGGGTCATGGCTGCTGGCTGTGCTTCTGAGGTCACAGCAGCCTGAATGCCTCCTATGCCAGTGGCAGGCTCATGGCTGCTGGCTGTGATTGTGACGTCACAGCAGCCTCAGTGCCTCTGAGGCCAGTGTCAGGGTCATGGCTGCTGGCTGTGCTTGTGAGGTCACAGAAGCCTCAGTGCCTCCTCTGCCAGTGGCAGGCTCATGACTGCTGGCTGTGCTTGTGAGGTCACAGCAGACTCAGTGCCTCCTAGGTTAGTGTCCATCGCCCCCTACTGGCTGTGCTTGTGAGGTCACAGCAGACTCAGTGCCTCATAGTTTAGTGTCCAGCGTCCCCTGCTGCCTCTGCTTGTGAGATCACAGCAGACTCAGTGCCTCAATAGTTAGTGTCCAGCGTCCCCTGCTGGCTCTGCTTGTGAGGTCACAGCAGCCTCAGTGCCTCATACCCCAGCATCAGGCTCATGGCTGCTGGCTGTGCTTGTGACGTCACAGCAGCCTCAGTGCCTCCTCTGCCAGTGGCAGTCTCATGGCTGCTGGCTGTGCTTGTGAGGTCACAGCAGCCTGAATGCCTCCTAGACCAGTGTCAGGGTCATGGCTGCTGGCTGTGCTTCTGAGGTCACAGCAGCCTGAATGCCTCCTAGGCCAGTGGCAGGCTCATGGCTGCTGGTTGTGCTTGTGACGTCACAGCAGCCTCAGTGCCTCTGAGGCCAGTGGCAGTCTCATGGCTGCTGGCTGTGCTTGTGAGGTCACAGAAGCCTCAGTGCCTCCTCTGCCAGTGGCAGGCTCATGGCTGCTGGCTCTGCTTGTGAGGTCACAGCAGAGTCAGTGGCTCCTAGGTTAGTGTCCATCGCCCCCTACTGGCTGTGCTTGTGAGGTCACAGCAGCCTCAGTGGCTCCTAGGTTAGTGTCCATCGCCCCCTACTGGCTGTGCTTGTGAGATCACAGCAGACTCAGTGCCTCAATAGTTAGTGTCCAGCGCCCCCTGCTGGCTCTGCTTGTGAGGTCACAGCAGACTCAGTGCCTCTCAGGCCAGTATCAGGCTCATGGCTGCTGGCTGTGCTTCTGAGGTCACAGCAGCCTGAATGCCTCCTAGACCAGTGTCAGGGTCATGGCTGCTGGCTGTGCTTGTGAGGTCACAGCAGCCTGAATGCCTCCTAGGCCAGTGGCAGGCTCATGGCTGCTGGCTATGATTGTGAGGTCACAGAAGCCTCAGTGCCTCAAAAGTTAGGGTCCAGCATCCCCTGCTGGCTCTGCTTGTGAGGTCACAGCACCCTCAGTGTCTCTGTGGATAGTGCCATTCTCATGGCTGCTGGCTGTGCTTTTGAGGTCACAGCAGACTCAGTGCCTCTCAGGCCAGTATCAGGCTCATGGCTGCTGGCTGTGCTTCTGAGGTCACAGCAGCCTGAATGCCTCCTATGCCAGTGGCAGTCTCATGGCTGCTGGCTGTGCTTGTGACGTCACAGCAGCCTCAGTGCCTCCTCTGCCAGTGGCAGGCTCATGGCTGCTGGCTGTGATTGTGAGGTCACAGCAGACTCAGTGGCTCCTAGGTTAGTGTCCATCGCCCCCTACTGGCTGTGCTTGTGAGGTCACAGCAGACTCAGTGCCTCATAGTTTAGTGTTCAGCGTCCCCTGCTGCCTCTGCTTGTGAGATCACAGCAGACTCAGTGCCTCAATAGTTAGTGTCCAGCGCCCCCTGCTGGCTCTGCTTGTGAGGTCACAGCAGACTCAGTGCCTCTCAGGCCAGTATCAGGCTCATGGCTGCTGGCTGTGCTTGTGAGGTCACAGCAGCCTGAATGCCTCCTAGACCAGTGTCAGGGTCATGGCTGCTGGCTGTGCTTCTGAGGTCACAGAAGCCTGAATGCCTCCTATGCCAGTGGCAGGCTCATGGCTGCTGGCTGTGATTGTGAGGTCACAGCAGACTCAGTGCCTCATAGTTTAGTGTCCAGCATCCCCTGCTTGCTGTGATTGTGAGCTCACAGCAGACTCAGTGCCTCTCAGGCCAGTATCATGCTCATGGCTGCTGGCTGTGCTTGTGAGGTCACAGCAGCCTGAATGCCTCCTAGACCAGTGCCATGCTCATGGCTGCTGGCTGTGCTTCTGAGGTCACAGCAGCCTGAATGCCTCCTAGGCCAGTGGCAGGCTCATGGCTGCTGGCTGTGCTTGTGAGGTCACAGCAGCCTCAGTGCCTCTGAGGCCAGTGGCAGTCTCATGGCTGCTGGCTGTGATTGTGAGGTCACAGCAGCCTCAGTGGCTCCTAGGTTAGTGTCCATCGCCCCCTACTGGCTGTGCTTGTGAGGTCACAGCAGACTCAGTGCCTCATAGTTTAGTGTCCAGCGTCCCCTGCTGGCTGTGCTTGTGAGATCACAGCAGACTCAGTGCCTCAATAGTTAGTGTCCAGCGTCCCCTGCTGGCTCTGCTTGTGAGGTCACAGCAGACTCAGTGCCTCATAGTTTAGTGTCCAGCGCCGCCTGCTGGCTCTGCTTGTGAGGTCACAGCAGCCTCAGTGCCTCTCAGGCCAGTATCAGGCTCATGGCTGCTGGCTGTGCTTGTGAGGTCACAGCAGCCTGAATGCCTCCTAGACCAGTGTCAGGGTCATGGCTGCTGGCTGTGCTTGTGACGTCACAGCAGCCTGAATGCCTCCTAGGCCAGTGGCAGGCTCATGGCTGCTGGCTGTGCTTGTGACGTCACAGAAGCCTCAGTGCCTCCTCTGCCAGTGGCAGGCTCATGGCTGCTGGCTGTGATTGTGAGGTCACAGCAGACTCAGGGGCTCCTAGGTTAGTGTCCATCGCCCCCTACTGGCTGTGCTTGTGAGGTCACAGCAGCCTCAGTGCCTCATAGTTTAGTGTCCAGCGTGCCCTTCTGCCTCTGCTTGTGAGATCACAGCAGACTCAGTGCCTCAATAGTTAGTGTCCAGCGCCCCCTGCTGGCTCTGCTTGTGAGGTCACAGCAGACTCAGTGCCTCTCAGGCCAGTATCAGGCTCATGGCTGCTGGCTGTGCTTGTGACGTCACAGCAGCCTCAGTGCCTCCTCTGCCAGTGGCAGTCTCATGGCTGCTGGCTGTGCTTGTGAGGTCACAGCAGCCTGAATGCCTCCTAGGCCTGTGGCAGGCTCATGGCTGCTGGCTAGGATTGTGAGCTCACAGAAGCCTCAGTGCCTCAAAAGTTAGGGTCCAGCGTCCCCTGCTGGCTCTGCTTGTGAGGTCACAGCAGACTCAGTGCCTCATAGGTTAGTGTACAGCGCCCCCTGCTGGCTGTGCTTGTGAGGTCACACCAGCCTCAGTGCCTCCTCTGCCAGTGGCAGGCTCATGGCTGCTGGCTGGGATTGTGAGGTCACAGCAGCCTCAGTGCCTCATAGTTTAGTGTCCAGCATCCCCTGCTGGCTCTGCTTGTGAGGTCACAGCAGACTCAGTGCCTCAAAAGTTAGTGTGCAGCGCCCCCTGCTGGCTGTGCTTGTGAGGTTACACCAGCCTCAGTGCCTCCTAGACCAGTGTCAGGGTCATGGCTGCTGGCTGGGATTGTGAGGTCACAGCAGCCTCAGTGCCTCATAGTTCAGTGTCCATCGTCCCCTGCTGGCTCAGCTTGTGAGGTCACAGCAGACTCAGTGCCTCAAAAGTTAGTGTGCAGCGCCCCCTGCTGGCTGTGCTTTTGAGGTCACACCAGCCTCAGTGCCTCCTCTGCCAGTGGCAGGCTCATGGCTGCTGGCTGGGATTGTGAGGTCACAGCAGCCTCAGTGCCTCATAGTTCAGTGTCCAGCGTCCCCTGCTGGCTCAGCTTGTGAGGTCACAGCAGACTCAGTGCCTCAAAAGTTAGTGTGCAGCGCCCCCTGCTGGCTCTGCTTTTGAACTCACAGCAGCCTGAATGCCTCCTAGACCAGTGTCAGGGTCATGGCTGCTGGCTGTGCTTGTGAGGTCACACAAGCCTGAATGCCTCCTATGCCAGTGGCAGGCTCATGGCTGCTGGCTGGGATTGTGAGGTCACAGCAGACTCAGTGCCGCATAGTTTAGTGTCCAGCATCCCCTGCTGGCTTTGCTTGTGAGGTCACAGCAGCCTCAGTGCCTCATAGGTTAGTGTACATCGCCCCCTACTGGCTGTGCTTGTGAGTTCACAGCAGACTCAGTGCCTCCCAGGCCAATATCAGGCTCCTGGCTGCTGGCTGTGCTTGTGACGTCACAGCAGCCTGAGTGCCTCCTAGGCCAGTGGCAGGCTCATGGCTGCTGGCTGTGCTTGTGAGGTCACAGAAGCCTCAGTGCCTCTGAGGCCAGTGGCAGTCTCATGGCTGCTGGCTGTGCTTGTGACGTCACAGAAGCCTCAGTGCCTCTGAGGCCAGTGGCAGTCTCATGGCTGCTGGCTGTGCTTGTGAGGTCACAGCAGCCTCAGTGCCTCCCAGGTTAGTGTCCATCGCCCCCTACTGGCTGTGCTTGTGAGGTCACAGCAGACTCAGTGCCTGCTAGGTTATCTCCAGTGCCCCCTGCTGGCTGTGTTGTGAGTTCACAGCAGCCTCAGTGGCTCCTCTGCCAGTGTCAGGCTCATGGCTGCTGGCTGTGCTTGTGAGGTCACAGCAGCCTCAGTGTCTCTGTGGATAGTGCCATGCTCATGGCTGCTGGCTGTGCTTTTGAGGTCACAGCAGACTCAGTGCCTCTCAGGCCAGTATCAGGCTCATGGCTGCTGGCTGTGCTTGTGACGTCACAGCAGCCTGAGTGCCTCCTAGGCCAGTGGCAGGCTCATGGCTGCTGGCTGTGCTTGTGAGGTCACAGAAGCCTCAGTGCCTCTGAGGCCAGTGGCAGGCTCATGGCTGCTGGCTGTGCTTGTGAGGTCACAGAAGCCTCAGTGCCTCCTCTGCCAGTGGCAGGCTCATGGCTGCTGGCTGTGATTGTGAGGTCACAGCAGCCTCAGTGCCTCCTAGGTTAGTGTCCATCGCCCCCTACTGGCTGTGCTTGTGAGGTCACAGCAGACTCAGTGCCTCATAGTTTAGTGTCCAGCTCCCCCTGCTGGCTCTGCTTGTGAGGTCACAGCAGCCTCAGTGCCTCCTCTGCCAGTGGCAGGCTCATGGCTGCTGGCTGTGCTTGTGAGGTCACAGCAGCCTCAGAGCCTCTCAGGCCAATATCAGGCTCATGGCTGCTGGCTGTGCTTGTGAGGTCACAGCAGCCTGAATGCCTCCTAGACCAGTGTCAGGGTCATGGCTGCTGGCTGTGCTTGTGAGGTCACAGCAGCCTGAATGCCTCCTATGCCAGTGGCAGGCTCCTGGCTGCTGGCTATGCTTGTGACGTCACAGCAGCCTCAGTGCCTCTGAGGTCAGTGGCAGTCTCATGGCTGCTGGCTGTGCTGGTGAGGTCACAGCAGACTCAGTGCCTCCTAGGTTAATGTCCATCACCCCCTACTGGCTGTGCTTGTGAGGTCACAGCAGACTCAGTGCCTCATAGTTTAGTGTCCAGCGCCGCCTGCTGGCTCTGCTTGTGAGGTCACAGCAGCCTCAGTGCCTCACAGGCCAGCATCAGGCTCATGGCTGCTGGCTGTGCTTGCGAGGTCACAGCAGCCTCAGTGCCTCTGAGGCCAGTGGCAGGCTCATGGCTGCTGGCTGTGCTTGTGAGGTCACAGCAGCCTGAATGCCTCCTACGCCAGTGGCAGGCTCATGGCTGCTGGCTGTGCTTGTGACGTCACAGAAGCCTCAGTGCCTCCCAGGCAAGCCTCAGGCTCATGGCTGCTGGCTGTGCTTGTGAGGTCACAGCAGCCTCAGTGCCTCCTAGGTTAGTGTCCATCGCCCCCTACTGGCTGTGCTTGTGAGGTCACAGCAGACTCAGTGCCTCATACCCCAGCATCAGGCTCATGGCTGCTGGCTGTGCTTGTGAGGTCACACCAGCCTCAGTGCCTCCTCTGCCAGTGGCAGGCTCATGGCTGCTGGCTGGGATTGTGAGGTCACAGCAGACTCAGTGCCTCATAGTTTAGTGTCCAGCGTCCCCTGCTGGCTCTGCTTGTGAGGTCACAGCAGACTCAGTGCCTCATAGGTTAGTGTGCAGCGCCCCCTGCTGGCTCTGCTTGTGAGGTCACAGCAGCCTCAGTGCCTCCTCTGCCAGTGGCAGGCTCATGGCTGCTGGCTGGGATTGTGAGGTCACAGCAGCCTCAGTGCCTCCTCTGCCAGTGGCAGGCTCATGGCTGCTGGCTGTGATTGTGAGGTCACAGCAGACTCAGTGCCTCATAGTTTAGTGTCCAGCGTCCCCTGCTGCCTCTGCTTGTGAGATCACAGCAGACTCAGTGCCTCAATAGTTAGTGTCCAGCGCCCCCTGCTGGCTGTGCTTGTGAGGTCACAGCAGACTCAGTGCCTCTCAGGCCAGCATCAGGCTCATGGCTGCTGGCTGTGCTTGTGAGGTCACAGCAGCCTGAATGCCTCCTAGACCAGTGTCAGGGTCATGGCTGCTGGCTGTGCTTGTGAGGTCACAGCAGCCTGAATGCCTCCTATGCCAGTGGCAGGCTCATGGCTGCTGGCTGTGATTGTGAGGTCACAGCAGCCTCAGTGCCTCATAGTTTAGTGTCCAGCGTCCCCTGCTGGCTCTGCTTGTGAGGTCACAGCAGCCTCAGTAATTCCCAGGCCAAAATCAGGCTCCTGGCTGCTGGCTATGCTTGTGACGTCACAGCAGCCTCAGTGCCTCTGAGGCCAGTGGCAGTCTCATGGCTGCTGGCTGTGCTTGTGAGGTCACAGCAGCCTCAGTGCCTCCTAGGTTAGTGTCCATCGCCCCCTACTGGCTGTGCTTGTGAGGTCACAGCAGACTCAGTGCCTCCTCTGCCAGTGGCAGGCTCATGGCTGCTGGCTGGGATTGTGAGGTCACAGCAGCCTCAGTGCCTCCTCTGCCAGTGGCAGGCTCATGGCTGCTGGCTGTGATTGTGAGGTCACAGCAGACTCAGTGCCTCATAGTTTAGTGTCCAGCGTCCCCTGCTGCCTCTGCTTGTGAGATCACAGCAGACTCAGTGCCTCAATAGTTAGTGTCCAGCGCCCCCTGCTGGCTCTGCTTGTGAGGTCACAGCAGACTCAGTGCCTCTCAGGCCAGTATCAGGCTCATGGCTGCTGGCTGGGATTGTGAGGTCACAGCAGCCTGAATGCCCCCTAGACCAGTGTCAGGGTCATGGCTGCTGGCTGTGCTTCTGAGGTCACAGCAGCCTGAATGCCTCCTATGCCAGTGGCAGGCTCCTGGCTGCTGGCTGTGCTTGTGAGGTCACAGCAGCCTCAGTGCCTCATAGTTTAGTGTCCAGCGTCCCCTGCTGGCTGTGCTTGTGAGATCACAGCAGACTCAGTACCTCAATAGTTAGTGTCCAGCGCCCCCTGCTGGCTGTGTTTGTGAGCTCACAGCAGACTCAGTGCCTCTCAGGCCAGTATCATGCTCATGGCTGCTGGCTGTGCTTGTGAGGTCACAGCAGCCTGAATGCCTCCTAGACCAGTGCCATGCTCATGGCTGCTGGCTGTGCTTCTGAGGTCACAGCAGCCTGAATGCCTCCTACGCCAGTGGCAGTCTCATGGCTGCTGGCTGTGCTTGTGACGTCACAGAAGCCTCAGTGCCTCCTCTGCCAGTGGCAGGCTCATGGCTGCTGGCTGTGATTGTGAGGTCACAGCAGACTCAGTGGCTCCTAGGTTAGTGTCCATCGCCCCCTACTGGCTGTGCTTGTGAGGTCACAGCAGACTCAGTGCCTCATAGTTTAGTGTCCAGTGTCCCCTGCTGGCTGTGCTTGTGAGATCACAGCAGACTCAGTGCCTCAATAGTTAGTGTCCAGCGCCCCCTGCTGGCTCTGCTTGTGAGGTCACAGCAGACTCAGTGCCTCATAGTTTAGTGTCCAGCGCCCCCTGCTGGCTCTGCTTGTGAGGTCACAGCAGACTCAGTGCCTCTCAGGCCAGTATCAGGCTCATGGCTGCTGGCTGTGCTTGTGAGGTCACAGCAGCCTGAATGCCTCTAAGACCAGTGTCAGGGTCATGGCTGCTGGCTGTGCTTCTGAGGTCACAGCAGCCTGAATGCCTCCTAGGCCAGTGGCAGGCTCATGGCTGCTGGCTGTGCTTGTGAGGTCACAGAAGCCTCAGTGCCTCCTCTGCCAGTGGCAGGCTCATGGCTGCTGACTGTGCTTGTGAGGTCACAGCAGACTCAGTGCCTCATAGTTTAGTGTCCAGCGTCCCCTGCTGCCTCTGCTTGTGAGATCACAGCAGACTCAGTGCCTCAATAGTTAGTGTCCAGCGTCCCCTGCTGGCTCTGCTTGTGAGGTCACAGCAGACTCAGTGCCTCTCAGGCCAGTATCATGCTCATGGCTGCTGGCTGTGCTTGTGAGGTCACAGCAGCCTGAATGCCTCCTATGCCAGTGGCAGGCTCATGGCTGCTGGCTGTGATTGTGAGGTCACAGCAGCCTTAGTAATTCCCAGGCCAAAATCAGGCTCCTGGCTGCTGGCTATGCTTGTGAGGTCACAGCAGCCTCAGTGCCTCTGAGGCCAGTGGCAGTCTCATGGCTGCTGGCTGTGCTTGTGAGGTCACAGCAGACTCAGTGGCTCCTAGGTTAGTGTCCATCGTCCCCTACTGGCTGTGCTTGGGACGTCACAGCAGCCTCAGTGCCTCCTCTGCCAGTGGCAGTCTCATGGTTGCTGGCTGTGATTGTGAGGTCACAGCAGACTCAGTGGCTCCTAGGTTAGTGTCCATCGCCCCCTACTGGCTGTGCTTGTGAGGTCACAGCAGACTCAGTGCCTCATAGTTTAGTGTCCAGCGTCCCCTGCTGCCTCTGCTTGTGAGATCACAGCAGACTCAGTGCCTCAATAGTTAGTGTCCAGCGCCCCCTGCTGGCTGTGCTTGTGAGGTCACAGCAGCCTCAGTGCCTCATACCCCAGGATCAGGCTCATGGCTGCTGGCTGTGCTTGTGACGTCACAGCAGCCTCAGTGCCTCCTCTGCCAGTGGCAGTCTCATGGCTGCTGGCTGTGCTTGTGAGGTCACAGCAGCCTGAATGCCTCCTAGGCCTGTGGCAGGCTCATGGCTGCTGGCTAGGATTGTGAGCTCACAGCAGCCTCAGTGCCTCAAAAGTTAGGGTCCAGCGTCCCCTGCTGGCTCTGCTTGTGAGGTCACAGCAGACTCAGTGCCTCAAAAGTTAGTGTACAGCGCCTCCTGCTGGCTGTGCTTGTGAGGTCACACCAGCCTCAGTGCCTCCTCTGCCAGTGGCAGGCTCATGGCTGCTGGCTGGGATTGTGAGGTCACAGCAGACTCAGTGCCTCATAGTTTAGTGTCCAGCGTCCCCTGCTGGCTCTGCTTGTGAGGTCACAGCAGACTCAGTGCCTCATAGGTTAGTGTGCAGCGCCCCCTGCTGGCTGTGCTTGTGAGGTCACAGCAGCCTCAGTGCCTCCTCTGCCAGTGGCAGGCTCATGGCTGCTGGCTGGGATTGTGAGGTCACAGCAGCCTCAGTGCCTCCTCTGACAGTGGCAGGCTCATGGCTGCTGGCTGTGATTGTGAGGTCACAGCAGACTCAGTGCCTCATAGTTTAGTGTCCAGCGTCCCCTGCTGCCTCTGCTTGTGAGATCACAGCAGACTCAGTGCCTCAATAGTTAGTGTCCAGCGCCCCCTGCTGGCTCTGCTTGTGAGGTCACAGCAGACTCAGTGCCTCTCAGGCCAGCATCAGGCTCATGGCTGCTGGCTGTGCTTGTGACGTCACAGCAGCCTGAATGCCTCCTAGACCAGTGTCAGGGTCATGGCTGCTGGCTGTGCTTGTGAGGTCACAGCAGCCTGAATGCCTCCTATGCCAGTGGCAGGCTCATGGCTGCTGGCTGTGATTGTGAGGTCACAGCAGCCTCAGTGCCTCATAGTTTAGTGTCCAGCGTCCCCTGCTGGCTCTGCTTGTGAGGTCACACCAGCCTCAGTAATTCCCAGGCCAAAATCAGGCTCCTGGCTGCTGGCTATGCTTGTGACGTCACAGCAGCCTCAGTGCCTCTGAGGCCAGTGGCAGTCTCATGGCTGCTGGCTGTGCTTGTGAGGTCACAGCAGCCTCAGTGCCTCCTAGGTTAGTGTCCATCGCCCCCTACTGGCTGTGCTTGTGAGGTCACAGCAGACTCAGTGCCTCCTCTGCCAGTGGCAGGCTCATGGCTGCTGGCTGTGATTGTGAGGTCACAGCAGACTCAGTGCCTCTGAGGCAAGTGGCAGTCTCATGGCTGCTGGCTGTGCTTGTGAGGTCACAGCAGACTCAGTGCCTCCTAGGTTAGTGTCCATCGCCCCCTACTGGCTGTGCTTGTGAGGTCACAGCAGACTCAGTGCCTCATATTTTAGTGTCCATTGTCCCCTGCTGGCTCTGCTTGTGAGGTCACAGCAGCCTCAGTGCCTCATAGGTTAGTGTCCATCGCCCCCTACTGGCTGTGCTTGTGAGTTCACAGCAGCCTCAGTGCCTCCTAGGCCAATATCAGGTTCATGGCTGCTGGCTGTGCTTGTGACGTCACAGCAGCCTGAATGCCTCCTACGCCAGTGGCAGGCTCATGGCTGCTGGCTGTGCTTGTGACGTCACAGCAGCCTGAATGCCTCCTACGCCAGTGGCAGGCTCATGGCTGCTGGCTGTGCTTGTGACGTCACAGCAGCCTCAGTGCCTCCTAGCCCACTATCAATCTCATGGCTGCTGGCTGTGCTTGTGAGGTCACAGCAGCCTCAGTGCCTCCTAGGTTAGTGTCCATCACCCCCTACTGGCTGTGCTTGTGAGGTCACAGCAGACTCAGTGCCTCATAGTTTAGTGTCCAGCTCCCGCTACTGACTCTGCTTGTGAGGTCACAGCAGACTCAGCGCCTTCCAGGCCAGTGTCAGGCTCATGGCTGCTGGCTGTGCTTGTGACGTCACAGCAGCCTCAGTGCCTCCTCTGCCAGTGCCATGCTCATGGCTGCTGGCTGTGCTTGTAACGCCACAGCAGCCTCAGTGCCTCCTATGCCAGGGGCAGGCTCATGGCTGCTGGCTGTGATTGTGAGGTCACAGCAGACTCAGTGCCTCTCAGGCCAGTATCATGCTCATGGCTGCTGGCTGTGCTTGTGAGGTCACAGCAGCCTCAGTGCCTCTGAGGTCAGTGGCAGTCTCATGGCTGCTGGCTGTGCTTGTGAGGTCACAGCAGCCTCAGTGCCTCCTAGGTTAATGTCCATCACCCGCTACTGGCTGTGCTTGTGAGGTCACACCAGCCTCAGTGCGTCCTCTGCCAGTGGCAGGCTCATGGCTGCTGGCTGGGATTGTGAGGTCACAGCAGCCTCAGTGCCTCATAGTTCAGTGTCCAGCGTCCCCTGCTGGCTCAGCTTGTGAGGTCACAGCAGACTCAGTGCCTCAAAAGTTAGTGTGCAGCGCCCCCTGCTGGCTCTGCTTGTGAACTCACAGCAGCCTGAATGCCTCCTAGACCAGTGTCAGGGTCATGGCTGCTGGCTGTGCTTGTGAGGTCACACAAGCCTGAATGCCTCCTATGCCAGTGGCAGGCTCATGGCTGCTGGCTGGGATTGTGAGGTCACAGCAGACTCAGTGCCGCATAGTTTAGTGTCCAGCATCCCCTGCTGGCTCTGCTTGTGAGGTCACAGCAGACTCAGTGCCTCATAGGTTAGTGTCCATCGCCCCCTACTGGCTGTGCTTGTGAGTTCACAGCAGCCTCAGTGCCTCCCAGGCCAATATCAGGCTAATGGCTGCTGGCTGTGCTTGTGACATCACAGCAGCCTGAGTGCCTCCTAGGCCAGTGGCAGGCTCATGGCTGCTGGCTGTGCTTGTGAGGTCACAGAAGCCTCAGTGCCTCTGAGGCCAGTGGCAGTCTCATGGCTGCTGGCTGTGCTTGTGACGTCACAGAAGCCTCAGTGCCTCCTCTGCCAGTGGCAGTCTCATGGCTGCTGGCTGTGCTTGTGAGGTCACAGCAGACTCAGTGCCTCCCAGGCCAATATCAGGCTCATGGCTGCTGGCTGTGCTTGTGAGGTCACAGCAGCCTCAGTGCCTCCTAGGTTAATGTCCATCACCCGCTACTGGCTGTGCTTGTGAGGTCACAGCAGACTCAGTGCCTCATAGTTTAGAGTCCAGCGCCCCCTGCTGGCTCTGCTTGTGAGGTCACAGCAGCCTCAGTGCCTCCCAGGCAAGCATCAGGCTCATGGCTGCTGGCTGTGCTTGTGACGTCACAGCAGCCTCAGTGCCTCCTCTGCCAGTGCCATGCTCATGGCTGCTGGCTGTGCTTCTGAGGTCACAGCAGCCTGAATGCCTCCTAGGTTAGTGTCCATCGCCCCCTACTGGCTGTGCTTGTGAGGTCACAGAAGCCTCAGTGCCTCTGAGGCCAGTGTCAGGCTCATGGCTGCTGGCTGTGCTTGTGAGGTCACAGCAGCCTCAGTGTCTCTGTGGATAGTGCCATGCTCATGGCTGCTGGCTGTGCTTTTGAGGTCACAGCAGACTCAGTGCCTCTCAGGCCAGTATCAGGCTCATGGATGGTGGCTGTGCTTGTGACGTCACAGCAGCCTGAGTGCCTCCTAGGCAAGTGGCAGGCTCATGGCTGCTGGTTGTGCTTGTGAGGTCACAGCAGCCTCAGTGCCTCTGAGGCCAGTGGCAGGCTCATGGATGGTGGCTGTGCTTGTGACGTCACAGCAGCCTCAGTGCCTCCCAGGCCAATATCAGGCTCATGGCTGCTGGCTGTGCTTGTGACGTCACAGCAGCCTGAATGCCTCCTAGACCAGTGTCAGGGTCATGGCTGCTGGCTGTGCTTGTGACGTCACAGCAGCCTGAATGCCTCCTATGCCAGTGGCAGCTCCTGGCTGCTGGCTATGCTTGTGACGTCACAGCAGCCTCAGTGCCTCTGAGGTCAGTGGCAGTCTCATGGCTGCTGGCTGTGCTTGTGAGGTCACAGCAGACTCAGTGCCTCCTAGGTTAATGTCCATCACCCCCTACTGGCTGTGCTTGTGAGGTCACAGCAGACTCAGTGCCTCATAGTTTAGTGTCCAGCCCCCCCTGCTGGCTCTGCTTGTGAGGTCACAGCAGCCTCAGTGCCTCACAGGCCTGCATCAGGCTCATGGCTGCTGGCTGTGCTTGTGACGTCACAGCAGCCTCAGTGCCTCCTCTGCCAGTGCCATGCTCCTGGCTCCTGGCTGTGCTTGTGAGGTCACAGCAGCCTGAGTGCCTCCTAGGCCAGTGGCAGGCTCATGGCTGCTGGCTGTGCTTGTGACGTCATAGCAGCCTCAGTGCCTCTGAGGCCAGTGGCAGTCTCATGGCTGCTGGCTGTGCTTGTGAGGTCACAGAAGCCTCAGTGCCTCCTCTGCCAGTGGCAGGCTCATGGCTGCTGGCTGTGATTGTGAGGTCACAGCAGCCTCAGTGCCTCCTAGGTTAGTGTCCATCGCCCCCTACTGGCTGTGCTTGTGAGGTCACAGCAGACTCAGTGCCTCATACCCCAGCACCAGGCTCATGGCTGCTGGCTGTGCTTGTGACGTCACAGCAGCTTCAGTGCCTCCTCTGCCAGTGGCAGGCTCATGGCTGCTGGCTGTGATTGTGAGGTCACAGCAGCCTCAGTGACTCCTAGGTTAGTGTCCATCGCCCCCTGCTGGCTGTGCTTGTGAGATCACAGCAGACTCAGTGCCTCAAAAGTTAGGGTCCAGCGTCCCCTGCTGGCTCTGCTTGTGAGGTCACAGCAGACTCAGGGCCTCAAAAGTTAGTGTGCAGCGCCCCCTGCTGGCTGTGCTTGTGAGGTCACACCAGCCTCAGTGCCTCCTCTGCCAGTGGCAGGCTCATGGCTGCTGGCTGGGATTGTGAGGTCACAGCAGCCTCAGTGCCTCATAGTTCAGTGTCCAGCGCCCCCTGCTGGCTCAGCTTGTGAGGTCACAGCAGACTCAGTGCCTCAAAAGTTAGTGTGCAGCGCCCCCTGCTGGCTCTGCTTGTGAACTCACAGCAGCCTGAATGCCTCCTAGACCAGTGTCAGGGTCATGGCTGCTGGCTGTGCTTGTGAGGTCACACAAGCCTGAATGCCTCCTATGCCAGTGGCAGGCCCATGGCTGCTGGCTGGGATTGTGAGGTCACAGCAGACTCAGTGCCTCATAGTTTAGTGTCCAGCATCCCCTGCTGGCTCTGCTTGTGAGGTCACAGCAGACTCAGTGCCTCATAGGTTAGTGTCCATCGCCCCCTACTGGCTGTGCTTGTGAGTTCACAGCAGCCTCAGTGCCTCCCAGGCCAATATCAGGCTCCTGGCTGCTGGCTGTGTTTGTGACGTCACAGCAGACTCAGTGCCTCCTAGGCCAGTGGCAGGCTCATGGCTGCTGGTTGTGCTTGTGACGTCACAGCAGCCTCAGTGCCTCTGAGGCCAGTGGCAGTCTCATGGCTGCTGGCTGTGCTTGTGACGTCACAGAAGCCTCAGTGCCTCCTCTGCCAGTGGCAGGCTCATGGCTGCTGGCTGTGCTTGTGAGGTCACAGCAGCCTCAGTGTCTCTGTGGATAGTGCCATGCTCATGGCTGCTGGCTGTGCTTTTGAGGTCACAGCAGACTCAGTGCCTCTCAGGCCAGTATCAGGCTCATGGCTGCTGGCTGTGCTTGTGACGTCACAGCAGCCTCAGTGCCTCATACCCCAGCATCAGGCTCATGGCTGCTGGCTGTGATTGTGAGGTCACAGCAGCCTCAGTGCCTCTGAGGCCAGTGGCAGTCTCATGGCTGCTGGCTGTGCTTGTGACGTCACAGAAGCCTCAGTGCCTCCTCTGCCAGTGGCAGGCTCATGGCTGCTGGCTGGGATTGTGAGGTCACAGCAGCCTCAGTGCCTCCTAGGTTAGTGTCCATCACCCCCTACTGGCTGTGCTTGTGAGGTCACAGCAGACTCAGTGCCTCATAGTTTAGTGTCCAGCTCCCCCTGCTGGCTCTGCTTGTGAGGTCACAGCAGACTCAGCGCCTTCCAGGCCAGTATCAGGCTCCTGGCTGCTGGCTGTGCTTGTGACGTCACAGCAGCCTCAGTGCCTCTCAGGCCAATATCAGGCTCACGGTTGCTGGTTGTGCTTGTGAGGTCACAGCAGCCTGAATGCCTCCTAGACCAGTGTCAGGGTCATAGCTGCTGGCTGTGCTTGTGACGTCACAGCAGCCTGAATGCCTCCTATGCCAGTGGCAGGCTCCTGGCTGCTGGCTATGCTTGTGACGTCACAGCAGCCTCAGTGCCTCTGAGGTCAGTGGCAGCCTCATGGCTGCTGGCTGTGCTTGTGAGGTCACAGCAGCCTCAGTGCCTCTCAGGCCAATATCAGGCTCATGGCTGCTGGCTGTGCTTGTGAGGTCACAGCAGCCTGAATGCCTCCTAGACCAGTGTCAGGGTCATGGCTGCTGGCTGTGCTTGTGACGTCACAGCAGCCTGAATGCCTCCTATGCCAGTGGCAGCTCCTGGCTGCTGGCTATGCTTGTGACGTCACAGCAGCCTCAGTGCCTCTGAGGTCAGTGGCAGTCTCATGGCTGCTGGCTGTGCTTGTGAGGTCACAGCAGACTCAGTGCCTCCTAGGTTAATGTCCATCACCCCCTACTGGCTGTGCTTGTGAGGTCACAGCAGACTCAGTGGCTCATAGTTTAGTGTCCAGCCCCCCCTGCTGGCTCTGCTTGTGAGGTCACAGCAGCCTCAGTGCCTCACAGGCCTGCATCAGGCTCATGGCTGCTGGCTGTGCTTGTGACGTCACAGCAGCCTCAGTGCCTCCTCTGCCAGTGCCATGCTCCTGGCTCCTGGCTGTGCTTGTGAGGTCACAGCAGCCTGAGTCCTCCTAGGCCAGTGGCAGGCTCATGGCTGCTGGCTGTGCTTGTGACGTCATAGCAGCCTCAGTGCCTCTGAGGCCAGTGGCAGTCTCATGGCTGCTGGCTGTGCTTGTGAGGTCACAGAAGCCTCAGTGCCTCCTCTGCCAGTGGCAGGCTCATGGCTGCTGGCTGTGATTGTGAGGTCACAGCAGCCTCAGTGCCTCCTAGGTTAGTGTCCATCGCCCCCTACTGGCTGTGCTTGTGAGGTCACAGCAGACTCAGTGCCTCATACCCCAGCATCAGGCTCATGGCTGCTGGCTGTGCTTGTGACGTCACAGCAGCTTCAGTGCCTCCTCTGCCAGTGGCAGGCTCATGGCTGCTGGCTGTGATTGTGAGGTCACAGCAGCCTCAGTGACTCCTAGGTTAGTGTCCATCGCCCCCTGCTGGCTGTGCTTGTGAGATCACAGCAGACTCAGTGCCTCAAAAGTTAGGGTCCAGCGTCCCCTGCTGGCTCTGCTTGTGAGGTCACAGCAGACTCAGGGCCTCAAAAGTTAGTGTGCAGCGCCCCCTGCTGGCTGTGCTTGTGAGGTCACACCAGCCTCAGTGCCTCCTCTGCCAGTGGCAGGCTCATGGCTGCTGGCTGGGATTGTGAGGTCACAGCAGCCTCAGTGCCTCATAGTTCAGTGTCCAGCGTCCCCTGCTGGCTCAGCTTGTGAGGTCACAGCAGACTCAGTGCCTCAAAAGTTAGTGTGCAGCGCCCCCTGCTGGCTCTGCTTGTGAACTCACAGCAGCCTGAATGCCTCCTAGACCAGTGTCAGGGTCATGGCTGCTGGCTGTGCTTGTGAGGTCACACAAGCCTGAATGCCTCCTATGCCAGTGGCAGGCCCATGGCTGCTGGCTGGGATTGTGAGGTCACAGCAGACTCAGTGCCTCATAGTTTAGTGTCCAGCATCCCCTGCTGGCTCTGCTTGTGAGGTCACAGCAGACTCAGTGCCTCATAGGTTAGTGTCCATCGCCCCCTACTGGCTGTGCTTGTGAGTTCACAGCAGCCTCAGTGCCTCCCAGGCCAATATCAGGCTCCTGGCTGCTGGCTGTGTTTGTGACGTCACAGCAGACTCAGTGCCTCTGAGGCCAGTGGCAGTCTCATGGCTGCTGGCTGTGCTTGTGACGTCACAGAAGCCTCAGTGCCTCCTCTGCCAGTGGCAGGCTCATGGCTGCTGGCTGTGCTTGTGAGGTCACAGCAGCCTCAGTGTCTCTGTGGATAGTGCCATGCTCATGGCTGCTGGCTGTGCTTTTGAGGTCACAGCAGACTCAGTGCCTCTCAGGCCAGTATCAGGCTCATGGCTGCTGGCTGTGCTTGTGACGTCACAGCAGCCTGAGTGCCTCCTAGGCCAGTGGCAGGGTCATGGCTGCTGGCTGTGATTGTGAGGTCACAGCAGCCTCAGTGCCTCCTAGGTTAGTGTCCATCACCCCCTACTGGCTGTGCTTGTGAGGTCACAGCAGACTCAGTGCCTCATAGTTTAGTGTCCACCTCCCCCTGCTGGCTCTGCTTGTGAGGTCACAGCAGACTCAGCGCCCTTCAGGCCAGTATCAGGCTCATGGCTGCTGGCTGTGCTTGTGACGTCACAGCAGCCTCAGTGCCTCCTCTGCCAGTGCCATGCTCATGGCTGCTGGCTGTGCTTGTGAGGTCACAGCAGCCTGAATGCCTCCTCTGCCAGTGGCAGGCTCATGGCTGCTGGCTGTGATTGTGAGGTCACAGCAGCCTCAGTGCCTTTCAGGCCAGTATCATGCTCATGGCTGCTGGCTGTGCTTGTGAGGTCACAGCAGCCTGAATGCCTGCAAGACCAGTATCAGGGTCATGGCTGCTGGCTGTGCTTGTGAGGTCACAGCAGCCTCAGTGCCTCTGAGGTCAGTGGCAGTGTCATGGCTGCTGGCTGTGCTTTTGAGGTCACAGAAGCCTCAGTGCCTCAAAAGTTAGTGTCCAGCGTCCCCTGCTGGCTCTGCTTGTGAGGTCACAGCAGACTCAGTGCCTCAAAAGTTAGTGTGCAGCGCCCCCTGCTGGCTGTGCTTGTGAGGTCACACCAGCCTCAGTGCCTCCTCTGCCAGTGGCAGGCTCATGGCTGCTGGCTATGATTGTGAGCTCACAGAAGCCTCAGTGCCTCAAAAGTTAGGGTCCAGCGTCCCCTGCTGGCTCTGCTTGTGAGGTCACAGCAGACTCAGTGCCTCATAGGTTAGTGTCCATCGCCCCCTACTGGCTGTGCTTGTGAACTCACAGCAGCCTGAATGCCTCCTAGACCAGTGTCAGGGTCATGGCTGCTGGCTGTGCTTGTGAGGTCACACAAGCCTGAATGCCTCCTAGGCCCGTGGCAGGCTCATGGCTGCTGGCTGGGATTGTGAGGTCACAGCAGCCTCAGTGCCTCTGAGGCCAGTGGCAGTGTCATGGCTGCTGGCTGTGCTTGTGATGTCACAGAAGCCTCAGTGCCTCTGAGGCAAGTGGCAGTCTCATGGCTGCTGGCTGTGCTTGTGAGGTCACAGCAGACTCAGTGCCTCCTAGGTTAGTGTCCATCGCCCCCTACTGGCTGTGCTTGTGAGGTCACAGCAGACTCAGTGCCTGCTAGGTTATCTCCAGTGCCCCCTGCTGGCGGTGTTGTGAGTTCACAGCAGCCTCAGTGGCTCCTCTGCCAGTGTCAGGCTCATGGCTGCTGGCTGTGCTTGTGAGGTCACAGCAGCCTCAGTGTCTCTGTGGATAGTGCCATGCTCATGGCTGCTGGCTGTGCTTTTGAGGTCACAGCAGGCTCAGTGCCTCTCAGGCCAGTATCAGGCTCATGGCTGCTGGCTGTGCTTGTGAGGTCACAGCAGCCTCAGTGCCTCCTAGGCCAGTGGCAGGCTCATGGCTGCAGGTTGTGCTTGTGAGGTCACAGCAGCCTCAGTGCCTCTGAGGCCAGTGGCAGTCTCATGGCTGCTGGCTGTGCTTGTGAGGTCACAGAAGCCTCAGTGCCTCCTCTGCCAGTGGCAGGCTCATGGCTGCTGGCTGGGATTGTGAGGTCACAGCAGCCTCAGTGCCTCCTAGGTTAGTGTCCATCACCCCCTACTGGCTGTGCTTGTGAGGTCACAGCAGACTCAGTGCCTCATAGTTTAGTGTCCAGCTCCCCCTGCTGGCTCTGCTTGTGAGGTCACAGCAGACTCAGCGCCTTTCAGGCCAGTAACAGGCTCATGGCTGCTGGCTGTGCTTGTGACGTCACAGCAGCCTCAGTGCCTCTGAGGCCAGTGCCATGCTCATGGCTGCTGGCTGTGCTTGTGAGGTCACAGCAGCCTCAGTGCCTCCTCTGCCAGTGGCAGGCTCATGGCTGCTGGCTGGGATTGTGAGGTCACAGCAGCCTCAGTGCCTCTCAGGCCAGTATCATGCTCATGGCTGCTGGCTGTGCTTCTGAGGTCACAGCAGCCTGAATGCCTCCAAGACCAGTATCAGGGTCATGGCTGCTGGCTGTGCTTGTGAGGTCACAGCAGCCTCAGTGCCTCCTCTGCCAGTGCCATGCTCATGGCTGCTGGCTGGGCTTGTGAGGTCACAGCAGCCTGAATGCCTCCTAGACCAGTGTCAGGGTCATGGCTGCTGGCTGTGCTTGTGACATCACAGCAGCCTGAATGCCTCCTATGCCAGTGGCAGGCTCCTGGCTGCTGGCTATGCTTGTGACGTCACAGCAGCCTCAGTGCCTCTGAGGTCAGTGGCAGCCTCATGGCTGCTGGCTGTGGTTGTGAGGTCACAGCAGCCTCAGTGCCTCTCAGGCCAATATCAGGCTCATGGCTGCTGGCTGTGCTTGTGAGGTCACAGCAGCCTGAATGCCTCCTAGACCAGTGTCAGGGTCATGGCTGCTGGCTGTGCTTGTGACGTCACAGCAGCCTGAATGCCTCCTATGCCAGTGGCAGGCTCCTGGCTGCTGGCTATGCTTGTGACGTCACAGCAGCCTCAGTGCCTCTGAGGTCAGTGGCAGTCTCATGGCTGCTGGCTGTGCTTGTGAGGTCACAGCAGCCTCAGTGCCTCCTAGGTTAATGTCCATCACCCCCTACTGGCTGTGCTTGTGAGGTCACAGCAGACTCAGTGGCTCATAGTTTAGTGTCCAGCGCCCCCTGCTGGCTCTGCTTGTGAGGTCACAGCAGCCTCAGTGCCTCACAGGCCTGCATCAGGCTCATGGCTGCTGGCTGTGCTTGTGACGTCACAGCAGCCTCAGTGCCTCCTCTGCCAGTGCCATGCTCATGGCTGCTGGCTGTGCTTGTGACGTCACAGCAGCCTGAGTGCCTCCTAGGCCAGTGGCAGGCTCATGGCTGCTGGCTGTGCTTGTGACATCACAGCAGCCTCAGTGCCTCCTCTGCCAGTGCCATGCTCATGGCTGCTGGCTGTGCTTGTGACGTCACAGCAGCCTGAGTGCCTCCTACGCCAGTGGCAGGCTCATAGCTGCTGGCTCTGCTTGTGAGGTCACAGCAGACTCAGTGGCTCCTAGGTTAGTGTCCAGCGTCCCCTGCTGGCTGTGCTTGTGAGATCGCAGCAGACTCAGTGCCTCTATAGTTAGTGTCCAGCGCCCCCTGCTGGCTGTGTTGTGAGTTCACAGCAGACTCAGTGCCTCATAGTTTAGTTTCCAGCGCTCCCTGCTGGCTCTGCTTGTGAGGTCACAGCAGACTCAGTGCCTCTCAGGCCAGTATCAGGCTCATGGCTGCTGGCTGTGCTTCTGAGGTCACAGCAGCCTGAATGCCTCCTAGACCAGTGTCAGGGTGATGGCTGCTGGCTGTGCTTCTGAGGTCACAGCAGCCTGAATGCCTCCTAGGCCAGTGGCAGGCTCATGGCTGCTGGCTATGCTTGTGACGTCACAGCAGCCTCAGTGCCTCCTAGACCAGTGGCAGTCTCATGGCTGCTGGCTGTGCTTGTGAGGTCACAGAAGCCTCAGTGCCTCCTCTGCCAGTGGCAGGCTCATGGCTGCTGGCTGTGATTGTGAGGTCACAGCAGACTCAGTGGCTCCTAGGTTAGTGTCCATCGCCCCCTACTGGCTGTGCTTGTGAGGTCACAGCAGACTCAGTGCCTCATAGTTTAGTGTCCAGCGTCCCCTGCTGCCTCTGCTTGTGAGATGACAGCAGCCTCAGTAATTCCCAGGCCAAAATCAGGCTCCTGGCTGCTGGCTATGCTTGTGACGTCACAGCAGCCTCAGTGCCTCTGAGGCCAGTGGCAGTCTCATGGCTGCTGGCTGTGCTTGTGAGGTCACAGCAGCCTCAGTGCCTCCTAGGTTCGTTTCCAGCGTCCCTGCTGGCTCTGCTTGTGAGGTCACAGCAGACTCTGTGCCTCAAAAGTTAGTGTGCAGTGCCCCCTGCTGGCTGTGCTTGTGAGGTCACAGCAGCCTCAGTGCCTCATACCCCAGCATCAGGCTCATGGCTGCTGGCTGTGCTTGTGACGTCACAGCAGCCTCAGTGGCTCCTCTGCCAGTGGCAGGCTTATGGCTGCTGGCTGTCCTTGTGAGGTCACAGAAGCCTCAGTGCCTCCTCTGCCAGTGGCAGTCTCATGGCTGCTGGCTGTGCTTGTGAGGTCACAGCAGCCTCAGTGCCTCTCAAGCCAGTATCATGCTCATGGCTGCTGGCTGTGCTTGTGAGGTCACAGCAGCCTGAATGCCTCCAAGACCAGTATCTGGGTCATGGCTGCTGCCTGTGCTTGTGAGGTCACAGAAGCCTCAGTGCCTCAAAAGTTAGGGTCCAGCGTCGCCTGCTGGCTCTGCTTGTGAGGTCACAGCAGACTCAGTGCCTCAAAAGTTAGTGTGCAGTGCCCCCTGCTGGCTGTGCTTGTGATGTCACACCAGCCTCAGTGCCTCTGAGGCCAGTGCCATGCTCATGGCTGCTGGCTGTGCTTGTGACGTCACAGAAGCCTCAGTGCCTCATAGTTCAGTGTCCAGCGTCCCCTGCTGGCTCAGCTTGTGAGGTCACAGCAGACTCAGTGCCTCAAAAGTTAGTGTGCAGCGCCCCCTGCTGGCTCTGCTTCTGAACTCACAGCAGCCTGAATGCCTCCTAGACCAGTGTCAGGGTCATGGCTGCTGGCTGTGCTTGTGAGGTCACACAAGCCTGAATGCCTCCTAGACCAGTGGCAGGCTCATGGCTGCTGGCTGGGATTGTGAGGTCACAGCAGACTCAGTGCCGCATAGTTTAGTGTCCAGCGCCCCCTGCTGGCTCTGCTTGTGAGGTCACAGCAGACTCAGTGCCTCATAGGTTAGTGTCCATCGCCCCCTACTGGCTGTGCTTGTGAGGTCACAGCAGACTCAGTGCCTGCTAGGTTATCTCCAGTGCCCCCTGCTGGCTGTGTTGTGAGGTCACAGCAGCCTCAGTGCCTCCTAGGCCAGTGTCAGGCTCATGGCTGCTGGCTGTGCTTGTGAGGTCACAGCAGCCTCAGTGTCTCTGTGGATAGTGCCATGCTCATGGCTGCTGGCTGTGCTTTTGAGGTCACAGCAGACTCAGTGCCTCTCAGGCCAGTATCAGGCTCATGGCTGCTGGCTGTGCTTGTGACGTCACAGCAGCCTGAGTGCCTCCTAGGCCAGTGGCAGGCTCATGGCTGCTGGTTGTGCTTGTGAGGTCACAGAAGCCTCAGTGCCTCTGAGGCCAGTGGCAGTCTCATGGCTGCTGGCTGTGCTTGTGACGTCACAGCAGCCTCAGTGCCTCCTCTGCCAGTGGCAGGCTCATGGCTGCTGGCTGTGATTGTGAGGTCACAGCAGCCTCAGTACCTCCTAGGTTAGTGTCCATCACCCCCTACTGGCTGTGCTTGTGAGGTCACAGCAGACTCAGTGCCTCATAGTTTAGTGTCCAGCTCCCCCTGCTGGCTCTGCTTGTGAGGTCACAGCAGACTCAGCGCCTTCCAGGCCAGTATCAGGCTCATGGCTGCTGGCTGTGCTTGTGACGTCACAGCAGCCTCAGTGCCTCCTCTGCCAGTGCCATGCTCATGGCTGCTGGCTGTGCTTGTGAGGTCACAGCAGCCTCAGTGCCTCTCAGGCCAATATCAGGCTCATGGCTGCTGGCTGTGCTTGTGACTTCACAGCAGCCTCAGTGCCTCTGAGGTCAGTGTCAGGCTCATGGCTGCTGGCTGTGCTTCTGAGGTCACAGCAGCCTGAATGCCTCCTATGCCAGTAGCAGGCTCCTGGCTGCTGGCTATGCTTGTGACGTCACAGCAGCCTCAGTGCCTCTGAGGTCAGTGGCAGTCTCATGGCTGCTGGCTGTGCTTGTGAGGTCACAGCAGCCTCAGTGCCTCCTAGGTTAATGTCCATCACCCGCTACTGGCTGTGCTTGTGAGGTCACAGCAGACTCAGTGCCTCATAGTTTAGTGTCCAACGCCCCCTGCTGGCTCTGCTTGTGAGGTCACAGCAGCCTCAGTGCCTCACAGGCCAGCATCAGGCTCATGGCTGCTGGCTGTGCTTGTGACGTCACAGCAGCCTCAGTGCCTCCTCTGCCAGTGCCATGCTCATGGCTGCTGGCTGTGCTTCTGAGGTCACAGCAGCCTGAATGCCTCCTAGGCCAGTGGCAGGCTCATGGCTGCTGGCTGTGCTTCTGACCTCATAGCAGCCTCAGTGCCTCTGAGGCCAGTGGCAGTCTCATGGCTGCTGGCTGTGCTTGTGAGGTCACAGAAGCCTCAGTGCCTCCTCTGCCAGTGGCAGGCTCATGGCTGCTGGCTGTGCTTGTCAGGTCACAGCAGACTCAGTGGCTCCTAGGTTAGTGTCCATCGCCCCCTACTGGCTGTGCTTGTGAGGTCACAGCAGACTCAGTGCCTCATAGTTTAGTGTCCAGCGTCCCCTGCTGCCTCTGCTTGTGAGATCACAGCAGACTCAGTGCCTCAATAGTTAGTGTCCAGCGCCCACTGCTGGCTCTGCTTGTGAGGTCACAGCAGACTCAGTGCCTCTCAGGCCAGTATCAGGCTCATGGCTGCTGGCTGTGCTTGTGAGGTCACAGCAGCCTGAATGCCTCCTAGACCAGTGTCAGGGTCATGGCTGCTGGCTGTGCTTGTGAGGTCACAGCAGCCTGAATGCCTCCTATGCCAGTGGCAGGCTCCTGGCTGCTGGCTATGCTTGTGACGTCACAGCAGCCTCAGTGCCTCTGAGGTCAGTGGCAGTCTCATGGCTGCTGGCTGTGCTTGTGAGGTCACAGCAGCCTCAGTGCCTCCTAGGTGAATGTCCATCACCCCCTACTGGCTGTGCTTGTGAGGTCACAGCAGACTCAGTGCCTCATAGTTTAGTGTCCAGCGCCCCCTGCTGGCTCTGCTTGTGAGGTCACAGCAGCCTCAGTGCCTCATACCCCAGCATCAGGCTCATGGCTGCTGGCTGTGCTTGTGACATCACAGCAGCCTCAGTGGCTCCTCTGCCAGTGCCATGCTCATGGCTGCTGGCTGTGCTTCTGAGGTAACAGCAGCCTGAATGCCCCTAGGCCAGTGGCAGGCTCATGGCTGCTGGCTGGGATTGTGACGTCACAGCAGCCTCAGTGCCTCTGAGGCCAGTGGCAGGCTCATGGCTGCTGGCTGTGCTTGTGAGGTCACAGAAGCCTCAGTGCCTCCTCTGCCAGTGGCAGGCTCATGGCTGCTGGCTGTGCTTGTGAGGTCACAGCAGCCTGAATGCCTCCAAGACCAGTATCAGGGTCATGGCTGCTGGCTGTGCTTCTGAGGTCACAGCAGCCTGAATGCCTCCTAGGCCTGTGGCAGGCTCATGGCTGCTGGCTATGATTGTGAGGTCACAGCAGACTCAGGGCCCCATAGTTTAGTGTCCAGCGTCCCCTGCTGGCTCTGCTTGTGAGGTCACAGCAGACTCAGTGCCTCATAGGTTAGTGTCCATCGCCCCCTACTGGCTGTGCTTGTGAGTTCACAGCAGCCTCAGTGCCTCCCAGGCCAATATCAGGCTCATGGCTGCTGGCTGTGCTTGTGAGGTCACAGCAGCCTCAGTGCCTCTGAGGCCAGTGGCAGTGTCATGGCTGCTGGCTGTGCTTGTGGTGTCACAGAAGCCTCAGTGCCTCTGAGGCCAGTGGCAGTCTCATGGCTGCTGGCTGTGCTTGTGAGGTCACAGCAGACTCAGTGCCTGCTAGGTTATCTCCAGTGCCCCCTACTGGCTGTGTTGTGAGTTCACAGCAGCCTCAGTGGCTCCTCTGGCAGTGTCAGGCTCATGGCTGCTGGCTGTGCTTGTGAGGTCACAGCAGCCTCAGTGTCTCTGTGGATAGTGCCATGCTCATGGCTGCTGGCTGTGCTTTTGAGGTCACAGCAGACTCAGTGCCTCTCAGGCCAGTATCAGGCTCATGGCTGCTGGCTGTGCTTGTGACGTCACAGCAGCCTGAGTGCCTCCTAGGCCAGTGGCAGGCTCATGGCTGCTGGTTGTGCTTGTGAGGTCACAGCAGCCTCAGTGCCTCTGAGGCCAGTGGCAGTCTCATGGCTGCTGGCTGTGCTTGTGAGGTCACAGAAGCCTCAGTGCCTCTGAGGCCAGTGGCAGTCTCATGGCTGCTGGCTGTGATTGTGAGGTCACAGCAGCCTGAATGCCTCCTATGCCAGTGGCAGGCTCCTGGCTGCTGGCTATGCTTGTGACGTCACAGCAGCCTCAGTGCCTCTGAGGTCAGTGGCAGTCTCATGGCTGCTGGCTGTGCTTGTGAGGTCACAGAAGCCTCAGTGCCTCCTAGGTTAATGTCCACCACCCCCTACTGGCTGTGCTTGTGAGGTCACAGCAGACTGAGTGCCTCATAGGTTAGTGTCCATCGCCCCCTACTGGCTGTGCTTGTGAGTTCACAGCAGCCTCAGTGCCTCCCAGGCCAATATCAGGCTCCTGGCTGCTGGCTGTGCTTGTGACGTCACAGCAGCCTGAGTGCCTCCTAGGCCAGTGGCAGGCTCATGGCTGCTGGTTGTGCTTGTGACGTCACAGCAGCCTCAGTGCCTCTGAGGCCAGTGGCAGTCTCATGGCTGCTGGCTGTGCTTGTGATGTCACAGCAGCCTCAGTGCCTCTGAGGCCAGTGGCAGTCTCATGGCTGCTGGCTGTGCTTGTGAGGTCACAGAAGCCTCAGTGCCTCCTCTGCCAGTGGCAGGCTCATGGCTGCTGGCTGGGATTGTGAGGTCACAGCAGCCTCAGTGCCTCATAGTTTAGTGTCCATCGCCCCCTACTGGCTGTGCTTGTGAGATCACAGCAGACTCAGTGCCTCAATAGTTAGTGTCCAGCGCCCCCTGCTCGCTCTGCTTGTGAGGTCACAGCAGACTCAGTGCCTCTCAGACCAGTATCAGGCTCATGGCTGCTGGCTGTGCTTGTGAGGTCACAGCAGCCTGAATGCCTCCTAGACCAGTGTCAGGGTCATGGCTGCTGGCTGTGCTTCTGAGGTCACAGCAGCCTGAATGCCTCCTATGCCAGTGGCAGGCTCATGGCTGCTGGCTGTGATTGTGAGGTCACAGCAGCCTCAGTGCCTCATAGTTCAGTGTCCAGCGTCCCCTGGTGTCTCTGCTTGTGAGGTCACAGCAGCCTCAGTAATTCCCAGGCCAAAATCAGGCTCCTGGCTGCTGGCTATGCTTGTGACGTCACAGCAGCCTCAGTGCCTCCTCTGCCAGTGGCAGGCTCATGGCTGCTGGCTGTGCTTGTGAGGTCACAGCAGCCTCAGTGCCTCCTAGCTTAGTGTCCATCGCCCCCTACTGGCTGTGCTTGTGAGGTCACAGCAGACTCAGTGCCTCATAGTTTAGTGTCCAGCGTCCCCTGCTGCCTCTGCTTGTGAGATCACAGCAGACTCAGTGCCTCAATAGTTAGTGTGCAGCGCCCCCTGCTGGTTCTGCTTGTGAGGTCACAGCAGCCTCAGTGCCTCACAGGCCAGCATCAGGCTCATGGCTGCTGGCTGTGCTTGTGACGTCACAGCAGCCTCAGTGGCTCCTCTGCCAGTGCCATGCTCATGGCTGCTGGCTGTGCTTCTGAGGTCACAGCAGCCTGAATGCCTCCTAGGCCAGTGGCAGGCTTATGGCTGCTGGCTGTCCTTTTGAGGTCACAGAAGCCTCAGTGCCTCCTCTGCCAGTGGCAGTCTCATGGCTGCTGGCTGTGCTTGTGAGGTCACAGCAGCCTCAGTGCCTCTCAAGCCAGTATCATGCTCATGGCTGCTGGCTGTGCTTGTGAGGTCACAGCAGCCTGAATGCCTCCAAGACCAGTATCAGGGTCATGGCTGCTGGCTGTGCTTGTGAGGTCACAGCAGCCTGAATGCCTCCTAGGCCCATGGCAGGCTCATGGCTGCTGGCTATGATTGTGAGGTCACAGCAGACTCAGGGCCGCATAGTTTAGTGTCCAGCGTCCCCTGCTGGCTCTGCTTGTGAGGTCACAGCAGACTCAGTGCCTCATAGGTTAGTGTCCATCGCCCCCTACTGGTTGTGCTTGTGAGTTCACAGCAGCCTCAGTGCCTCCCAGGCCAATATCAGGCTCATGGCTGCTGGCTGTGCTTGTGAGGTCACAGCAGCCTCAGTGCCTCTGAGGCCAGTGGCAGTGTCATGGCTGCTGGCTGTGCTTGTGATGTCACAGCAGCCTCAGTGCCTCCTAGGTTAGTGTCCATCACCCCCTACTGGCTGTGCTTGTGAGGTCACAGCAGACTCAGTACCTCATAGTTTAGTGTCCAGCGCCCCCTGCTGGCTCTGCTTGTGAGGTCACAGCAGACTCAGCGCCTTCCAGGCCAGTATCAGGCTCATGGCTGCTGGCTGTGCTTGTGACGTCACAGCAGCCTCAGTGCCTCCTCTGCCAGTGCCATGCTCATGGCTGCTGGCTGTGCTTGTGAGGTCACAGCAGCCTCAGTGCCTCTCAGGCCAATATCAGGCTCATGGCTGCTGGCTGTGCTTGTGAGGTCACAGCAGCCTGAATGCCTCCTAGACCAGTGTCTGGCTCATGGCTGCTGGCTGTGCTTCTGAGTTCACAGCAGCCTGAATGCCTCCTATGCCAGTAGCAGGCTCCTGGCTGCTGGCTATGCTTGTGACGTCACAGCAGCCTCAGTGCCTCTGAGGCCAGTGGCAGTCTCATGGCTGCTGGCTGTGCTTGTGAGGTCACAGAAGCCTCAGTGCCTCCTCTGCCAGTGGCAGGCTCATGGCTGCTGGCTGTGATTGTGATGTCACAGCAGCCTCAGTGCCTCCTCTGCCAGTGCCATGCTCATGGCTGCTGGCTGTGCTTGTGAGGTCACAGCAGCCTCAGTGCCTCTCAGGCCAATATCAGGCTCATGGCTGCTGGCTGTGCTTGTGAGGTCACAGCAGCCTGAATGCCTCCTGGACCAGTGTCTGGCTCATGGCTGCTGGCTGTGCTTCTGAGTTCACAGCAGCCTGAATGCCTCCTATGCCAGTAGCAGGCTCCTGGCTGCTGGCTGTGCTTGTGACGTCACAGCAGCCTCAGTGCCTCTGAGGCCAGTGGCAGTATCATGGCTGCTGGCTGTGCTTGTGAGGTCACAGAAGCCTCAGTGCCTCTGAGGCCAGTGGCAGGCTCATGGCTGCTGGCTGTGATTGTGAGGTCACAGCAGACTCAGTGGCTCCTAGGTTAGTGTCCATCGCCCCCTACTGGCTGTGCTTGTGAGGTCACAGCAGCCTCAGTGCCTCATAGTTTAGTGTCCAGCGTCCCCTGCTGGCTGTGCTTGTGAGATCACAGCAGACTGAGTGCCTCAATAGTTAGTGTCCAGCGCCCCCTGCTGGCTCTGCTTGTGAGGTCACAGCAGACTCAGTGCCTCTCAGGCCAGTATCAGGCTCATGGCTGCTGGCTGTGCTTGTGAGGTCACAGCAGCCTGAATGCCTCCTAGACCAGTGTCAGGGCCATGGCTGCTGGCTGTGCTTGTGACGTCACAGCAGCCTCAGTGCCTCTGAGGCCAGTGGCAGTCTCATGGCTGCTGGCTGTGCTTGTGAGGTCACAGAAGCCTCAGTGCCTCTGAGGTCAGTGGCAGTCTCATGGCTGCTGGCTGTGCTTGTGAGGTCACAGCAGCCTCAGTGTCTCTGTGGATAGTGCCATGCTCATGGCTGCTGGCTGTGCTTTTGAGGTCACAGCAGCCTCAGTGCCTCTGAGGCCAGTGGCAGTCTCATGGCTGCTGGCTGTGCTTGTGAGGTCACAGAAGCCTCAGTGCCTCTGAGGCCAGTGGCAGGCTCATGGCTGCTGGCTGTGATTGTGAGGTCACAGCAGCCTCAGTGCCTCCTAGGTTAGTGTCCATCACCCCCTACTGGCTGTGCTTGTGAGGTCACAGCAGCTCAGTGCCTCATAGTTTAGTGTCCAGCTCCCCCTGCTGGCTCTGCTTGTGAGGTCACAGCAGCCTCAGTGCCTCTCAGGCCAATATCAGGCTCATGGCTGCTGGCTGTGCTTGTGAGGTCACAGCAGTCTGAATGCCTCCTGGACCAGTGTCTGGCTCATGGCTGCTGGCTGTGCTTCTGAGTTCACAGCAGCCTGAATGCCTCCTATGCCAGTAGCAGGCTCCTGGCTGCTGGCTATGCTTGTGACGTCACAGCAGCCTCAATGCCTCTGAGGCCAGTGGCAGTATCATGGCTGCTGGCTGTGCTTGTGAGGTCACAGAAGCCTCAGTGCCTCTGAGGCCAGTGGCAGGCTCATGGCTGCTGGCTGTGATTGTGAGGTCACAGCAGACTCAGTGGCTCCTAGGTTAGTGTCCATCGCCCCCTACTGGCTGTGCTTGTGAGGTCACAGCAGCCTCAGTGCCTCATAGTTTAGTGTCCAGCGTCCCCTGCTGGCTGTGCTTGTGAGATCACAGCAGACTCAGTGCCTCAATAGTTAGTGTCCAGCGCCCCCTGCTGGCTCTGCTTGTGAGGTCACAGCAGACTCAGTGCCTCTCAGGCCAGTATCAGGCTCATGGCTGCTGGCTGTGCTTGTGAGGTCACAGCAGCCTGAATGCCTCCTAGACCAGTGTCAGGGCCATGGCTGCTGGCTGTGCTTGTGACGTCACAGCAGCCTCAGTGCCTCTGAGGCCAGTGGCAGGCTTATGGCTGCTGGCTGTGCTTGTGAGGTCACAGAAGCCTCAGTGCCTCCTCTGCCAGTGGCAGGCTCATGGCTGCCGGCTGTGCTTGTGAGGTCACAGCAGCCTCAGTGTCTCTGTGGATAGTGCCATGCTCATGGCTGCTGGCTGTGCTTTTGAGGTCACAGCAGACTCAGTGCCTCTCAGGCCAGTATCAGGCTCATGGCTGCTGGCTGTGCTTGTGACGTCACAGCAGCCTGAGTGCCTCCTAGGCCAGTGGCAGGGTCATGGCTGCTGGCTGTGATTGTGAGGTCACAGCAGCCTCAGTGCCTCCTAGGTTAGTGTCCATCACCCCCTACTGGCTGTGCTTGTGAGGTCACAGCAGACTCAGTGCCTCATAGTTTAGTGTCCACCTCCCCCTGCTGGCTCTGCTTGTGAGGTCACAGCAGACTCAGCGCCCTTCAGGCCAGTATCAGGCTCATGGCTGCTGGCTGTGCTTGTGACGTCACAGCAGCCTCAGTGCCTCTGAGGCCAGTGCCATGCTCATGGCTGCTGGCTGTGCTTGTGAGGTCACAGCAGCCTCAGTGCCTCCTCTGCCAGTGGCAGGCTCATGGCTGCTGGCTGTGATTGTGAGGTCACAGCAGCCTCAGTGCCTCTCAGGCCAGTATCATGCTCATGGCTGCTGGCTGTGCTTGTGAGGTCACAGCAGCCTGAATGCCTGCAAGACCAGTATCAGGGTCATGGCTGCTGGCTGTGCTTGTGAGGTCACAGCAGCCTCAGTGCCTCTGAGGTCAGTGGCAGTCTCATGGCTGCTGGCTGTGCTTGTGAGGTCAAAGAAGCCTCAGTGCCTCCTAGGTTAATGTCCATCACCCCCTACTGGCTGTGCTTGTGAGGTCACAGCAGACTCAGTGCCTCATAGGTTAGTGTCCATCGCCCCCTACTGGCTGTGCTTGTGAGTTCACACCAGCCTCAGTGCCTCCCAGGCCAATATCAGGCTCCTGGCTGCTGGCTGTGCTTGTGACGTCACAGCAGCCTGAGTGCCTCCTAGGCCCGCGGCAGGCTCATGGCTGCTGGTTGTGCTTGTGAGGTCACAGAAGCCTCAGTGCCTCTGAGGCCAGTGGCAGTCTCATGGCTGCTGGCTGTGTTGTGAGGTCACAGCAGCCTCAGTGTCTCTGTGGATAAGTGCCATGCTCATGGCTGCTGGCTGTGCTTTTGAGGTCACAGCAGACTCAGTGCCTCTCAGGCCAGTATCAGGCTCATGGCTGCTGGCTGTGCTTGTGACGTCACAGCAGCCTGAATGCCTCCTAGACCAGTGTCAGGGTCATGGCTGCTGGCTGTGCTTCTGAGGTCACAGCAGCCTGAATGCCTCCTATGCCAGTGGCAGTCTCATGGCTGCTGGCTGTGCTTGTGATGTCACAGCAGCCTCAGTGCCTCCTAGGTTAGTGTCCATCGCCCCCTACTGGCTGTGATTGTGAGGTCACAGCAGACTCAGTGCCTGCTAGGTTATCTCCAGTGCCCCCTGCTGGCTGTGTTGTGAGGTCACAGCAGCCTCAGTGCCTCCTAGGCCAGTTTCAGGCTCATGGCTGCTGGCTGTGCTTGTGAGGTCACAGCAGCCTCAGTGTCTCTGTGGATAGTGCCATGCTCATGGCTGCTGGCTGTGCTTGTGAGGTCACAGCAGACTCAGTGCCTCTCAGGCCAGTATCAGGCTCATGGCTGCTGGCTGTGCTTGTGACGTCACAGCAGCCTGAATGCCTCCTAGGCCAGTGGCAGGCTCATGGCTGCTGGTTGTGCTTGTGAGGTCACAGAAGCCTCAGTGCCTCTGAGGCCAGTGGCAGTCTCATGGCTGCTGGCTGTGCTTGTGAGGTCACAGAAGCCTCAGTGCCTCCTCTGCCAGTGGCAGGCTCATGGCTGCTGGCTGTGATTGTGAGGTCACAGCAGCCTCAGTGCCTCCTAGGTTAGTGTCCATCACCCCCTACTGGCTGTGCTTGTGAGGTCACAGCAGACTCAGTACCTCATAGTTTAGTGTCCAGCGCCCCCTGCTGGCTCTGCTTGTGAGGTCACAGCAGACTCAGCGCCTTCCAGGCCAGTATCAGGCTCATGGCTGCTGGCTGTGCTTGTGACGTCACAGCAGCCTCAGTGCCTCCTCTGCCAGTGCCATGCTCATGGCTGCTGGCTGTGCTTGTGAAGTCACAGCAGCCTCAGTGCCTCTCAGGCCAATATCAGGCTCATGGCTGCTGGCTGTGTTGTGAGGTCACAGCAGCCTGAATGCCTCCTAGACCAGTGTCTGCCTCATAGCTGCTGGCTGTGCTTCTGAGTTCACAGCAGCCTGAATGCCTCCTATGCCAGTAGCAGGCTCCTGGCTGCTGGCTATGCTTGTGACGTCACAGCAGCCTCAGTGCCTCTGAGGCCAGTGGCAGTCTCATGGCTGCTGGCTGTACTTGTGAGGTCACAGAAGCCTCAGTGCCTCTGAGGCCAGTGGCAGGCTCATGGCTGCTGGCTGTGATTGTGAGGTCACAGCAGCCTCAGTGCCTCCTCTGCCAGTGCCATGCTCATGGCTGCTGGCTGTGCTTGTGAGGTCACAGCAGCCTCAGTGCCTCTCAGGCCAATATCAGGCTCATGGCTGCTGGCTGTGCTTGTGAGGTCACAGCAGCCTGAATGCCTCCTGGACCAGTGTCTGGCTCATGGCTGCTGGCTGTGCTTCTGAGTTCACAGCAGCCTGAATGCCTCCTATGCCAGTAGCAGGCTCCTGGCTGCTGGCTATGCTTGTGACGTCACAGCAGACTCAGTGCCTCTGAGGCCAGTGGCAGTCTCATGGCTGCTGGCTGTGCTTGTGAGGTCACAGAAGCCTCAATGCCTCCTCTGCCAGTGGCAGGCTCATGGCTGCTGGCTGTGATTGTGAGGTCACAGCAGACTCAGTGGCTCCTAGGTTAGTGTCCATCGCCACCTACTGGCTGTGCTTGTGAGGTCACAGCAGCCTCAGTGCCTCATAGTTTAGTGTCCAGCGTCCCCTGCTGCCTCTGCTTGTGAGATCACAGCAGACTGAGTGCCTCAATAGTTAGTGTCCAGCGCCCCCTGCTGGCTCTGCTTGTGAGGTCACAGCAGACTCAGTGCCTCTCAGGCCAGTATCAGGCTCATGGCTGCTGGCTGTGCTTGTGAGGTCACAGCAGCCTGAATGCCTCCTAGACCAGTGTCAGGGCCATGGCTGCTGGCTGTGCTTGTGACGTCACAGCAGCCTCAGTGACTCTGAGGCCAGTGGCAGTCTCATGGCTGCTGGCTGTGCTTGTGAGGTCACAGAAGCCTCAGTGCCTCCTCTGCCAGTGGCAGGCTCATGGCTGCTGGCTGTGCTTGTGAGGTCACAGCAGCCTCAGTGTCTCTGTGGATAGTGCCATGCTCATGGCTGCTGGCTGTGCTTTTGAGGTCACAGCAGACTCAGTGCCTCTCAGGCCAGTATCAGGCTCATGGCTGCTGGCTGTGCTTGTGACGTCACAGCAGCCTGAGTGCCTCCTAGGCCAGTGGCAGGCTCATGGCTGCTGGTTGTGCTTGTGAGGTCACAGCAGCCTCAGTGCCTCTGAGGCCAGTGGCAGTCTCATGGCTGCTGGCTGTGCTTGTGAGGTCACAGAAGCCTCAGTGCCTCTGAGGCCAGTGGCAGGCTCATGGCTGCTGGCTGTGATTGTGAGGTCACAGCAGCCTCAGTGCCTCCTAGGTTAGTGTCCATCACCCCCTACTGGCTGTGCTTGTGAGGTCACAGCAGACTCAGTGCCTCATAGTTTAGTGTCCAGCTCCCCCTGCTGGCTCTGCTTGTGAGGTCACAGCAGACTCAGCGCCTTTCAGGCCAGTATCAGGCTCATGGCTGCTGGCTGTGCTTGTGACATCACAGCAGCCTCAGTGCCTCGTCTGCCAGTGCCATGCTCATGGCTGCTGGCTGTGCTTGTGAGGTCACAGCAGCCTCAGTGCCTCCTCTGCCAGTGGCAGGCTCATGGCTGCTGGCTGTGATTGTGAGGTCACAGCAGACTCAGTGCCTCTCAGGCCAGTATCATGCTCATGGCTGCTGGCTGTGCTTGTGAGGTCACAGCAGCCTGAATGCCTGCAAGACCAGTATCAGGGTCATGGTTGCTGGCTGTGCTTGTGAGGTCACAGCAGCCTCAGTGCCTCTGAGGTCAGTGGCAGTCTCATGGCTGCTGGCTGTGATTGTGAGGTCACAGCAGCCTCAGTGCCTCCTAGGTTAATGTCCATCACCCCCTACTGGCTGTGCTTGTGAGGTCACAGCAGACTCAGTGCCTCATAGGTTAGTGTCCATCGCCCCCTACTGGCTGTGCTTGTGAGTTCACAGCAGCCTCAGTGCCTCCCAGGCCAATATCAGGCTCCTGGCTGCTGGCTGTGCTTGTGACGTCACAGCAGCCTGAGTGCCTCCTAGGCCAGTGGCAGGCTCATGGCTGCTGGCTGTGCTTGTGACGTCACAGTAGCCTCAGTGCCTCTGAGGCCAGTGGCAGTCTCGTGGCTGCTGGCTGTGCTTGTGACGTCACAGCAGCCTCAGTGCCTCTGAGGCCAGTGGCAGTCTCATGGCTGCTGGCTGTGCTTGTCAGGTCACAGAAGCCTCAGTGCCTCCTCTGCCAGTGGCAGGCTCATGGCTGCTGGCTGTGATTGTGAGGTCACAGCAGCCTCAGTGCCTCATAGGTTAGTGTCCATCGCCCCCTACTGGCTGTGCTTGTGAGGTCACAGCAGACTCAGTGCCTCAAAAGTTAGTGTCCAGCGCCCCCTGCTGGCTCTGCTTGTGAGGTCACAGCAGACTCAGTGCCTCTCAGGCCAGTATCAGACTCATGGCTGCTGGCTGTGCTTGTGAGGTCACAGCAGCCTGAATGCCTCCTAGACCAGTGTCAGGGTCATGGCTGCTGGCTGTGCTTCTGAGGTCACAGCAGCCTGAATGCCTCCTATGCCAGTGGAAGGCTCATGGCTGCTGGCTGTGCTTGTGAGGTCACAGCAGCCTCAGTGCCTCCTAGGTTAGTGTCCATCGCCCCCTACTGGCTGTGCTTGTGAGGTCACAGCAGACTCAGTGCCTCATAGTTTAGTGTCCAGCGTCCCCTGCTGCCTCTGCTTGTGAGATCACAGCAGACTCAGTGCCTCAATAGTTAGTGTGCAGCACCCCCTGCTGGTTCTGCTTGTGAGGTCACAGCAGCCTCAGTGCCTCACAGGCCAGCATCAGGCTCATGGCTGCTGGCTGTGCTTGTGAGGTCACAGCAGCCTCAGTGACTCCTCTGCCAGTGCCATGCTCATGGCTGCTGGCTGTGCTTCTGAGGTCACAGCAGCCTGAATACCTCCTAGGCCAGTGGCAGGCTTATGGCTGCTGGCTGTGCTTTTGAGGTCACAGAAGCCTCAGTGCCTCCTCTGCCTGTGGCAGTCTCATGGCTGCTGGCTGTGCTTGTGAGGTCACAGCAGCCTCAGTGCCTCTCAAGCCAGTATCATGCTCATGGCTGCTGGCTGTGCTTGTGAGGTCACAGCAGCCTGAATGCCTCCAAGACCAGTATCAGGGTCATGGCTGCTGGCTGTGCTTGTGAGGTCACAGCAGCCTGAATGCCTCCTAGGCCTGTGGCAGGCTCATGGCTGCTGGCTATGATTGTGAGGTCACAGCAGACTCAGGGCCTCATAGTTTAGTGTCCAGCGTCCCCTGCTGGCTCTGCTTGTGAGGTCACAGCAGACTCAGTGCCTCATAGGTTAGTGTCCATCGCCCCCTACTGGCTGTGCTTGTGAGTTCACAGCAGCCTCAGTGCCTCCCAGGCCAATATCAGGGTCATGGCTGCTGGCTGTGCTTGTGAGGTCACAGCAGCCTCAATGCCTCTGAGGTCAGTGGCAGTGTCATGGCTGCTGGCTGTGCTTGTGAGGTCACAGAAGCCTCAGTGCCTCCTAGGTTAATGTCCATCACCCCCTACTGGCTGTGCTTGTGAGGTCACAGCAGACTCAGTGCCTCATCGTTTAGTGTCCATCGCCCCCTACTGGCTGTGCTTGTGAGTTCACAGCAGCCTCAGTGCCTCCCAGGCCAATATCAGGCTCCTGGCTGCTGGCTGTGCTTGTGACGTCACAGTAGCCTGAGTGCCTCCTAGGCCAGTGGCAGGCTCATGGCTGCTGGTTGTGCTTGTGACGTCACAGCAGCCTCAGTGCCTCTGAGGCCAGTGGCAGTCTCATGGCTGCTGGCTGTGCTTGTGACGTCACAGCAGCCTCAGTGCCTCTGAGGCCAGTGGCAGTCTCATGGCTGCTGGCTGTGCTTGTGAGGTCACAGAAGCCTCAATGCCTCCTCTGCCAGTGGCAGGCTCATGGCTGCTGGCTCTGCTTGTGAGGTCACAGCAGCCTCAGTGGCTCCTAGGTTAGTGTCCATCGCCCCCTACTGGCTGTGTTGTAAGGTCACAGCAGCCTCAGTGCCTCATAGTTTAGTGTCCAGCGTCCCCTGCTGGCTGTGCTTGTGAGATCACAGCAGACTCAGTGCCTCAATAGTTAGTGTCCAGCGCCCCCTGCTGGCTCTGCTTGTGAGGTCACAGCAGACTCAGGGCCTCTGAGGCCAGTGGCAGGCTCATGGCTGCTGGCTGTGCTTGTGAGGTCACAGCAGCCTGAATGCCTCCTAGACCAGTGTCAGGGTCATGGCTGCTGGCTGTGCTTCTGAGGTCACAGCAGCCTGAATGCCTCCTATGCCAGTGGCAGGCTCATGGCTGCTGGCTGTGACTGTGAGGTCACAGCAGACTCAGTGCCTCTCAGGCCAGTATCAGGCTCATGGCTGCTGGCTGTGCTTGTGACGTCACAGCAGCCTGAGTGCCTCCTAGGCCAGTGGCAGGCTCATGGCTGCTGGCTGTGCTTGTGAGGTCACAGAAGCCTCAGTGCCTCCTCTGCCAGTGGCAGGCTCATGGCTGCTGGCTGTGATTGTGAGGTCACAGCAGCCTCAGTGCCTCCTAGGTTAGTGTCCATCACCCCCTACTGGCTGTGCTTGTGAGGTCACAGAAGACTCAGTGCCTCATAGTTTAGTGTCCAGCTCCCCCTGCTGGCTCTGCTTGTGAGGTCACAGCAGACTCAGCGCCTTCCAGGCCAGTATCAGGCTCATGGCTGCTGGCTGTGCTTGTGACATCACACAAGCCTGAATGCCACCTAGACCAGTGGCAGGCTCATGGCTGCTGGCTGTGCTTGTGAGGTCACACAAGCCTGAATGCCTCCTAGACCAGTGGCAGGCTCATGACTGCTGGCTGGGATTGTGAGGTCACAGCAGACTCAGGGCCGCATAGTTTAGTGTCCAGCGTCCCCTGCTGGCTCTGCTTGTGAGGTCACAGCAGACTCAGTGCCTCATAGGTTAGTGTCCATCGCCCCCTACTGGCTGTGCTTGTGAGGTCACAGCAGCCTCAGTGCCTCCCAGGCCAATATCAGGCTCATGGCTGCTGGCTGTGCTTGTGAGGTCACAGCAGCCTCAGTGCCTCTGAGGCCAGTGGCAGTCTCATGGCTGCTGGCTGTGCTTGTGAGGTCACAGAAGCCTCAGTGCCTCTGAGGCCAGTGGCAGTCTCATGGCTGCTGGCTGTGCTTGTGATGTCACAGCAGCCTCAGTGCCTCCTAGGTTAGTGTCCATCGCCCCCTACTGGCTGTGATTGTGAGGTCACAGCAGACTCAGTGCCTGCTAGGTTATCTCCAGTGCCCCCTACTGGCTGTGTTGTGAGGTCACAGCAGCCTCAGTGCCTCCTAGGCCAGTTTCAGGCTCATGGCTGCTGGCTGTGCTTGTGACGTCACAGCAGCCTCAGTGTCTCTGTGGATAGTGCCATGCTCATGGCTGCTGGCTGTGCTTGTGAGGTCACAGCAGACTCAGTGCCTCTCAGGCCAGTATCAGGCTCATGGCTGCTGGCTGTGCTTGTGACGTCACAGCAGCCTGAATGCCTCCTATGCCAGTGGCAGGCTCATGGCTGCTGGTTGTGCTTGTGAGGTCACAGAAGCCTCAGTGCCTCTGAGGCCAGTGGCAGTCTCATGGCTGCTGGCTGTGCTTGTGAGGTCACAGAAGCCTCAGTGCCTCCTCTGCCAGTGGCAGGCTCATGGCTGCTGGCTGTGATTGTGAGGTCACAGCAGCCTCAGTGCCTCCTAGGTTAGTGTCCATCACCCCCTACTGGCTGTGCTTGTGAGGTCACAGCAGACTCAGTTCCTCATAGTTTAGTGTCCAGCGCCCCCTGCTGGCTCTGCTTGTGAGGTCACAGCAGACTCAGCGCCTTCCAGGCCAGTATCAGGCTCATGGCTGCTGGCTGTGCTTGTGACGTCACAGCAGCCTCAGTGCCTCCTCTGCCAGTGCCATGCTCATGGCTGCTGGCTGTGCTTGTGAGGTCACAGCAGCCTCAGTGCCTCTCAGGCCAATATCAGGCTCATGGCTGCTGGCTGTGCTTGTGAGGTCACAGCAGCCTGAATGCCTCCTAGACCAGTGTCTGCCTCATGGCTGCTGGCTGTGCTTCTGAGTTCACAGCAGCCTGAATGCCTCCTATGCCAGTAGCAGGCTCCTGGCTGCTGGCTATGCTTGTGACGTCACAGCAGCCTCAGTGCCTCTGAGGCCAGTGGCAGTCTCATGGCTGCTGGCTGTGCTTGTGAGGTCACAGAAGCCTCAGTGCCTCTGAGGCCAGTGGCAGGCTCATGGCTGCTGGCTGTGCTTGTGAGGTCACAGCAGCCTCAGTGCCTCTCAGGCCAATATCAGGCTCATGGCTGCTGGCTGTGCTTGTGAGGTCACAGCAGCCTGAATGCCTCCTGGACCAGTGTCTGGCTCATGGCTGCTGGCTGTGCTTCTGAGTTCACAGCAGCCTGAATGCCTCCTATGCCAGTAGCAGGCTCCTGGCTGCTGGCTATGCTTGTGACGTCACAGCAGCCTCAGTGCCTCTGAGGCCAGTGGCAGTCTCATGGCTGCTGGCTGTGCTTGTGAGGTCACAGAAGCCTCAGTGCCTCTGAGGCCAGTGGCAGGCTCATGGCTGCTGGCTGTGATTGTGAGGTCACAGCAGACTCAGTGGCTCCTAGGTTAGTGTCCATCGCCCCCTACTGGCTGTGCTTGTGAGGTCACAGCAGCCTCAGTGCCTCATAGTTTAGTGTCCAGCGTCCCCTGCTGCCTCTGCTTGTGAGATCACAGCAGACTCAGTGCCTCAATAGTTAGTGTCCAGCGCCCCCTGCTGGCTCTGCTTGTGAGGTCACAGCAGACTCAGTGCCTCTCAGGCCAGTGTCAGGGTCATGGCTGCTGGCTGTGCTTGTGAGGTCACAGCAGCCTGAATGCCTCCTAGACCAGTGTCAGGGCCATGGCTGCTGGCTGTGCTTGTGACGTCACAGCAGCCTCAGTGCCTCTGAGGCCAGTGGCAGTCTCATGGCTGCTGGCTGTGCTTGTGAGGTCACACAAGCCTCAGTGCCTCCTCTGCCAGTGGCAGGCTCATGGCTGCTGGCTGTGCTTGTGAGGTCACAGCAGCCTCAGTGTCTCTGTGGATAGTGCCATGCTCATGGCTGCTGGCTGTGCTTTTGAGGTCACAGCAGACTCAGTGCCTCTCAGGCCAGTATCAGGCTCATGGCTGCTGGCTGTGCTTGTGACGTCACAGCAGCCTCAGTGCCTCTGAGGCCAGTGCCATGCTCATGGCTGCTGGCTGTGCTTGTGAGGTCACAGCAGCCTCAGTGCCTCCTCTGCCAGTGGCAGGCTCATGGCTGCTGGCTGTGATTGTGAGGTCACAGCAGCCTCAGTGCCTCTCAGGCCAGTATCATGCTCATGGCTGCTGGCTGTGCTTGTGAGGTCACAGCAGCCTGAATGCCTGCAAGACCAGTATCAGGGTCATGGCTGCTGGCTGTGCTTGTGAGGTCACAGCAGCCTCAGTGCCTCTGAGGTCAGTGGCAGTCTCATGGCTGCTGGCTGGGATTGTGAGGTCACAGCAGACTCAGTGCCTCCTAGGTTAATGTCCATCACCCCCTACTGGCTGTGCTTGTGAGGTCACAGCAGACTCAGTGCCTCATAGGTTAGTGTCCATCGCCCCCTACTGGCTGTGCTTGTGAGGTCACAGCAGCCTCAGTGCCTCCCAGGCCAATATCAGGCTCCTGGCTGCTGGCTGTGCTTGTGACGTCACAGCAGCCTGAGTGCCTCCTAGGCCAGTGGCAGGCTCATGGCTGCTGGTTGTGCTTGTGACGTCACAGCAGCCTCAGTGCATCCTCTGCCAGTGGCAGTCTCATGGCTGCTGGCTGTGCTTGTGACGTCACAGCAGCCTCAGTGCCTCTGAGGCCAGTGGCAGTCTCATGGCTGCTGGCTGTGATTGTGAGGTCACAGAAGCCTCAGTGCCTCCTCTGCCAGTGGCAGGCTCATGGCTGCTGGCTGTGATTGTGAGGTCACAGCAGCCTCAGTGCCTCATAGTTTAGTGTCCATCGCCCCCTACTGGCTGTGCTTGTGAGGTCACAGCAGACTCAGTGCCTCAAAAGTTAGTGTGCAGCGCCCCCTGCTGGCTGTGCTTGTGAGATCACAGCAGACTCAGTGCCTCAATAGTTAGTGTCCAGCGCCCCCTGCTGGCTCTGCTTTTGAGGTCACAGCAGACTCAGTGCCTCTCAGGCCAGTATCAGGCTCATGGCTGCTGGCTGTGCTTGTGAGGTCACAGCAGCCTGAATGCCTCCTAGACCAGTGTCAGGGTCATGGCTGCTGGCTGTGCTTCTGAGGTCACAGCAGCCTGAATGCCTCCTATGCCAGTGGCAGGCTCATGGCTGCTGGCTGTGCTTGTGAGGTCACAGCAGCCTCAGTGCCTCCTAGGTTAGTGTCCATCGCCCCCTACTGGCTGTGCTTGTGAGGTCACAGCAGACTCAGTGCCTCATAGTTTAGTGTCCAGCGTCCCCTGCTGCCTCTGCTTGTGAGATCACAGCAGACTCAGTGCCTCAATAGTTAGTGTGCAGCACCCCCTGCTGGTTCTGCTTGTGAGGTCACAGCAGCCTCAGTGCCTCACAGGCCAGCATCAGGCTCATGGCTGCTGGCTGTGCTTGTGAGGTCACAGCAGCCTCAGTGCCTCCTCTGCCAGTGCCATGCTCATGGCTGCTGGCTGTGCTTCTGAGGTCACAGCAGCCTGAATGCCTCCTATGCCAGTGGCAGGCTTATGGCTGCTGGCTGTGCTTGTGAGGTCACAGAAGCCTCAGTGCCTCCTCTGCCAGTGGCAGTCTCATGGCTGCTGGCTGTGCTTGTGAGGTCACAGCAGCCTCAGTGCCTCTCAAGCCAGTATCATGCTCATGGCTGCTGGCTGTGCTTGTGAGGTCACAGCAGCCTGAATGCCTCCAAGACCAGTATCAGGGTCATGGCTGCTGGCTGTGCTTGTGAGGTCACAGCAGCCTGAATGCCTCCTAGGCCTGTGGCAGGCTCATGGCTGCTGGCTATGATTGTGAGGTCACAGCAGACTCAGGGCCGCATAGTTTAGTGTCCAGCGTCCCCTGCTGGCTCTGCTTGTGAGGTCACAGCAGACTCAGTGCCTCATAGGTTAGTGTCCATCGCCCCCTACTGGCTGTGCTTGTGAGTTCACAGCAGCCTCAGTGCCTCCCAGGCCAATATCAGGCTCATGGCTGCTGGCTGTGCTTGTGAGGTCACAGCAGCCTCAGTGCCTCTGAGGCCAGTGGCAGTGTCATGGCTGCTGGCTGTGCTTGTGATGTCACAGAAGCCTCAGTGCCTCTGAGGCCAGTGGCAGTGTCATGGCTGCTGGCTGTGCTTGTGAGGTCACAGCAGACTCAGTGCCTGCTAGGTTATCTCCAGTGCCCCCTACTGGCTGTGTTGTGAGTTCACGGCAGCCTCAGTGGCTCCTCTGCCAGTGTCAGGCTCATGGCTGCTGGCTGTGCTTGTGAGGTCACAGCAGCCTCAGTGTGTCTGTGGATAGTGCCATGCTCATGGCTGCTGGCTGTGCTTTTGAGGTCACAGCAGACTCAGTGCCTCTCAGGCCAGTATCAGGCTCATGGCTGCTGGCTGTGCTTGTGACGTCACAGCAGCCTGAGTGCCTCCTAGGCCAGTGGCAGGCTCATGGCTGCTGGTTGTGCTTGTGAGGTCACAGCAGACTCAGTGCCTCCTCTGCCAGTGCCATGCTCATGGCTGCTGGCTGTGCTTGTGAGGTCACAGCAGCCTCAGTGCCTCCTCTGCCAGTGGCAGGCTCATGGCTGCTGGCTGGGATTGTGAGGTCACAGCAGCCTCAGTGCCTCTCAGGCCAGTATCATGCTCATGGCTGCTGGCTGTGCTTGTGAGGTCACAGCAGCCTGAATGCCTGCAAGACCAGTATCAGGGTCATGGCTGCTGGCTGTGCTTGTGAGGTCACAGCAGCCTCAATGCCTCTGAGGTCAGTGGCAGTCTCATGGCTGCTGGCTGTGCTTGTGAGGTCACAGAAGCCTCAGTGCCTCCTAGGTTAATGTCCATCGCCCCCTACTGGCTGTGCTTGTGAGTTCACAGCAGCCTCAGTGCCTCCCAGGCCAATATCAGGCTCCTGGCTGCTGGCTGTGCTTGTGACGTCACAGCAGCCTGAGTGCCTCCTAGGCCAGTGGCAGGCTCATGGCTGCTGGTTGTGCTTGTGACGTCACAGCAGCCTCAGTGCCTCTGAGGCCAGTGGCAGTCTCATGGCTGCTGGCTGTGCTTGTGACGTCACAGCAGCCTCAGTGCCTCTGAGGCCAGTGGCAGTCTCATGGCTGCTGGCTGTGCTTGTGAGGTCACAGAAGCCTCAGTGCCTCCTCTGCCAGTGGCAGGCTCCTGGCTGCTGGCTGTGCTTGTGAGGTCACAGCAGCCTCAGTGGCTCCTAGGTTAGTGTCCATCGCCCCCTACTGGCTGTGCTTGTGAGGTCACAGCAGCCTCAGTGCCTCATAGTTTAGTGTCCAGCGTCCCCTGCTGGCTGTGCTTGTGAGATCACAGCAGACTCAGTGCCTCAATAGTTAGTGTCCAGCGCCCCCTGCTGGCTCTGCTTGTGAGGTCACAGCAGACTCAGTGCCTCCTCTGCCAGTGGCAGGCTCATGGCTGCTGGCTGTGCTTGTGAGGTCACAGCAGCCTGAATGCCTCCTAGACCAGTGTCAGGCTCATGGCTGCTGGCTGTGCTTCTGAGGTCACAGCAGCCTGAATGCCTCCTATGCCAGTGGCAGGCTCATGGCTGCTGGCTGTGCTTGTGAGGTCACAGAAGCCTCAGTGCCTCTGAGGCCAGTGGCAGTCTCATGGCTGCTGGCTGTGCTTGTGATGTCACAGCAGCCTCAGTGCCTCCTAGGTTAGTGTCCATCGCCCCCTACTGGCTGTGATTGTGAGGTCACAGCAGACTCAGGGCCGCATAGTTTAGTGTCCAGCGTCCCCTGCTGGCTGTGTTGTGAGGTCACAGCAGCCTCAGTGCCTCCTAGGCCAGTTTCAGGCTCATGGCAGCTGGCTGTGCTTGTGACGTCACAGCAGCCTCAGTGTCTCTGTGGATAGCGCCATGCTCATGGCTGCTGGCTGTGCTTTTGAGGTCACAGCAGACTCAGTGCCTCTCAGGCCAGTATCAGGCTCATGGCTGCTGGCTGTGCTTGTGACGTCACAGCAGCCTGAATGCCTCCTAGGCCAGTGGCAGGCTCATGGATGCTGGTTGTGCTTGTGAGGTCACAGAAGCCTCAGTGCCTCTGAGGCCAGTGGCAGTCTCATGGCTGCTGGCTGTGCTTGTGAGGTCACAGAAGCCTCAGTGCCTCTGAGGCCAGTGGCGGTCTCATGGCTGCTGGCTGTAATTGTGAGGTCACAGCAGCCTCAGTGCCTCCTAGGTTAGTGTCCATCACCCCCTACTGGCTGTGCTTGTGAGGTCACAGCAGACTCAGTACCTCATAGTTTAGTGTCCAGCGCCCCCTGCTGGCTCTGCTTGTGAGGTCACAGCAGACTCAGCGCCTTCCAGGCCAGTATCAGGCTCATGGCTGCTGGCTGTGCTTGTGACGTCACAGCAGCCTCAGTGCCTCCTCTGCCAGTGCCATGCTCATGGCTGCTGGCTGTGCTTGTGAGGTCACAGCAGCCTCAGTGCCTCTCAGGCCAATATCAGGCTCATGGCTGCTGGCTGTGCTTGTGAGGTCACAGCAGCCTGAATGCCTCCTCTGCCAGTGTCTGGCACATGGCTGCTGGCTGTGCTTCTGAGTTCACAGCAGCCTGAATGCCTCCTATGCCAGTAGCAGGCTCCTGGCTGCTGGCTATGCTTGTGACGTCACAGCAGCCTCAGTGCCTCTGAGGCCAGTGGCAGTCTCATGGCTGCTGGCTGTGCTTGTGAGGTCACAGAAGCCTCAGTGCCTCTGAGGCCAGTGGCAGGCTCATGGCTGCTGGCTGTGATTGTGAGGTCACAGCAGACTCAGTGGCTCCTAGGTTAGTGTCCATCGCCCCCTACTGGCTGTGCTTGTGAGGTCACAGCAGCCTCAGTGCCTCATAGTTTAGTGTCCAGCGTCCCCTGCTGCCTCTGCTTGTGAGATCACAGCAGACTCAGTGCCTCAATAGTTAGTGTCCAGCGCCCCCTGCTGGCTCTGCTTGTGAGGTCACAGCAGACTCAGTGCCTCTCAGGCCAGTATCAGGCTCATGGCTGCTGGCTGTGCTTGTGAGGTCACAGCAGCCTGAATGACTCCTAGACCAGTGTCAGGGCCATGGCTGCTGGCTGTGCTTGTGACGTCACAGCAGCCTCAGTGCCTCTGAGGCCAGTGGCAGTCTCATGGCTGCTGGCTGTGCTTGTGAGGTCACAGAAGCCTCAGTGCCTCCTCTGCCAGTGGCAGGCTCATGGCTGCTGGCTGTGCTTGTGAGGTCACAGCAGCCTCAGTGTCTCTGTGGATAGTGCCATGCTCATGGCTGCTGGCTGTGCTTTTGAGGTCACAGCAGACTCAGTGCCTCTCAGGCCAGTATCAGGCTCATGGCTGCTGGCTGTGCTTGTGACGTCACAGCAGCCTGAGTGCCTCCTAGGCCAGTGGCAGGCTCATGGCTGCTGGTTGTGTTTGTGACGTCACAGCAGCCTCAGTGCCTCTGAGGCCAGTGGCAGTCTCATGGCTGCTGGCTGTGCTTGTGAGGTCACAGAAGCCTCAGTGCCTCCTCTGCCAGTGGCAGGCTCCTGGCTGCTGGCTGTGCTTCTGAGGTCACAGCAGCCTCAGTGGCTCCTAGGTTAGTGTCCATCGCCCCCTACTGGCTGTGCTTGTGAGGTCACAGCAGCCTCAGTGCCTCATAGTTTAGTGTCCAGCGTCCCCTGCTGGCTCTGCTTGTGAGGTCACAGCAGACTCAGTGCCTCTCAGGCCAGTATCAGGCTCATGGCTGCTGGCTGTGCTTGTGACGTCACAGCAGCCTGAATGCCTCCTAGACCAGTGTCAGGGTCATGGCTGCTGGCTGTGCTTCTGAGGTCACAGCAGCCTGAATGCCTCCTAGGCCAGTGGCAGGCTCATGGCTGCTGGCTGTGCTTGTGACGTCACAGCAGCCTCAGTGCCTCTGAGGCCAGTGGCAGTCTCATGGCTGCTGGCTGTGCTTGTGACGTCACAGCAGCCTCAGTGCCTCTGAGGCCAGTGGCAGGCTCATGGCTGCTGGCTGTGCTTGTGAGGTCACAGAAGCCTCAGTGCCTCCTCTGCCAGTGGCAGGCTCCTGGCTGCTGGCTGTGCTTGTGAGGTCACAGCAGCCTCAGTGGCTCCTAGGTTAGTGTCCATCGCCCCCTACTGGCTGTGCTTGTGAGGTCACAGCAGATTCAGTGCCTCATAGTTTAGTGTCCAGCGTCCCATGCTGCCTCTGCTTGTGAGGTCACAGCAGCCTCAGTGCCTCATACCCCAGCATCAGGCTCATGGCTGCTGGCTGTGCTTGTGACGTCACAGCAGCCTCAGTGCCTCCTCTGCCAGTGCCATGCTCATAGCTGCTGGCTGTGCTTCTGAGGTCACAGCAGCCTGAATGCCTCCTAGGCCAGTGGCAGGCTTATGGCTGCTGGCTGTGCTTGTGAGGTCACAGAAGCCTCAGAGCCTCCTCTGCCAGTGGCAGTCTCATGGCTGCTGGCTGTGATTGTGAGGTCACAGCAGCCTCAGTGCCTCTCAGGCCAGTATCAGGCTCATGGCTGCTGGCTGTGCTTGTGAGGTCACAGCAGCCTGAATGCCTCCAAGACCAGTGTCAGGGTCATGGCTGCTGGCTGTGCTTGTGACGTCACAGCAGCCTGAATGCCTCCTAGGCCTGTGGCAGGCTCATGGCTGCTGGCTATGATTGTGAGCTCACAGAAGCCTCAGTGCCTCAAAAGTTAGGGTCCAGCGTCCCCTGCTGGCTGTGCTTGTGAGGTCACACCAGCCTCAGTGCCTCCTCTGCCAGTGGCAGTCTCATGGCTGCTGGCTGGGATTGTGAGGTCACAGCAGCCTCAGTGCCTCATAGTTCAGTGTCCAGCGTCCCCTGCTGGCTCTGCTTGTGAGGTCACAGCAGACTCAGTGCCTCAAAAGTTAGTGTGCAGCGCCCCCTGCTGGCTCTGCTTGTGAACTCACAGCAGCCTGAATGCCTCCTAGACCAGTGTCAGGGTCATGGCTGCTGGCTGTGCTTGTGAGGTCACACAAGCCTGAATGCCTCCTATGCCAGTGGCAGGCTCATGGCTGCTGGCTGGGATTGTGAGGTCACAGCAGACTCAGGGCCGCATAGTTTAGTGTCCAGCGTCCCCTGCTGGCTCTGCTTGTGAGGTCACAGCAGACTCAGTGCCTCATAGCTTCGTGTCCATCGCCCCCTACTGGCTGTGCTTGTGAGTTCACAGCAGTCTCAGTGCCTCCCAGGCCAATATCAGGCTCCTGGCTGCTGGCTGTGCTTGTGACGTCACAGCAGCCTGAGTGCCTCCTAGGCCCGTGGCAGGCTCATGGCTGCTGGCTGTGCTTGTGAGGTCACAGCAGCCTCAGTGCCTCTGAGGCCAGTGGCAGTCTCATGGCTGCTGGCTGTGCTTGTGAGGTCACAGAAGCCTCAGTGCCTCTGAGGCCAGTGGCAGTCTCATGGCTGCTGACTGTGCTTGTGAGGTCACAGCAGACTCAGTGCCTCCTAGGTTAGTGTCCATCGCCCCCTACTGGCTGTGCTTGTGAGGTCACAGCAGACTCAGTGCCTGCTAGGTTATCTCCAGTGCCCCGTGCTGGCTGTGTTGTGAGTTCACAGCAGCCTCAGTGGCTCCTCTGCCAGTGTCAGGCTCATGGCTGCTGGCTGTGCTTGTGAGGTCACAGCAGACTCAGTGTCTCTGTGGATAGTGCCATGCTCATGGCTGCTGGCTGTGCTTTTGAGGTCACAGCAGACTCAGTGCCTCTCAGGCCAGTATCAGGCTCATGGCTGCTGGCTGTGCTTGTGAGGTCACAGCAGCCTGAGTGCCTCCTAGGCCAGTGGCAGGCTCATGGCTGCTGGTTGTGCTTGTGAGGTCACAGCAGCCTCAGTCCCTCTCAAGCCAGTGGCAGTCTCATGGCTGCTGGCTGTGCTTGTGAGGTCACAGAAGCCTCAGTGCCTCCTCTGCCAGTGGCAGGCTCATGGCTGCTGGCTGTGATTGTGAAGGTCACAGCAGCCTCAGTGCCTCCTAGGTTAGTGTCCATCACCCCCTACTGGCTGTGCTTGTGAGGTCACAGCAGACTCAGTGCCTCATAGTTTAGTGTCCAGCGCCCCCTGCTGGCTCTGCTTGTGAGGTCACAGCAGACTCAGTGCCTCTCAGGCCAGTATCAGGCTCATGGCTGCTGGCTGTGCTTCTGAGGTCACAGCAGCCTGAATGCCTCCTATGCCAGTGGCAGGCTCATGGCTGCTGGCTGTGCTTGTGAGGTCACAGCAGCCTCAGTGTCTCTGTGGATAGTGCCATGCTCATGGCTGCTGGCTGTGCTTTTGAGGTCACAGCAGACTCAGTGCCTCTCAGGCCAGTATCAGGCTCATGGCTGCTGGCTGTGCTTGTGACGTCACAGCAGCCTGAGTGCCTCCTAGGCCAGTGGCAGGCTCATGGCTGCTGGTTGTGCTTGTGAGGTCACAGCAGCCTCAGTGCCTCTGAGGCCAGTGGCAGGCTCATGGCTGCTGGCTGTGATTGTGAGGTCACAGCAGACTCAGTGCCTCCTAGGTTAGTGTCCATCACCCCCTACTGGCTGTGCTTGTGAGATCACAGCAGACTCAGTGCCTCATAGTTTAGTGTCCAGCTCCCCCTGCTGGCTCTGCTTGTGAGGTCACAGCAGACTCAGCGCCTTTCAGGCCAGTATCAGGCTCATGGCTGCTGGCTGTGCTTGTGACGTCACAGCAGCCTCAGTGTCTCTGTGGATAGTGCCATGCTCATGGCTGCTGGCTGTGCTTTTGAGGTGACAGCAGACTCAGTGCCTCTCAGGCCAGTATCAGGCTCATGTCTGCTGGCTGTGCTTGTGACGTCACAGCAGCCTCAGTGCCTCCTCTGCCAGTGCCATGCTCATGGCTGCTGGCTGTGCTTGTGAGGTCACAGCAGCCTCAGTGCCTCCTCTGCCAGTGGCAGGCTCATGGCTGCTGGCTGGGATTGTGAGGTCACAGCAGCCTCAGTGCCTCTCAGGCCAGTATCATGCTCATGGCTGCTGGCTGTGCTTGTGAGGTCACAGCAGCCTGAATGCCTCCTAGGCCAGTATCAGTCTCATGGCTGCTGGCTGTGCTTGTGAGGTCACAGCAGCCTCAGTGCCTCTGAGGTCAGTGGCAGTCTCATGGCTGCTGGCTGTGCTTGTGAGGTCACAGCAGCCTCAGTGCCTCATAGTTTAGTGTCCAGCGCCCCCTGCTGGCTCTGCTTGTGAGGTCACAGCAGCCTCAGTGCCTCACAGGCCAGCATCAGGCTCATGGCTGCTGGCTGTGCTTGTGACGTCACAGCAGCCTCAGTGCCTCCTCTGCCAGTGCCATGCTCATGGCTGCTGGCTGTGCTTCTGAGGTCACAGCAGCCTGAATGCCTCCTAGGCCAGTGGCAGGCTTATGGCTGCTGGCTGTCCTTGTGAGGTCACAGAAGCCTCAGTGCCTCCTCTGCCAGTGGCAGGCTCATGGCTGCTGGCTGGGATTGTGAGGTCACAGCAGCCTCAGTGCCTCTCAGGCCAGTATCATGCTCATGGCTGCTGGCTGTGCTTGTGAGGTCACAGCAGCCTCAGTGCCTCTGAGGCCAGTGGCAGTCTCATGGCTGCTGGCTGTGCTTGTGAGGTCACAGAAGCCTCAGTGCCTCTGAGGTCAGTGGCAGTCTCATGGCTGCTGACTGTGCTTGTGAGGTCACAGGAGCCTCAGTGCCTCCTAGGTTAGTGTCCATCGCCCCCTACTGGCTGTGCTTGTGAGGCCACAGCAGCCTCAGTGCCTCCCAGGCCAATATCAGGCTCATGGCTGCTGGCTGTGCTTGTGACGTCACAGCAGCCTCAGTGCCTCTGAGGCCCGTGGCAGGCTCATGGCTGCTGGCTGTGCTTGAGAGGTCACAGAAGCCTCAGTGCCTCTGAGGCCAGTGGCAGTCTCATGGCTGCTGGCTGTGCTTGTGACGTCACAGAAGCCTCAGTGCCTCCTCTGCCAGTGGCAGGCTCATCATGGCTGCTGGCTGTGCTTGTGAGGTCACAGCAGCCTCAGTGCCTCCTAGGTTAGTGTCCATCGCCCCCTACTGGCTGTGCTTGTGAGGTCACAGCAGACTCAGTGCCTCATAGTTTAGTGTCCAGCGCCCCCTGCTGGCTCTGCTTGTGAGGTCACAGCAGACTCAGCGCCTTCCAGGCCAGTATCAGGCTCATGGCTGCTGGCTGTGCTTGTGACGTCACAGCAGCCTCAGTGTCTCTGTGGATAGTGCCATGCTCATGGCTGCTGGCTGTGCTTGTGAGGTCACAGCAGCCTGAATGCCTCCTAGGCCAGTGGCAGTCTCATGGCTGCTGGCTGTGCTTCTGAGGTCACAGCAGCCTGAATGCCTCCTATGCCAGTGGCAGGCTCCTGGCTGCTGGCTATGCTTGTGACGTCACAGAAGCCTCAGTGCCTCTGAGGTCAGTGGCAGTCTCATGGCTGCTGGCTGTGCTTGTGAGGTCACAGCAGCCTCAGTGCCTCCTAGGTTAATGTCCATCACCCCCTACTGGCTGTGCTTGTGAGGTCACAGCAGACTCAGTGCCTCATAGTTTAGTGTCCAGCGCCCCCTGCTGGCTCTGCTTGTGAGGTCACAGCAGCCTCAGTGCCTCACAGGCCAGCATCAGGCTCATGGCTGCTGGCTGTGCTTGTGACGTCACAGCAGCCTCAGTGCCTCCTCTGCCAGTGCCATGCTCATGGCTGCTGGCTGTGCTTCTGAGGTCACAGCAGCCTGAATGACTCCTAGGCCAGTGGCAGGCTCATGGCTGCTGGCTGTGCTTGTGACGTCACAGCAGCCTCAGTGCCTCTGAGGCCAGTGGCAGTCTCATGGCTGCTGGCTGTGCTTGTGAGGTCACAGAAGCCTCAGTGCCTCTGAGGCCAGTGGCAGGCTCATGGCTGCTGGCTGTGATTGTGAGGTCACAGCAGCCTCAGTGGCTCCTAGGTTAGTGTCCATCGCCCCCTACTGGCTGTGCTTGTGAGGTCACAGCAGCCTCAGTGCCTCATAGTTTAGTGTCCAGCGTCCCCTGCTGGCTGTGCTTGTGAGATCACAGCAGACTCAGTGCCTCAATAGTTAGTGTCCAGCGCCCCCTGCTGGCTCTGCTTGTGAGGTCACAGCAGACTCAGTGCCTCTCAGGCCAGTATCAGGCTCATGGCTGCTGGCTGTGCTTCTGAGGTCACAGCAGCCTGAATGCCTCCTATGCCAGTGGCAGGCTCATGGCTGCTGGCTGTGCTTGTGAGGTCACAGCAGCCTCAGTGTCTCTGTGGATAGTGCCATGCTCATGGCTGATGGCTGTGCTTTTGAGGTCACAGCAGACTCAGTGCCTCTCAGGCCAGTATCAGGCTCATGGCTGCTGGCTGTGCTTGTGACGTCACAGCAGCCTGAGTGCCTCCTAGGCCAGTGGCAGGCTCATGGCTGCTGGTTGTGCTTGTGAGGTCACAGCAGCCTCAGTGCCTCTGAGGCCAGTGGCAGTCTCATGGCTGCTGGCTGTGCTTGTGAGGTCACAGAAGCCTCAGTGCCTCTGAGGCCAGTGGCAGGCTCATGGCTGCTGGCTGTGATTGTGAGGTCACAGCAGCCTCAGTGCCTCTGAGGCCAGTGGCAGTCTCATGGCTGCTGGCTGTGCTTGTGAGGTCACAGCAGCCTCAGTGCCTCCTCTGCCAGTGGCAGTCTCATGGCTGCTGGCTGTGCTTGTGAGGTCACAGCAGACTCAGTGCCTCATAGCTTAGTGTCCATCGCCCCCTACTGGCTGTGCTTGTGAGTTCACAGCAGTCTCAGTGCCTCCCAGGCCAATATCAGGCTCCTGGCTGCTGGCTGTGCTTGTGACGTCACAGCAGCCTGAGTGCCTCCTAGGCCCGTGGCAGGCTCATGGCTGCTGGCTGTGCTTGTGAGGTCACAGCAGCCTCAGTGCCTCTGAGGCCAGTGGCAGTCTCATGGCTGCTGGCTGTGCTTGTGAGGTCACAGAAGCCTCAGTGCCTCTGAGGCCAGTGGCAGTCTCATGGCTGCTGACTGTGCTTGTGAGGTCACAGCAGACTCAGTGCCTCCTAGGTTAGTGTCCATCGCCCCCTACTGGCTGTGCTTGTGAGGTCACAGCAGACTCAGTGCCTGCTAGGTTATCTCCAGTGCCCCGTGCTGGCTGTGTTGTGAGTTCACAGCAGCCTCAGTGGCTCCTCTGCCAGTGTCAGGCTCATGGCTGCTGGCTGTGCTTGTGAGGTCACAGCAGACTCAGTGTCTCTGTGGATAGTGCCATGCTCATGGCTGCTGGCTGTGCTTTTGAGGTCACAGCAGACTCAGTGCCTCTCAGGCCAGTATCAGGCTCATGGCTGCTGGCTGTGCTTGTGAGGTCACAGCAGCCTGAGTGCCTCCTAGGCCAGTGGCAGGCTCATGGCTGCTGGTTGTGCTTGTGAGGTCACAGCAGCCTCAGTCCCTCTCAAGCCAGTGGCAGTCTCATGGCTGCTGGCTGTGCTTGTGAGGTCACAGAAGCCTCAGTGCCTCCTCTGCCAGTGGCAGGCTCATGGCTGCTGGCTGTGATTGTGAAGGTCACAGCAGCCTCAGTGCCTCCTAGGTTAGTGTCCATCACCCCCTACTGGCTGTGCTTGTGAGGTCACAGCAGACTCAGTGCCTCATAGTTTACTGTCCAGCGCCCCCTGCTGGCTCTGCTTGTGAGGTCACAGCAGACTCAGTGCCTCTCAGGCCAGTATCAGGCTCATGGCTGCTGGCTGTGCTTCTGAGGTCACAGCAGCCTGAATGCCTCCTATGCCAGTGGCAGGCTCATGGCTGCTGGCTGTGCTTGTGAGGTCACAGCAGCCTCAGTGTCTCTGTGGATAGTGCCATGCTCATGGCTGCTGGCTGTGCTTTTGAGGTCACAGCAGACTCAGTGCCTCTCAGGCCAGTATCAGGCTCATGGCTGCTGGCTGTGCTTGTGACGTCACAGCAGCCTGAGTGCCTCCTAGGCCAGTGGCAGGCTCATGGCTGCTGGTTGTGCTTGTGAGGTCACAGCAGCCTCAGTGCCTCTGAGGCCAGTGGCAGGCTCATGGCTGCTGGCTGTGATTGTGAGGTCACAGCAGCCTCAGTGCCTCCTAGGTTAGTGTCCATCACCCCCTACTGGCTGTGCTTGTGAGATCACAGCAGACTCAGTGCCTCATAGTTTAGTGTCCAGCTCCCCCTGCTGGCTCTGCTTGTGAGGTCACAGGAGACTCAGCGCCTTTCAGGCCAGTATCAGGCTCATGGCTGCTGGCTGTGCTTGTGACGTCACAGCAGCCTCAGTGTCTCTGTGGATAGTGCCATGCTCATGGCTGCTGGCTGTGCTTTTGAGGTGACAGCAGACTCAGTGCCTCTCAGGCCAGTATCAGGCTCATGGCTGCTGGCTGTGCTTGTGACGTCACAGCAGCCTCAGTGCCTCCTCTGCCAGTGCCATGCTCATGGCTGCTGGCTGTGCTTGTGAGGTCACAGCAGCCTCAGTGCCTCCTCTGCCAGTGGCAGGCTCATGGCTGCTGGCTGGGATTGTGAGGTCACAGCAGCATCAGTGCCTCTCAGGCCAGTATCATGCTCATGGCTGCTGGCTGTGCTTGTGAGGTCACAGCAGCCTGAATGCCTCCTAGGCCAGTATCAGTCTCATGGCTGCTGGCTGTGCTTGTGAGGTCACAGCAGCCTCAGTGCCTCTGAGGTCAGTGGCAGTCTCATGGCTGCTGGCTGTGCTTGTGAGGTCACAGCAGCCTCAGTGCCTCATAGTTTAGTGTCCAGCGCCCCCTGCTGGCTCTGCTTGTGAGGTCACAGCAGCCTCAGTGCCTCACAGGCCAGCATCAGGCTCATGGCTGCTGGCTGTGCTTGTGACGTCACAGCAGCCTCAGTGCCTCCTCTGCCAGTGCCATGCTCATGGCTGCTGGCTGTGCTTCTGAGGTCACAGCAGCCTGAATGCCTCCTAGGCCAGTGGCAGGCTTATGGCTGCTGGCTGTCCTTGTGAGGTCACAGAAGCCTCAGTGCCTCCTCTGCCAGTGGCAGGCTCATGGCTGCTGGCTGGGATTGTGAGGTCACAGCAGCCTCAGTGCCTCTCAGGCCAGTATCATGCTCATGGCTGCTGGCTGTGCTTGTGAGGTCACAGCAGCCTCAGTGCCTCTGAGGCCAGTGGCAGTCTCATGGCTGCTGGCTGTGCTTGTGAGGTCACAGAAGCCTCAGTGCCTCTGAGGTCAGTGGCAGTCTCATGGCTGCTGACTGTGCTTGTGAGGTCACAGGAGCCTCAGTGCCTCCTAGGTTAGTGTCCATCGCCCCCTACTGGCTGTGCTTGTGAGGTCACAGCAGACTCAGTGCCTGCTAGGTTACCTCCAGTGCCCCCTGCTGGCTGTGTTGTGAGGCCACAGCAGCCTCAGTGCCTCCCAGGCCAATATCAGGCTCATGGCTGCTGGCTGTGCTTGTGACGTCACAGCAGCCTGAGTGCCTCTGAGGCCCGTGGCAGGCTCATGGCTGCTGGCTGTGCTTGAGAGGTCACAGAAGCCTCAGTGCCTCTGAGGCCAGTGGCAGTCTCATGGCTGCTGGCTGTGCTTGTGACGTCACAGAAGCCTCAGTGCCTCCTCTGCCAGTGGCAGGCTCATCATGGCTGCTGGCTGTGCTTGTGAGGTCACAGCAGCCTCAGTGCCTCCTAGGTTAGTGTCCATCGCCCCCTACTGGCTGTGCTTGTGAGGTCACAGCAGACTCAGTGCCTCATAGTTTAGTGTCCAGCGCCCCCTGCTGGCTCTGCTTGTGAGGTCACAGCAGACTCAGCGCCTTCCAGGCCAGTATCAGGCTCATGGCTGCTGGCTGTGCTTGTGACGTCACAGCAGCCTCAGTGTCTCTGTGGATAGTGCCATGCTCATGGCTGCTGGCTGTGCTTGTGAGGTCACAGCAGCCTGAATGCCTCCTAGGCCAGTGGCAGTCTCATGGCTGCTGGCTGTGCTTCTGAGGTCACAGCAGCCTGAATGCCTCCTATGCCAGTGGCAGGCTCCTGGCTGCTGGCTATGCTTGTGACGTCACAGCAGCCTCAGTGCCTCTGAGGTCAGTGGCAGTCTCATGGCTGCTGGCTGTGCTTGTGAGGTCACAGCAGCCTCAGTGCCTCCTAGGTTAATGTCCATCACCCCCTACTGGCTGTGCTTGTGAGGTCACAGCAGACTCAGTGCCTCATAGTTTAGTGTCCAGCGCCCCCTGCTGGCTCTGCTTGTGAGGTCACAGCAGCCTCAGTGCCTCACAGGCCAGCATCAGGCTCATGGCTGCTGGCTGTGCTTGTGACGTCACAGCAGCCTCAGTGCCTCCTCTGCCAGTGCCATGCTCATGGCTGCTGGCTGTGCTTCTGAGGTCACAGCAGCCTGAATGACTCCTAGGCCAGTGGCAGGCTCATGGCTGCTGGCTGTGCTTGTGACGTCACAGCAGCCTCAGTGCCTCTGAGGCCAGTGGCAGTCTCATGGCTGCTGGCTGTGCTTGTGAGGTCACAGAAGCCTCAGTGCCTCTGAGGCCAGTGGCAGGCTCATGGCTGCTGGCTGTGATTGTGAGGTCACAGCAGCCTCAGTGGCTCCTAGGTTAGTGTCCATCGCCCCCTACTGGCTGTGCTTGTGAGGTCACAGCAGCCTCAGTGCCTCATAGTTTAGTGTCCAGCGTCCCCTGCTGGCTGTGCTTGTGAGATCACAGCAGACTCAGTGCCTCAATAGTTAGTGTCCAGCGCCCCCTGCTGGCTCTGCTTGTGAGGTCACAGCAGACTCAGTGCCTCTCAGGCCAGTATCAGGCTCATGGCTGCTGGCTGTGCTTCTGAGGTCACAGCAGCCTGAATGCCTCCTATGCCAGTGGCAGGCTCATGGCTGCTGGCTGTGCTTGTGAGGTCACAGCAGCCTCAGTGTCTCTGTGGATAGTGCCATGCTCATGGCTGCTGGCTGTGCTTTTGAGGTCACAGCAGACTCAGTGCCTCTCAGGCCAGTATCAGGCTCATGGCTGCTGGCTGTGCTTGTGACGTCACAGCAGCCTGAGTGCCTCCTAGGCCAGTGGCAGGCTCATGGCTGCTGGTTGTGCTTGTGAGGTCACAGCAGCCTCAGTGCCTCTGAGGCCAGTGGCAGTCTCATGGCTGCTGGCTGTGCTTGTGAGGTCACAGAAGCCTCAGTGCCTCTGAGGCCAGTGGCAGGCTCATGGCTGCTGGCTGTGATTGTGAGGTCACAGCAGACTCAGTGCCTCCTAGGTTAGTGTCCATCACCCCCTACTGGCTGTGCTTGTGAGATCACAGCAGACTCAGTGCCTCATAGTTTAGTGTCCAGCTCCCCCTGCTGGCTCTGCTTGCGAGGTCACAGCAGACTCAGCGCCTTTCAGGCCAGTATCAGGCTCATGGCTGCTGGCTGTGCTTGTGACGTCACAGCAGCCTCAGTGCCTCCTCTGCCAGTGCCATGCTCATGGCTGCTGGCTGTGCTTGTGAGGTCACAGCAGCCTCAGTGCCTCCTCTGCCAGTGGCAGGCTCATGGCTGCTGGCTGTGCTTGTGAGGTCACAGCAGCCTCAGTGCCTCTCAGGCCAGTATCATGCTCATGGCTGCTGGCTGTGCTTGTGAGGTCACAGCAGCCTGAATGCCTCCAAGACCAGTATCAGGGTCATGGCTGCTGGCTGTGCTTGTGAGGTCACAGCAGCCTCAGTGCCTCTGAGGTCAGTGGCAGTCTCATGGCTGCTGGCTGTGCTTGTGAGGTCACAGCAGCCTCAGTGCCTCATAGTTTAGTGTCCAGCGCCCCCTGCTGGCTGTGCTTGTGAGGTCACAGCAGCCTCAGTGCCTCACAGGCCAGCATCAGGCTCATGGCTGCTGGCTGTGCTTGTGACGTCACAGCAGCCTCAGTGCCTCCTCTGCCAGTGCCATGCTCATGGCTGCTGGCTGTGCTTCTGAGGTCACAGCAGCCTGAATGCCTCCTAGGCCAGTGGCAGGCTTATGGCTGCTGGCTGTCCTTGTGAGGTCACAGAAGCCTCAGTGCCTCCTCTGCCAGTGGCAGGCTCATGGCTGCTGGCTGGGATTGTGAGGTCACAGCAGCCTCAGTGCCTCCTAGGCCAGTGGCAGTCTCATGGCTGCTGGCTGTGCTTGTGAGGTCACAGAAGCCTCAGTGCCTCTGAGGTCAGTGGCAGTCTCATGGCTGCTGACTGTGCTTGTGAGGTCACAGGAGCCTCAGTGCCTCCTAGGTTAGTGTCCATCGCCCCCTACTGGCTGTGCTTGTGAGGTCACAGCAGACTCAGTGCCTGCTAGGTTATCTCCAGTGCCCCCTGCTGGCTGTGTTGTGAGGTCACAGCAGCCTCAGTGCCTCCCAGGCCAATATCAGGCTCATGGCTGCTGGCTGTGCTTGTGACGTCACAGCAGCCTGAGTGCCTCTGAGGCCCGTGGCAGGCTCATGGCTGCTGGCTGTGCTTGTGAGGTCACAGAAGCCTCAGTGCCTCTGAGGCCAGTGGCAGTCTCATGGCTGCTGGCTGTGCTTGTGACGTCACAGAAGCCTCAGTGCCTCCTCTGCCAGTGGCAGTCTCATGGCTGCTGGCTGTGCTTGTGGTGTCACAGCAGCCTCAGTGCCTCCTAGGTTAGTGTCCATCGCCCCCTACTGGCTGTGCTTGTGAGGTCACAGCAGACTCAGTGCCTGCTAGGATATCTCCAGTGCCCCCTGCTGGCTGTGTTGTGAGGTCACAGCAGCCTCAGTGCCTCCTAGGCCAGTTTCAGGCTCATGGCTGCTGGCTGTGCTTGTGAGGTCACAGCAGCCTCAGTGTCTCTGTGGATAGTGCCATGCTCATGGCTGCTGGCTGTGCTTTTGAGGTCACAGCAGACTCAGTGCCTCTCAGGCCAGTATCAGGCTCATGGCTGCTGGCTGTGCTTGTGACGTCACAGCAGCCTGAATGCCTCCTAGGCCAGTGGCAGGCTCATGGCTGCTGGCTGTGCTTGTGAGGTCACAGAAGCCTCAGTGCCTCTGAGGCCAGTGGCAGGCTCATGGCTGCTGGCTGTGCTTGTGAGGTCACAGCAGACTCAGTGCCTCCTAGGTTAGTGTCCATCACCCCCTACTGGCTGTGCTTGTGAGGTCACAGCAGACTCAGTGCCTCATAGTTTAGTGTCCAGCGCCCCCTGCTGGCTCTGCTTGTGAGGTCACAGCAGACTCAGCGCCTTCCAGGCCAGTATCAGGCTCATGGCTGCTGGCTGTGCTTGTGACGTCACAGCAGACTCAGTGTGTCTGTGGATAGTGCCATGCTCATGGCTGCTGGCTGTGCTTGTGAGGTCACAGCAGCCTCAGTGCCTCTCAGGCCAATATCAGGCTCATGGCTGCTGGCTGTGCTTGTGAGGTCACAGCAGCCTGAATGCCTCCTAGACCAGTGTCTGGCTCATGGCTGCTGGCTGTGCTTCTGAGTTCACAGCAGCCTGAATGCCTCCTATGCCAGTAGCAGGCTCCTGGCTGCTGGCTATGCTTGTGACGTCACAGCAGCCTCAGTGCCTCTGAGGCCAGTGGCGTTCTCATGGCTGCTGGCTGTGCTTGTGACGTCACAGAAGCCTCAGTGCCTCCTCTGCCAGTGGCAGGCTCATCATGGCTGCTGGCTGTGCTTGTGAGGTCACAGCAGCCTCAGTGCCTCCTAGGTTAGTGTCCATCGCCCCCTACTGGCTGTGCTTGTGAGGTCACAGCAGACTCAGTGCCTCATAGTTTAGTGTCCAGCGCCCCCTGCTGGCTCTGCTTGTGAGGTCACAGCAGACTCAGCGCCTTCCAGGCCAGTATCAGGCTCATGGCTGCTGGCTGTGCTTGTGACGTCACAGCAGCCTCAGTGTCTCTGTGGATAGTGCCATGCTCATGGCTGCTGGCTGTGCTTGTGAGGTCACAGCAGCCTGAATGCCTCCTAGGCCAGTGGCAGTCTCATGGCTGCTGGCTGTGCTTCTGAGGTCACAGCAGCCTGAATGCCTCCTATGCCAGTGGCAGGCTCCTGGCTGCTGGCTATGCTTGTGACGTCACAGCAGCCTCAGTGCCTCTGAGGTCAGTGGCAGTCTCATGGCTGCTGGCTGTGCTTGTGAGGTCACAGCAGCCTCAGTGCCTCCTAGGTTAATGTCCATCACCCCCTACTGGCTGTGCTTGTGAGGTCACAGCAGACTCAGTGCCTCATAGTTTAGTGTCCAGCGCCCCCTGCTGGCTCTGCTTGTGAGGTCACAGCAGCCTCAGTGCCTCACAGGCCAGCATCAGGCTCATGGCTGCTGGCTGTGCTTGTGACGTCACAGCAGCCTCAGTGCCTCCTCTGCCAGTGCCATGCTCATGGCTGCTGGCTGTGCTTCTGAGGTCACAGCAGCCTGAATGACTCCTAGGCCAGTGGCAGGCTCATGGCTGCTGGCTGTGCTTGTGACGTCACAGCAGCCTCAGTGCCTCTGAGGCCAGTGGCAGTCTCATGGCTGCTGGCTGTGCTTGTGAGGTCACAGAAGCCTCAGTGCCTCTGAGGCCAGTGGCAGGCTCATGGCTGCTGGCTGTGATTGTGAGGTCACAGCAGCCTCAGTGGCTCCTAGGTTAGTGTCCATCGCCCCCTACTGGCTGTGCTTGTGAGGTCACAGCAGCCTCAGTGCCTCATAGTTTAGTGTCCAGCGTCCCCTGCTGGCTGTGCTTGTGAGATCACAGCAGACTCAGTGCCTCAATAGTTAGTGTCCAGCGCCCCCTGCTGGCTCTGCTTGTGAGGTCACAGCAGACTCAGTGCCTCTCAGGCCAGTATCAGGCTCATGGCTGCTGGCTGTGCTTCTGAGGTCACAGCAGCCTGAATGCCTCCTATGCCAGTGGCAGGCTCATGGCTGCTGGCTGTGCTTGTGAGGTCACAGCAGCCTCAGTGTCTCTGTGGATAGTGCCATGCTCATGGCTGCTGGCTGTGCTTTTGAGGTCACAGCAGACTCAGTGCCTCTCAGGCCAGTATCAGGCTCATGGCTGCTGGCTGTGCTTGTGACGTCACAGCAGCCTGAGTGCCTCCTAGGCCAGTGGCAGGCTCATGGCTGCTGGCTGTGCTTGTGAGGTCACAGCAGCCTCAGTGCCTCTGAGGCCAGTGGCAGTCTCATGGCTGCTGGCTGTGCTTGTGAGGTCACAGAAGCCTCAGTGCCTCTGAGGCCAGTGGCAGGCTCATGGCTGCTGGCTGTGATTGTGAGGTCACAGCAGACTCAGTGCCTCCTAGGTTAGTGTCCATCACCCCCTACTGGCTGTGCTTGTGAGATCACAGCAGACTCAGTGCCTCATAGTTTAGTGTCCAGCTCCCCCTGCTGGCTCTGCTTGCGAGGTCACAGCAGACTCAGCGCCTTTCAGGCCAGTATCAGGCTCATGGCTGCTGGCTGTGCTTGTGACGTCACAGCAGCCTCAGTGCCTCCTCTGCCAGTGCCATGCTCATGGCTGCTGGCTGTGCTTGTGAGGTCACAGCAGCCTCAGTGCCTCCTCTGCCAGTGGCAGGCTCATGGCTGCTGGCTGTGCTTGTGAGGTCACAGCAGCCTCAGTGCCTCTCAGGCCAGTATCATGCTCATGGCTGCTGGCTGTGCTTGTGAGGTCACAGCAGCCTGAATGCCTCCAAGACCAGTATCAGGGTCATGGCTGCTGGCTGTGCTTGTGAGGTCACAGCAGCCTCAGTGCCTCTGAGGTCAGTGGCAGTCTCATGGCTGCTGGCTGTGCTTGTGAGGTCACAGCAGCCTCAGTGCCTCATAGTTTAGTGTCCAGCGCCCCCTGCTGGCTGTGCTTGTGAGGTCACAGCAGCCTCAGTGCCTCACAGGCCAGCATCAGGCTCATGGCTGCTGGCTGTGCTTGTGACGTCACAGCAGCCTCAGTGCCTCCTCTGCCAGTGCCATGCTCATGGCTGCTGGCTGTGCTTCTGAGGTCACAGCAGCCTGAATGCCTCCTAGGCCAGTGGCAGGCTTATGGCTGCTGGCTGTCCTTGTGAGGTCACAGAAGCCTCAGTGCCTCCTCTGCCAGTGGCAGGCTCATGGCTGCTGGCTGGGATTGTGAGGTCACAGCAGCCTCAGTGCCTCCTAGGCCAGTGGCAGTCTCATGGCTGCTGGCTGTGCTTGTGAGGTCACAGAAGCCTCAGTGCCTCTGAGGTCAGTGGCAGTCTCATGGCTGCTGACTGTGCTTGTGAGGTCACAGGAGCCTCAGTGCCTCCTAGGTTAGTGTCCATCGCCCCCTACTGGCTGTGCTTGTGAGGTCACAGCAGACTCAGTGCCTGCTAGGTTATCTCCAGTGCCCCCTGCTGGCTGTGTTGTGAGGTCACAGCAGCCTCAGTGCCTCCCAGGCCAATATCAGGCTCATGGCTGCTGGCTGTGCTTGTGACGTCACAGCAGCCTGAGTGCCTCTGAGGCCCGTGGCAGGCTCATGGCTGCTGGCTGTGCTTGTGAGGTCACAGAAGCCTCAGTGCCTCTGAGGCCAGTGGCAGTCTCATGGCTGCTGGCTGTGCTTGTGACGTCACAGAAGCCTCAGTGCCTCCTCTGCCAGTGGCAGTCTCATGGCTGCTGGCTGTGCTTGTGGTGTCACAGCAGCCTCAGTGCCTCCTAGGTTAGTGTCCATCGCCCCCTACTGGCTGTGCTTGTGAGGTCACAGCAGACTCAGTGCCTGCTAGGATATCTCCAGTGCCCCCTGCTGGCTGTGTTGTGAGGTCACAGCAGCCTCAGTGCCTCCTAGGCCAGTTTCAGGCTCATGGCTGCTGGCTGTGCTTGTGAGGTCACAGCAGCCTCAGTGTCTCTGTGGATAGTGCCATGCTCATGGCTGCTGGCTGTGCTTTTGAGGTCACAGCAGACTCAGTGCCTCTCAGGCCAGTATCAGGCTCATGGCTGCTGGCTGTGCTTGTGACGTCACAGCAGCCTGAATGCCTCCTAGGCCAGTGGCAGGCTCATGGCTGCTGGCTGTGCTTGTGAGGTCACAGAAGCCTCAGTGCCTCTGAGGCCAGTGGCAGGCTCATGGCTGCTGGCTGTGCTTGTGAGGTCACAGCAGACTCAGTGCCTCCTAGGTTAGTGTCCATCACCCCCTACTGGCTGTGCTTGTGAGGTCACAGCAGACTCAGTGCCTCATAGTTTAGTGTCCAGCGCCCCCTGCTGGCTCTGCTTGTGAGGTCACAGCAGACTCAGCGCCTTCCAGGCCAGTATCAGGCTCATGGCTGCTGGCTGTGCTTGTGACGTCACAGCAGACTCAGTGTGTCTGTGGATAGTGCCATGCTCATGGCTGCTGGCTGTGCTTGTGAGGTCACAGCAGCCTCAGTGCCTCTCAGGCCAATATCAGGCTCATGGCTGCTGGCTGTGCTTGTGAGGTCACAGCAGCCTGAATGCCTCCTAGACCAGTGTCTGGCTCATGGCTGCTGGCTGTGCTTCTGAGTTCACAGCAGCCTGAATGCCTCCTATGCCAGTAGCAGGCTCCTGGCTGCTGGCTATGCTTGTGACGTCACAGCAGCCTCAGTGCCTCTGAGGCCAGTGGCGTTCTCATGGCTGCTGGCTGTGCTTGTGAGGTCACAGAAGCCTCAGTGCCTCTGAGACCAGTGGCAGGCTCATGGCTGCTGGCTGTGATTGTGAGGTCACAGCAGACTCAGTGCCTCCTAGGTTAGTGTCCATCGCCCCCTACTGGCTGTGCTTGTGAGGTCACAGCAGACTCAGTGCCTCATAGTTTAGTGTCCAGCGCCCCCTGCTGGCTCTGCTTGTGAGGTCACAGCAGCCTCAGTGCCTCACAGGCCAGCATCAGGCTCATGGCTGCTGGCTGTGCTTGTGACGTCACAGCAGCCTCAGTGCCTCCTCTGCCAGTGCCATGCTCATGGCTGCTGGCTGTGCTTCTGAGGTCACAGCAGCCTGATTGCCTCCTAGGCCAGTGGCAGGCTCATGTCTGCTGGCTGTGCTTGTGACGTCACAGCAGCCTCAGTGCCTCTGAGGCCAGTGGCAGGCTCATGGCTGCTGGCTGTGATTGTGAGGTCACAGCAGCCTCAGTGGCTCCTAGGTTAGTGTCCATCGCCCCCTACTGGCTGTGCTTGTGAGGTCACAGCAGACTCAGTGCCTCATAGTTTAGTGTCCAGCGTCCCCTGCTGGCTGTGCTTGTGAGGTCACAGCAGACTCAGTGCCTCAATAGTTATTGTCCAGCGTCCCCTGCTGGCTCTGCTTGTGAGGTCACAGCAGACTCAGTGCCTCTCAGGCCAGTATCAGGCTCATGGCTGCTGGCTGTGCTTGTGAGGTCACAGCAGACTCAGTGCCTCCTAGGTTAGTGTCCATCGCCCCCTACTGGCTGTGCTTGTGAGGTCACAGCAGACTCAGTGCCTGCTAGGTTATCTCCAGTGCCCCCTGCTGGCAGTGTTGTGAGGTCACAGCAGCCTCAGTGGCTCCTCTGCCAGTTTCAGGCTCATGGCTGCTGGCTGTGCTTGTGAGGTCACAGCAGCCTCAGTGTCTCTGTGGATAGTGCCATGCTCATGACTGCTGGCTGTGCTTTTGAGGTCACAGCAGACTCATTGCCTCTCAGGGCAGTATCAGGGTCATGGCTGCTGGCTGTGCTTGTGACGTCACAGCAGCCTGAGTGCCTCCTAGGCCAGTGGCAGGCTCATGGCTGCTGGTTGTGCTTGTGAGGTCACAGCAGCCTCAGTGCCTCTGAGGCCAGTGGCAGTCTCATGGCTGCTGGCTGTGCTTGTGAGGTCACAGAAGCCTCAGTGCCTCTGAGGCCAGTGGCAGTCTCATGGCTGCTGGCTGTGCTTGTGACGTCACACAAGCCTCAGTGCCTCCTAGGTTAGTGTCCATCACCCCCTACTGGCTGTGTTTGTGAGATCACAGCAGACTCAGTGCCTCATAGTTTAGTGTCCAGCTCCCCCTGCTGGCTCTGCTTGTGAGGTCACAGCAGACTCAGCGCCTTTCAGGCCAGTATCAGGCTCATGGCTGCTGGCTGTGCTTGTGACGTCACAGCAGCCTCAGTGTCTCTGTGGATAGTGCCATGCTCATGGCTGCTGGCTGTGCTTTTGAGGTCACAGCAGACTCAGTGCCTCCTCTGCCAGTGCCAGGCTCATGGCTGCTGGCTGTGCTTGTGAGGTCACAGCAGCCTCAGTGCCTCCTCTGCCAGTGGCAGGCTCATGGCTGCTGGCTGGGATTGTGAGGTCACAGCAGCCTCAGTGCCTCTCAGGCCAGTATCATGCTCATGGCTGCTGGCTGTGCTTGTGAGGTCACAGCAGCCTGAATGCCTCCAAGACCAGTATCAGGGTCATGGCTGCTGGCTGTGCTTGTGAGGTCACAGCAGCCTCAGTGCCTCTGAGGTCAGTGGCAGTCTCATGGCTGCTGGCTGTGCTTGTGAGGTCACAGCAGCCTCAGTGCCTCATAGTTTAGTGTCCAGCACCCCCTGCTGGCTCTGCTTGTGAGGTCACAGCAGACTCAGTGCCTCACAGGCCAGCATCAGGCTCATGGCTGCTGGCTGTGCTTGTGACGTCACAGCAGCCTCAGTGCCTCCTCTGCCAGTGCCATGCTCATGGCTGCTGGCTGTGCTTCTGAGGTCACAGCAGCCTGAATGCCTCCTAGGCCAGTGGCAGGCTTATGGCTGCTGGCTGTCCTTGTGAGGTCACAGAAGCCTCAGTGCCTCCTCTGCCAGTGGCAGGCTCATGGCTGCTGGCTGGGATTGTGAGGTCACAGCAGCCTCAGTGCCTCTCAGGCCAGTATCATGCTCATGGCTGCTGGCTGTGCTTGTGAGGTCACAGCAGCCTGAATGCCTCCAAGACCAGTATCAGGGTCATGGCTGCTGGCTGTGCTTGTGAGGTCACAGCAGCCTGAATGCCTCCTAGGCCTGTGGCAGGCTCATGGCTGCTGGCTATGATTGTGAGCTCACAGAAGCCTCAGTGCCTCAAAAGTTAGGGTCCAGCGTCCCCTGCTGGCTCTGCTTGTGAGGTCACAGCAGACTCAGGGCCTCAAAAGTTAGTGTGCAGCGCCCCCTGCTGGCTGTGCTTGTGAGGTCACACCAGCCTCAGTGCCTCCTCTGCCAATATCAGGCTCATGGCTGCTGGCTGGGATTGTGAGGTCACAGCAGCCTCAGTGCCTCATAGTTCAGTGTCCAGCGTCCCCTGCTGGCTCTGCTTGTGAGGTCACAGCAGACTCAGAGCCTCAAAAGTTAGTGTGCAGCGCCCCCTGCTGGCTCTGCTTGTGAACTCACAGCAGCCTGAATGCCTCCTAGACCAGTGTCAGGCTCATGGCTGCTGGCTGTGCTTGTGAGGTCACACAAGCCTGAATGCCTCCTATGCCAGTGGCAGGCTCATGGCTGCTGGCTGGGATTGTGAGGTCACAGCAGACTCAGGGCCGCATAGTTTAGTGTGCAGCGTCCCCTGCTGGCTCTGCTTGTGAGGTCACAGCAGACTCAGTGACTCATAGGTTAGTGTCCATCGCTCCCTACTGGCTGTGCTTGTGAGTTCACAGCAGCCTCAGTGCCTCCCAGGCCAATATCAGGCTCATGGCTGCTGGCTGTGCTTGTGACGTCACAGCAGCCTGAGTGCCTCCTAGGCCCGTGGCAGGCTCATGGCTGCTGGCTGTGCTTGTGAGGTCACAGCAGCCTCAGTGCCTCTGAGGCCAGGGGCAGTCTCATGGCTGCTGCCTCTGCTTGTGAGGTCACAGAAGCCTCACTGCCTCTGAGGCCAGTGGCAGTCTCATGGCTGCTGACTGTGCTTGTGAGGTCACAGCAGACTCAGTGCCTCCTAGGTTAGTGTCCATCGCCCCCTACTGGCTGTGCTTGTGAGGTCACAGCAGACTCAGTGCCTGCTAGGTTATCTCCAGTGCCCCCTGCTGGCTGTGTTGTGAGTTCACAGCAGCCTCAGTGGCTCCTCTGCCAGTGTCAGGCTCATGGCTGCTGGCTGTGCTTTTGAGGTCACAGCAGACTCAGTGCCTCTCAGGCCAGTATCAGGCTCATGGCTGCTGGCTGTGCTTGTGACGTCACAGCAGCCTCAGTGACTCCTAGGCCAGTGGCAGGCTCATGGCTGCTGGTTGTGCTTGTGAGGTCAAAGCAGCCTCAGTGCCTCCTCTGCCAGTGGCAGTCTCATGGCTGCTGGCTGTGCTTGTGAGGTCACAGAAGCCTCAGTGCCTCCTCTGCCAGTGGCAGGCTCATGGCTGCTGGCTGTGATTGTGAGGTCACAGCAGCCTCAGTGCCTCCTAGGTTAGTGTCCATCACCCCCTACTGGCTGTGCTTGTGACGTCACAGCAGACTCAGTGCCTCATAGTTTAGTGTCCAGCTCCCCCTGCTGGCTCTGCTTGTGAGGTCACAGCAGACTCAGCGCCTTCCAGGCCAGTATCAGGCTCATGGCTGCTGGCCGTGCTTGTGACGTCACAGCAGCCTCAGTGCCTCCTCTGCCAGTGCCATGCTCATGGCTGCTGGCTGTGCTTGTGAGGTCACAGCAGCCTGAATGCCTCCAAGACCAGTATCAGGGTCATGGCTGCTGGCTGTGCTTGTGAGGTCACAGCAGCCTCAGTGCCTCTGAGGCCAGTGGCAGTCTCATGGCTGCGGGCTGTGCTTGTGAGGTCACAGAAGCCTCAGTGCCTCTGAGGTCAGTGGCAGTCTCATGGCTGCTGGCTGTGATTGTGAGGTCACAGCAGCCTCAGTGCCTCTGAGGCCAGTGGCAGTCTCATGGCTGCTGGCTGTGCTTGTGACGTCACAGAAGCCTCAGTGCCTCTGAGGCCAGTGGCAGTCTCATGGCTGCTGGCTGTGATTGTGAGGTCACAGCAGCCTCAGTGCCTCCTAGGTTAGTGTCCATCACCCCCTACTGGCTGTGCTTGTGAGGTCACAGCAGACTCAGGGCCGCATAGTTTAGTGTCCAGCGTCCCCTGCTGCCTCTGCTTGTGAGGTCACAGCAGACTCAGTGCCTCATAGTTTAGTGTCCATCGCCCCCTACTGGCTGTGCTTGTGAGTTCACAGCAGCCTCAGTGCCTCCCAGGCCAATATCAGGCTCATGGCTGCTGGCTGTGCTTGTGACGTCACAGCAGCCTGAGTGCCTCCTAGGCCCGTGGCAGGCTCATGGCTGCTGGCTGTGCTTGTGAGGTCACAGCAGCCTCAGTTCCTCCTCTGCCAGTGTCAGGCTCATGGCTGCTGGCTGTGCTTGTGATGTCACAGCAGCCTCAGTGCCTCCTAGGTTAGTGTCCATCGCCCCCTACTGGCTGTGCTTGTGAGGTCACAGCAGACTCAGTGCCTGCTAGGATATCTCCAGTGCCCCCTGCTGGCTGTGTTGTGAGGTCACAGCAGCCTCAGTGCCTCCTAGGCCAGTTTCAGGCTCATGGCTGCTGGCTGTGCTTGTGAGGTCACAGCAGCCTCAGTGTCTCTGTGGATAGTGCCATGCTCATGGCTGCTGGCTGTGCTTTTGAGGTCACAGCAGACTCAGTGCCTCTCAGGCCAGTATCAGGCTCATGGCTGCTGGCTGTGCTTGTGACGTCACAGCAGCCTGAATGCCTGCAAGACCAGTGGCAGGCTCATGGCTGCTGGCTGTGCTTGTGAGGTCACAGAAGCCTCAGTGCCTCCTCTGCCAGTGGCAGGCTCATGGCTGCTGGCTGTGCTTGTGAGGTCACAGCAGCCTCAGTGCCTCCTAGGTTAGTGTCCATCACCCCCTACTGGCTGTGCTTGTGAGGTCACAGCAGACTCAGTGCCTCATAGTTTAGTGTCCAGCGCCCCCTGCTGGCTCTGCTTGTGAGGTCACAGCAGACTCAGCGCCTTCCAGGCCAGTATCAGGCTCATGGCTGCTGGCTGTGCTTGTGACGTCACAGCAGCCTCAGTGTCTCTGTGGATAGTGCCATGCTCATGGCTGCTGGCTGTGCTTGTGAGGTCACAGCAGCCTCAGTGCCTCTCAGGCCAATATCACGCTCATCTCTGCTGGCTGTGCTTCTGAGGTCACAGCAGCCTGAATGCCTCCTAGACCAGTGTTTGGCTCATGGTTGCTGGCTGTGCTTCTGAGTTCACAGCAGCCTGAATGCCTCCTATGCCAGTAGCAGGCTCCTGGCTGCTGGCTATGCTTGTGAGGTCACAGCAGCCTCAGTGCCTCTGAGGCCAGTGGCAGTCTCATGGCTGCTGGCTGTGATTGTGAGGTCACAGAAGCCTCAGTGCCTCCTAGGTTAGTGTCCATCACCCCCTACTGGCTGTGCTTGTGAGGTCACAGCAGACTCAGTGCCTCACAGTTTAGTGTCCAGCGCCCCCTGCTGGCTCTGCTTGTGAGGTCACAGCAGACTCAGCGCCTTCCAGGCCAGTATCAGGCTCATGGCTGCTGGCTGTGCTTGTGAGGTCACAGCAGCCTCAGTGTCTCTGTGGATAGTGCCATGCTCATGGCTGCTGGCTGTGCTTGTGAGGTCACAGCAGCCTCAGTGCCTCTCAGGCCAATATCAGGCTCATGTCTGCTGGCTGTGCTTGTGAGGTCACAGCAGCCTGAATGCCTCCTAGACCAGTGTCTGGCTCATGGTTGCTGGCTGTGCTTGTGAGGTCACAGCAGCCTCAATGCCTCCTCTGCCAGTAGCAGGCTCCTGGCTGCTGGCTATGCTTGTGAGGTCACAGCAGGCTCAGTGCCTCTGAGGCCAGTGGCAGTCTCATGGCTGCTGGCTGTGCTTTTGAGGTCACAGAAGCCTCAGTGCCTCTGAGGCCAGTGGCAGTCTCATGGCTGCTGGCTGTGCTTGTGAGTTCACAGCAGCCTCAGTGCCTCCTAGGCCCGTGGCAGGCTCATGGCTGCTGGCTGTGCTTGTGAGGTCACAGCAGCCTCAGTGCCTCTGAGGCCAGTGTCAGGGTCATGGCTGCTGGCTGTGCTTGTGAGGTCACAGCAGCCTCAGTGCCTCTGAGGCCAGTGGCAGTCTCATGGCTGCTGACTGTGCTTGTGAGGTCACAGCAGACTCAGTGCCTCCTAGGTTAGTGTCCATCGCCCCCTACTGGCTGTGCTTGTGAGGTCACAGCAGACTCAGTGCCTGCTAGGATATCTCCAGTGCTCCCTGCTGGCTGTGTTGTGAGGTCACAGCAGCCTCAGTGCCTCCTAGGCCAGTTTCAGGCTCATGGCTGCTGGCTGTGCTTGTGACGTCACAGCAGCCTCAGTGTCTCTGTGGATAGTGCCATGCTCATGGCTGCTGGCTCTGCTTGTGAGGTCACAGCAGACTCAGTGCCTCTCAGGCCAGTATCAGGCTCATGGCTGCTGGCTGTGCTTGTGACGTCACAGCAGCCTGAATGCCTCCTAGGCCAGTGGCAGGCTCATGGCTGCTGGCTGTGCTTGTGAGGTCACAGAAGCCTCAGTGCCTCCTCTGCCAGTGGCAGGCTCATGGCTGCTGGCTGTGCTTGTGAGGTCACAGCAGCCTCAGTGCCTCCTAGGTTAGTGTCCATCACCCCCTACTGGCTGTGCTTGTGAGGTCACAGCAGACTCAGTGCCTCATAGTTTAGTGTCCAGCGCCCCCTGCTGGCTCTGCTTGTGAGGTCACAGCAGACTCAGCGCCTTCCAGGCCAGTATCAGGCTCATGGCTGCTGGCTGTGCTTGTGAGGTCACAGCAGCCTCAGTGTCTCTGTGGATAGTGCCATGCTCATGGCTGCTGGCTGTGCTTGTGAGGTCACAGCAGCCTCAGTGCCTCTCAGGCCAATATCAGGCTCATGTCTGCTGGCTGTGCCTGTGAGGTCACAGCAGCCTGAATGCCTCCTAGACCAGTGTCTGGCTCATGGTTGCTGGCTGTGCTTGTGAGGTCACAGCAGCCTGAATGCCTCCTCTGCCAGTAGCAGGCTCCTGGCTGCTGGCTATGCTTGTGAGGTCACAGCAGCCTCAGTGCCTCTGAGGCCAGTGGCAGTCTCATGGCTGCTGGCTGTGCTTGTGAGGTCACAGAAGCCTCAGTGCCTCTGAGGCCAGTGGCAGTCTCATGGCTGCTGGCTGAGCTTGTGAGGTCACAGCAGCCTCAGTGCCTCCTAGGTTAGTGTCCATCGCCCCCTACTGGCTGTGCTTGTGAGGTCACAGCAGACTCAGTGCCTCAATAGTTAGTGTCCAGCGCCCCCTGCTGGCTCTGCTTGTGAGGTCACAGCAGACTCAGTGCCTCTCAGGCCAGTATCAGGGTCATGGCTGCTGGCTGTGCTTGTGAGGTCACAGCAGCCTGAATGCCTCCTAGGCCTGTGGCAGGCTCATGGCTGCTGGCTATGATTGTGAGCTCACAGAAGCCTCAGTGCCTCAAAAGTTAGGGTCCAGCGTCCCCTGCTGGCTCTGCTTGTGAGGTCACAGCAGACTCAGGGCCTCAAAAGTTAGTGTGCAGCGCCCCCTGCTGGCTCTGCTTGTGAACTCACAGCAGCCTGAATGCCTCCTAGACCAGTGTCAGGCTCATGGCTGCTGGCTGTGCTTCTGAGGTCACAGCAGCCTGAATGCCTCCTATGCCAGTGGCAGGCTCATGGCTGCTGGCTGGGATTGTGAGGTCACAGCAGACTCAGGGCCGCATAGTTTAGTGTCCAGCGTCCCCTGCTGGCTATGCTTGTGAGGTCACAGCAGACTCAGTGCCTCATAGCTTAGTATCCATCGCCCCCTACTGGCTGTGCTTGTGAGTTCACAGCAGCCTCAGTGGCTCCTCTGCCAATATCAGGCTCATGGCTGCTGGCTGTGCTTGTGACGTCACAGCAGCCTGAGTGCCTCCTAGGCCCGTGGCAGGCTCATGGCGGCTGGCTGTGCTTGTGAGGTCACAGCAGCCTCAGTGCCTCTGAGGCCAGTGGCAGTCTCATGGCTGCTGGCTGTGCTTGTGAGGTCACAGAAGCCTCAGTGCCTCTGAGGTCAGTGGCAGTCTCATGGCTGCTGGCTGTGCTTGTGAGGTCACAGCAGACTCAGTGCCTCCTAGGTTAGTGTCCATCGCCCCCTACTGGCTGTGCTTGTGAGGTCACAGCAGACTCAGTGCCTGCTAGGTTATCTCCAGTGCCCCCTGCTGGCTGTGTTGTGAGTTCACAGCAGCCTCAGTGGCTCCTCTGCCAGTGTCAGGCTCATGGCTGCTGGCTGTGCTTTTGAGGTCACAGCAGACTCAGTGCCTCTCAGGCCAGTATCAGGCTCATGGCTGCTGGCTGTGCTTGTGACGTCACAGCAGCCTGAGTGCCTCCTAGGCCAGTGGCAGGCTCATGGCTGCTGGTTGTGCTTGTGAGGTCACAGCAGCCTCAGTGCCTCTCAGGCCAGTGGCAGTCTCATGGCTGCTGGCTGTGCTTGTGAGGTCACAGAAGCCTCAGTGCCTCCTCTGCCAGTGGCAGGCTCATGGCTGCTGGCTGTGATTGTGAGGTCACAGCAGCCTCAATGCCTCATACTTTAGTGTCCATCACCCCCTACTGGCTGTGCTTGTGAGGTCACAGCAGACTCAGTGCCTCAGAGTTTAGTGTCCAGCTCCCCCTGCTGGCTCTGCTTGTGAGGTCACAGCAGACTCAGTGCCTCCTAGGTTAGTGTCCATCGCCCCCTACTGGCTGTGCTTGTGAGGTCACAGCAGACTCAGTGCCTGCTAGGTTATCTCCAGTGCCCCCTGCTGGCTGTGTTGTGAGTTCACAGCAGCCTCAGTGGCTCCTCTGCCAGTGTCAGGCTCATGGCTGCTGGCTGTGCTTTTGAGGTCACAGCAGACTCAGTGCCTCTCAGGCCAGTATCAGGCTCATGGCTGCTGGCTGTGCTTGTGAGGTCACAGCAGCCTGAATACCTCCAAGACCAGTATCAGGCTCATGGCTGCTGGCTGTGCTTGTGAGGTCACAGCAGCCTCAGTGCCTCTGAGGTCAGTGGCAGTCTCATGGCTGCTGGCTGTGCTTGTGAGGTCACAGTAGCCTCAGTGCCTCTCAGGCCAGTATCATGCTCATGGCTGCTGGCTGTGCTTCTGAGGTCACAGCAGCCTGAATGCCTCCTAGGCCAGTGGCAGGCTCATGGCTGCTGGCTGTGCTTGTGACGTCACAGCAGCCTCAGTGCCTCTGAGGCCAGTGGCAGTCTCATGGCTGCTGGCTGTGCTTGTGAGGTCACAGAAGCCTCAGTGCCTCCTCTGCCAGTGGCAGGCTCATGGCTGCTGGCTGTGCTTGTGAGGTCACAGCAGCCTCAGTGCCTCACAGGCCAGCATCAGGGTCATGGCTGCTGGCTGTGCTTGTGACGTCACAGCAGCCTCAGTGCCTCCTCTGCCAGTGTCAGGGTCATGGCTGCTGGCTGTGCTTGTGAGGTCACAGCAGCCTGAATGCCTCCTAGGCCAGTGGCAGGCTCATGGCTGATGGCTGTGCTTGTGACGTCACAGCAGCCTCAGTGCCTCTGAGGCCAGTGGCAGTCTCATGGCTGCTGGCTGTGCTTGTGAGGTCACAGAAGCCTCAGTGCCTCCTCTGCCAGTGGCAGGCTCATGGCTGCTGGCTGTGCTTGTGAGGTCACAGGAGCCTCAGTGCCTCCTAGGTTAGTGTCCATCGCCCCCTACTGGCTGTGCTTGTGAGGTCACAGCAGCCTCAGTGCCTCATAGTTTAGTGTCCAGCGTCCCCTGCTGCCTCTGCTTGTGAGATCACAGCAGACTCAGTGCCTCAATAGGTAGTGTCCAGCGCCCCCTGCTGGCTGTGCTTGTGAGGTCACAGCAGACTCAGTGCCTCTCAGGCCAGTATCAGGCTCATGGCTGCTGGCTGTGCTTGTGAGGTCACAGCAGCCTGAATGCCTCCTAGACCAGTGGCAGGCTCATGGCTGCTGGCTGTGCTTGTGAGGTCACAGCAGCCTCAGTGGCTCCTCTGCCAGTGGCAGGCTCATGGCTGCTGGCTGTGATTGTGAGGTCACAGCAGACTCAGGGCCGCATAGTTTAGTGTCCAGCGTCCCCTGCTGTCTCTGCTTGTGAGGTCACAGCAGACTCAGTGCCTCATAGGTTAGTGTCCATCGCCCCCTACTGGCTGTGCTTGTGAGTTCACAGCAGCCTCAGTGCCTCCCAGGCCAATATCAGGCTCATGGCTGCTGACTGTGCTTGTGACGTCACAGCAGCCTGAGTGCCTCCTAGGCCCGTGGCAGGCTCATGGCTGCTGGCTGTGCTTGTGAGGTCACAGCAGCCTCAGTGCCTCTGAGGCCAGTGGCAGTCTCATGGCTGCTGGCTGTGCTTGTGAGGTCACAGAAGCCTCAGTGCCTCTGAGGCCAGTGGCAGTCTCATGGCTGCTGACTGTGCTTGTGAGGTCACAGCAGACTCAGTGCCTCCTAGGTTAGTGTCCATCGCCCCCTACTGGCTGTGTTGTGAGTTCACAGCAGCCTCAGTGGCTCCTCTGCCAGTGTCAGGCTCATGGCTGCTGGCTGTGCTTGTGAGGTCGCAGCAGCCTCAGTGTCTCTGTGGATAGTGCCATGCTCATGGCTGCTGGCTGTGCTTTTGAGGTCACAGCAGACTCAATGCCTCTCAGGCCAGTATCAGGCTCATGGCTGCTGGCTGTGCTTGTGACGTCACAGCAGCCTGAGTGCCTCCTAGGCCAGTGGCAGTCTCATGGCTGCTGGCTGTGCTTGTGAGGTCACAGAAGCCTCAGTGCCTCCTCTGCCAGTGGCAGGCTCATGGCTGCTGGCTGTGATTGTGAGGTCACAGCAGCCTCAGTGCCTCCTAGGTTAGTGTCCATCACCCCCTACTGGCTGTGCTTGTGAGGTCACAGCAGACTCAGTGCCTCATAGTTTAGTGTCCAGCTCCCCCTGCTGGCTCTGCTTGTGAGGTCACAGCAGACTCAGCGCCTTTCAGGCCAGTATCAGGCACATGGCTGCTGGCTGTGCTTGTGACGTCACAGCAGCCTCAGTGCCTCTGAGGCCAGTGCCATGCTCATGGCTGCTGGCTGTGCTTTTGAGGTCACAGCAGACTCAGTGCCTCTCAGGCCAGTATCAGGCTCATGGCTGCTGGCTGTGCTTGTGACGTCACAGCAGCCTCAGTGCCTCATACCCCAGCATCAGGCTCATGGCTGCTGGCTGTGATTGTGAGGTCACAGCAGCCTCAGTGCCTCTGAGGCCAGTGGCAGTCTCATGGCTGCTGGCTGTGCTTGTGACGTCACAGAAGCCTCAGTGCCTCCTCTGCCAGTGGCAGGCTCATGGCTGCTGGCTGGGATTGTGAGGTCACAGCAGCCTCAGTGCCTCCTAGGTTAGTGTCCATCACCCCCTACTGGCTGTGCTTGTGAGGTCACAGCAGACTCAGTACCTCATAGTTTAGTGTCCAGCGCCCCCTGCTGGCTCTGCTTGTGAGGTCACAGCAGACTCAGCGCCTTCCAGGCCAGTATCAGGCTCATGGCTGCTGGCTGTGCTTGTGACGTCACAGCAGCCTCAGTGCCTCCTCTGCCAGTGCCATGCTCATGGCTGCGGGCTGTGCTTGTGAGGTCACAGCAGCCTCAGTGCCTCTCAGGCCAGTATCAGGCTCATGGCTGCTGGCTGTGCTTGTGAGGTCACAGCAGCCTGAATGCCTCCTAGACCAGTGTCTGGCTCATGGCTGCTGGCTGTGCTGCTGAGTTCACAGCAGCCTGAATACCTCCTATGCCAGTAGCAGGCTCCTGGCTGCTGGCTATGCTTGTGACGTCATAGCAGCCTCAGTGCCTCTGAGGCCAGTGTCAGTCTCATGGCTACTGGCTGTGCTTGTGAGGTCACAGAAGCCTCAGTGCCTCTGAGGCCAGTGGCAGGCTCATGGCTGCTGGCTGTGATTGTGAGGTCACAGCAGACTCAGTGGCTCCTATGTTAGTGTCCATCGCCCCCTACTGGCTGTGCTTGTGAGGTCACAGCAGCCTCAGTGCCTCATAGTTTAGTGTCCAGCGTCCCCTGCTGCCTCTGCTTGTGAGATCACAGCAGACTCAGTGGCTCAATAGTTAGTGTCCATCGTCCCTGCTGGCTCTACTTGTGAGGTCACAGCAGACTCAGTGCCTCTCAGGCCAGTATCAGGCTCATGGCTGCTGGCTGTGCTTGTGAGGTCACAGCAGCCTGAATGCCTCCTAGACCAGTGTCTGGCTCATGGCTGCTGGCTGTGCTTCTGAGGTCACAGCAGCCTGAATGCCTCCTAGGCCAGTGGCAGGCTCATGGCTGCTGGCTGTGCTTGTGACGTCACAGCAGCCTCAGTGCCTCTGAGGCCAGTGGCAGTCTCATGGTTGCTGGCTGTGCTTGTGAGGTCACAGCAGCCTCAGTGCCTCCTCTGCCAGTGTCAGGCTCATGGCTGCTGGCTGTGCTTGTGAGGTCACAGCAGCCTCAGTGTCTCTGTGGATAGTGCCATGCTCATGGCTGCTGGCTGTGCTTGTGAGGTCACAGCAGCCTGAGTGCCTCCTAGGTCAGTGGCAGGCTCATGGCTGCTGGTTGTGCTTGTGAGGTCACAGCAGCCTCAGTGCCTCTCAGGCCAGTGGCAGTCTCATGGCTGCTGGCTGTGCTTGTGAGGTCACAGAAGCCTCAGTGCCTCCTCTGCCAGTGGCAGGCTCATGGCTGCTGGCTGTGATTGTGAGGTCACAGCAGCCTCAGTGCCTCCTAGGTTAGTGTCCATCGCCCCCTACTGGCTGTGCTTGTGAGGTCACAGCAGACTCAGTGCCTCATAGTTTAGTGTCCAGCTCCCCCTGCTGGCTCTGCTTGTGAGGTCACAGCAGACTCAGCGCCTTTCAGGCCAGTATCAGGCTCATGGCTGCTGGCTGTGCTTGTGACGTCACAGCAGCCTCAGTGCCTCGTCTGCCAGTGCCATGCTCATGGCTGCTGGCTGTGCTTGTGAGGTCACAGCAGACTCAGTGCCTCCTCTGCCAGTGGCAGGCTCATGGCTGCTGGCTGGGATTGTGAGGTCACAGCAGCCTCAGTGCCTCTCAGGCCAGTATCATGCTCATGGCTGCTGGCTGTGCTTGTGAGGCGACAGCAGCCTGAATGCCTCCAAGACCAGTATCAGGGTCATGGCTGCTGGCTGTGCTTGTGAGGTCACAGCAGCCTCAGTGCCTCTGAGGTCAGTGGCAGTCTCATGGCTGCTGGCTGTGCTTGTGAGGTCACAGCAGCCTCAGTGCCTCACAGGCCAGCATCAGGCTCATGGCTGCTGGCTGTGCTTGTGACGTCACAGCAGCCTCAGTGCCTCCTCTGCCAGTGTCAGGGTCATGGCTGCTGGCTGTGCTTCTGAGGTCACAGCAGCCTGAATGCCTCCTAGGCCAGTGGCAGGCTCATGGCTGATGGCTGTGCTTGTGACATCACAGCAGCCTCAGTGCCTCCTCTGCCAGTGCCATGCTCATGGCTGCTGGCTGTGCTTGTGAGGTCACAGAAGCCTCAGTGCCTCCTCTGCCAGTGGCAGGCTCATGGCTGCTGGCTGTGCTTGTGAGGTCACAGGAGCCTCAGTGCCTCCTAGGTTAGTGTCCATCGCCCCCTACTGGCTGTGCTTGTGAGGTCACAGCAGACTCAGTGCCTCATAGTTTAGTGTCCAGCGTCCCCTGCTGCCTCTGCTTGTGAGATCACAGCAGACTGAGTGCCTCAATAGTTAGTGTCCAGCGCCCCCTGCTGGCTCTGCTTGTGAGGTCACAGCAGACTCAGTGCCTCTCAGGCCAGTATCAGGCTCATGGCTGCTGGCTGTGCTTGTGAGGTCACAGCAGCCTGAATGCCTCCTAGACCAGTGTCAGGGTCATGGCTGCTGGCTGTGCTTGTGAGGTCACAGCAGCCTGAATGCCTCCTCTGCCAGTGGCAGGCTCATGGCTGCTGGCTGGGATTGTGAGGTCACAGCAGACTCAGGGCCGCATTGTTTAGTGTCCAGCGTCCCCTGCTGGCTCTGCTTGTGAGGTCACAGCAGACTCAGTGCCTCATAGGTTAGTGTCCATTGCCCCCTACTGGCTGTGCTTGTGAGTTCACAGCAGCCTCAGTGCCTCCCAGGCCAATATCAGGCTCATGGCTGCTGACTGTGCTTGTGACGTCACAGCAGCCTGAGTGCCTCCTAGGCCCGTGGCAGGCTCATGGCTGCTGGCTGTGCTTGTGAGGTCACAGCAGCCTCAGTGCCTCTGAGGCCAGTGGCAGTCTCATGGCTGCTGGCTGTGCTTGTGAGGTCACAGAAGCCTCAGTGCCTCTGAGGCCAGTGGCAGTCTCATGGCTGCTGACTGTGCTTGTGAGGTCACAGCAGACTCAGTGCCTCCTAGGTTAGTGTCCATCGCCCCCTACTGGCTGTGCTTGTGAGGTCACAGCAGACTCAGTGCCTGCTAGGTTATCTCCAGTGCCCCCTGCTGGCTGTGTTGTGAGTTCACAGCAGCCTCAGTGGCTCCTCTGCCAGTGTCAGGCTCATGGCTGCTGGCTGTGCTTCTGAGGTCGCAGCAGCCTCAGTGTCTCTGTGGATAGTGCCATGCTCATGACTGCTGGCTGTGCTTTTGAGGTCACAGCAGACTCAGTGCCTCTCAGGCCAGTATCAGGCTCATGGCTGCTGGCTGTGATTGTGACGTCACAGCAGCCTGAGTGCCTCCTAGGCCAGTGGCAGTCTCATGGCTGCTGGCTGTGCTTGTGAGGTCACAGAAGCCTCAGTGCCTCCTCTGCCAGTGGCAGGCTCATGGCTGCTGGCTGTGATTGTGAGGTCACAGCAGACTCAGGGCCGCATAGTTTAGTGTCCAGCGTCCCCTGCTGGCTCTGCTTGTGAGGTCACAGCAGACTCAGTGCCTCCTCTGCCAGTGCCATGCTCATGGCTGCTGGCTGGGATTGTGAGGTCACAGCAGCCTCAGTGCCTCTCAGGCCAGTATCATGCTCATGGCTGCTGGCTGTGCTTGTGAGGTCACAGCAGCCTGAATGCCTCCAAGACCAGTATCAGGGTCATGGCTGCTGGCTGTGCTTGTGAGGTCACAGCAGCCTCAGTGCCTCCTCTGCCAGTGGCAGTCTCATCGCTGCTGGCTGTGCTTGTGAGGTCAAAGAAGCCTCAGTGCCTCTGAGGCCAGTGGCAGGCTCATGGCTGCTGGCTGTGCTTGTGAGGTCACAGGAGCCTCAGTGCCTCCTAGGTTAGTGTCCATCGCGCCCTACTGGCTGTGCTTGTGAGGTCACAGCAGACTCAGTGCCTGCTAGGTTATCTCCAGTGCCCCCTGCTGGCTGTGTTGTGAGTTCAAAGCAGCCTCAGTGGCTCCTCTGCCAGTGTCAGGCTCATGGCTGCTGGCTGTGCTTGTGAGGTCACTGCAGCCTCAGTGTCTCTGTGGATAGTGCCATGCTCATGGCTGCTGGCTGTGCTTTTGAAATCACAGCAGACTCAGTGCCTCTCAGGCCAGTATCAGGCTCATGGCTGCTGGCTGTGCTTGTGACGTCACAGCAGCCTCAGTGCCTCCTAGGCCCGTGGCAGGCTCATGGCTGCTGGCTGTGCTTGTGAGGTCACAGCAGCCTCAGTGCCTCTGAGGCCAGTGGCAGTCTCATGGCTGCTGGCTGTGCTTGTGAGGTCACAGAAGCCTCAGTGCCTCTGAGGCCAGTGGCAGGCTCATGGCTGCTGGCTGTGATTGTGAGGTCACAGCAGCCTCAGTGCCTCCTAGGTTAGTGTCCATCACCCCCTACTGGCTGTGCTTGTGAGGTCACAGCAGACTCAGTGCCTCAATAGTTAGTGTCCAGCTCCCCCTGCCGGCTCTGCTTGTGAGGTCACAGCAGACTCAGCGCCTTCCAGGCCAGTATCAGGCTCATGGCTGCTGGCTGTGCTTGTGACGTCACAGCAGCCTGAGTGCCTCTGAGGTCAGTGGCAGTCTCATGGCTGCTGGCTGTGCTTGTGAGGTCTCAGCAGCCTCAGTGCCTCCTAGGTTAATGTCCATCACCCCCTACTGGCTGTGCTTGTGAGGTCACAGCAGACTCAGTGCCTCATAGTTTAGTGTCCAGCGCCACCCGCTGGCTCTGCTTGTGAGGTCACAGCAGCCTCAGTGCCTCACAGGCCAGCATCAGGCTCATGGCTGCTGGCTGTGCTTGTGATGTCACAGCAGCCTCAGTGCCTCCTCTGCCAGTGCCATGCTCATGGCTGCTGGCTGTGCTTCTGAGGTCACAGCAGCCTGAATGCCTCCTAGGCCAGTGGCAGTCTCATGGCTGCTGGCTGTGCTTGTGACGTCACAGCAGCCTCAGTGCCTCTGAGGCCAGTGGCAGTCTCATGGCTGCTGGCTGTGCTTGTGAGGTCACAGCAGACTCAGTGGCTCCTAGGTTAGTGTCCATCGCCCCCTACTGGCTGTGCTTGGGACGTCACAGCAGCCTCAGTGCCTCCTCTGCCAGTGGCAGTCTCATGGTTGCTGGCTGTGATTGTGAGGTCACAGCAGACTCAGTGGCTCCTAGGTTAGTGTCCATCGCCCCCTACTGGCTGTGCTTGTGAGGTCACAGCAGCCTCAGTGCCTCATAGTTTAGTGTCCAGCGTCCCCTGCTGCCTCTGCTTGTGAGATCACAGCAGACTCAGTGCCTCAATAGTTCGTGTCCAGCGCCCCCTGCTGGCTGTGCTTGTGAGGTCACAGCAGCCTCAGTGCCTCATACCCCAGGATCAGGCTCATGGCTGCTGGCTGTGCTTGTGACGTCACAGCAGCCTCAGTGGCTCCTCTGCCAGTGCCATGCTCATGGCTGCTGGCTGTGCTTGTGAGGTCACAGCAGCCTCAGTGTCTCTGTGGATAGTGCCATGCTCATGACTGCTGGCTGTGCTTTTGAGGTCACAGCAGACTCAGTGCCTCTCAGGCCAGTATCAGACTCATGGCTGCTGGCTGTGCTTGTGACGTCACAGCAGCCTGAGTGCCTCCTAGGCCAGTGGCAGGCTCATGGCTGCTGGTTGTGCTTGTGAGGTCACAGCAGCCTCAGTGCCTCTGAGGCCAGTGGCAGTCTCATGGCTGCTGGCTGTGCTTGTGAGGTCACAGAAGCCTCAGTGCCTCCTCTGCCAGTGGCAGGCTCATGGCTGCTGGCTGTGATTGTGAGGTCACAGCAGCCTCAGTGCCTCCTAGGTTAGTGTCCATCACCCCCTACTGGCTGTGCTTGTGAGGTCACAGCAGACTCAGTGCCTCATAGTTTAGTGTCCATCACCCCCTACTGGCTCTGCTTGTGAGGTCACAGCACACTCAGCGCCTTCCAGGCCAGTATCAGGGTCATGGCTGCTGGCTGTGCTTGTGACGTCACACAAGCCTCAATGCCTCCTAGACCAGTGGCAGGGTCATGGCTGCTGGCTGTGCTTGTGAGGTCACACAAGCCTGAATGCCTCCTATGCCAGTGGCAGGCTCATGGCTGCTGGCTGGGATTGTGAGGTCACAGCAGACTCAGGGCCGCATAGTTTAGTGTCCAGCGTCCCCTGCTGGCTCTGCTTGTGAGGTCACAGCAGACTCAGTGCCTCGTAGGTTAGTGTCCATCGCCCCCTACTGGCTGTGCTTGTGAGTTCACAGCAGCCTCAGTGCCTCCCAGGCCAATATCAGGCTCATGGCTGCTGGCTGTGCTTGTGACGTCACAGCAGCCTGAGTGCCTCCTAGGCCCGTGGCAGGCTCATGGCTGCTGGCTGTGCTTGTGAGGTCACAGCAGCCTCAGTGCTTCTGAGGCCAGTGGCAGTCTCATGGCTGCTGGCTGTGCTTGTGAGGTCACAGAAGCCTCAGTGCCTCTGAGGCCAGTGGCAGTCTCATGGCTGCTGGCTGTGCTTGTGAGGTCACAGCAGCCTCAGTGCCTCCTAGGTTAGTGTCCATCGCCCCCTACTGGCTGTGCTTGTGAGGTCACAGCAGACTCAGTGCCTGCTAGGTTATCTCCAGTGCCCCCTGCTGGCTGTGTTGTGAGTTCACAGCAGCGTCAGTGGCTCCTCTGCCAGTGTCAGGCTCATGGCTGCTGGCTGTGCTTGTGAGGTCACAGCAGCCTCAGTGTCTCTGTGGATAGTGCCATGCTCATGGCTGCTGGCTGTGCTTTTGAGGTCACAGCAGACTCAGTGCCTCTCAGGCCAGTATCAGGCTCATGGCTGCTGGCTGTGCTTGTGACGTCACAGCAGCCTGAATGCCTCCTAGGCCAGTGGCAGGCTCCTGGCTGCTGGCTGTGCTTGTGAGGTCACAGCAGCCTGAGTGCCTCTGAGGCCAGTGGCAGGGTCATGGCTGCTGGCTGTGATTGTGAGGTCACAGCAGCCTCAGTGCCTCCTAGGTTAGTGTCCATCACCCCCTACTGGCTGTGCTTGTGAGGTCACAGCAGACTCAGTGCCTCATAGTTTAGTGTCCAGCTCCCCCTGCTGGCTCTGCTTGTGAGGTCACAGCAGACTCAGCGCCTTCCAGGCCAGTATCAGGCTCATGGCTGCTGGCTGTGCTTGTGATGTCACAGCAGCCTCAGTGCCTCCTCTGCCAGTGCCATGCTCATGGCTGCTGGCTGTGCTTGTGAGGTCACAGCAGCCTCAGTGCCTCCTCTGCCAGTGGCAGGCTCATGGCTGCTGGCTGGGATTGTGAGGTCACACCAGCCTCAGTGCCTCTCAGGCCAGTATCATGCTCATGGCTGCTGGCTGTGCTTGTGAGGTCACAGCAGCCTGAATGCCTCCAAGACCAGTATCAGGGTCATGGCTGCTGGCTGTGCTTGTGGGGTCACAGCAGCCTCAGTGCCTCTGAGGCCAGTGGCAGTCTCATGGCTGCTGGCTGTGCTTGTGAGGTCACAGAAGCCTCAGTGCCTCCTCTGCCAGTGGCAGGCTCATGGCTGCTGGCTGTGCTTGTGAGGTCACAGCAGACTCAGTGCCTCCTAGGTTAGTGTCCATCGCCCCCTACTGGCTGTGCTTGTGAGGTCACAGCAGACTCAGTGCCTGCTAGGTTATCTCCAGTGCCCCCTGCTGGCAGTGTTGTGAGGTCACAGCAGCCTCAGTGGCTCCTCTGCCAGTTTCAGGCTCATGGCTGCTGGCTGTGCTTGTGAGGTCACAGCAGCCTCAGTGTCTCTGTGGATAGTGCCATGCTCATGACTGCTGGCTGTGCTTTTGAGGTCACAGCAGACTCATTGCCTCTCAGGGCAGTATCAGGGTCATGGCTGCTGGCTGTGCTTGTGACGTCACAGCAGCCTGAGTGCCTCCTAGGCCAGTGGCAGGCTCATGGCTGCTGGTTGTGCTTGTGAGGTCACAGCAGCCTCAGTGCCTCTGAGGCCAGTGGCAGTCTCATGGCTGCTGGCTGTGCTTGTGAGGTCACAGAAGCCTCAGTGCCTCTGAGGCCAGTGGCAGTCTCATGGCTGCTGGCTGTGCTTGTGACGTCACACAAGCCTCAGTGCCTCCTAGGTTAGTGTCCATCACCCCCTACTGGCTGTGCTTGTGAGGTCACAGCAGACTCAGTGCCTCATAGTTTAGTGTCCAGCTCCCCCTGCTGGCTCTGCTTGTGAGGTCACAGCAGACTCAGCGCCTTCCAGGCCAGTATCAGGCTCATGGCTGCTGGCTGTGCTTGTGAGGTCACAGCAGCCTGAATGCCTCCTAGACCAGTGTCAGGCTAAGGGCTGCTGGCTGTGCTTGTGAGGTCACACAAGCCTGAATGCCTCCTATGCCAGTGGCAGGCTCATGGCTGCTGGCTGGGATTGTTAGGTCACAGCAGACTCAGTGCCACATAGTTTAGTGTCCAGCGTCCCCTGCTGGCTCTGCTTGTGAGGTCACAGCAGACTCAGTGCCTCATAGGTTAGTGTACAGCGCCCCCTACTGGCTGTGCTTGTGAGTTCACAGCAGCCTCAGTGCCTCCCAGGCCAATATCAGGCTCATGGCTGCTGGCTGTGCTTGTGAGGTCACAGAAGCCTCAGTGCCTCTGAGGCCAGTGGCAGTCTCATGGCTGCTGGCTGTGATTGTGAGGTCACAGCAGACTCAGTGCCTCCTAGGTTAGTGTCCATCGCCCCCTACTGGCTGTGCTTGTGAGGTCACAGCAGACTCAGTGCCTGCTAGGTTATCTCCAGTGCCCCCTGCTGGCTGTGTTGTGAGGTCACAGCAGCCTCAGTGCCTCCTAGGCCAGTTTCAGGCTCATGGCTGCTGGCTGTGCTTGTGAGGTCACAGCAGCCTCAGTGTCTCTGTGGATAGTGCCATGCTCATGGCTGCTGGCTGTGCTTTTGAGGTCACAGCAGACTCAGTGCCTCTCAGGCCAGTATCAGGCTCATGGCTGCTGGCTGTGCTTGTGACATCACAGCAGCCTGAATGCCTCCTAGGCCAGTGGCAGGCTCATGGCTGCTGGTTGTGCTTGTGAGGTCACAGCAGCCTCAGTGCCTCTCAGGCCAGTGGCAGTCTCATGGCTGCTGGCTGTGCTTGTGAGGTCACAGCAGCCTCAGTGCCTCTGAGGTCAGTGGCAGTCTCATGGCTGCTGGCTGTGCTTGTGAGGTCACAGCAGCCTCAGTGCCTCCTCTGCCAGTGGCAGGCTCATGGCTGCTGGCTGGGATTGTGAGGTCACAGCAGCCTCAGTTCCTCATAGTTCAGTGTCCATCGCCCCCTACTGGCTCTGCTTGTGAGGTCACAGCAGACTCAGAGCCTCAAAAGTTAGTGTGCAGCGCCCCCTACTGGCTGTGATTGTGAACTCACAGCAGCCTGAATGCCTCCTAGACCAGTGTCAGGGTCATGGCTGCTGGCTGTGCTTGTGAGGTCACACAAGCCTGAATGCCTCCTATGCCAGTATCAGGCTCATGGCTGCTGGCTGTGCTTGTGACGTCACAGCAGCCTGAGTGCCTCCTAGGCCAGTGGCAGGCTCATGGCTGCTGGCTGTGCTTGTGAGGTCACAGCAGCCTCAGTGCCTCTAAGGCCAGTGGCAGGCTCATGGCTGCTGGCTGTGATTGTGAGGTCACAGCAGCCTCAGTGCCTCCTAGGTTAGTGTCCATCACCCCCTACTGGCTGTGCTTGTGAGGTCACAGCAGACTCAGTGCCTCATAGTTTAGTGTCCAGCTCCCCCTGCTGGCTCTGCTTGTGAGGTCACAGCAGACTCAGCGCCTTCCAGGCCAGTATCAGGCTCATGGCTGCTGGCTGTGCTTGTGAGGTCACACAAGCCTGAATGCCTCCTAGACCAGTGGCAGGCTCATGGCTGCTGGCTGGGATTGTGAGGTCACAGCAGACTCAATGCCGCATAGTTTAGGGTCCAGCGTCCCCTGCTGGCTCTGCTTGTGAGGTCACAGCAGACTCAGTGCCTCATAGGTTAGTGTCCATCGCCCCCTACTGGCTGTGCTTGTGAGTTCACAGCAGCCTCAGTGCCTCCCAGGCCAATATCAGGCTCATGGCTGCTGGCTGTGCTTGTGAGGTCACAGCAGACTCAGTGCCTCTGAGGCCAGTGGCAGTCTCATGGCTGCTGGCTGTGCTTGTGACGTCACAGAAGCCTCAGTGCCTCTGAGGCCAGTGGCAGTCTCATGGCTGCTGGCTGTGCTTGTGAGGTCACAGCAGCCTCAGTGCCTCCTAGGTTAGTGTCCATCGCCCCCTACTGGCTGTGCTTGTGAGGTCACAGCAGACTCAGTGCCTGCTAGGTTATCTCCAGTGCCCCCTGCTGGCTGTGTTGTGAGGTCACAGCAGCCTCAGTGCCTCCTAGGCCAGTTTCAGGCTCATGGCTGCTGGCTGTGCTTGTGAGGTCACAGCAGACTCAGTGTCTCTGTGGATAGTGCCATGCTCATGGCTGCTGGCTGTGCTTTTGAGGTCACAGCAGACTCAGTGCCTCTCAGGCCAGTATCAGGCTCATGGCTGCTGGCTGTGCTTGTGACATCACAGCAGCCTGAATGCCTCCTAGGCCAGTGGCAGGCTCATGGCTGCTGGTTGTGCTTGTGAGGTCACAGAAGCCTCAGTGCCTCTGAGGCCAGTGGCAGTCTCATGGCTGCTGGCTGTGCTTGTGAGGTCACAGAAGCCTCAGTGCCTCTGAGGTCAGTGGCAGTCTCATGGCTGCTGGCTGTGATTGTGAGGTCACAGCAGCCTCAGTGCCTCCTAGGTTAGTGTCCATCACCCCCTACTGGCTGTGCTTGTGAGGTCACAGCAGACTCAGTACCTCATAGTTTAGTGTCCAGCTCCCCCTGCTGGCTCTGCTTGTGAGGTCACAGCAGACTCAGCGCCTTCCAGGCCAGTGCCATGCTCATGGCTGCTGGCTGTGCTTGTGACGTCACAGCAGCCTCAGTGCCTCTCAGGCCAATATCAGGCTCATGGCTGCTGGCTGTGCTTGTGAGGTCACAGCAGCCTCAGTGCCTCCTAGACCAGTGTCTGGCTCATGGCTGCTGGCTGTGCTTCTGAGTTCACAGCAGCCTGAATGCCTCCTATGCCAGTAGCAGGTTCCTGGCTGCTGGCTATGCTTGTGACGTCACAGCAGCCTCAGTGCCTCTGAGGCCAGTGGCAGTCTCATGGCTGCTGGCTGTGCTTGTGAGGTCACAGAAGCCTCAGTGCCTCCTCTGCCAGTGGCAGGCTCATGGTTGCTGGCTGTGATTGTGAGGTCACAGCAGACTCAGTGGCTCCTAGGTTAGTGTCCATCGCCCCCTACTGGCTGTGCTTCTGAGGTCACAGCAGCCTCAGTGCCTCATAGTTTAGTGTCCAGCGTCCCCTGCTGCCTCTGCTTGTGAGATCACAGCAGACTCAGTGCCTCAATAGTTAGTGTCCAGCGCCCCCTGCTGGCTCTGCTTGTGAGGTCACAGCAGACTCAGTGCCTCTCAGGCCAGTATCAGGCTCATGGCTGCTGGCTGTGCTTGTGAGGTCACAGCAGCCTCAGTGCCTCTCAGGCCAGTATCATGCTCATGGCTGCTGGCTGTGCTTGTGAGGTCACAGCAGCCTGAATGCCTCCAAGACCAGTATCAGGGTCATGTCTGCTGGCTGTGCTTGTGAGGTCACAGCAGCCTGAATGCCTCCTAGGCCTGTGGCAGGCTCATGGCTGCTGGCTATGATTGTGAGCTCACAGAAGCCTCAGTGCCTCAAAAGTTAGGGTCCAGCGTCCCCTGCTGGCTCTGCTTGTGAGGTCACAGCAGACTCAGGGCCTCAAAAGTTAGTGTGCAGCGCCCCCTGCTGGCTGTGCTTGTGAGGTCACACCAGCCTCAGTGCCTCCTCTGCCAGTGGCAGGCTCATTGCTGCTGGCTGGGATTGTGAGGGCACAGCAGCCTCAGTTCCTCATAGTTCAGTGTCCAGCGTCCCCTGCTGGCTCTGCTTGTGAGGTCACAGCAGACTCAGTGCCTGCTAAGTTAGTGTGCAGCACCCCCTGCTGGCTCTGCTTGTGAACTCACAGCAGCCTGAATGCCTCCTAGACCAGTGTCAGGGTCATGGCTGCTGGCTGTGCTTGTGAGGTCACACAAGCCTGAATGCCTCCTATGCCAGTGGCAGGCTCATGGCTGCTGGCTGGGATTGTGAGGTCACAGAAGACTCAGGGCCGCATAGTTTAGTGTCCAGCGTCCCCTGCTGGCTCTGCTTGTGAGGTCACAGCAGACTCAGTGCCTCATAGGTTAGTGTCCATCGCCCCCTACTGGCTGTGCTTGTGAGTTCACAGCAGCCTCAGTGCCTCCCAGGCCAATATCATGCTCATGGCTGCTGGCTGTGCTTGTGACGTCACAGCAGCCTGAGTGCCTCCTAGGCCCGTGGCAGGCTCATGGCTGCTGGCTGTGCTTGTGAGGTCACAGCAGCCTCAGTTCCTCCTCTGCCAGTGTCAGGCTCATGGCTGCTGGCTGTGCTTGTGAGGTCACAGCAGACTCAGTGTCTCTGTGGATAGTGCCATGCTCATGGCTGCTGGCTGTGCTTTTGAGGTCACAGCAGACTCAGTGCCTCTCAGGCCAGTATCAGGCTCATGGCTGCTGGCTGTGCTTGTGACGTCACAGCAGCCTGAATGCCTCCTAGGCCAGTGGCAGGCTCATGGCTGCTGGTTGTGCTTGTGAGGTCACAGCAGCCTCAGTGCCTCTCAGGCCAGTGGCAGTCTCATGGCTGCTGGCTGTGCTTGTGAGGTCACAGCAGCCTCAGTGCCTCTGAGGTCAGTGGCAGTCTCATGGCTGCTGGCTGTGCTTGTGAGGTCACAGCAGCCTCAGTGCCTCCTCTGCCAGTGGCAGGCTCATGGCTGCTGGCTGGGATTGTGAGGTCACAGCAGCCTCAGTTCCTCATAGTTCAGTGTCCATCGCCCCCTACTGGCTCTGCTTGTGAGGTCACAGCAGACTCAGAGCCTCAAAAGTTAGTGTGCAGCGCCCCCTACTGGCTGTGATTGTGAACTCACAGCAGCCTGAATGCCTCCTAGACCAGTGTCAGGGTCATGGCTGCTGGCTGTGCTTGTGAGGTCACACAAGCCTGAATGCCTCCTATGCCAGTATCAGGCTCATGGCTGCTCGCTGTGCTTGTGACGTCACAGCAGCCTGAGTGCCTCCTAGGCCAGTGGCAGGCTCATGGCTGCTGGCTGTGCTTGTGAGGTCACAGCAGCCTCAGTGCCTCTAAGGCCAGTGGCAGGCTCATGGCTGCTGGCTGTGATTGTGAGGTCACAGCAGCCTCAGTGCCTCCTAGGTTAGTGTCCATCACCCCCTACTGGCTGTGCTTGTGAGGTCACAGCAGACTCAGTGCCTCATAGTTTAGTGTCCAGCTCCCCCTGCTGGCTCTGCTTGTGAGGTCACAGCAGACTCAGCGCCTTCCAGGCCAGTATCAGGCTCATGGCTGCTGGCTGTGCTTGTGAGGTCACACAAGCCTGAATGCCTCCTAGACCAGTGGCAGGCTCATGGCTGCTGGCTGGGATTGTGAGGTCACAGCAGACTCAATGCCGCATAGTTTAGGGTCCAGCGTCCCCTGCTGGCTCTGCTTGTGAGGTCACAGCAGACTCAGTGCCTCATAGGTTAGTGTCCATCGCCCCCTACTGGCTGTGCTTGTGAGTTCACAGCAGCCTCAGTGCCTCCCAGGCCAATATCAGGCTCATGGCTGCTGGCTGTGCTTGTGAGGTCACAGCAGACTCAGTGCCTCTGAGGCCAGTGGCAGTCTCATGGCTGCTGGCTGTGCTTGTGACGTCACAGAAGCCTCAGTGCCTCTGAGGCCAGTGGCAGTCTCATGGCTGCTGGCTGTGCTTGTGAGGTCACAGCAGCCTCAGTGCCTCCTAGGTTAGTGTCCATCGCCCCCTACTGGCTGTGCTTGTGAGGTCACAGCAGACTCAGTGCCTGCTAGGTTATCTCCAGTGCCCCCTGCTGGCTGTGTTGTGAGGTCACAGCAGCCTCAGTGCCTCCTAGGCCAGTTTCAGGCTCATGGCTGCTGGCTGTGCTTGTGAGGTCACAGCAGACTCAGTGTCTCTGTGGATAGTGCCATGCTCATGGCTGCTGGCTGTGCTTTTGAGGTCACAGCAGACTCAGTGCCTCTCAGGCCAGTATCAGGCTCATGGCTGCTGGCTGTGCTTGTGACATCACAGCAGCCTGAATGCCTCCTAGGCCAGTGGCAGGCTCATGGCTGCTGGTTGTGCTTGTGAGGTCACAGAAGCCTCAGTGCCTCTGAGGCCAGTGGCAGTCTCATGGCTGCTGGCTGTGCTTGTGAGGTCACAGAAGCCTCAGTGCCTCTGAGGTCAGTGGCAGTCTCATGGCTGCTGGCTGTGATTGTGAGGTCACAGCAGCCTCAGTGCCTCCTAGGTTAGTGTCCATCACCCCCTACTGGCTGTGCTTGTGAGGTCACAGCAGACTCAGTACCTCATAGTTTAGTGTCCAGCTCCCCCTGCTGGCTCTGCTTGTGAGGTCACAGCAGACTCAGCGCCTTCCAGGCCAGTGCCATGCTCATGGCTGCTGGCTGTGCTTGTGACGTCACAGCAGCCTCAGTGCCTCTCAGGCCAATATCAGGCTCATGGCTGCTGGCTGTGCTTGTGAGGTCACAGCAGCCTCAGTGCCTCCTAGACCAGTGTCTGGCTCATGGCTGCTGGCTGTGCTTCTGAGTTCACAGCAGCCTGAATGCCTCCTATGCCAGTAGCAGGTTCCTGGCTGCTGGCTATGCTTGTGACGTCACAGCAGCCTCAGTGCCTCTGAGGCCAGTGGCAGTCTCATGGCTGCTGGCTGTGCTTGTGAGGTCACAGAAGCCTCAGTGCCTCCTCTGCCAGTGGCAGGCTCATGGTTGCTGGCTGTGATTGTGAGGTCACAGCAGACTCAGTGGCTCCTAGGTTAGTGTCCATCGCCCCCTACTGGCTGTGCTTCTGAGGTCACAGCAGCCTCAGTGCCTCATAGTTTAGTGTCCAGCGTCCCCTGCTGCCTCTGCTTGTGAGATCACAGCAGACTCAGTGCCTCAATAGTTAGTGTCCAGCGCCCCCTGCTGGCTCTGCTTGTGAGGTCACAGCAGACTCAGTGCCTCTCAGGCCAGTATCAGGCTCATGGCTGCTGGCTGTGCTTGTGAGGTCACAGCAGCCTCAGTGCCTCTCAGGCCAGTATCATGCTCATGGCTGCTGGCTGTGCTTGTGAGGTCACAGCAGCCTGAATGCCTCCAAGACCAGTATCAGGGTCATGTCTGCTGGCTGTGCTTGTGAGGTCACAGCAGCCTGAATGCCTCCTAGGCCTGTGGCAGGCTCATGGCTGCTGGCTATGATTGTGAGCTCACAGAAGCCTCAGTGCCTCAAAAGTTAGGGTCCAGCGTCCCCTGCTGGCTCTGCTTGTGAGGTCACAGCAGACTCAGGGCCTCAAAAGTTAGTGTGCAGCGCCCCCTGCTGGCTGTGCTTGTGAGGTCACACCAGCCTCAGTGCCTCCTCTGCCAGTGGCAGGCTCATTGCTGCTGGCTGGGATTGTGAGGGCACAGCAGCCTCAGTTCCTCATAGTTCAGTGTCCAGCGTCCCCTGCTGGCTCTGCTTGTGAGGTCACAGCAGACTCAGTGCCTGCTAAGTTAGTGTGCAGCACCCCCTGCTGGCTCTGCTTGTGAACTCACAGCAGCCTGAATGCCTCCTAGACCAGTGTCAGGGTCATGGCTGCTGGCTGTGCTTGTGAGGTCACACAAGCCTGAATGCCTCCTATGCCAGTGGCAGGCTCATGGCTGCTGGCTGGGATTGTGAGGTCACAGAAGACTCAGGGCCGCATAGTTTAGTGTCCAGCGTCCCCTGCTGGCTCTGCTTGTGAGGTCACAGCAGACTCAGTGCCTCATAGGTTAGTGTCCATCGCCCCCTACTGGCTGTGCTTGTGAGTTCACAGCAGCCTCAGTGCCTCCCAGGCCAATATCATGCTCATGGCTGCTGGCTGTGCTTGTGACGTCACAGCAGCCTGAGTGCCTCCTAGGCCCGTGGCAGGCTCATGGCTGCTGGCTGTGCTTGTGAGGTCACAGCAGCCTCAGTTCCTCCTCTGCCAGTGTCAGGCTCATGGCTGCTGGCTGTGCTTGTGAGGTCACAGCAGACTCAGTGTCTCTGTGGATAGTGCCATGCTCATGGCTGCTGGCTGTGCTTTTGAGGTCACAGCAGACTCAGTGCCTCTCAGGCCAGTATCAGGCTCATGGCTGCTGGCTGTGCTTGTGACGTCACAGCAGCCTGAGTGCCTCCTAGGCCAGTGGCAGGCTCCTGGCTGCTGGTTGTGCTTGTGACGTCACAGCAGCCTCAGTGCCTCCTCTGCCAGTGGCAGTCTCATGGCTGCTGGCTGTGCTTGTGAGGTCACAGAAGCCTCAGTGCCTCCTCTGCCAGTGGCAGGCTCATGGCTGCTGGCTGTGATTGTGAGGTCACAGCAGCCTCAGTGCCTCCTAGGTTAGTGTCCATCACCCCCTACTGGCTGTGCTTGTGAGGTCACAGCAGACTCAGTGCCTCATAGTTTAGTGTCCAGCTCCCCCTGCTGGCTCTGCTTGTGAGGTCACAGCAGACTCAGCGCCTTCCAGGCCAGTATCAGGCTCATGGCTGCTGGCTGTGCTTGTGACGTCACAGCAGCCTCAGTGCCTCTGAGGCCAGTGGCAGTCTCATGGCTGCTGGCTGTGCTTGTGAGGTCACAGCAGCCTCAGTGCCTCCTCTGCCAGTGGCAGTCTCATGGCTGCTGGCTGTGCTTGTGAGGTCACAGCAGCCTCAGTGCCTCTCAGGCCAGTATCATGCTCATGGCTGCTGGCTGTGCTTGTGAGGTCACAGCAGCCTGAATGCCTCCAAGACCAGTATCAGGGTCATGGCTGCTGGCTGTGCTTGTGAGGTCACAGCAGCCTCAGTGCCTCTGAGGTCAGTGGCAGTCTCATGGCTGCTGGCTGTGCTTGTGAGGTCACAGCAGCCTCAGTGCCTCCTAGGTTAATGTCCATCACCCCCTACTGGCTGTGCTTGTGAGGTCACAGCAGACTCAGTGCCTCATAGTTTAGTGTCCAGCGCACCCTGCTGGCTCTGCTTGTGAGGTCACAGCAGACTCAGTGCCTCACAGGCCAGCATCAGTCTCATGGCTGCTGGCTGTGCTTGTGACGTCACAGCAGCCTCAGTGCCTCCTCTGCCAGTGCCATGCTCATGGCTGCTGGCTGTGCTTCTGAGGTCACAGCAGCCTGAATGCCTCTGAGGCCAGTGGCAGGCTTATGGCTGCTGGCTGTCCTTGTGAGGTCACAGAAGCCTCAGTGCCTCTGAGGCCAGTGGCAGTCTCATGGCTGCTGGCTGTACTTGTGAGGTCACAGCAGCCTCAGTGCCTCTCAGGCCAGTATCATGCTCATGGCTGCTGGCTGTGCTTGTGAGGTCACAGCAGCCTGAATGCCTCCAAGACCAGTATCAGGGTCATGGCTGCTGGCTGTGCTTGTGAGGTCACAGCAGCCTCAGTGCCTCCTCTGCCAGTGGCAGGCTCATGGCTGCTGGCTGGGATTGTGAGGTCACAGCAGCCTCAGTTCCTCATAGTTCAGTGTCCATCGCCCCCTACTGGCTCTGCTTGTGAGGTCACAGCAGACTCAGAGCCTCAAAAGTTAGTGTGCAGCGCCCCCTGCTGGCTCTGCTTGTGAACTGACAGCAGCCTGAATGCCTCCTAGACCAGTGTCAGGGTCATGGCTGCTGGCTGTGCTTGTGAGGTCACACAAGCCTGAATGCCTCCTATGCCAGTGGCAGGCTCATGGCTGCTGGCTGGGATTGTGAGGTCACAGCAGACTGAGGGCCGCATAGTTTAGTGTCCAGCGTCCCCTGCTGGCTCTGCTTGTGAGGTCACAGCAGACTCAGTGCCTCATAGGTTAGTGTCCATCGCCCCCTACTGGCTGTGCTTGTGAGTTCACAGCAGCCTCAGTGCCTCCCAGGCCAATATCAGGCTCATGGCTGCTGGCTGTGCTTGTGACGTCACAGCAGCCTGAGTGCCTCCTAGGCCCGTGGCAGGCTCATGGCTGCTGGCTGTGCTTGTGAGGTCACAGCAGCCTCAGTGCTTCTGAGGCCAGTGGCAGTCTCATGGCTGCTGGTTGTGCTTGTGAGGTCACAGAAGCCTCAGTGCCTCTGAGGCCATTGTCAGGCTCATGGCTGCTGGCTGTGCTTGTGAGGTCACAGCAGCCTCAGTGTCTCTGTGGATAGTGCCATGCTCATGGCTGCTTGCTGTGCTTGTGAGGTCACAGCAGACTCAGTGCCTCTCAGGCCAGTATCAGGCTCATGGCTGCTGGCTGTGCTTGTGACGTCACAGCAGCCTGAGTGCCTCCTAGGCCAGTGGCAGGCTCATGGCTGCTGGCTGTGCTTGTGAGGTCACAGCAGCCTCAGTGCCTCTGAGGCCACTGGCAGGCTCATGGCTGCTGGCTGTGATTGTGAGGTCACAGCAGCCTCAGTGCCTCCTAGGTTAGTGTCCATCACCCCCTACTGGCTGTGCTTGTGAGGTCACAGCAGACTCAGTGCCTCATAGTTTAGTGTCCAGCTCCCCCTGCTGGCTCTGCTTGTGAGGTCACAGCAGACTCAGCGCCTTCCAGGCCAGTATCAGGCTCATGGCTGCTGGCTCTGCTTTTGACATCACACAAGCCTGAATGCCTCCTAGACCAGTGGCAGGCTCATGGCTGCTGGCTGTGCTTGTGAGGTCACACAAGCCTGAATGCCTCCTAGACCAGTGGCAGGCTCATGGCTGCTGGCTGGGATTGTGAGGTCACAGCAGACTCAGGGCCGCATAGTTTAGTGTCCAGCGTCCCCTGCTGGCTCTGCTTGTGAGTTCACAGCAGCCTCAGTGCCTCCCAGGCCAATATCAGGCTCATGGCTGCTGGCTGTGCTTGTGAGGTCACAGAAGCCTCAGTGCCTCTGAGGTCAGTGGCAGTCTCATGGCTGCTGGCTGTGCTTGTGAGGTCACAGCAGCCTCAGTGCCTCCTAGGTTAGTGTCCATCACCCTCCTACTGGCTGTGCTTGTGAGGTCACAGCAGACTCAGTACCTCATAGTTTAGTGTCCAGCGCCCCCTGCTGGCTCTGCTTGTGAGGTCACAGCAGACTCAGCGCCTTCCAGGCCAGTGCCATGCTCATGGCTGCTGGCTGTGCTTGTGACGTCACAGCAGCCTCAGTGCCTCTCAGGCCAATATCAGGCTCATGGCTGCTGGCTGTGCTTGTGAGGTCACAGCAGCCTCAGTGCCTCCTAGACCAGTGTCTGGCTCATGGCTGCTGGCTGTGCTTCTCAGTTCACAGCAGCCTGAATGCCTCCTATGCCAGTAGCAGGTTCCTGGCTGCTGGCTATGCTTGTGACGTCACAGCAGCCTCAGTGCCTCTGAGGCCAATATCAGGCTCATGGCTGCTGGCTGTGCTTGTGAGGTCACAGCAGCCTCAGTGCCTCTGAGGCCAGTGGCAGTCTCATGGCTGCTGGCTGTGCTTGTGACGTCACAGAAGCCTCAGTGCCTCTGAGGCCAGTGGCAGTCTCATGGCTGCTGGCTGTGCTTGTGAGGTCACCTCAGCCTCAGTGCCTCCTAGGTTAGTGTCCATCGCCCCCTACTGGCTGTGCTTGTGAGGTCACAGCAGACTCAGTGCCTGCTAGGTTATCTCCAGTGCCCCCTGCTGGCTGTGTTGTGAGGTCACAGCAGCCTCAGTGCCTCCTAGGCCAGTTTCAGGCTCATGGCTGCTGGCTGTGCTTGTGAGGTCACAGCAGCCTCAGTGTCTCTGTGGATAGTGCCATGCTCATGGCTGCTGGCTGTGCTTTTGAGGTCACAGCAGACTCAGTGCCTCTCAGGCCAGTATCAGGCTCATGGCTGCTGGCTGTGCTTGTGACATCACAGCAGCCTGAATGCCTCCTAGGCCAGTGGCAGGCTCATGGCTGCTGGTTGTGCTTGTGAGGTCACAGCAGACTCAGTGCCTCTGAGGCCAGTGGCAGTCTCATGGCTGCTGGCTGTGCTTGTGAGGTCACAGAAGCCTCAGTGCCTCTGAGGTCAGTGGCAGTCTCATGGCTGCTGGCTGTGCTTGTGAGGTCACAGCAGCCTCAGTGCCTCCTAGGTTAGTGTCCATCACCCTCCTACTGGCTGTGCTTGTGAGGTCACAGCAGACTCAGTACCTCATAGTTTAGTGTCCAGCGCCCCCTGCTGGCTCTGCTTGTGAGGTCACAGCAGACTCAGCGCCTTCCAGGCCAGTGCCATGCTCATGGCTGCTGGCTGTGCTTGTGACGTCACAGCAGCCTCAGTGCCTCTCAGGCCAATATCAGGCTCATGGCTGCTGGCTGTGCTTGTGAGGTCACAGCAGCCTCAGTGCCTCCTAGACCAGTGTCTGGCTCATGGCTGCTGGCTGTGCTTCTGAGTTCACAGCAGCCTGAATGCCTCCTATGCCAGTAGCAGGTTCCTGGCTGCTGGCTATGCTTGTGACGTCACAGCAGCCTCAGTGCCTCTGAGGCCAGTGGCAGTCTCATGGCTGCTGGCTGTGCTTGTGAGGTCACAGAAGCCTCAGTGCCTCCTCTGCCAGTGGCAGGCTCATGGTTGCTGGCTGTGATTGTGAGGTCACAGCAGACTCAGTGGCTCCTAGGTTAGTGTCCATCGCCCCCTACTGGCTGTGCTTGTGAGGTCACAGCAGCCTCAGTGCCTCATAGTTTAGTGTCCAGCGTCCCCTGCTGCCTCTGCTTGTGAGATCACAGCAGACTGAGTGCCTCAATAGTTAGTGTCCAGCGCCCCCTGCTGGCTCTGCTTGTGAGGTCACAGCAGACTCAGTGCCTCTCAGGCCAGTATCAGGCTCATGGCTGCTGGCTGTGCTTGTGAGGTCACAGCAGCCTCAGTGCCTCTCAGGCCAGTATCATGCTCATGGCTGCTGGCTGTGCTTGTGAGGTCACAGCAGCCTGAATGCCTCCAAGACCAGTATCAGGGTCATGGCTGCTGGCTGTGCTTGTGAGGTCACAGCAGCCTGAATGCCTCCTAGGCCTGTGGCAGGCTCATGGCTGCTGGCTATGATTGTGAGCTCACAGAAGCCTCAGTGCCTCAAAAGTTAGGGTCCAGCGTCCCCTGCTGGCTCTGCTTGTGAGGTCACAGCAGACTCAGTGCCTCCTAAGTTAGTGTGCAGCGCCCCCTGCTGGCTGTGCTTGTGAGGTCACACCAGCCTCAGTGCCTCCTCTGCCAGTGGCAGGCTCATGGCTGCTGGCTGGGATTGTGAGGGCACAGCAGCCTCAGTTCCTCATAGTTCAGTGTCCAGCGTGCCCTGCTGGCTCTGCTTGTGAGGTCACAGCAGACTCAGTGCCTGCTAAGTTACTGTGCAGCGCCCCCTGCTGGCTGTGCTTGTGAACTCACAGCAGCCTGAATGCCTCCTAGACCAGTGTCAGGGTCATGGCTGCTGGCTGTGCTTGTGAGGTCACACAAGCCTGAATGCCTCCTCTGCCAGTGGCAGTCTCATGGCTGCTGGCTGTGCTTGTGAGGTCACAGCAGCCTCAGTGCCTCTCAGGCCAGTATCATGCTCGTGGCTGCTGGCTGTGCTTGTGAGGTCACAGCAGCCTGAATGCCTCCAAGTCCAGTATCAGGGTCATGGCTGCTGGCTGTGCTTGTGAGGTCACAGCAGCCTGTATGCCTCCTAGGCCTGTGGCAGGCTCATGGCTGCTGGCTATGATTGTGAGCTCACAGAAGCCTCAGTGCCTCAAATTTAAGGTCCAGCGTACCCTGTTGGCTCTGCTTGTGAGGTCACAGCAGACTCAGTGCCTCAAAAGTTAGTGTGCAGCGCCCCCTGCTGGCTGTGCTTGTGAGGTCACAGCAGCCTCAGTGCCTCCTCTGCCAGTGGCAGGCTCATGGCTGCTGGCTGGGATTGTGAGGTCACAGCAGCCTCAGTTCCTCATAGTTCAGTGTCCATCGCCCCCTACTGGCTCTGCTTGTGAGGTCACAGCAGACTCAGAGCCTCAAAAGTTAGTTTGCAGCGCCCCCTGCTGGCTCTGCTTGTGAACTCACAGCAGCCTGAATGCCTCCTCTGCCAGTGTCAGGGTCATGGCTGCTGGCTGGGATTGTGAGGTCACAGCAGACTCAGGGCCGCATAGTTTAGTGTCCAGCGTCCCCTGCTGGCTCTGCTTGTGAGGTCACAGCAGACTCAGTGCCTCATAGGTTAGTGTCCATCGCCCCCTACTGGCTGTGCTTGTGAGTTCACAGCAGCCTCAGTGCCTCCCAGGCCAATATCAGGATCATGGCTGCTGGCTGTGCTTGTGACGTCACAGCAGCCTGAGTGCCTCCTAGGCCCGTGGCAGGCTCATGGCTGCTGGCTGTGCTTGTGAGGTCACAGCAGCCTCAGTGCTTCTGAGGCCAGTGGCAGGCTCATGGCTGCTGGCTGTGCTTGTGAGGTCACAGCAGACTCAGTGCCTCCTAGGTTAGTGTCCATCGCCCCCTACTGGCTGTGCTTGTGAGGTCACAGCAGACTCAGTGCCTGCTAGGTTATCTCCAGTGCCCCCTGCTGGCTATGTTGTGAGTTCACAGCAGCCTCAGTGGCTCCTCTGCCAGTGTCAGGCTCATGGCTGCTGGCTGTGCTTGTGAGGTCACAGCAGCCTCAGTGTCTCTGTGGATAGTGCCATGCTCATGGCTGCTGGCTGTGCTTTTGAGGTCACAGCAGACTCAGTGCCTCTCAGGCCAGTATCAGGCTCATGGCTGCTGGCTGTGCTTGTGACGTCACAGCAGCCTGAGTGCCTCCTAGGCCAGTGGCAGGCTCATGGCTGCTGGCTGTGCTTGTGAGGTCACAGCAGCCTCAGTGCCTCTGAGGCCAGTGGCAGGCTCATGGCTGCTGGCTGTGATTGTGAGGTCACAGCAGCCTCACTGCCTCCTAGGTTAGTGTCCATCACCCCCTACTGGCTGTGCTTGTGAGGTCACAGCAGACTCAGTGCCTCATAGTTTAGTGTCCAGCGCCCCCTGCTGGCTCTGCTTGTGAGGTCACAGCAGACTCAGCGCCTTCCAGGCCAGTATCAGGCTCATGGCTGCTGGCTCTGCTTGTGACGTCACACAAGCCTGAATGCCTCCTAGACCAGTGGCAGGCTCATGGCTGCTGGCTGTGCTTGTGAGGTCACACAAGCCTGAACGCCTCCTAGACCAGTGGCAGGCTCATGGCTGCTGGCTGGGATTGTGAGGTCACAGCAGACTCAGTGCCGCATAGTTTAGTGTCCAGCTCTCCCTGCTGGCTCTGCTTGTGAGGTCACAGCAGACTCAGTGCCTCATAGGTTAGTGTCCATCGCCCCCTACTGGCTGTGCTTGTGAGTTCACAGCAGCCTCAGTGCCTCCCAGGCCAATATCAGGCTCATGGCTGCTGGCTGTGCTTGTGAGGTCACAGAAGCCTCAGTGCCTCTGAGGCCAGTGGCAGTCTCATGGCTGCTGGCTGTGCTTGTGAGGTCAAGAAGCCTCAGTGCCTCTGAGGCCAGTGGCAGTCTCATGGCTGCTGGCTGTGCTTGTGATGTCACAGCAGCCTCAGTGCCTCCTAGGTTAGTGTCCATCGCCCCCTACTGGCTGTGCTTGTGAGGTCACAGCAGACTCAGTGCCTGCTAGGTTATCTCCAGTGCCCCCTGCTGGCTGTGTTGTGAGGTCACAGCAGCCTCAGTGCCTCCTCTGCCAGTGTCAGGCTCATGGCTGCTGGCTGTGCTTGTGAGGTCACAGCAGCCTCAGTGTCTCTGTGGATAGTGCCATGCTCATGGCTGCTGGCTGTGCTTTTGAGGTCACAGCAGACTCAGTGCCTCTCAGGCCAGTATCAGGCTCATGGCTGCTGGCTGTGCTTGTGACATCACAGCAGCCTGAATGCCTCCTAGGCCAGTGGCAGGCTCATGGCTGCTGGTTGTGCTTGTGAGGTCACAGAAGCCTCAGTGCCTCTGAGGCCAGTGGCAGTCTCATGGCTGCTGGCTGTGCTTGTGAGGTCACAGAAGCCTCAGTGCCTCTGAGGTGAGTGGCAGTCTCATGACTGCTGGCTGTGATTGTGAGGTCACAGCAGCCTCAGTGCCTCCTAGGTTAGTGTCCATCACCCCCTACTGGCTGTGCTTGTGAGTTCTCAGCAGACTCAGCGCCTTCCAGGCCAGTGCCATGCTCATGGCTGCTGGCTGTGCTTGTGACGTCACAGCAGCCTCAGTGCCTCTCAGGCCAATATCAGGCTCATGGCTGCTGGCTGTGCTTGTGAGGTCACAGCAGCCTCAGTGCCTCCTAGACCAGTGTCTGGCTCATGGCTCCTGGCTGTGCTTCTGAGTTCACAGCAGCCTGAATGCCTCCTATGCCAGTAGCAGGCTCATGGCTGCTGGCTATGCTTGTGACGTCACAGCAGTCTCAGTGCCTCTGAGGCCAGTGGCAGTCTCATGGCTGCTGGCTGTGCTTGTGAGGTCACAGAAGCCTCAGTGCCTCTGAGGCCACTGGCAGGCTCATGGTTGCTGGATGTGATTGTGAGGTCACAGCAGACTCAGTGGCTCCTAGGTTAGTGTCCATCGCCCCCTACTGGCTGTGCTTCTGAGGTCACAGCAGCCTCAGTGCCTCATAGTTTAGTGTCCAGCGTCCCCTGCTGCCTCTGCTTGTGAGATCACAGCAGACTCAGTGCCTCAATAGTTAGTGTCCAGCGCCCCCTGCTGGCTCTGCTTGTGAGGTCACAGCAGACTCAGTGCCTCTCAGGCCAGTATCAGGCACATGGCTGCTGGCTGTGCTTGTGAGGTCACAGCAGCCTGAATGCCTCCTAGACCAGTGTCAGGGTCATGGCTGCTGGCTGTGCTTCTGAGGTCACAGCAGCCTGAATGCCTCCTATGCCAGTGGCAGGCTCATGGCTGCTGGCTGTGCTTGTGACGTCACAGCAGCCTCAGTGCCTCTGAGGCCAGTGGCAGTCTCATGGCTGCTGGCTGTGCTTGTGAGGTCACAGAAGCCTCAGTGCCTCCTCTGCCAGTGTCAGGCTCATGGCTGCTGGCTGTGCTTGTGAGGTCACAGCAGACTCAGTGTCTCTGTGGATAGTGCCATGTTCATGGCTGCTGGCTGTGCTTTTGAGGTCACAGCAGACTCAGTGCCTCTCAGGCCAGTATCAGGCTCATGGCTGCTGGCTGTGCTTGTGACGTCACAGCAGCCTGAGTGCCTCCTAGGCCAGTGGCAGGCTCATGGCTGCTGGTTGTGCTTGTGAGGTCACAGCAGCCTCAGTGCCTCTGAGGCCAGTGGCAGTCTCATGGCTGCTGGCTGTGCTTGTGAGGTCACAGCAGACTCAGTGGCTCCTAGGCCAGTGGCAGGCTCATGGCTGCTGGTTGTGCTTGTGAGGTCACAGCAGCCTCAGTGCCTCTGAGGCCAGTGGCAGTCTCATGGCTGCTGGCTGTGCTTGTGAGGTCACAGAAGCCTCAGTGCCTCCTCTGCCAGTGGCAGGCTCATGGCTGCTGGCTGTGATTGTGAGGTCACAGCAGCCTCAGTGCCTCCTAGGTTAGTGTCCATCACCCCCTACTGGCTGTGCTTGTGAGGTCACAGCAGCCTCAGTGCCTCATAGTTTAGTGTCCAGCTCCCCCTGCTGGCTCTGCTTGTGAGGTCTCAGCAGACTCAGCGCCTTCCAGGCCAGTATCAGGCTCATGGCTGCTGGCTGTGCTTGTGACGTCACACAAGCCTGAATCCCGCCTAGACCAGTGGCAGGCTCATGGCTGCTGGCTGTGCTTGTGAGGTCACACAAGCCTGAATGCCTCCTAGACCAGTGGCAGGCTCATGGCTGCTGGCTGGGATTGTGAGGTCACAGCAGCCTCAGTGCCTCTGAGCACTGCTCCTGCTGGCTCTGCTTGTGAGGTCACAGCAGACTCAGTGCCTCCTAGGTTAGTGTCCATCTCCCCCTACTGGCTGTGCTTGTGAGGTCACAGCAGACTCTGTGCCTGCTAGGTTATCTCCAGTGCCCCCTGCTGGCTGTGTTGTGAGGTCACAGCAGCCTCAGTGGCTCCTCTGCCAGTGTCAGGCTCATGGCTGCTGGCTGTGCTTGTGAGGTCACACAAGCCTGAATGCCTCCTATGCCAGTGGCAGGCTCATGGCTGCTGGCTGGGATTGTGAGGTCACAGCAGACTCAGGGCCTCATAGGTTAGTGTCCATCGCCCCCTACTGGCTGTGCTTGTGAGGTCACAGCAGACTCAGTGCCTCCCACGCCAATATCAGGATCATGGCTGCTGGCTGTGCTTGTGACGTCACAGCAGCCTGAGTGCCTCCTAGGCCCGTGGCAGGCTCATGGCTGCTGGCTGTGCTTGTGAGGTCACAGCAGCCTCAGTGCCTCTGAGGCCAGTGGCAGGCTCATGGCTGCTGGCTGTGCTTGTGAGGTCACAGCAGCCTCAGTGCTTCTGAGGCCAGTGGCAGTCTCATGGCTGCTGGCTGTGCTTGTGAGGTCACAGAAGCCTCAGTGCCTCTGAGGCCACTGGCAGTCTCATGGCTGCTGGCTGTGCTTGTGAGGTCACAGCAGACTCAGTGCCTCCTAGGTTAGTGTCCATCTCCCCCTACTGGCTGTGCTTGTGAGGTCACAGCAGACTCAGTGCCTGCTAGGTTATCTCCAGTGCCCGCTGCTGGCTGTGTTGTGAGGTTACAGCAGACTCAGTGACTCCTCTGCCAGTGTCAGGCTCATGGCTGCTGGCTGTGCTTGTGAGGTCACAGCAGCCTCAGTGTCTCTGTGGATAGTGCCATGCTCATGGCTGCTGGCTGTGCTTTTGAGGTCACAGCAGACTCAGTGCCTCTCAGGCCAGTGGCAGTCTCATGGCTGCTGGCTGTGCTTGTGAGGTCACAGCAGCCTCAGTGCCTCCTCTGCCAGTGGCAGGCTCATGGCTGCTGGCTGTGATTGTGAGGTCACAGCAGACTCAGTGCCTCCTAGGTTAGTGTCCAACACCCCCTGCTGGCTCTGCTTGTGAGGTCACAGCAGCCTCAGTGCCTCACAGGCCAGCATCAGGCTCATGGCTGCTGGCTGTGCTTGTGACGTCACAGCAGCCTCAGTGCCTCCTCTGCCAGTGCCATGCTCATGGCTGCTGGCTGTGCTTGTGACGTCACAGCAGCCTGAATGCCTCCTAGGCCAGTGGCAGTGTCATGGCTGCTGGCTGTGCTTGTGAGGTCACAGCAGCCTCAGTGCCTCTGAGGCCAGTGGCAGTCTCATGGCTGCTGGCTGTGCTTGTGAGGTCACAGAAGCCTCAGTGCCTCCTCTGCCAGTGGCAATCTCATGGTTGCTGGCTGTGATTGTGAGGTCACAGCAGACTCAGTGGCTCCTAGGTTAGTGTCCATCGCCCCCTACTGGCTGTGCTTGTGAGGTCACAGCAGACTCAGTGCCTCATAGTTTAGTGTCCAGCGCCCCCTGCTGGCTCTGCTTGTGAGGTCACAGCAGACTCAGTGCCTCCTAGGTTAGTGTCCATCTCCCCCTACTGGCTGTGCTTGTGAGGTCACAGCAGACTCAGTGCCTGCTAGGTTATCTCCAGTGCCCCCTGCTGGCTGTGTTGTGAGGTCACAGCAGCCTCAGTGGCTCCTCTGCCAGTTTCAGGCTCATGGCTGCTGGCTGTGCTTGTGAGGTCACAGCAGACTCAGTGTCTCTGTGGATAGTGCCATGCTCATGGCTGCTGGCTGTGCTTTTGAGGTCACAGCAGACTCAGTGCCTCTCAGGCCAGTATCTGGCTCATGGCTGCTGGCTGTGCTTGTGACGTCACAGCAGCCTGAGTGCCTCCTAGGCCAGTGGCAGGCTCATGGCTGCTGGCTGTGCTTGTGAGGTCACAGCAGCCTCAGTGCCTCCTCTGCCAGTGGCAGGCTCATGGCTGCTGGCTGTGATTGTGAGGTCACAGCAGCCTCAGTGCCTCATAGTTTAGTGTCCAGCTCCCCCTGCTGGCTCTGCTTGTGAGGTCACAGCAAACTCAGCGCCTTCCAGGCCAATATCAGGCTCATGGCTGCTGGCTGTGCTTGTGACGTCACAGCAGCCTCAGTGCCTCGTCTGCCAGTGCCATGCTCATGGCTGCTGGCTGTGCTTGTGAGGTCACAGCAGCCTCAGTGCCTCCTCTGCCAGAGGCAGGCTCATGGCTGCTGGCTGTGCTTGTGAGGTCACAGCAGCCTCAGTGCCTCTCAGGCCAGTATCATGCTCATGGCTGCTGGCTGTGCTTGTGAGGTCACAGCAGCCTGAATGCCTCCAAGACCAGTATCAGGGTCATGGCTGCTGGCTGTGCTTGTGAGGTCACAGCAGCCTCAGTGCCTCTGAGGCCAGTGGCAGTCTCATGGCTGCTGGCTGTGCTTGTGAAGTCACAGAAGCCTCAGTGCCTCTGAGGCCAGTGGCAGTCTCATGGCTGCTGGCTGTGCTTGTGAGGGCACAGCAGACTCAGTGGCTCCTAGGTTAGTGTCCATCGCCCCCTACTGGCTGTGCTTGTGAGGTCACAGCAGACTCAGTGCCTGCTAGGTTATCTCCAGTGCCCTCTGCTGGCTGTGTTGTGAGTTCAAAGCAGCCTCAGTGGCTCCTAGACCAGTGTCAGGCTCATGGCTGCTGGCTGTGCTTTTGAGGTCACAGCAGACTCAGTGCATCTCAGGCCAGTATCAGGCTCATGGCTGCTGGCTGTGCTTGTGACGTCACAGCAGCCTGAGTGCCTCCTAGGCCAGTGGCAGGCTCATGGCTGCTGGTTGTGCTTGTGAGGTCACAGCAGCCTCACTGCCTCTGAGGCCAGTGGCAGTCTCATGGCTGCTGGCTGTGACTGTGAGGTCACAGCAGCCTCAGTGCCTCCTAGGTTAGTGTCCATCACCCCCTACTGGCTGTGCTTGTGAGGTCACAGCAGACTCAGTGCGTCAATAGTTAGTGTCCAGCTCCCCCTGCTGGCTCTGCTTGTGAGGTCACAGCAGACTCAGCGCATTCCAGGCCAGTATCAGGCTCATGGCTGCTGGCTGTGCTTGTGACGTCACAGCAGCCTCAGTGCCTCTGAGGCCAGTGGCAGTCTCATGGCTGCTGGCTGTGCTTGTGAGGTCACAGCAGCCTCAGTGCCTCCTCTGCCAGTGGCAGGCTCATGGCTGCTGGCTGTGATTGTGAGGTCACAGCAGCCTCAGTGCCTCCTAGGTTAGTGTCCATCGCCCCCTACTGGCTGTGCTTGTGAGGTCACAGCAGACTCAGTGCCTCATAGTTTAGTGTCCAGCGCCCCCTGCTGGCTCTGCTTGTGAGGTCACAGCAGCCTCAGTGCCTCACAGGCCAGCATCAGGCTCATGGCTGCTGGCTGTGCTTGTGACGTCACAGCAGCCTCAGTGCCTCCTCTGCCAGTGCCATGCTCATGGCTGCTGGCTGTGCTTGTGACGTCACAGCAGCCTGAATGCCTCCTAGGCCAGTGGCAGGCTCATGGCTGCTGGCTGTGCTTGTGACGTCACAGCAGCCTCAGTGCCTCTGAGGCCAGTGGCAGTCTCATGGCTGCTGGCTGTGCTTGTGAGGTCACAGAAGCCTCAGTGCCTCCTCTGCCAGTGGCAGTCTCATGGTTGCTGGCTGTGATTGTGAGGTCACAGCAGACTCAGTGGCTCCTAGGTTAGTGTCCATCGCCCCCTACTGGCTGTGCTTGTGAGGTCACAGCAGACTCAGTGCCTCATAGTTTAGTGTCCAGCGCCCCCTGCTGGCTCTGCTTGTGAGGTCACAGCAGACTCAGTGCCTCCTAGGTTAGTGTCCATCTCCCCCTACTGGCTGTGCTTGTGAGGTCACAGCAGACTCAGTGCCTGCTAGGTTATCTCCAGTGCCCCCTGCTGGCTGTGTTGTGAGGTCACAGCAGCCTCAGTGGCTCCTCTGCCAGTGTCAGGCTCATGGCTGCTGGCTGTGCTTCTGAGGTCACAGCAGCCTCAGTGCCTCCTCTGCCAGTGCCATGCTCATGGCTGCTGGCTCTGCTTGTGAGGTCACACAAGCCTGAATGCCTCCTATGCCAGTGGCAGTCTCATGGCTGCTGGCTGGGATTGTGAGGTCACAGCAGACTCAGGGCCTCATAGTTAGTGTCCATCGCCCCCTACTGGCTGTGCTTGTGAGTTCACAGCAGCCTCAGTGCCTCCCACGCCAATATCAGGCTCATGGCTGCTGGCTGTGCTTGTGACGTCACAGCAGCCTGAGTGCCTCCTAGGCCCGTGGCAGGCTCATGGCTGCTGGCTGTGCTTGTGACATCACAGCAGCCTCAGTGCCTCTGAGGCCAGTGGCAGGCTCATGGCTGCTGGCTGTGATTGTGAGGTCACAGCAGCCTCAGTGCCTCTGAGGCCAGTGGCAGTCTCATGGCTGCTGGCTGTGCTTGTGAGGTCACAGAAGCCTCAGTGCCTCTGAGGCCAGTGGCAGTCTCATGGCTGCTGGCTGTGCTTGTGAGGTCACAGAAGCCTCAGTGCCTCTGAGGCCACTGGCAGTCTCATGGCTGCTGGCTGTGCTTGTGAGGTCACAGCAGACTCAGTGCCTCCTAGGTTAGTGTCCATCGCCCCCTACTGGCTGTGCTTGTGAGGTCACAGCAGACTCAGTGCCTGCTAGGTTATCTCCAGTGCCCCCTGCTGGCTGTGCATGTGAGGTCACAGAAGCCTCAGTGCCTCCTCTGCCAGTGGCAGGCTCATGGCTGCTGGCTGTGATTGTGAGGTCACAGCAGCCTCAGTGCCTCCTAGGTTAGTGTCCATCACCCCCTACTGGCTGTGCTTGTGAGGTCACAGCAGACTCAGTGCCTCATAGTTTAGTGTCCAGCTCCCCCTGCTGGCTCTGCTTGTGAGGTCACAGCAGACTCAGCGCCTTCCAGGCCAGTATCAGGCTCATGGCTGCTGGCTGTGCTTGTGACGTCACAGCAGCCTCAGTGCCTCCTCTGCCAGTGCCATGCTCATGGCTGCTGGCTGTGCTTGTGAGGTCACAGCAGCCTCAGTGCCTCCTCTGCCAGTGGCAGGCTCATGGCTGCTGGCTGGGATTGTGAGGTCACAGCAGCCTCAGTGCCTCTCTGGCCAGTATCATGCTCATGGCTGCTGGCTGTGCTTCTGAGGTCACAGCAGCCTGAATGCCTCCTAGGCCAGTATCAGGGTCATGGCTGCTGGCTGCGCTTGTGAGGTCACAGCAGCCTCAGTGCCTCTGAGGTCAGTGGCAGTCTCATGGCTGCTGGCTGTGCTTGTGAGGTCACAGCAGCCTCAGTGCCTCCTAGGTTAATGTCCATCACCCCCTACTGGCTGTGCTTGTGAGGTCACAGCAGACTCAGTGCCTCATAGTTTAGTGTCCAGCGCCCCCTGCTGGCTGTGCTTGTGAGATCACAGCAGACTCAGTGCCTCAATAGTTAGTGTCCAGCGCCCCCTGCTGGCTCTGCTTGTGAGGTCACAGCAGCCTCAGTGCCTCTGAGGCCAGTATCAGGCTCATGGCTGCTGGCTATGCTTGTGAGGTCACAGCAGCCTGAATGCCTCCTAGGCCAGTGGCAGGCTAAGGGCTGCTGGCTGTGCTTGTGACGTCACAGCAGCCTCAGTGCCTCTGAGGCTAGTGGCAGTCTCATGGCTGCTGGCTGTGCTTGTGAGGTCACAGAAGCCTCAGTGCCTCCTCTGCCAGTGGCAGGCTCATGGCTGCTGGCTGTGATTGTGAGGTCACAGCAGACTCAGTGGCTCCTAGGTTAGTGTCCATCGCCCCCTACTGGCTGTGCTTGTGAGGTCACAGCAGACTCAGTGCCTCATAGTTTAGTGTCCAGCGTCCCCTGCTGCCTCTGCTTGTGAGAACACAGCAGACTCAGTGCCTCAATACTTAGTGTCCAGCGCCCCCTGCTGGCTGTGCTTGTGAGGTCACAGCAGCCTCAGTGCCTCATACCCCAGCATCAGGCTCATGGCTGCTGGCTGTGCTTGTGACGTCACACCAGCCTCAGTGCCTCCTCTGCCAGTGGCAGGCTCATGGCTGCTGGCTGGGATTGTGAGGTCACAGCAGCCTCAGTGCCTCATAGTTCAGTGTCCAGCGTCCCCTGCTGGCTCTGCTTGTGAGGGCACAGCAGACTCAGTGCCTCAAAACTTAGTGTGCAGCGCCCCCTGCTGGCTGTGCTTGTGAGGTCACACAAGCCTGAATGCCTCCTATGCCAGTGGCAGGCTCATGCCTGCTGGCTGGGATTGTGAGGTCACAGCAGACTCAGGGCCGCATAGTTTAGTGTCCAGCGTCCCCTGCTGGCTCTGCTTGTGAGGTCACAGCAGACTCAGTGCCTCATAGGTTAGTGTCCATCGCCCCCTACTGGCTGTGCTTGTGAGTTCACAGCAGCCTCAGTGCCTCCCAGGCCAATATCAGGCTCATGGCTGCTGGCTGTGTTTGTGACGTCACAGCAGCCTGAGTGCCTCTGAGGTCAGTGGCAGGCTCATGGCTGCTGGCTGTGCTTGTGAGGTCACAGCAGCCTCAGTGCCTCTGAGGCCAGCGGCAGTCTCATGGCTGCTGGCTGTGCTTGTGAGGTCACAGCAGCCTCAGTGCCTCTGAGGCCAGTGGCAGTCTCATGGCTGCTGGCTGTGCTTGTGAGGTCACAGCAGACTCTGCGCCTCCTAGGTTAGTGTCCATCGCCCCCTACTGGCTGTGCTTGTGAGGTCACAGCAGACTCAGTGCCTGCTAGGTTACCTCCAGTGCCCCCTGCTGGATGTGTTGTGAGGTCACAGCAGCCTCAGTGGCTCCTCTGCCAGTGTCAGGCTCATGGCTGCTGGCTGTGCTTCTGAGGTCACAGCAGCCTCAGTGCCTCCTCTGCCAGTGCCATGCTCATGGCTGCTGGCTGTGCTTGTGAGGTCACAGCAGCCTCAGTGCCTCTGAGGCCAGTGGCAGTCTCATGGCTGCTGGCTGTGCTTGTGAGTTCACAGCAGCCTCAGTGCCTCTCAGGCCAGTGTCATGCTCATGGCTGCTGGCTGTGCTTGTGAGGTCACAGCACCCTGAATGCCTCCTAGACCGGTATCAGGCTCATGGCTGCTGGCTGTGCTTGTGAGGTCACAGCAGCCTCAGTGCCTCTGAGGCCAGTGGCAGTCTCATGGCTGCTGGCTGTGCTTGTGAGGTCACAGCAGCCTCAGTGCCTCCTAGGTTAATGTCCATCACCCGCTACTGGCTGTGCTTGTGAGGTCACAGCAGCCTCAGTGCCTCATAGTTTAGTGTCCAGCGCCCCCTGCTGGCTGTGCTTGTGAGGTCACAGCAGCCTCAGTGCCTCATACCCCAGCATCAGGCTCATGGCTGCTGGCTGTGCTTGTGATGTCACAGCAGCCTCAGTGCCTCGTCTGCCAGTGCCATGCTCATGGCTGCTGGCTGTGCTTGTGAGGTCACAGCAGCCTGAATGCCTCCTAGGCCAGTGGCAGGCTCATGGCTGCTGGTTGTGCTTGTGACGTCACAGCAGACTCAGTGCCTCTGAGGCCAGTGGCAGTCTCATGGCTGCTGGCTGTGCTTGTGAGGTCACAGAAGCCTCAGTGCCTCCTCTGCCAGTGGCAGTCTCATGGCTGCTGGCTGTGATTGTGAGGTCACAGCAGACTCAGTGGCTCCTAGGTTAGTGTCCATCGCCCCCTACTGGCTGTGCTTGTGAGGTCACAGCAGACTCAGTGCCTCATACTTTAGTGTCCAGCATCCCCTGCTGCCTCTGCTTGTGAGATCACAGCAGACTCAGTGCCTCAATAGTTAGTGTCCAGCGCCCCCTGCTGGCTCTGCTTGTGAGGTCACAGCAGCCTCAGTGCCTCTCAGGCCAGTATCAGGCTCATGGCTGCTGGCTGTGCTTGTGAGGTCACAGCAGCCTGAATGCCTCCTAGACCAGTGTCAGGCTCATGGCTGCTGGCTGTGCTTCTGAGGTCACAGCAGCCTGAATGCCTCCTAGGCCTGTGGCAGGCTCATGGCTGCTGGCTCTGCTTGTGAGGTCACAGCAGCCTCAGTGCCTCCTAGGTTAGTGTCCATCACCCCCTACTGGCTGTGCTTGTGAGGTCACAGCAGACTCAGTGCCTCAATAGTTAGTGTCCAGGGCCCCCTGCTGGCTGTGCTTGTGAGGTCACAGCAGCCTCAGTGCCTCATACCCCAGCATCAGGCTCATGGCTGCTGGCTGTGCTTGTGACGTCACAGCAGCCTCAGTGCCTCCTCTGCCAGTGCCATGCTCATGGCTGCTGGCTGTGCTTCTGAGGTCACAGCAGCCTGAATGCCTCCTAGGCCAGTGGCAGGCTTATGTCTGCTGGCTGTCCTTGTGAGGTCACAGAAGCCTCAGTGCCTCCTCTGCCAGTGGCAGTCTCATGGCTGCTGGCTGTGCTTGTGAGGTCACAGCAGCCTCAGTGCCTCTCAGGCCAGTCTCATGCTCATGGCTGCTGGCTGTGCTTGTGAGGTCACAGCAGCCTGAATGCCTCCAAGACCAGTATCAGGGTCATGGCTGCTGGCTGTGCTTGTGAGGTCACAGCAGCCTGAATGCCTCCTAGGCCTGTGGCAGGCTCATGGCTGCTGGCTCTGCTTGTGAGGTCACACAAGCCTCAATGCCCCCTATGCCAGTGGCAGGCTCATGGCTGCTGGCTGGGATTGTGAGGTCACAGCAGACTCAGGGCCTCATAGGTTAGTGTCCATCGCCCCCTACTGGCTGTGCTTGTGAGGTCACAGCAGCCTCAGTGCCTCCCAGGCCAATATCAGGCTCATGGCTGCTGGCTGTGCTTGTGACGTCACAGCAGCCTGAGTGCCTCCTAGACCAGTATCAGGGTCATGGCTGCTGGCTGTGCTTGTGAGGTCACAGCAGCCTCAGTGCCTCTGAGGCCAGTGGCAGTCTCATGGCTGCTGGCTGTGCTTGTGAGGTCACAGGAGCCTCAGTGCCTCCTAGGTTAGTGTCCATCGCCCCCTACTGGCTGTGCTTGTGAGGTCACAGCAGACTCAGTGCCTGCTAGGTTATCTCCAGTGCCCGCTGCTGGCTGTTTTGTGAGGTCACAGCAGCCTCAGTGCCTCCTCTGCCAGTGTCAGGCTCATGGCTGCTGGCTGTGCTTGTGAGGTCACAGCAGCCTCAGTGCCTCTGAGGCCAGTGGCAGGCTCATGGCTGCTGGCTGTGATTGTGAGGTCACAGCAGACTCAGTGGCTCCTAGGTTAGTGTCCATCGCCCCCTACTGGCTGTGCTTGTGAGGTCACAGCAGCCTCAGTGCCTCTGAGGCCAGTGGCAGTCTCATGGCTGCTGGCTGTGCTTCTGAGGTCACAGAAGCCTCAGTGCCTCCTCTGCCAGTGGCAGGCTCATGGCTGCTGGCTGTGATTGTGAGGTCACAGCAGCCTCAGTGCCTCCTAGGTTAGTGTCCATCACCCCCTACTGGCTGTGCTTGTGAGGTCACAGCAGACTCAGTGCCTCATAGTTTAGTGTCCAGCTCCCCCTGCTGGCTCTGCTTGTGAGGTCACAGAAGACTCAGTGCCTCACAGGCCAGCATCAGGCTCATGGCTGCTGTCTGTGCTTGTGATGTCACAGCAGCCTAAGTGCCTCCTCTGCCAGTGCCATGCTCATGGCTGCTGGCTCTGCTTGTGAGGTCACAGCAGCCTCAGTGCCTCTCAGGCCAATATCAGGCTCATGGCTGCTGGCTGTGCTTGTGAGGTCACAGCAGCCTGAATGCCTCCTAGACCAGTGTCAGGGTCATGGCTGCTGGCTGTGCTTCTGAGGTCACAGCAGCCTGAATGCCTCCTATGCCAGTGGCAGGCTCCTGGCTGCTGGCTGTGCTTGTGACGTCACAGCAGCCTCAGTGCCTCTGAGGTCAGTGGCAGTCTCATGGCTGCTGGCTGTGCTTGTGAGGTCACAGCAGCCTCAGTGCCTCCTAGGTTAATGTCCATCACCCCCTACTGGCTGTGCTTGTGAGGTCACAGCAGACTCAGTGCCTCATAGTTTAGTGTCCAGCGCCCCCTGCTGGCTGTGCTTGTGAGGTCACAGCAGCCTCAGTGCCTCACAGGCCAGCATCAGGCTCATGGCTGCTGGCTGTGCTTGTGACGTCACAGCAGCCTCAGTGCCTCCTCTGCCAGTGCCATGCTCATGGCTGCTGGCTGTGCTTCTGAGGTCACAGCACCCTGAATGCCTCCTAGGCCAGTGGCAGGCTCATGGCTGCTGGCTGTGCTTGTGAGGTCACAGAAGCCTCAGTGCCTCTGAGGCCAGTGGCAGGCTCATGGCTGCTGGCTGTGATTGTGAGGTCACAGCAGACTCAGTGGCTCCTAGGTTAGTGTCCAGCGTCCCCTGCTGGCTGTGCTTGTGAGATCACAGCAGACTCAGTGCCTCAATAGTTAGTGTCCAGCGCCCCCTGCTGGCTCTGTTTGTGAGGTCACAGCAGCCTCAGTGCCTCTCAGGCCAGTATCAGGCTCATGGCTGCTGGCTGTGCTTGTGAGGTCACAGCAGCCTGAATGCCTCCTAGACCAGTGTCAGGGTCATGGCTGCTGGTTGTGTTTCTGAGGTCACAGCAGCCTGAATGCCTCCTCTGCCAGTGGCAGGCTCATGGCTGCTGGCTGTGCTTGTGAGGTCACAGCAGCCTCAGTGCCTCATAGTTTAGTGTCCAGCGACCCCTGGTGTCTCTGCTTGTGAGGTCACAGCAGCCTCAGTAATTCCCAGGCCAAAATCAGGCTCCTGGTTGCTGGCTGTGCTTGTGAGTTCACAGCAGCCTCAGTGCCTCTGAGGCCAGTGGCAGGCTCATGGCTGCTGGCTTTGCTTGTGAGGTCACAGCAGCCTGAGTGCCTCCTAGGTTAGTGTCCATCGCCCCCTACTGGCTCTGCTTGTGAGGTCACAGCAGACTCAGTGCCTCATAGTTTAGGTCCAGCGTCCCCTGCTGCCTCTGCTTGTGAGATCACAGCAGACTCAGTGCCTCAATAGTTAGTGTCCAGCGCCCCCTGCTGGCTCTGCTTGTGAACTCACAGCAGCCTGAATGCCTCCTAGACCAGTGTCAGGGTCATAGCTACTGGCTGTGCTTCTGAGGTCACAGCAGCCTGAATGCCTCCTATGCCAGTGGCAGGCTCCTGGCTGCTGGCTATGCTTGTGACGTCACAGCAGCCTCAGTGCCTCTGAGGTCAGTGGCAGTCTCATGGCTGCTGGCTGTGCTTGTGAGGTCACAGCAGCCTCAGTGCCTCCTAGGTTAATGTCCATCACCCCCTACTGGCTGTGCTTGTGAGGTCACAGCAGACTCAGTGCCTCATAGGTTAGTGTCCAGCGCCCCCTGCTGGCTCTGCTTGTGAGGTCACAGCAGCCTCAGTGCCTCCTCTGCCAGTGCCATGCTCATGGCTGCTGGCTGTGCTTCTGAGGTCACAGCAGCCTGAATGTCTCCTAGGCCAGTGGCAGTCTCATGGCTGCTGGCTGTGCTTGTGAGGTCACAGAAGCCTCAGTGCCTCCTCTGCCAGTGGCAGGCTCATGGTTGCTGGCTGTGATTGTGAGGTCACAGCAGACTCAGTGGCTCCTAGGTTAGTGTCCATCGCCCCCTACTGGCTCTGCTTGTGAGGTCACAGCAGACTCAGTGCCTCAATAGTTAGTGTCCAGCGCCCCCTGCTGGCTGTGCTTGTGAGGTCACAGCAGCCTGAATGCCTCCTAGACCAGTGTCAGGGTCATGGCTGCTGGCTGTGCTTCTGAGGTCACACAAGCCTGAATGCCTCCTATGCCAGTGGCAGGCTCATGCCTGCTGGCTGGGATTGTGAGGTCACAGCAGCCTCAGTGCCTCACAGTTTAGTGTCCAGCGTCCCCTGGTGTCTCTGCTTGTGAGGTCACAGCAGCCTCAGTAATTCCCAGGCCAAAATCAGGCTCCTGGCTGCTGGCTATGCTTGTGACGTCACAGCAGCCTCAGTGCCTCTGAGGCCAGTGGCAGTGTCATGGCTGCTGGCTGTGCTTGTGAGGTCACAGCAGACTCAGTGCCTCATAGTTTAGTGTCCAGCGTCCCCTGCTGCCTCTGCTTGTGAGATCACAGCAGACTCAGTGCCTCAATAGTTACTGTCCAGCGCCCCCTGCTGGCTGTGCTTGTGAGGTCACAGCAGCCTCAGTGCCTCTCAGGCCAGGATCAGGCTCATGGCTGCTGGCTGTGCTTGTGACGTCACAGCAGCCTCAGTGCCTCCTCTGCCAGTGCCATGCTCATGGCTGCTGGCTGTGCTTGTGAGGTCACAGCAGCCTGAATGCCTCCTAGGCCAGTGGCAGGCTTATGGCTGCTGGCTGTGCTTGTGAGGTCACAGAAGCCTCAGTGCCTCCTCTGCCAGTGGCAGTCTCATGGCTGCTGGCTGTGCTTGTGAGGTCACAGCAGCCTCAGTGCCTCTCAGGCCAGTATCATGCTCATGGCTGCTGGCTGTGCTTGTGAGGTCACAGCAGCCTGAATGCCTCCTAGGCCTGTGGCAGGCTCATGGCTGCTGGCTATGATTGTGAGCTCACAGAAGCCTCAGTGCCTCAAAAGTTAGGGTCCAGCGCCCCCTGCTGGCTGTGCTTGTGAGGTCACACCAGCCTCAGTGCCTCCTCTGCCAGTGGCAGGCTCATGGCTGCTGGCTGGGATTGTGAGGTCACAGCAGCCTCAGTGCCTCATAGTTCAGTGTCCAGCGTCCCCTGCTGGCTCTGCTTGTGAGGTCACAGCAGACTCAGTGCCTCAAAAGTTAGTGTGCAGCGCCCCCTGCTGGCTCTGCTTGTGAACTCACAGCAGCCTGAATGCCTCCTAGACCAGTGTCAGGGTCATGGCTGCTGGCTGTGCTTGTGAGGTCACACAAGCCTGAATGCCTCCTATGCCAGTGGCAGGCTCATGGCTGCTGGCTGGGATTGTGAGGTCACAGCAGCCTCAGGGCCGCATAGTTTAGTGTCCAGCATCCCCTGCTGGCTCTGCTTGTGAGGTCACAGCAGACTCAGTGCCTCATAGGTTAGTGTCCATCGCCCCCTACTGGCTGTGCTTGTGAGTTCACAGCAGCCTCAGTGCCTCCTAGGCCAATATCAGGCTCCTGGCTGCTGGCTGTGCTTGTGAGGTCACAGCAGACTCAGTGCCTCTGAGGCCAGTGGCAGTCTCATGGCTGCTGGCTGTGCTTGTGAGGTCACAGCAGACTCAGTGGCTCCTAGGTTAGTGTCCATCGCCCCCTACTGGCTGTGCTTGTGAGGTCACAGCAGACTCAGTGCCTGCTAGGTTATCTCCAGTGCCCGCTGCTGGCTGTGTTGTGAGGTCACAGCAGCCTCAGTGCCTCTGACGTCAGTGGCAGTCTCATGGCTGCTGGCTGTGCTTGTGAGGTCACTGCAGCCTCAGTGCCTCCTAGGTTAATGTCCATCACCCCCTACTGGCTGTGTTTGTGAGGTCACAGCAGACTCAGTGCCTCATAGTTTAGGGTCCAGCGCCCCCTGCTGGCTCTGCTTGTGAGGTCACAGCAGCCTCAGTGCCTCATACCCCAGCATCAGGCTCATGGCTGCTGGCTGTGATTGTGAGGTCACAGCAGCCTCAGTGCCTCCTAGGCCAGTGCCATGCTCATGGCTGCTGGCTGTGCTTCTGAGGTCACACAAGCCTGAATGCCTCCTAGGCCAGTGGCAGGCTCATGGCTGCTGGCTGTGCTTGTGACGTCACAGCAGCCTCAGTGCCTCTGAGGCCAGTGGCAGTCTCATGGCTGCCGGCTGTGCTTGTGAGGTCACAGAAGCCTCAGTGCCTCCTCTGCCAGTGGCAGGCTCATGGCTGCTGGCTGTGATTGTGAGGTCACAGCAGACTCAGTGGCTCCTAGGTTAGTGTCCATCACCCCCTACTGGCTGTGCTTGTGAGGTCACAGCAGCCTCAGTGCCTCATAGTTTAGTGTCCAGCGTCCCCTGCTGCCTCTGCTTGTGAGATCACAGCAGACTCAGTGCCTCAATAGTTAGTGTCCAGCGCCCCCTGCTGGCTGTGCTTGTGAGGTCACAGCAGCCTCAGTGCCTCATACCCCAGCATCAGGCTCATGGCTGCTGGCTGTGCTTGTGACGTCACAGCAGCCTCAGTGCCTCCTCTGCCAGTGCCATGCTCATGGCTGCTGGCTGTGCTTGTGAGGTCACAGCAGCCTGAGTGCCTCCTAGGCCAGTGGCAGGCTTATGGCTGCTGGCTGTCCTTCTGAGGTCACAGAAGCCTCAGTGCCTCCTCTGCCAGTGGCAGTCTCATGGCTGCTGGCTGTGCTTGTGAGGTCACAGCAGCCTGAATGCCTCCAAAACCAGTATCAGGGTCATGGCTGCTGGCTGTGCTTGTGAGGTCACAGCAGCCTGAATGCCTCCTAGGCCTGTGGCAGGCTCCTGGTTGCTGGCTATGCTTGTGACGTCACAGCAGCCTCAGTGCCTCTGAGGCCAGTGGCAGGCTCATGACTGCTGGCTGTGCTTGTGAGGTCACAGCAGCCTCAGTGCCTACTAGGTTAGTGTCCATCGCCCCCTACTGGCTGTGCTTGTGAGGTCACAGCAGCCTCAGTGCCTCATACCCCAGCATCAGGCTCATGGCTGCTGGCTGTGTTGTGACATCACAGCAGCCTCAGTGCCTCCTCTGCCAGTGCCATGCTCATGGCTGCTGGCTGTGCTTCTGAGGTCACAGCAGCCTGAATGCCTCCTAGGCCAGTGGCAGGCTTATGTCTGCTGGCTGTCCTTGTGAGGTCACAGAAGCCTCAGTGCCTCCTCTGCCAGTGCCATGGTCATGGCTGCTGGCTGTGCTTCTGAGGTCACAGCAGCCTCAGTGCCTCTCAGGCCAGTCTCATGCTCATGGCTGCTGGCTGTGCTTGTGAGGTCACAGCAGCCTGAATGCCTCCTAGGCCTGTGGCAGGCTCATGGCTGCTGGCTCTGCTTGTGAGGTCACACAAGCCTCAATGCCTCCTATGCCAGTGGCAGGCTCATGGCTGCTGGCTGTGCTTGTGAGGTCACAGCAGACTCAGGGCCTCATAGGTTAGTGTCCATCGCCCCCTACTGGCTGTGCTTGTGAGTTCACAGCAGCCTCAGTGCCTCCCAGGCCAATATCAGGCTCATGGCTGCTGGCTGTGCTTGTGACGTCACAGCAGCCTGAGTGCCTCCTAGACCAGTATCAGGGTCATGGCTGCTGGCTGTGCTTGTGAGGTCACAGCAGCCTCAGTGCCTCTGAGACCAGTGGCAGTCTCATGGCTGCTGGCTGTGCTTGTGAGGTCACAGCATCCTCAGTGCCTCTGAGGCCAGTGGCAGTCTCATGGCTGCTGGTTGTGCTTGTGAGGTCACAGCAGCCTCAGTGCCTCTGAGGCCAGTGGCAGTCTCATGGCTGCTGGCTGTGCTTGTGAGGTCACAGAAGCCTCAGTGCCTCCTCTGCCAGTGGCAGGCTCATGGCTGCTGGCTGTGATTGTGAGGTCACAGCAGCCTCAGTGGCTCCTAGGTTAGTGTCCATCACCCCATACTGGCTGTGCTTGTGAGGTCACAGCAGACTCAGTGCCTCATAGTTTAGTGTCCAGCTCCCCCTGCTGGCTCTGCTTGTGAGGTCACAGAAGACTCAGCGCCTTCCAGGCCAGTATCAGGCTCATGGCTGCTGGCTGTGCTTGTGACGTCACAGCAGCCTCAGTGCCTCCTCTGCCAGTGCCATGCTCATGGCTGCTGGCTCTGCTTGTGAGGTCACAGCAGCCTCAGTGCCTCTCAGGCCAATATCAGGCTCATGGCTGCTGGCTGTGCTTGTGAGGTCACAGCAGCCTGAATACCTCCTAGACCAGTATCAGGGTCATGGCTGCTGGCTGTGCTTCTGAGGTCACAGCAGCCTGAATGCCTCCTATGCCAGTGGCAGGCTCCTGGCTGCTGGCTATGCTTGTGACGTCACAGCAGCCTCAGTGCCTCTGAGGTCAGTGGCAGTCTCATGGCTGCTGGCTGTGCTTGTGAGGTCACAGCAGCCTCGGTGCCTCCTAGGTTAATGTCCATCACCCCCTACTAGCTGTGCTTGTGAGATCACAGCAGACTCAGTGCCTCATAGTTTAGTGTCCAGCGCCCCCTGCTGGCTCTGCTTGTGAGGTCACAGCAGCCTCAGTGCCTCACAGGCCAGCATCAGGCTCATGGCTGCTGGCTGTGCTTGTGACGTCACAGCAGCCTCAGTGCCTCGTCTGCCAGTGCCATGCTCATGGCTGCTGGCTGTGCTTCTGAGGTCACAGCAGCCTGAATGCCTCCTAGGCCAGTGGCAGGCTCATGGCTGCTGGCTGTGCTTGTGAGGTCACAGAAGCCTCAGTGCCTCTGAGGCCAGTGGCAGGCTCATGGCTGCTGGCTGTGATTGTGAGGTCACAGCAGACTCAGTGGCTCCTAGGTTAGTGTCCAGCGTCCCCTGCTGGCTGTGCTTGTGAGATCACAGCAGACTCAGTGCCTCAATAGTTAGTGTCCAGCGCCCCCTGCTGGCTCTGTTTGTGAGGTCACAGCAGACTCAGTGCCTCTCAGGCCAGTATCAGGCTCATGGCTGCTGGCTGTGCTTGTGAGGTCACAGCAGCCTGAATGCCTCCTAGACCAGTGTCAGGGTCATGGCTGCTGGCTGTGCTTCTGAGGTCACAGCAGCCTGAATGCCTCCTCTGCCAGTGGCAGGCTCATGGCTGCTGGCTGTGCTTGTGAGGTCACAGCAGCCTCACTGCCTCATAGTTTAGTGTCCAGCGACCCCTGGTGTCTCTGCTTGTGAGGTCACAGCAGCCTCAGTAATTCCCAGGCCAAAATCAGGCTCCTGGCTGCTGGCTATGCTTGTGACGTCACAGCAGCCTCAGTGCCTCTGAGGCCAGTGGCAGTCTCATGGCTGCTGGCTGTGCTTGTGAGGTCACAGAAGCCTCAGTGCCTCCTCTGCCAGTGGCAGGCTCATGGCTGCTGGCTGTGCTTGTGAGGTCACAGCAGCCTCAGTGCCTCCTAGGTTAGTGTCCATCGCCCCCTACTGGCTGTGCTTGTGAGGTCACAGCAGCCTCAGTGCCTCATAGTTTAGTGTCCAGCGCCCCCTGCTGGCTCTGCTTGTGAGATCACAGCAGACTCAGTGCCTCAATAGTTAGTGTCCAGCCCCCCCTGCTGGCTCTGCTTGTGAACTCACAGCAGCCTGAATGCCTCCTAGACCAGTGTCAGGGTCATGGCTGCTGGCTGTGCTTGTGAGGTCACACAAGCCTGAATGCCTCCTATGCCAGTGGCAGGCTCATGGCTGCTGGCTATGCTTGTGACGTCACAGCAGCCTCAGTGCCTCTGAGGTCAGTGGCAGTCTCATGGCTGCTGGCTGTGCTTGTGAGGTCACAGCAGCCTCAGTGCCTCCTAGGTTAAAGTCCATCACCCCCTACTGGCTGTGCTTGTGAGGTCACAGCAGACTCAGTGCCTCATAGTTTAGTGTCCAGCGTCCCCTGCTGGCTCTGCTTGTGAGGTCACAGCAGCCTCAGTGCCTCACAGGCCAGCATCAGGCTCATGGCTGCTGGCTGTGCTTGTGATGTCACAGCAGCCTCAGTGCCTCCTCTGCCAGTGCCATGCTCATGGCTGCTGGCTGTGCTTGTGAGGTCACAGCAGCCTGAATGCCTCCTAGGCCAGTGGCAGTCTCATGGCTGCTGGCTGTGCTTGTGAGGTCACAGAAGCCTCAGTGCCTCCTCTGCCAGTGGCAGGCTCATGGCTGCTGGCTGTGCTTGTGAGGTCACAGCAGACTCAGTGGCTCCTAGGTTAGTGTCCATCGCCCCCTACTGGCTGTGCTTGTGAGGTCACAGCAGACTCAGTGCCGCATAGTTTAGTGTCCAGCGTCCCCTGCTGCCTCTGCTTGTGAGATCACAGCAGACTCAGTGCCTCAATAGTTAGTGTCCAGCGCCGCCTGCTGGCTCTGCTTGTGAGGTCACAGCAGACTCAGTGCCTCTCAGGCCAGTATCAGGCTCATGGCTGCTGGCTGTGCTTGTGAGGTCACAGCAGCCTGAATGCCTCCTAGACCAGTGTCAGGGTCATGGCTGCTGGCTGTGCTTCTGAGGTCACACAAGCCTGAATGCCTCCTATGCCAGTGGCAGGCTCATGGCTGCTGGCTGTGATTGTGAGGTCACAGCAGCCTCAGTGCCTCATAGTTTAGTGTCCAGCGTCCCCTGGTGTCTCTGCTTGTGAGGTCACAGCAGCCTCAGTAATTCCCAGGCCAAAATCAGGCTCCTGGCTGGTGGCTATGCTTGTGATGTCACAGCAGCCTCAGTGCCTCTGAGGCCAGTGGCAGTGTCATGGCTGCTGGCTGTGCTTGTGAGGTCACAGCAGACTCAGTGCCTCATAGTTTAGTGTCCAGCGTCCCCTGCTGCCTCTGCTTGTGAGATCACAGCAGACTCAGTGCCTCAATAGTTACTGTCCAGCGCCCCCTGCTGGCTGTGCCTCTGAGGTCACAGCAGCCTCAGTGCCTCTCAGGCCAGTATCATGCTCATGGCTGCTGGCTGTGCTTGTGACGTCACAGCAGCCTCAGTGCCTCCTGTGCCAGTGCCATGCTCATGGCTGCTGGCTGTGCTTCTGAGGTCACAGCAGCCTGAATGCCTCCTAGGCCAGTGGCAGGCTTATGGCTGCTGGCTGTGCTTGTGAGGTCACAGCAGACTCAGTGCCTCATAGTTTAGTGTCCAGCTCCCCCTGCTGGCTCTGCTTGTGAGGTCACAGAAGACTCAGCGCCTTGCAGGCCAGTATCAGGCTCATGGCTGCTGGCTGTGCTTGTGACGTCACAGCAGCCTCAGTGCCTCCTCTGCCAGTGCCATGCTCATGGCTGCTGGCTCTGCTTGTGAGGTCACAGCAGCCTCAGTGCCTCTCAGGCCAATATCAGGCTCATGGCTGCTGGCTGTGATTGTGAGGTCACAGCAGACTCAGTGGCTCCTAGACCAGTATCAGGGTCATGGCTGCTGGCTGTGCTTCTGAGGTCACAGCAGCCTGAATGCCTCCTATGCCAGTGGCAGGCTCCTGGCTGCTGGCTATGCTTGTGACGTCACAGCAGCCTCAGTGCCTCTGAGGTCAGTGGCAGTCTCATGGCTGCTGGCTGTGCTTGTGAGGTCACAGCAGCCTCAGTGCCTCCTAGGTTAATGTCCATCACCCCCTACTGGCTGTGCTTGGGAGGTCACAGCAGACTCAGTGCCTCATAGTTTAGTGTCCAGCGCCCCCTGCTGGCTCTGCTTGTGAGGTCACAGCAGCCTCAGTGCCTCACAGGCCAGCATCAGGCTCATGGCTGCTGGCTGTGCTTGTGACGTCACAGCAGCCTCAGTGCCTCGTCTGCCAGTGCCATGCTCATGGCTGCTGGCTGTGCTTCTGAGGTCACAGCAGCCTGAATGCCTCCTAGGCCAGTGGCAGGCTCATGGCTGCTGGCTGTGCTTGTGAGGTCACAGAAGCCTCAGTGCCTCTGAGGCCAGTGTCAGGCTCCTGGCTGCTGGCTGTGATTGTGAGGTCACAGCAGACTCAGTGGCTCCTAGGTTAGTGTCCAGCGTCCCCTGCTGGCTGTGCTTGTGAGATCACAGCAGACTCAGTGCCTCAATAGTTAGTGTCCAGCGCCCCCTGCTGGCTCTGTTTGTGAGGTCACAGCAGACTCAGTGCCTCTCAGGCCAGTATCAGGCTCATGGCTGCTGGCTGTGCTTGTGAGGTCACAGCAGCCTGAATGCCTCCTAGACCAGTGTCAGGGTCATGGCTGCTGGCTGTGCTTCTGAGGTCACAGCAGCCTGAATGCCTCCTCTGCCAGTGGCAGGCTCATGGCTGCTGGCTGTGCTTGTGAGGTCACAGCAGCCTCACTGCCTCATAGTTTAGTGTCCAGCGACCCCTGGTGTCTCTGCTTGTGAGGTCACAGCAGACTCAGTGCCTCAAAAGTTAGTGTGCAGCGCCCCCTGCTGGCTCTGCTTGTGAACTCACAGCAGCCTGAATGCCTCCTAGACCAGTGTCAGGGTCATGGCTGCTGGCTGTGCTTGTGAGGTCACACAAGCCTGAATGCCTCCTATGCCAGTGGCAGGCTCATGGCTGCTGGCTGGGATTGTGAGGTCACAGCAGCCTCAGTTCCTCATAGCTTAGTGTCCAGCGTCCCCTGCTGCCTGTGCTTGTGAGGTCACAGCAGACTCAGCACCTCATAGGTTAGTGTCCATCGCCCCCTACTGGCTGTGCTTGTGAGTTCACAGCAGCCTCAGTGCCTCCTAGGCCAATATCAGGCTCCTGGCTGCTGGCTGTGCTTGTGAGGTCACAGCAGACTCAGTGCCTCTGAGGCCAGTGGCAGTCTCATGGCTGCTGGCTGTGCTTGTGAGGTCACAGCAGACTCAGTGGCTCCTAGGTTAGTGTCCATCGCCCCCTACTGGCTGTGCTTGTGAGGTCACAGCAGACTCAGTGCCTGCTAGGTTATCTCCAGTGCCCGCTGCTGGCTGTGTTGTGAGGTCACAGCAGCCTCAGTGCCTCTGACGTCAGTGGCAGTCTCATGGCTGCTGGCTGTGCTTGTGAGGTCACTGCAGCCTCAGTGCCTCCTAGGTTAATGTCCATCACCCCCTACTGGCTGTGTTTGTGAGGTCACAGCAGACTCAGTGCCTCATAGTTTAGGGTCCAGCGCCCCCTGCTGGCTCTGCTTGTGAGGTCACAGCAGCCTCAGTGCCTCATACCCCAGCATCAGGCTCATGGCTGCTGGCTGTGATTGTGAGGTCACAGCAGCCTCAGTGCCTCCTAGGCCAGTGCCATGCTCATGGCTGCTGGCTGTGCTTCTGAGGTCACACAAGCCTGAATGCCTCCTAGGCCAGTGGCAGGCTCATGGCTGCTGGCTGTGCTTGTGACGTCACAGCAGCCTCAGTGCCTCTGAGGCCAGTGGCAGTCTCATAGCTGCCGGCTGTGCTTGTGAGGTCACAGAAGCCTCAGTGCCTCCTCTGCCAGTGGCAGGCTCATGGCTGCTGGCTGTGATTGTGAGGTCACAGCAGACTCAGTGGCTCCTAGGTTAGTGTCCATCACCCCCTACTGGCTGTGCTTGTGAGGTCACAGCAGCCTCAGTGCCTCATAGTTTAGTGTCCAGCGTCCCCTGCTGCCTCTGCTTGTGAGATCACAGCAGACTCAGTGCCTCAATAGTTAGTGTCCAGCGCCCCCTGCTGGCTCTGCTTGTGAGGTCACAGCAGCCTCAGTGCCTCTCAGGCCAGTATCAGGCTCATGGCTGCTGGCTGTGCTCGTGAGGTCACACAAGCCTGAATGCCTTCTAGACCAGTGGCAGGCTCATGGCTGCTGGCTGTGCTTCTGAGGTCACAGCAGCCTGAATGCCTCCTAGGCCAGTGGCAGGCTCATGGCTGCTGGCTGTGCTTGTGAGGTCACAGCAGCCTCAGTGCCTCATAGTTTAGTGTCCAGCATCCCCTGGTGTCTCTGCTTGTGAGGTCACAGCAGCCTCACTAATTCCCAGGCCAGCATCAGGCTCCTGGCTGCTGGCTATGCTTGTGACGTCACAGCAGCCTCAGTGCCTCTGAGGCCAGTGGCAGTCTCATGGCTGCTGGCTGTGCTTGTGAGGTCACAGCAGCCTCAGTGCCTCCTAGGTTAGTGTCCATCGCCCCCTACTGGCTGTGCTTGTGAGGTCACAGCAGACTCAGTGCCTCATAGTTTAGTGTCCAGCGTCCCCTGCTGCCTCTGCTTGTGAGATCACAGCAGACTCAGTGCCTCAATAGTTAGTGTCCAGCGCCCCCTGCTGGCTCTGCTTGTGAGGTCACAGCAGCCTCAGTGCCTCATACCCCAGCATCAGGCTCATGGCTGCTGGCTGTGCTTGTGACGTCACAGCAGCCTCAGTGCCTCCTCTGCCAGTGCCATGCTCATGGCTGCTGGCTGTGCTTGTGAGGTCACAGCAGCCTGAGTGCCTCCTAGGCCAGTGGCAGGCTTATGGCTGCTGGCTGTCCTTCTGAGGTCACAGAAGCCTCAGTGCCTCCTCTGCCAGTGGCAGTCTCATGGCTGCTGGCTGTGCTTGTGAGGTCACAGCAGCCTGAATGCCTCCAAGACCAGTATCAGGGTCATGGCTGCTGGCTGTGCTTGTGAGGTCACAGCAGCCTGAATGCCTCCTAGGCCTGTGGCAGGCTCCTGGTTGCTGGCTATGCTTGTGACGTCACAGCAGCCTCAGTGCCTCTGAGGCCAGTGGCAGGCTCATGACTGCTGGCTGTGCTTGTGAGGTCACAGCAGCCTCAGTGCCTACTAGGTTAGTGTCCATCGCCCCCTACTGGCTGTGCTTGTGAGGTCACAGCAGCCTCAGTGCCTCATACCCCAGCATCAGGCTCATGGCTGCTGGCTGTGCTTGTGACATCACAGCAGCCTCAGTGCCTCCTCTGCCAGTGCCATGCTCATGGCTGCTGGCTGTGCTTCTGAGGTCACAGCAGCCTGAATGCCTCCTAGGCCAGTGGCAGGCTTATGTCTGCTGGCTGTCCTTGTGAGGTCACAGAAGCCTCAGTGCCTCCTCTGCCAGTGCCATGCTCATGGCTGCTGGCTGTGCTTCTGAGGTCACAGCAGCCTCAGTGCCTCTCAGGCCAGTCTCATGCTCATGGCTGCTGGCTGTGCTTGTGAGGTCACAGCAGCCTGAATGCCTCCTAGGCCTGTGGCAGGCTCATGGCTGCTGGCTCTGCTTTTGAGGTCACACAAGCCTCAATGCCTCCTCTGCCAGTGGCAGGCTCATGGCTGCTGGCTGTGCTTGTGAGGTCACAGCAGACTCAGGGCCTCATAGGTTAGTGTCCATCGCCCCCTACTGGCTGTGCTTGTGAGTTCACAGCAGCCTCAGTGCCTCCCAGGCCAATATCAGGCTCATGGCTGCTGGCTGTGCTTGTGACGTCACAGCAGCCTGAGTGCCTCCTAGACCAGTATCAGGGTCATGGCTGCTGGCTGTGCTTGTGAGGTCACAGCAGCCTCAGTGCCTCTGAGGCCAGTGGCAGTCTCATGGCTGCTGGCTGTGCTTGTGAGGTCACAGCATCCTCAGTGCCTCTGAGGCCAGTGGCAGTCTCATGGCTGCTGGTTGTGCTTGTGAGGTCACAGCAGCCTCAGTGCCTCTGAGGCCAGTGGCAGTCTCATGGCTGCTGGCTGTGCTTGTGAGGTCACAGAAGCCTCAGTGCCTCCTCTGCCAGTGGCAGGCTCATGGCTGCTGGCTGTGATTGTGAGGTCACAGCAGCCTCAGTGGCTCCTAGGTTAGTGTCCATCACCCCATACTGGCTGTGCTTGTGAGGTCACAGCAGACTCAGTGCCTCATAGTTTAGTGTCCAGCTCCCCCTGCTGGCTCTGCTTGTGAGGTCACAGAAGACTCAGCGCCTTCCAGGCCAGTATCAGGCTCATGGCTGCTGGCTGTGCTTGTGACGTCACAGCAGCCTCAGTGCCTCCTCTGCCAGTGCCATGCTCATGGCTGCTGGCTCTGCTTGTGAGGTCACAGCAGCCTCAGTGCCTCTCAGGCCAATATCAGGCTCATGGCTGCTGGCTGTGCTTGTGAGGTCACAGCAGCCTGAATACCTCCTAGACCAGTATCAGGGTCATGGCTGCTGGCTGTGCTTCTGAGGTCACAGCAGCCTGAATGCCTCCTATGCCAGTGGCAGGCTCCTGGCTGCTGGCTATGCTTGTGACGTCACAGCAGCCTCAGTGCCTCTGAGGTCAGTGGCAGTCTCATGGCTGCTGGCTGTGCTTGTGAGGTCACAGCAGCCTCAGTGCCTCCTAGGTTAATGTCCATCACCCCCTACTGGCTGTGCTTGGGAGGTCACAGCAGACTCAGTGCCTCATAGTTTAGTGTCCAGCGCCCCCTGCTGGCTCTGCTTGTGAGGTCACAGCAGCCTCAGTGCCTCACAGGCCAGCATCAGGCTCATGGCTGCTGGCTGTGCTTGTGACGTCACAGCAGCCTCAGTGCCTCGTCTGCCAGTGCCATGCTCATGGCTGCTGGCTGTGCTTCTGAGGTCACAGCAGCCTGAATGCCTCCTAGGCCAGTGGCAGGCTCATGGCTGCTGGCTGTGCTTGTGAGGTCACAGAAGCCTCAGTGCCTCTGAGGCCAGTGTCAGGCTCCTGGCTGCTGGCTGTGATTGTGAGGTCACAGCAGACTCAGTGGCTCCTAGGTTAGTGTCCAGCGTCCCCTGCTGGCTGTGCTTGTGAGATCACAGCAGACTCAGTGCCTCAATAGTTAGTGTCCAGCGCCCCCTGCTGGCTCTGTTTGTGAGGTCACAGCAGACTCAGTGCCTCTCAGGCCAGTATCAGGCTCATGGCTGCTGGCTGTGCTTGTGAGGTCACAGCAGCCTGAATGCCTCCTAGACCAGTGTCAGGGTCATGGCTGCTGGCTGTGCTTCTGAGGTCACAGCAGCCTGAATGCCTCCTCTGCCAGTGGCAGGCTCATTGCTGCTGGCTGTGCTTGTGAGGTCACAGCAGCCTCACTGCCTCATAGTTTAGTGTCCAGCGACCCCTGGTGTCTCTGCTTGTGAGGTCACAGCAGACTCAGTGCCTCAAAAGTTAGTGTGCAGCGCCCCCTGCTGGCTCTGCTTGTGAACTCACAGCAGCCTGAATGCCTCCTAGACCAGTGTCAGGGTCATGGCTGCTGGCTGTGCTTGTGAGGTCACACAAGCCTGAATGCCTCCTATGCCAGTGGCAGGCTCATGGCTGCTGGCTGGGATTGTGAGGTCACAGCAGCCTCAGTTCCTCATAGCTTAGTGTCCAGCGTCCCCTGCTGCCTGTGCTTGTGAGGTCACAGCAGACTCAGCGCCTCATAGGTTAGTGTCCATCGCCCCCTACTGGCTGTGCTTGTGAGTTCACAGCAGCCTCAGTGCCTCCTAGGCCAATATCAGGCTCCTGGCTGCTGGCTGTGCTTGTGAGGTCACAGCAGACTCAGTGCCTCTGAGGCCAGTGGCAGTCTCATGGCTGCTGGCTGTGCTTGTGAGGTCACAGCAGACTCAGTGGCTCCTAGGTTAGTGTCCATCGCCCCCTACTGGCTGTGCTTGTGAGGTCACAGCAGACTCAGTGCCTGCTAGGTTATCTCCAGTGCCCGCTGCTGGCTGTGTTGTGAGGTCACAGCAGCCTCAGTGCCTCTGACGTCAGTGGCAGTCTCATGGCTGCTGGCTGTGCTTGTGAGGTCACTGCAGCCTCAGTGCCTCCTAGGTTAATGTCCATCACCCCCTACTGGCTGTGTTTGTGAGGTCACAGCAGACTCAGTGCCTCATAGTTTAGGGTCCAGCGCCCCCTGCTGGCTCTGCTTGTGAGGTCACAGCAGCCTCAGTGCCTCATACCCCAGCATCAGGCTCATGGCTGCTGGCTGTGATTGTGAGGTCACAGCAGCCTCAGTGCCTCCTAGGCCAGTGCCATGCTCATGGCTGCTGGCTGTGCTTCTGAGGTCACACAAGCCTGAATGCCTCCTAGGCCAGTGGCAGGCTCATGGCTGCTGGCTGTGCTTGTGACGTCACAGCAGCCTCAGTGCCTCTGAGGCCAGTGGCAGTCTCATGGCTGCCGGCTGTGCTTGTGAGGTCACAGAAGCCTCAGTGCCTCCTCTGCCAGTGGCAGGCTCATGGCTGCTGGCTGTGATTGTGAGGTCACAGCAGACTCAGTGGCTCCTAGGTTAGTGTCCATCACCCCCTACTGGCTGTGCTTGTGAGGTCACAGCAGCCTCAGTGCCTCATAGTTTAGTGTCCAGCGTCCCCTGCTGCCTCTGCTTGTGAGATCACAGCAGACTCAGTGCCTCAATAGTTAGTGTCCAGCGCCCCCTGCTGGCTCTGCTTGTGAGGTCACAGCAGCCTCAGTGCCTCTCAGGCCAGTATCAGGCTCATGGCTGCTGGCTGTGCTCGTGAGGTCACACAAGCCTGAATGCCTTCTAGACCAGTGGCAGGCTCATGGCTGCTGGCTGTGCTTCTGAGGTCACAGCAGCCTGAATGCCTCCTAGGCCAGTGGCAGGCTCATGGCTGCTGGCTGTGCTTGTGAGGTCACAGCAGCCTCAGTGCCTCATAGTTTAGTGTCCAGCATCCCCTGGTGTCTCTGCTTGTGAGGTCACAGCAGCCTCACTAATTCCCAGGCCAGCATCAGGCTCCTGGCTGCTGGCTATGCTTGTGACGTCACAGCAGCCTCAGTGCCTCTGAGGCCAGTGGCAGTCTCATGGCTGCTGGCTGTGCTTGTGAGGTCACAGCAGCCTCAGTGCCTCCTAGGTTAGTGTCCATCGCCCCCTACTGGCTGTGCTTGTGAGGTCACAGCAGACTCAGTGCCTCATAGTTTAGTGTCCAGCGTCCCCTGCTGCCTCTGCTTGTGAGATCACAGCAGACTCAGTGCCTCAATAGTTAGTGTCCAGCGCCCCCTGCTGGCTCTGCTTGTGAGGTCACAGCAGCCTCAGTGCCTCATACCCCAGCATCAGGCTCATGGCTGCTGGCTGTGCTTGTGACGTCACAGCAGCCTCAGTGCCTCCTCTGCCAGTGCCATGCTCATGGCTGCTGGCTGTGCTTGTGAGGTCACAGCAGCCTGAGTGCCTCCTAGGCCAGTGGCAGGCTTATGGCTGCTGGCTGTCCTTCTGAGGTCACAGAAGCCTCAGTGCCTCCTCTGCCAGTGGCAGTCTCATGGCTGCTGGCTGTGCTTGTGAGGTCACAGCAGCCTGAATGCCTCCAAGACCAGTATCAGGGTCATGGCTGCTGGCTGTGCTTGTGAGGTCACAGCAGCCTGAATGCCTCCTAGGCCTGTGGCAGGCTCCTGGTTGCTGGCTATGCTTGTGACGTCACAGCAGCCTCAGTGCCTCTGAGGCCAGTGGCAGGCTCATGACTGCTGGCTGTGCTTGTGAGGTCACAGCAGCCTCAGTGCCTACTAGGTTAGTGTCCATCGCCCCCTACTGGCTGTGCTTGTGAGGTCACAGCAGCCTCAGTGCCTCATACCCCAGCATCAGGCTCATGGCTGCTGGCTGTGCTTGTGACATCACAGCAGCCTCAGTGCCTCCTCTGCCAGTGCCATGCTCATGGCTGCTGGCTGTGCTTCTGAGGTCACAGCAGCCTGAATGCCTCCTAGGCCAGTGGCAGGCTTATGTCTGCTGGCTGTCCTTGTGAGGTCACAGAAGCCTCAGTGCCTCCTCTGCCAGTGCCATGCTCATGGCTGCTGGCTGTGCTTCTGAGGTCACAGCAGCCTCAGTGCCTCTCAGGCCAGTCTCATGCTCATGGCTGCTGGCTGTGCTTGTGAGGTCACAGCAGCCTGAATGCCTCCTAGGCCTGTGGCAGGCTCATGGCTGCTGGCTCTGCTTTTGAGGTCACACAAGCCTCAATGCCTCCTATGCCAGTGGCAGGCTCATGGCTGCTGGCTGTGCTTGTGAGGTCACAGCAGACTCAGGGCCTCATAGGTTAGTGTCCATCGCCCCCTACTGGCTGTGCTTGTGAGTTCACAGCAGCCTCAGTGCCTCCCAGGCCAATATCAGGCTCATGGCTGCTGGCTGTGCTTGTGACGTCACAGCAGCCTGAGTGCCTCCTAGACCAGTATCAGGGTCATGGCTGCTGGCTGTGCTTGTGAGGTCACAGCAGCCTCAGTGCCTCTGAGGCCAGTGGCAGTCTCATGGCTGCTGGCTGTGCTTGTGAGGTCACAGCATCCTCAGTGCCTCTGAGGCCAGTGGCAGTCTCATGGCTGCTGGTTGTGCTTGTGAGGTCACAGCAGCCTCAGTGCCTCTGAGGCCAGTGGCAGTCTCATGGCTGCTGGCTGTGCTTGTGAGGTCACAGAAGCCTCAGTGCCTCCTCTGCCAGTGGCAGGCTCATGGCTGCTGGCTGTGATTGTGAGGTCACAGCAGCCTCAGTGGCTCCTAGGTTAGTGTCCATCACCCCATACTGGCTGTGCTTGTGAGGTCACAGCAGACTCAGTGCCTCATAGTTTAGTGTCCAGCTCCCCCTGCTGGCTCTGCTTGTGAGGTCACAGAAGACTCAGCGCCTTCCAGGCCAGTATCAGGCTCATGGCTGCTGGCTGTGCTTGTGACGTCACAGCAGCCTCAGTGCCTCCTCTGCCAGTGCCATGCTCATGGCTGCTGGCTCTGCTTGTGAGGTCACAGCAGCCTCAGTGCCTCTCAGGCCAATATCAGGCTCATGGCTGCTGGCTGTGCTTGTGAGGTCACAGCAGCCTGAATACCTCCTAGACCAGTATCAGGGTCATGGCTGCTGGCTGTGCTTCTGAGGTCACAGCAGCCTGAATGCCTCCTATGCCAGTGGCAGGCTCCTGGCTGCTGGCTATGCTTGTGACGTCACAGCAGCCTCAGTGCCTCTGAGGTCAGTGGCAGTCTCATGGCTGCTGGCTGTGCTTGTGAGGTCACAGCAGCCTCAGTGCCTCCTAGGTTAATGTCCATCACCCCCTACTGGCTGTGCTTGGGAGGTCACAGCAGACTCAGTGCCTCATAGTTTAGTGTCCAGCGCCCCCTGCTGGCTCTGCTTGTGAGGTCACAGCAGCCTCAGTGCCTCACAGGCCAGCATCAGGCTCATGGCTGCTGGCTGTGCTTGTGACGTCACAGCAGCCTCAGTGCCTCGTCTGCCAGTGCCATGCTCATGGCTGCTGGCTGTGCTTCTGAGGTCACAGCAGCCTGAATGCCTCCTAGGCCAGTGGCAGGCTCATGGCTGCTGGCTGTGCTTGTGAGGTCACAGAAGCCTCAGTGCCTCTGAGGCCAGTGGCAGGCTCATGGCTGCTGGCTGGGATTGTGAGGTCACAGCAGACTCAGTGGCTCCTAGGTTAGTGTCCAGCGTCCCCTGCTGGCTGTGCTTGTGAGATCACAGCAGACTCAGTGCCTCAATAGTTAGTGTCCAGCGCCCCCTGCTGGCTCTGTTTGTGAGGTCACAGCAGACTCAGTGCCTCTCAGGCCAGTATCAGGCTCATGGCTGCTGGCTGTGCTTGTGAGGTCACAGCAGCCTGAATGCCTCCTAGACCAGTGTCAGGGTCATGGCTGCTGGCTGTGCTTCTGAGGTCACAGCAGCCTGAATGCCTCCTCTGCCAGTGGCAGGCTCATGGCTGCTGGCTGTGCTTGTGAGGTCACAGCAGCCTCACTGCCTCATAGTTTAGTGTCCAGCGACCCCTGGTGTCTCTGCTTGTGAGGTCACAGCAGCCTCAGTAATTCCCAGGCCAAAATCAGGCTCCTGGCTGCTGGCTATGCTTGTGACGTCACAGCAGCCTCAGTGCCTCTGAGGCCAGTGGCAGTCTCATGGCTGCTGACTGTGCTTGTGAGGTCACAGAAGCCTCAGTGCCTCCTCTGCCAGTGGCAGGCTCATGGCTGCTGGCTGTGCTTGTGAGGTCACAGCAGCCTCAGTGCCTCCTAGGTTAGTGTCCATCGCCCCCTACTGGCTGTGCTTGTGAGGTCACAGCAGCCTCAGTGCCTCATAGTTTAGTGTCCAGCGCCCCCTGCTGGCTCTGCTTGTGAGATCACAGCAGACTCAGTGCCTCAATAGTTAGTGTCCAGCGCCCCCTGCTGGCTCTGCTTGTGAACTCACAGCAGCCTGAATGCCTCCTAGACCAGTGTCAGGGTCATGGCTGCTGGCTGTGCTTGTGAGGTCACACAAGCCTGAATGCCTCCTATGCCAGTGGCAGGCTCATGGCTGCTGGCTATGCTTGTGACGTCACAGCAGCCTCAGTGCCTCTGAGGTCAGTGGCAGTCTCATGGCTGCTGGCTGTGCTTGTGAGGTCACAGCAGCCTCAGTGCCTCCTAGGTTAATGTCCATCACCCCCTACTGGCTGTGCTTGTGAGGTCACAGCAGACTCAGTGCCTCATAGTTTAGTGTCCAGCGCCCCCTGCTGGCTCTGCTTGTGAGGTCACAGCAGCCTCAGTGCCTCACAGGCCAGCATCAGGCTCATGGCTGCTGGCTGTGCTTGTGATGTCACAGCAGCCTCAGTGCCTCCTCTGCCAGTGCCATGCTCATGGCTGCTGGCTGTGCTTGTGAGGTCACAGCAGCCTGAATGCCTCCTAGGCCAGTGGCAGTCTCATGGCTGCTGGCTGTGCTTGTGAGGTCACAGAAGCCTCAGTGCCTCCTCTGCCAGTGGCAGGCTCATGGCTGCTGGCTGTGCTTGTGAGGTCACAGCAGACTCAGTGGCTCCTAGGTTAGTGTCCATCGCCCCCTACTGGCTGTGCTTGTGAGGTCACAGCAGACTCAGTGCCGCATAGTTTAGTGTCCAGCGTCCCCTGCTGCCTCTGCTTGTGAGATCACAGCAGACTCAGTGCCTCAATAGTTAGTGTCCAGCGCCCCCTGCTGGCTCTGCTTGTGAGGTCACAGCAGACTCAGTGCCTCTCAGGCCAGTATCAGGCTCATGGCTGCTGGCTGTGCTTGTGAGGTCACAGCAGCCTGAATGCCTCCTAGACCAGTGTCAGGGTCATGGCTGCTGGCTGTGCTTCTGAGGTCACACAAGCCTGAATGCCTCCTATGCCAGTGGCAGGCTCATGGCTGCTGGCTGTGATTGTGAGGTCACAGCAGCCTCAGTGCCTCATAGTTTAGTGTCCAGCGTCCCCTGGTGTCTCTGCTTGTGAGGTCACAGCAGCCTCAGTAATTCCCAGGCCAAAATCAGGCTCCAGGCTGCTGGCTATGCTTGTGATGTCACAGCAGCCTCAGTGCCTCTGAGGCCAGTGGCAGTGTCATGGCTGCTGGCTGTGCTTGTGAGGTCACAGCAGACTCAGTGCCTCATAGTTTAGTGTCCAGCGTCCCCTGCTGCCTCTGCTTGTGAGATCACAGCAGACTCAGTGCCTCAATAGTTACTGTCCAGCGCCCCCTGCTGGCTGTGCCTCTGAGGTCACAGCAGCCTCAGTGCCTCTCAGGCCAGTATCATGCTCATGGCTGCTGGCTGTGCTTGTGACGTCACAGCAGCCTCAGTGCCTCCTGTGCCAGTGCCATGCTCATGGCTGCTGGCTGTGCTTCTGAGGTCACAGCAGCCTGAATGCCTCCTAGGCCAGTGGCAGGCTTATGGCTGCTGGCTGTGCTTGTGAGGTCACAGCAGACTCAGTGCCTCATAGTTTAGTGTCCAGCTCCCCCTGCTGGCTCTGCTTGTGAGGTCACAGAAGACTCAGCGCCTTCCAGGCCAGTATCAGGCTCATGGCTGCTGGCTGTGCTTGTGACGTCACAGCAGCCTCAGTGCCTCCTCTGCCAGTGCCATGCTCATGGCTGCTGGCTCTGCTTGTGAGGTCACAGCAGCCTCAGTGCCTCTCAGGCCAATATCAGGCTCATGGCTGCTGGCTGTGCTTGTGAGGTCACAGCAGCCTGAATACCTCCTAGACCAGTATCAGGGTCATGGCTGCTGGCTGTGCTTCTGAGGTCACAGCAGCCTGAATGCCTCCTATGCCAGTGGCAGGCTCCTGGCTGCTGGCTATGCTTGTGACGTCACAGCAGCCTCAGTGCCTCTGAGGTCAGTGGCAGTCTCATGGCTGCTGGCTGTGCTTGTGAGGTCACAGCAGCCTCAGTGCCTCCTAGGTTAATGTCCATCACCCCCTACTGGCTGTGCTTGGGAGGTCACAGCAGACTCAGTGCCTCATAGTTTAGTGTCCAGCGCCCCCTGCTGGCTCTGCTTGTGAGGTCACAGCAGCCTCAGTGCCTCACAGGCCAGCATCAGGCTCATGGCTGCTGGCTGTGCTTGTGACGTCACAGCAGCCTCAGTGCCTCGTCTGCCAGTGCCATGCTCATGGCTGCTGGCTGTGCTTCTGAGGTCACAGCAGCCTGAATGCCTCCTAGGCCAGTGGCAGGCTCATGGCTGCTGGCTGTGCTTGTGAGGTCACAGAAGCCTCAGTGCCTCTGAGGCCAGTGGCAGGCTCATGGCTGCTGGCTGTGATTGTGAGGTCACAGCAGACTCAGTGGCTCCTAGGTTAGTGTCCAGCGTCCCCTGCTGGCTGTGCTTGTGAGATCACAGCAGACTCAGTGCCTCAATAGTTAGTGTCCAGCGCCCCCTGCTGGCTCTGTTTGTGAGGTCACAGCAGACTCAGTGCCTCTCAGGCCAGTATCAGGCTCATGGCTGCTGGCTGTGCTTGTGAGGTCACAGCAGCCTGAATGCCTCCTAGACCAGTGTCAGGGTCATGGCTGCTGGCTGTGCTTCTGAGGTCACAGCAGCCTGAATGCCTCCTCTGCCAGTGGCAGGCTCATGGCTGCTGGCTGTGCTTGTGAGGTCACAGCAGCCTCACTGCCTCATAGTTTAGTGTCCAGCGACCCCTGGTGTCTCTGCTTGTGAGGTCACAGCAGACTCAGTGCCTCAAAAGTTAGTGTGCAGCGCCCCCTGCTGGCTCTGCTTGTGAACTCACAGCAGCCTGAATGCCTCCTAGACCAGTGTCAGGGTCATGGCTGCTGGCTGTGCTTGTGAGGTCACACAAGCCTGAATGCCTCCTATGCCAGTGGCAGGCTCATGGCTGCTGGCTGGGATTGTGAGGTCACAGCAGCCTCAGTTCCTCATAGCTTAGTGTCCAGCGTCCCCTGCTGCCTGTGCTTGTGAGGTCACAGCAGACTCAGTGCCTCATAGGTTAGTGTCCATCGCCCCCTACTGGCTGTGCTTGTGAGTTCACAGCAGCCTCAGTGCCTCCTAGGCCAATATCAGGCTCATGGCTGCTGGCTGTGCTTGTGAGGTCACAGCAGACTCAGTGCCTCTGAGGCCAGTGGCAGTCTCATGGCTGCTGGCTGTGCTTGTGAGGTCACAGCAGACTCAGTGGCTCCTAGGTTAGTGTCCATCGCCCCCTACTGGCTGTGCTTGTGAGGTCACAGCAGACTCAGTGCCTGCTAGGTTATCTCCAGTGCCCGCTGCTGGCTGTGTTGTGAGGTCACAGCAGCCTCAGTGCCTCTGACGTCAGTGGCAGTCTCATGGCTGCTGGCTGTGCTTGTGAGGTCACTGCAGCCTCAGTGCCTCCTAGGTTAATGTCCATCACCCCCTACTGGCTGTGTTTGTGAGGTCACAGCAGACTCAGTGCCTCATAGTTTAGGGTCCAGCGCCCCCTGCTGGCTCTGCTTGTGAGGTCACAGCAGCCTCAGTGCCTCATACCCCAGCATCAGGCTCATGGCTGCTGGCTGTGCTTGTGAGGTCACAGCAGCCTCAGTGCCTCCTAGGCCAGTGCCATGCTCATGGCTGCTGGCTGTGCTTCTGAGGTCACACAAGCCTGAATGCCTCCTAGGCCAGTGGCAGGCTCATGGCTGCTGGCTGTGCTTGTGACGTCACAGCAGCCTCAGTGCCTCTGAGGCCAGTGGCAGTCTCATGGCTGCCGGCTGTGCTTGTGAGGTCACAGAAGCCTCAGTGCCTCCTCTGCCAGTGGCAGGCTCATGGCTGCTGGCTGTGATTGTGAGGTCACAGCAGACTCAGTGGCTCCTAGGTTAGTGTCCATCACCCCCTACTGGCTGTGCTTGTGAGGTCACAGCAGCCTCAGTGCCTCATAGTTTAGTGTCCAGCGTCCCCTGCTGCCTCTGCTTGTGAGATCACAGCAGACTCAGTGCCTCAATAGTTAGTGTCCAGCGCCCCCTGCTGGCTCTGCTTGTGAGGTCACAGCAGCCTCAGTGCCTCTCAGGCCAGTATCAGGCTCATGGCTGCTGGCTGTGCTCGTGAGGTCACACAAGCCTGAATGCCTTCTAGACCAGTGGCAGGCTCATGGCTGCTGGCTGTGCTTCTGAGGTCACAGCAGCCTGAATGCCTCCTAGGCCAGTGGCAGGCTCATGGCTGCTGGCTGTGCTTGTGAGGTCACAGCAGCCTCAGTGCCTCATAGTTTAGTGTCCAGCATCCCCTGGTGTCTCTGCTTGTGAGGTCACAGCAGCCTCAGTAATTCCCAGGCCAAAATCAGGCTCCTGGCTGCTGGCTATGCTTGTGACGTCACAGCAGCCTCAGTGCCTCTGAGGCCAGTGGCAGTCTCATGGCTGCTGGCTGTGCTTGTGAGGTCACAGCAGCCTCAGTGCCTCCTAGGTTAGTGTCCATCGCCCCCTACTGGCTCTGCTTGTGAGGTCACAGCAGACTCAGTGCCGCATAGTTTAGTGTCCAGCGTCCCCTGCTGCCTCTGCTTGTGAGATCACAGCAGACTCAGTGCCTCAATAGTTAGTGTCCAGCGCCCCCTGCTGGCTCTGCTTGTGAGGTCACAGCAGCCTCAGTGCCTCATACCCCAGCATCAGGCTCATGGCTGCTGGCTGTGCTTGTGACGTCACAGCAGCCTCAGTGCCTCCTCTGCCAGTGCCATGCTCATGGCTGCTGGCTGTGCTTGTGAGGTCACAGCAGCCTGAGTGCCTCCTAGGCCAGTGGCAGGCTTATGGCTGCTGGCTGTCCTTCTGAGGTCACAGAAGCCTCAGTGCCTCCTCTGCCAGTGGCAGTCTCATGGCTGCTGGCTGTGCTTGTGAGGTCACAGCAGCCTGAATGCCTCCAAGACCAGTATCAGGGTCATGGCTGCTGGCTGTGCTTGTGACGTCACAGCAGCCTGAATGCCTCCTAGGCCTGTGGCAGGCTCCTGGTTGCTGGCTATGCTTGTGACGTCACAGCAGCCTCAGTGCCTCTGAGGCCAGTGGCAGGCTCATGACTGCTGGCTGTGCTTGTGAGGTCACAGCAGCCTCAGTGCCTCCTAGGTTAGTGTCCATCGCCCCCTACTGGCTGTGCTTGTGAGGTCACAGCAGCCTCAGTGCCTCATACCCCAGCATCAGGCTCATGGCTGCTGGCTGTGCTTGTGACGTCACAGCAGCCTCAGTGCCTCCTCTGCCAGTGCCATGCTCATGGCTGCTGGCTGTGCTTCTGAGGTCACAGCAGCCTGAATGCCTCCTAGGCCAGTGGCAGGCTTATGTCTGCTGGCTGTCCTTGTGAGGTCACAGAAGCCTCAGTGCCTCCTCTGCCAGTGGCAGTCTCATGGCTGCTGGCTGTGCTTCTGAGGTCACAGCAGCCTCAGTGCCTCTCAGGCCAGTCTCATGCTCATGGCTGCTGGCTGTGCTTGTGAGGTCACAGCAGCCTGAATGCCTCCTAGGCCTGTGGCAGGCTCATGGCTGCTGGCTCTGCTTGTGAGGTCACACAAGCCTCAATGCCTCCTATGCCAGTGGCAGGCTCATGGCTGCTGGCTGTGCTTGTGAGGTCACAGCAGACTCAGGGCCTCATAGGTTAGTGTCCATCGCCCCCTACTGGCTGTGCTTGTGAGTTCACAGCAGCCTCAGTGCCTCCCAGGCCAATATCAGGCTCATGGCTGCTGGCTGTGCTTGTGACGTCACAGCAGCCTGAATGCCTCCTAGACCAGTGGCAGTCTCATGGCTGCTGGCTGTGCTTGTGAGGTCACAGCAGCCTCAGTGCCTCTGAGGCCAGTGGCAGTCTCATGGCTGCTGGTTGTGCTTGTGAGGTCACAGCAGCCTCAGTGCCTCTGAGGCCAGTGGCAGTCTCATGGCTGCTGGCTGTGCTTGTGAGGTCACAGAAGCCTCAGTGCCTCCTCTGCCAGTGGCAGGCTCATGGCTGCTGGCTATGCTTGTGACGTCACAGCAGCCTCAGTGCCTCTGAGGTCAGTGGCAGTCTCATGGCTGCTGGCTGTGCTTGTGAGGTCACAGCAGCCTCAGTGCCCCCTAGGTTAATGTCCATCACCCCCTACTGGCTGTGCTTGGGAGGTCACAGCAGACTCAGTGCCTCATAGTTTAGTGTCCAGCGCCCCCTGCTGGCTCTGCTTGTGAGGTCACAGCAGCCTCAGTGCCTCACAGGCCAGCATCAGGCTCATGGCTGCTGGCTGTGCTTGTGACGTCACAGCAGCCTCAGTGCCTCGTCTGCCAGTGCCATGCTCATGGCTGCTGGCTGTGCTTCTGAGGTCACAGCAGCCTGAATGCCTCCTAGGCCAGTGGCAGGCTCATGGCTGCTGGCTGTGCTTGTGAGGTCACAGAAGCCTCAGTGCCTCTGAGGCCAGTGGCAGGCTCATGGCTGCTGGCTGTGATTGTGAGGTCACAGCAGACTCAGTGGCTCCTAGGTTAGTGTCCAGCGTCCCCTGCTGGCTGTGCTTGTGAGATCACAGCAGACTCAGTGCCTCAATAGTTACTGTCCAGCGCCCCCTGCTGGCTCTGTTTGTGAGGTCACAGCAGACTCAGTGCCTCTCAGGCCAGTATCAGGCTCATGGCTGCTGGCTGTGCTTGTGAGGTCACAGCAGCCTGAATGCCTCCTAGACCAGTGTCAGGGTCATGGCTGCTGGCTGTGCTTCTGAGGTCACAGCAGCCTGAATGCCTCCTCTGCCAGTGGCAGGCTCATGGCTGCTGGCTGTGCTTGTGAGGTCACAGCAGCCTCACTGCCTCATAGTTTAGTGTCCAGCGACCCCTGGTGTCTCTGCTTGTGAGGTCACAGCAGCCTCAGTAATTCCCAGGCCAAAATCAGGCTCCTGGCTGCTGGCTATGCTTGTGACGTCACAGCAGCCTCAGTGCCTCTGAGGCCAGTGGCAGTCTCATGGCTGCTGGCTGTGCTTGTGAGGTCACAGAAGCCTCAGTGCCTCCTCTGCCAGTGGCAGGCTCATGGCTGCTGGCTGTGCTTGTGAGGTCACAGCAGCCTCAGTGGCTCCTAGGTTAGTGTCCATCGCCCCCTACTGGCTGTGCTTGTGAGGTCACAGCAGCCTCAGTGCCTCATAGTTTAGTGTCCAGCGCCCCCTGCTGGCTCTGCTTGTGAGATCACAGCAGACTCAGTGCCTCAATAGTTAGTGTCCAGCGCCCCCTGCTGGCTCTGCTTGTGAACTCACAGCAGCCTGAATGCCTCCTAGACCAGTGTCAGGGTCATGGCTGCTGGCTGTGCTTGTGAGGTCACACAAGCCTGAATGCCTCCTATGCCAGTGGCAGGCTCATGGCTGCTGGCTATGCTTGTGACGTCACAGCAGCCTCAGTGCCTCTGAGGTCAGTGGCAGTCTCATGGCTGCTGGCTGTGCTTGTGAGGTCACAGCAGCCTCAGTGCCTCCTAGGTTAATGTCCATCACCCCCTACTGGCTGTGCTTGTGAGGTCACAGCAGACTCAGTGCCTCATAGTTTAGTGTCCAGCGCCCCCTGCTGGCTCTGCTTGTGAGGTCACAGCAGCCTCAGTGCCTCACAGGCCAGCATCAGGCTCATGGCTGCTGGCTGTGCTTGTGATGTCACAGCAGCCTCAGTGCCTCCTCTGCCAGTGCCATGCTCATGGCTGCTGGCTGTGCTTGTGAGGTCACAGCAGCCTGAATGCCTCCTAGGCCAGTGGCAGTCTCATGGCTGCTGGCTGTGCTTGTGAGGTCACAGAAGCCTCAGTGCCTCCTCTGCCAGTGGCAGGCTCATGGCTGCTGGCTGTGCTTGTGAGGTCACAGCAGACTCAGTGGCTCCTAGGTTAGTGTCCATCGCCCCCTACTGGCTGTGCTTGTGAGGTCACAGCAGACTCAGTGCCGCATAGTTTAGTGTCCAGCGTCCCCTGCTGCCTCTGCTTGTGAGATCACAGCAGACTCAGTGCCTCAATAGTTAGTGTCCAGCGCCCCCTGCTGGCTCTGCTTGTGAGGTCACAGCAGACTCAGTGCCTCTCAGGCCAGTATCAGGCTCATGGCTGCTGGCTGTGCTTGTGAGGTCACAGCAGCCTGAATGCCTCCTAGACCAGTGTCAGGGTCATGGCTGCTGGCTGTGCTTCTGAGGTCACACAAGCCTGAATGCCTCCTATGCCAGTGGCAGGCTCATGGCTGCTGGCTGTGATTGTGAGGTCACAGCAGCCTCAGTGCCTCATAGTTTAGTGTCCAGCGTCCCCTGGTGTCTCTGCTCGTGAGGTCACAGCAGCCTCAGGAATTCCCAGGCCAAAATCAGGCTCCTGGCTGCTGGCTATGCTTGTGACGTCACAGCAGCCTCAGTGCCTCTGAGGCCAGTGGCAGTGTCATGGCTGCTGGCTGTGCTTGTGAGGTCACAGCAGACTCAGTGCCTCATAGTTTAGTGTCCAGCGTCCCCTGCTGCCTCTGCTTGTGAGATCACAGCAGACTCAGTGCCTCAATAGTTACTGTCCAGCGCCCCCTGCTGGCTGTGCCTCTGAGGTCACAGCAGCCTCAGTGCCTCTCAGGCCAGTATCATGCTCATGGCTGCTGGCTGTGCTTGTGACGTCACAGCAGCCTCAGTGCCTCCTGTGCCAGTGCCATGCTCATGGCTGCTGGCTGTGCTTCTGAGGTCACAGCAGCCTGAATGCCTCCTAGGCCAGTGGCAGGCTTATGGCTGCTGGCTGTGCTTGTGAGGTCACAGCAGACTCAGTGCCTCATAGTTTAGTGTCCAGCTCCCCCTGCTGGCTCTGCTTGTGAGGTCACAGAAGACTCAGCGCCTTCCAGGCCAGTATCAGGCTCATGGCTGCTGGCTGTGCTTGTGACATCACAGCAGCCTCAGTGCCTCCTCTGCCAGTTCCATGCTCATGGCTGCTGGCTCTGCTTGTGAGGTCACAGCAGCCTCAGTGCCTCTCAGGCCAATATCAGGCTCATGGCTGCTGGCTGTGCTTGTGAGGTCACAGCAGCCTGAATACCTCCTAGACCAGTATCAGGGTCATGGCTGCTGGCTGTGCTTCTGAGGTCACAGCAGCCTGAATGCCTCCTATGCCAGTGGCAGGCTCCTGGCTGCTGGCTATGCTTGTGACGTCACAGCAGCCTCAGTGCCTCTGAGGTCAGTGGCAGTCTCATGGCTGCTGGCTGTGCTTGTGAGGTCACAGCAGCCTCAGTGCCTCCTAGGTTAATGTCCATCACCCCCTACTGGCTGTGCTTGGGAGGTCACAGCAGACTCAGTGCCTCATAGTTTAGTGTCCAGCGCCCCCTGCTGGCTCTGCTTGTGAGGTCACAGCAGCCTCAGTGCCTCACAGGCCAGCATCAGGCTCATGGCTGCTGGCTGTGCTTGTGACGTCACAGCAGCCTCAGTGCCTCGTCTGCCAGTGCCATGCTCATGGCTGCTGGCTGTGCTTCTGAGGTCACAGCAGCCTGAATGCCTCCTAGGCCAGTGGCAGGCTCATGGCTGCTGGCTGTGCTTGTGAGGTCACAGAAGCCTCAGTGCCTCTGAGGCCAGTGGCAGGCTCATGGCTGCTGGCTGGGATTGTGAGGTCACAGCAGACTCAGTGGCTCCTAGGTTAGTGTCCAGCGTCCCCTGCTGGCTGTGCTTGTGAGGTCACAGCAGACTCAGTGCCTCAATAGTTAGTGTCCAGCGCCCCCTGCTGGCTCTGTTTGTGAGGTCACAGCAGACTCAGTGCCTCTCAGGCCAGTATCAGGCTCATGGCTGCTGGCTTTGCTTGTGAGGTCACAGCAGCCTGAATGCCTCCTAGACCAGTGTCAGGGTCATGGCTGCTGGCTGTGCTTCTGAGGTCACAGCAGCCTGAATGCCTCCTCTGCCAGTGGCAGGCTCATGGCTGCTGGCTGTGCTTGTGAGGTCACAGCAGCCTCACTGCCTCATAGTTTAGTGTCCAGCGACCCCTGGTGTCTCTGCTTGTGAGGTCACAGCAGCCTCAGTAATTCCCAGGCCAAAATCAGGCTCCTGGCTGCTGGCTATGCTTGTGACGTCACAGCAGACTCAGTGCCTCTGAGGCCAGTGGCAGTCTCATGGCTGCTGGCTGTGCTTGTGAGGTCACAGAAGCCTCAGTGCCTCCTCTGCCAGTGGCAGGCTCATGGCTGCTGGCTGTGCTTGTGAGGTCACAGCAGCCTCAGTGCCTCCTAGGTTAGTGTCCATCGCCCCCTACTGGCTGTGCTTGTGAGGTCACAGCAGCCTCAGTGCCTCATAGTTTAGTGTCCAGCGCCCCCTGCTGGCTCTGCTTGTGAGATCACAGCAGACTCAGTGCCTCAATAGTTAGTGTCCAGCGCCCCCTGCTGGCTCTGCTTGTGAACTCACAGCAGCCTGAATGCCTCCTAGACCAGTGTCAGGGTCATGGCTGCTGGCTGTGCTTGTGAGGTCACACAAGCCTGAATGCCTCCTATGCCAGTGGCAGGCTCATGGCTGCTGGCTATGCTTGTGACGTCACAGCAGCCTCAGTGCCTCTGAGGTCAGTGGCAGTCTCATGGCTGCTGGCTGTGCTTGTGAGGTCACAGCAGCCTCAGTGCCTCCTAGGTTAATGTCCATCACCCCCTACTGGCTGTGCTTGTGAGGTCACAGCAGACTCAGTGCCTCATAGTTTAGTGTCCAGCGCCCCCTGCTGGCTCTGCTTGTGAGGTCACAGCAGCCTCAGTGCCTCACAGGCCAGCATCAGGCTCATGGCTGCTGGCTGTGCTTGTGATGTCACAGCAGCCTCAGTGCCTCCTCTGCCAGTGCCATGCTCATGGCTGCTGGCTGTGCTTGTGAGGTCACAGCAGCCTGAATGCCTCCTAGGCCAGTGGCAGTCTCATGGCTGCTGGCTGTGCTTGTGAGGTCACAGAAGCCTCAGTGCCTCCTCTGCCAGTGGCAGGCTCATGGCTGCTGGCTGTGCTTGTGAGGTCACAGCAGACTCAGTGGCTCCTAGGTTAGTGTCCATCGCCCCCTACTGGCTGTGCTTGTGAGGTCACAGCAGCCTCAGTGCCTCATAGTTTAGTGTCCAGCGTCCCCTGCTGCCTCTGCTTGTGAGATCACAGCAGACTCAGTGCCTCAATAGTTAGTGTCCAGCGCCCCCTGCTGGCTCTGCTTGTGAGGTCACAGCAGACTCAGTGCCTCTCAGGCCAGTATCAGGCTCATGGCTGCTGGCTGTGCTTGTGAGGTCACAGCAGCCTGAATGCCTCCTAGACCAGTGTCAGGGTCATGGCTGCTGGCTGTGCTTCTGAGGTCACACAAGCCTGAATGCCTCCTATGCCAGTGGCAGGCTCATGGCTGCTGGCTGTGATTGTGAGGTCACAGCAGCCTCAGTGCCTCATAGTTTAGTGTCCAGCGTCCCCTGGTGTCTCTGCTCGTGAGGTCACAGCAGCCTCAGTAATTCCCAGGCCAAAATCAGGCTCCTGGCTGCTGGCTATGCTTGTGACGTCACAGCAGCCTCAGTGCCTCTGAGGCCAGTGGCAGTGTCATGGCTGCTGGCTGTGCTTGTGAGGTCACAGCAGACTCAGTGCCTCATAGTTTAGTGTCCAGCGTCCCCTGCTGCCTCTGCTTGTGAGATCAAAGCAGACTCAGTGCCTCAATAGTTACTGTCCAGCGCCCCCTGCTGGCTGTGCCTCTGAGGTCACAGCAGCCTCAGTGCCTCTCAGGCCAGTATCATGCTCATGGCTGCTGGCTGTGCTTGTGACGTCACAGCAGCCTCAGTGCCTCCTGTGCCAGTGCCATGCTCATGGCTGCTGGCTGTGCTTCTGAGGTCACAGCAGCCTGAATGCCTCCTAGGCCAGTGGCAGGCTTATGGCTGCTGGCTGTGCTTGTGAGGTCACAAAAGCCTCAGTGCCTCCTCTGCCAGTGGCAGTCTCATGGCTGCTGGCTGTGCTTGTGAGGTCACAGCAGCCTCAGTGCCTCTCAGGCCAGTATCATGCTCATGGCTGCTGGCTGTGCTTGTGAGGTCACAGCAGCCTGAATGCCTCCTAGGCCTGTGGCAGGCTCATGGCTGCTGGCTATGATTGTGAGGTCACAGAAGCCTCAGTGCCTCAAAAGTTAGGGTCCAGCGTCCCCTGCTGGCTCTGCTTGTGAGGTCACAGCAGACTCAGTGCCTCAAAACTTAGTGTGCAGCGCCCCCTGCTGGCTGTGCTTGTGAGGTCACACCAGCCTCAGTGCCTCCTCTGCCAGTGGCAGGCTCATGGCTGCTGGCTGGGATTGTGAGGTCACAGCAGCCTCAGTGCCTCATAGGTCAGTGTCCAGTGTCCCCTGCTGGCTCTGCTTGTGAGGTCACAGCAGACTCAGTGCCTCAAAAGTTAGTGTGCAGCGCCCCCTGCTGGCTCTGCTTGTGAACTCACAGCAGCCTGAATGCCTCCTAGACCAGTGTCAGGGTCATGGCTGCTGGCTGTGCTTGTGAGGTCACACAAGCCTGAATGCCTCCTATGCCAGTGGCAGGCTCATGGCTGCTGGCTGGGATTGTGAGGTCACAGCAGACTCAGGGCCGCATAGTTTAGTGTCCAGCGTCCCCTGCTGGCTGTGCTTGTGAGGTCACAGCAGACTCAGTGCCTCATAGGTTAGTGTCCATCGTCCCCTACTGGCTGTGCTTGTGAGTTCACAGCAGCCTCAGTGCCTCCTAGGCCAATATCAGGCTCATGGCTGCTGGCTGTGCTTGTGAGGTCACAGCAGACTCAGTGCCTCTGAGGCCAGTGGCAGTCTCATGGCTGCTGGCTGTGCTTGTGAGGTCACAGAAGCCTCAGTGCCTCTGAGGCCAGTGGCAGTCTCATGGCTGCTGGCTGTGCTTGTGAGGTCACAGCAGCCTCAGTGCCTCCTAGGTTAGTGTCCATCGCCCCCTACTGGCTGTGCTTGTGAGGTCACAGCAGACTCAGTGCCTGCTAGGTTATCTCCAGTGCCCGCTGCTGGCTGTGTTGTGAGGTCACAGCAGCCTCAGTGCCTCTGAGGTCAGTGGCAGTCTCATGGCTGCTGGCTGTGCTTGTGAGGTCACAGCAGCCTCAGTGCCTCCTAGGTTAATGTCCATCACCCCCTACTGGCTGTGCTTGTGAGGTCACAGCAGACTCAGTGCCTCATAGTTTAGGGTCCAGCGCCCCCTGCTGGCTCTGCTTGTGAGGTCACAGCAGCCTCAGTGCCTCACAGGCCAGCATCAGGTTCATGGCTGCTGGCTGTGATTGTGAGGTCACAGCAGCCTCAGTGCCTCCTCTGCCAGTGCCATGCTCATGGCTGCTGGCTGTGCTTCTGAGGTCACAGCAGCCTGAATGCCTCCTAGGCCAGTGGCAGGCTCATGGCTGCTGGCTGTGCTTGTGACGTCACAGCAGCCTCAGTGCCTCTGAGGCCAGTGGCAGTCTCATGGCTGCTGGCTGTGCTTGTGAGGTCACAGAAGCCTCAGTGCCTCCTCTGCCAGTGGCAGGCTCATGGTTGCTGGCTGTGATTGTGAGGTCACAGCAGACTCAGTGGCTCCTAGGTTAGTGTCCATCACCCCCTACTGGCTGTGCTTGTGAGGTCACAGCAGACTCAGTGCCTCATAGTTTAGTGTCCAGCGTCCCCTGCTGCCTCTGCTTGTGAGATCACAGCAGACTCAGTGCCTCAATAGTTAGTGTCCAGCGCCCCCTGCTGGCTCTGCTTGTGAGGTCACAGCAGACTCAGTGCCTCTCAGGCCAGTATCAGGCTCATGGCTGCTGGCTGTGCTTGTGAGGTCACACAAGCCTGAATGCCTCCTAGACCAGTGCCATGCTCATGGCTGCTGGCTGTGCTTCTGAGGTCACAGCAGCCTGAATGCCTCCTAGGCCAGTGGCAGGCTCATGGCTGCTGGCTGTGCTTGTGAGGTCACAGCAGCCTCAGTGCCTCATAGGTTAGTGTCCAGCATCCCCTGGTGTCTCTGCTTGTGAGGTCACAGCAGCCTCAGGAATTCCCAGGCCAAAATCAGGCTCCTGGCTGCTGGCTATGCTTGTGACGTCACAGCAGCCTCAGTGCCTCTGAGGCCAGTGGCAGTCTCATGGCTGCTGGCTGTGCTTGTGAGGTCACAGCAGCCTCAGTGCCTCCTAGGTTAGTGTCCATCGCCCCCTACTGGCTGTGCTTGTGAGGTCACAGCAGACTCAGTGCCTCAATAGTTAGTGTCCAGCGCCCCCTGCTGGCTGTGCTTGTGAGGTCACAGCAGCCTCAGTGCCTCATACCCCAGCATCAGGCTCATGGCTGCTGGCTGTGCTTGTGACGTCACAGCAGCCTCAGTGCCTCCTCTGCCAGTGCCATGCTCATGGCTGCTGGCTGTGCTTCTGAGGTCACAGCAGCCTGAATGCCTCCTAGGCCAGTGGCAGGCTTATGGCTGCTGGCTGTGCTTGTGAGGTCACAGAAGCCTCAGTGCCTCCTCTGCCAGTGGCAGTCTCATGGCTGCTGGCTGTGCTTGTGAGGTCACAGCAGCCTGAATGCCTCCAAGACCAGTATCAGGGTCATGGCTGCTGGCTGTGCTTGTGAGGTCACAGCAGCCTGAATGCCTCCTAGGCCTGTGGCAGGCTCATGGCTGCTGGCTCTGCTTGTGAGCTCACAGAAGCCTCAGTGCCTCAAAAGTTAGGGTCCAGCGCCCCCTGCTGGCTCTGCTTGTGAGGTCACAGCAGACTCAGTGCCTCAAAAGTTAGTGTGCAGCGCCCCCTGCTGGCTCTGCTTGTGAACTCACAGCAGCCTCAGTGCCTCCCAGGCCAGCATCAGGCTCATGGCTGCTGGCTGTGCTTGTGACGTCACAGCAGCCTGAGTGCCTCCTAGGCCCGTGGCAGGCTCATGGCTGCTGGCTGTGCTTGTGAGGTCACAGCAGCCTCAGTGCCTCTGAGGCCAGTGGCAGTCTCATGGCTGCTGGCTGTGCTTGTGAGGTCACAGAAGCCTCAGTGCCTCCTCTGCCAGTGGCAGGCTCATGGCTGCTGGCTGTGCTTGTGAGGTCACAGCAGCCTCAGTGCCTCCTAGGTTAGTGTCCATCGCCCCCTACTGGCTGTGCTTGTGAGGTCACAGCAGACTCAGTGCCTCCTAGGTTATCTCCAGTGCCCGCTGCTGGCTGTTTTGTGAGGTCACAGCAGCCTCAGTGCCTCCTCTGCCAGTGGCAGGCTCATGGCTGCTGGCTGTGCTTGTGAGGTCACAGCAGCCTCAGTGCCTCTCAGGCCAGTATCAGGCTCATGGCTGCTGGCTGTGCTTGTGACGTCACAGCAGCCTGAGTGCCTCCTAGGCCAGTGGCAGGCTCATGGCTGCTGGTTGTGCTTGTGAGGTCACAGCAGCCTCAGTGCCTCTGAGGCCAGTGGCAGTCTCATGGCTGCTGGCTGTGCTTGTGAGGTCACAGAAGCCTCAGTGCCTCTGAGGCCAGTGGCAGGCTCATGGCTGCTGGCTGTGATTGTGAGGTCACAGCAGACTCAGTGGCTCCTAGGTTAGTGTCCATCGCCCCCTATTGGCTATGCTTGTGAGGTCACAGCAGACTCAGTGCCTCATAGTTTAGTGTCCAGCTCCCCCTGCTGGCTGTGCTTGTGAGGTCACAGAAGACTCAGCGCCTTCCAGGCCAGTATCAGGCTCCTGGCTGCTGGCTATGCTTGTGACGTCACAGCAGCCTCAGTGCCTCTGAGGTCAGTGGCAGTCTCATGGCTGCTGGCTGTGCTTGTGAGGTCACAGCAGCCTCAGTGCCTCCTAGGTTAATGTCCATCACCCCCTACTGGCTGTGCTTGTGAGGTCACAGCAGACTCAGTGCCTCATAGTTTAGTTTCCAGCGCCCCCTGCTCGCTCTGCTTGTGAGGTCACAGCAGCCTCAGTGCCTCACAGGCCAGCATCAGGCTCATGGCTGCTGGCTGTGCTTGTGATGTCACAGCAGCCTCAGTGCCTCCTCTGCCAGTGCCATGCTCATGGCTGCTGGCTGTGCTTGTGAGGTCACAGCAGCCTGAATGCCTCCTAGGCCAGTGGCAGTCTCATAGCTGCTGGCTGTGCTTGTGAGGTCACAGAAGCCTCAGTGCCTCCTCTGCCAGTGGCAGGCTCATGGCTGCTGGCTGTGCTTGTGAGGTCACAGCAGACTCAGTGGCTCCTAGGTTAGTGTCCATCGCCCCCTACTGGCTGTGCTTGTGAGGTCACAGCAGCCTCAGTGCCTCATAGTTTAGTGTCCAGCGTCCCCTGCTGCCTCTGCTTGTGAGATCACAGCAGACTCAGTGCCTCAATAGTTAGTGTCCAGCGCCCCCTGCTGGCTCTGCTTGTGAGGTCACAGCAGACTCAGTGCCTCTCAGGCCAGTATCAGGCTCATGGCTGCTGGCTGTGCTTGTGAGGTCACAGCAGCCTGAATGCCTCCTAGACCAGTGTCAGGGTCATGGCTGCTGGCTGTGCTTCTGAGGTCACACAAGCCTGAATGCCTCCTATGCCAGTGGCAGGCTCATGGCTGCTGGCTGTGATTGTGAGGTCACAGCAGCCTCAGTGCCTCATAGTTTAGTGTCCAGCGTCCCCTGGTGTCTCTGCTTGTGAGGTCACAGCAGCCTCAGTAATTCCCAGGCCAAAATCAGGCTCCTGGCTGCTGGCTATGCTTGTGACGTCACAGCAGCCTCAGTGCCTCTGAGGCCAGTGGCAGTGTCATGGCTGCTGGCTGTGCTTGTGAGGTCACAGCAGACTCAGTGCCTCATAGTTTAGTGTCCAGCGTCCCCTGCTGCCTCTGCTTGTGAGATCAAAGCAGACTCAGTGCCTCAATAGTTACTGTCCAGCGCCCCCTGCTGGCTGTGCCTCTGAGGTCACAGCAGCCTCAGTGCCTCTCAGGCCAGTATCATGCTCATGGCTGCTGGCTGTGCTTGTGACGTCACAGCAGCCTCAGTGCCTCCTGTGCCAGTGCCATGCTCATGGCTGCTGGCTGTGCTTCTGAGGTCACAGCAGCCTGAATGCCTCCTAGGCCAGTGGCAGGCTTATGGCTGCTGGCTGTGCTTGTGAGGTCACAGAAGCCTCAGTGCCTCCTCTGCCAGTGGCAGTCTCATGGCTGCTGGCTGTGCTTGTGAGGTCACAGCAGCCTCAGTGCCTCTCAGGCCAGTATCATGCTCATGGCTGCTGGCTGTGCTTGTGAGGTCACAGCAGCCTGAATGCCTCCTAGTCCTGTGGCAGGCTCATGGCTGCTGGCTATGATTGTGAGGTCACAGAAGCCTCAGTGCCTCAAAAGTTAGGGTCCAGCGTCCCCTGCTGGCTCTGCTTGTGAGGTCACAGCAGACTCAGTGCCTCAAAACTTAGTGTGCAGCGCCCCCTGCTGGCTGTGCTTGTGAGGTCACACCAGCCTCAGTGCCTCCTCTGCCAGTGGCAGGCTCATGGCTGCTGGCTGGGATTGTGAGGTCACAGCAGCCTCAGTGCCTCATAGGTCAGTGTCCAGTGTCCCCTGCTGGCTCTGCTTGTGAGGTAACAGCAGACTCAGTGCCTCAATAGTTAGTGTGCAGCGCCCCCTGCTGGCTCTGCTTGTGAACTCACAGCAGCCTGAATGCCTCCTAGACCAGTGTCAGGGTCATGGCTGCTGGCTGTGCTTGTGAGGTCACACAAGCCTGAATGCCTCCTATGCCAGTGGCAGGCTCATGGCTGCTGGCTGGGATTGTGAGGTCACAGCAGACTCAGGGCCGCATAGTTTAGTGTCCAGCGTCCCCTGCTGGCTGTGCTTGTGAGGTCACAGCAGACTCAGTGCCTCCTAGGCCAATATCAGGCTCATGGCTGCTGGCTGTGCTTGTGAGGTCACAGCAGACTCAGTGCCTCTGAGGCCAGTGGCAGTCTCATGGCTGCTGGCTGTGCTTGTGAGGTTACTGCAGCCTCAGTGCCTCCTAGGTTAATGTCCATCACCCCCTACTGGCTGTGCTTGTGAGGTCACAGCAGACTCAGTGCCTCATAGTTTAGGGTCCAGCGCCCCCTGCTGGCTCTGCTTGTGAGGTCACAGCAGCCTCAGTGCCTCACAGGCCAGCATCAGGTTCATGGCTGCTGGCTGTGATTGTGAGGTCACAGCAGCCTCAGTGCCTCCTCTGCCAGTGCCATGCTCATGGCTGCTGGCTGTGCTTCTGAGGTCACAGCAGCCTGAATGCCTCCTAGGCCAGTGGCAGGCTCATGGCTGCTGGCTGTGCTTGTGACGTCACAGCAGCCTCAGTGCCTCTGAGGCCAGTGGCAGTCTCATGGCTGCTGGCTGTGCTTGTGAGGTCACAGAAGCCTCAGTGCCTCTGAGGCCAGTGGCAGGCTCATGGCTGCTGGCTGTGATTGTGAGGTCACAGCAGACTCAGTGGCTCCTAGGTTAGTGTCCATCACCCCCTACTGGCTGTGCTTGTGAGGTCACAGCAGACTCAGTGCCTCATAGTTTAGTGTCCAGCGTCCCCTGCTGCCTCTGCTTGTGAGATCACAGCAGACTCAGTGCCTCAATAGTTAGTGTCCAGCGCCCCCTGCTGGCTCTGCTTGTGAGGTCACAGCAGCCTCAGTGCCTCTCAGGCCAGTATCAGGCTCATGGCTGCTGGCTGTGCTTGTGAGGTCACACAAGCCTGAATGCCTCCTAGACCAGTGCCATGCTCATGGCTGCTGGCTGTGCTTCTGAGGTCACAGCAGCCTGAATGCCTCCTAGGCCAGTGACAGGCTCATGGCTGCTGGCTGTGCTTGTGAGGTCACAGCAGCCTCAGTGCCTCATAGTTTAGTGTCCAGCATCCCCTGGTGTCTCTGCTTGTGAGGTCACAGCAGCCTCAGGAATTCCCAGGCCAAAATCAGGCTCCTGGCTGCTGGCTATGCTTGTGACGTCACAGCAGCCTCAGTGCCTCTGAGGCCAGTGGCAGTCTCATGGCTGCTGGCTGTGCTTGTGAGGTCACAGCAGCCTCAGTGCCTCCTAGGTTAGTGTCCATCGCCCCCTACTGGCTGTGCTTGTGAGGTCACAGCAGACTCAGTGCCTCATAGTTTAGTGTCCAGCGTCCCCTGCTGCCTCTGCTTGTGAGATCACAGCAGACTCAGTGCCTCAATAGTTAGTGTCCAGCGCCCCCTGCTGGCTGTGCTTGTGAGGTCACAGCAGCCTCAGTGCCTCATACCCCAGCATCAGGCTCATGGCTGCTGGCTGTGCTTGTGACGTCACAGCAGCCTCAGTGCCTCCTCTGCCAGTGCCATGCTCATGGCTGCTGGCTGTGCTTCTGAGGTCACAGCAGCCTGAATGCCTCCTAGGCCAGTGGCAGGCTTATGGCTGCTGGCTGTCCTTCTGAGGTCACAGAAGCCTCAGTGCCTCCTCTGCCAGTGGCAGTCTCATGGCTGCTGGCTGTGCTTGTGAGGTCACAGCAGCCTGAATGCCTCCTAGTCCTGTGGCAGGCTCATGGCTGCTGGCTATGATTGTGAGGTCACAGAAGCCTCAGTGCCTCAAAAGTTAGGGTCCAGCGTCCCCTGGTGTCTCTGCTTGTGAGGTCACAGCAGACTCAGTGCCTCAAAACTTAGTGTGCAGCGCCCCCTGCTGGCTGTGCTTGTGAGGTCACACCAGCCTCAGTGCCTCCTCTGCCAGTGGCAGGCTCATGGCTGCTGGCTGGGATTGTGAGGTCACAGCAGCCTCAGTGCCTCATAGGTCAGTGTCCAGTGTCCCCTGCTGGCTCTGCTTGTGAGGTAACAGCAGACTCAGTGCCTCAATAGTTAGTGTCCAGCGCCCCCTGCTGGCTCTGCTTGTGAACTCACAGCAGCCTGAATGCCTCCTAGACCAGTGTCAGGGTCATGGCTGCTGGCTGTGCTTGTGAGGTCACACAAGCCTGAATGCCTCCTATGCCAGTGGCAGGCTCATGGCTGCTGGCTGGGATTGTGAGGTCACAGCAGACTCAGGGCCGCATAGTTTAGTGTCCAGCGTCCCCTGCTGGCTGTGCTTGTGAGGTCACAGCAGACTCAGTGCCTCCTAGGCCAATATCAGGCTCATGGCTGCTGGCTGTGCTTGTGAGGTCACAGCAGACTCAGTGCCTCTGAGGCCAGTGGCAGTCTCATGGCTGCTGGCTGTGCTTGTGAGGTTACTGCAGCCTCAGTGCCTCCTAGGTTAATGTCCATCACCCCCTACTGGCTGTGCTTGTGAGGTCACAGCAGACTCAGTGCCTCATAGTTTAGGGTCCAGCGCCCCCTGCTGGCTCTGCTTGTGAGGTCACAGCAGCCTCAGTGCCTCACAGGCCAGCATCAGGTTCATGGCTGCTGGCTGTGATTGTGAGGTCACAGCAGCCTCAGTGCCTCCTCTGCCAGTGCCATGCTCATGGCTGCTGGCTGTGCTTCTGAGGTCACAGCAGCCTGAATGCCTCCTAGGCCAGTGGCAGGCTCATGGCTGCTGGCTGTGCTTGTGACGTCACAGCAGCCTCAGTGCCTCTGAGGCCAGTGGCAGTCTCATGGCTGCTGGCTGTGCTTGTGAGGTCACAGAAGCCTCAGTGCCTCTGAGGCCAGTGGCAGGCTCATGGCTGCTGGCTGTGATTGTGAGGTCACAGCAGACTCAGTGGCTCCTAGGTTAGTGTCCATCACCCCCTACTGGCTGTGCTTGTGAGGTCACAGCAGACTCAGTGCCTCATAGTTTAGTGTCCAGCGTCCCCTGCTGCCTCTGCTTGTGAGATCACAGCAGACTCAGTGCCTCAATAGTTAGTGTCCAGCGCCCCCTGCTGGCTCTGCTTGTGAGGTCACAGCAGCCTCAGTGCCTCTCAGGCCAGTATCAGGCTCATGGCTGCTGGCTGTGCTTGTGACGTCACAGCAGCCTGAATGCCTCCTAGACCAGTGCCATGCTCATGGCTGCTGGCTGTGCTTCTGAGGTCACAGCAGCCTGAATGCCTCCTAGGCCAGTGACAGGCTCATGGCTGCTGGCTGTGCTTGTGAGGTCACAGCAGCCTCAGTGCCTCATAGTTTAGTGTCCAGCATCCCCTGGTGTCTCTGCTTGTGAGGTCACAGCAGCCTCAGGAATTCCCAGGCCAAAATCAGGCTCCTGGCTGCTGGCTATGCTTGTGACGTCACAGCAGCCTCAGTGCCTCTGAGGCCAGTGGCAGTCTCATGGCTGCTGGCTGTGCTTGTGAGGTCACAGCAGCCTCAGTGCCTCCTAGGTTAGTGTCCATCGCCCCCTACTGGCTGTGCTTGTGAGGTCACAGCAGACTCAGTGCCTCATAGTTTAGTGTCCAGCGTCCCCTGCTGCCTCTGCTTGTGAGATCACAGCAGACTCAGTGCCTCAATAGTTAGTGTCCAGCGCCCCCTGCTGGCTGTGCTTGTGAGGTCACAGCAGCCTCAGTGCCTCATACCCCAGCATCAGGCTCATGGCTGCTGGCTGTGCTTGTGACGTCACAGCAGCCTCAGTGCCTCCTCTGCCAGTGCCATGCTCATGGCTGCTGGCTGTGCTTCTGAGGTCACAGCAGCCTGAATGCCTCCTAGGCCAGTGGCAGGCTTATGGCTGCTGGCTGTCCTTCTGAGGTCACAGAAGCCTCAGTGCCTCCTCTGCCAGTGGCAGTCTCATGGCTGCTGGCTGTGCTTGTGAGGTCACAGCAGCCTGAATGCCTCCAAGACCAGTATCAGGGTCATGGCTGCTGGCTGTGCTTGTGAGGTCACAGCAGCCTGAATGCCTCCTAGGCCTGTGGCAGGCTCATGGCTGCTGGCTCTGCTTGTGAGCTCACAGAAGCCTCAGTGCCTCAAAAGTTAGGGTCCAGCGCCCCCTGCTGGCTCTGCTTGTGAACTCACAGCAGCCTCAGTGCCTCCCAGGCCAGCATCAGGCTCATGGCTGCTGGCTGTGCTTGTGACGTCACAGCAGCCTCAGTGCCTCCTAGGCCCGTGGCAGGCTCATGGCTGCTGGCTGTGCTTGTGAGGTCACAGCAGCCTCACTGCCTCTGAGGCCAGTGGCAGTCTCATGGCTGCTGGCTGTGCTTGTGAGGTCACAGAAGCCTCAGTGCCTCCTCTGCCAGTGGCAGGCTCATGGCTGCTGGCTGTGCTTGTGAGGTCACAGCAGCCTCAGTGCCTCCTAGGTTAGTGTCCATCGCCCCCTACTGGCTGTGCTTGTGAGGTCACAGCAGACTCAGTGCCTCCTAGGTTATCTCCAGTGCCCGCTGCTGGCTGTTTTGTGAGGTCACAGCAGCCTCAGTGCCTCCTCTGCCAGTGTCAGGCTCATGGCTGCTGGCTGTGCTTGTGAGGTCACAGCAGCCTCAGTGCCTCTCAGGCCAGTATCAGGCTCATGGCTGCTGGCTGTGCTTGTGACGTCACAGCAGCCTGAGTGCCTCCTAGGCCAGTGGCAGGCTCATGGCTGCTGGTTGTGCTTGTGAGGTCACAGCAGCCTCAGTGCCTCTGAGGCCAGTGGCAGGCTCCTGGCTGCTGGCTATGCTTGTGACGTCACAGCAGCCTCAGTGCCTCTGAGGTCAGTGGCAGTCTCATGGCTGCTGGCTGTGCTTGTGAGGTCACAGCAGCCTCAGTGCCTCCTAGGTTAATGTCCATCACCCCCTACTGGCTGTGCTTGGGAGGTCACAGCAGACTCAGTGCCTCATAGTTTAGTGTCCAGCGCCCCCTGCTGGCTCTGCTTGTGAGGTCACAGCAGCCTCAGTGCCTCACAGGCCAGCATCAGGCTCATGGCTGCTGGCTGTGCTTGTGACGTCACAGCAGCCTCAGTGCCTCGTCTGCCAGTGCCATGCTCATGGCTGCTGGCTGTGCTTCTGAGGTCACAGCAGCCTGAATGCCTCCTAGGCCAGTGGTAGGCTCATGGCTGCTGGCTGTGCTTGTGAGGTCACAGAAGCCTCAGTGCCTCTGAGGCCAGTGGCAGGCTCATGGCTGCTGGCTGTGATTGTGAGGTCACAGCAGACTCAGTGGCTCCTAGGTTAGTGTCCAGTGTCCCCTGCTGGCTGTGCTTGTGAGATCAGAGCAGACTCAGGGCCTCAATAATTAGTGTCCAGCGCCCCCTGCTGGCTCTGTTTGTGAGGTCACAGCAGACTCAGTGCCTCTCAGGCCAGTATCAGGCTCATGGCTGCTGGCTGTGCTTGTGAGGTCACAGCAGCCTGAATGCCTCCTAGACCAGTGTCAGGGTCATGGCTGCTGGCTGTGCTTCTGAGGTCACAGCAGCCTGAATGCCTCCTAGGCCAGTGGCAGTCTCATGGCTGCTGGCTGTGCTTGTGAGGTCACAGCAGCCTCAGTGCCTCATAGTTTAGTGTCCAGCGACCCCTGGTGTCTCTGCTTGTGAGGTCACAGCAGCCTCAGTAATTCCCAGGCCAAAATCAGGCTCCTGGTTGCTGGCTATGCTTGTGACGTCACAGCAGCCTCGGTGCCTCTGAGGCCAGTGGCAGGCTCATGGCTGCTGGCTGTGCTTGTGAGGTCACAGCAGCCTCAGTGCCTCATAGTTTAGTGTCCAGCGTCCCCTGCTGCCTCTGCTTGTGAGATCACAGCAGACTCAGTGCCTCAATAGTTAGTGTCCAGCGCCCCCTGCTGGCTCTGCTTGTGAACTCACAGCAGCCTGAATGCCTCCTAGACCAGTGTCAGGGTCATGGCTGCTGGCTGTGCCTGTAAGGTCACACAAGCCTGAATGCCTCCTATGCCAGTGGCAGGCTCATGGCTGCTGGCTATGCTTGTGACGTCACAGCAGCCTCAGTGCCTCTGAGGTCAGTGGCAGTCTCATGGCTGCTGGCTGTGCTTGTGAGGTCACAGCAGCCTCAGTGCCTCCTAGGTTAATGTCCATCACCCCCTACTGGCTGTGCTTGTGAGGTCACAGCAGACTCAGTGCCTCATAGTTTAGTGTCCAGCGCCCCCTGCTGGCTCTGCTTGTGAGGTCACAGCAGCCTCAGTGCCTCACAGGCCAGCATCAGGCTCATGGCTGCTGGCTGTGCTTGTGATGTCACAGCAGCCTCAGTGCCTCCTCTGCCAGTGCCATGCTCATGGCTGCTGGCTGTGCTTGTGAGGTCACAGCAGCCTGAATGCCTCTGAGGCCAGTGGCAGTCTCATGGCTGCTGGCTGTGCTTGTGAGGTCACAGAAGCCTCAGTGCCTCTGAGGCCAGTGGCAGGCTCATGGCTGCTGGCTGTGATTGTGAGGTCACAGCAGACTCAGTGGCTCCTAGGTTAGTGTCCATCACCCCCTACTGGCTGTGCTTGTGAGGTCACAGCAGACTCAGTGCCTCATAGTTTAGTGTCCAGCGTCCCCTGCTGCCTCTGCTTGTGAGATCACAGCAGACTCAGTGCCTCAATAGTTAGTGTCCAGCGCCCCCTGCTGGCTCTGCTTGTGAGGTCACAGCAGCCTCAGTGCCTCTCAGGCCAGTATCAGGCTCATGGCTGCTGGCTGTGCTTGTGAGGTCACACAAGCCTGAATGCCTCCTAGACCAGTGCCATGCTCATGGCTGCTGGCTGTGCTTCTGAGGTCACAGCAGCCTGAATGCCTCCTAGGCCAGTGGCAGGCTCATGGCTGCTGGCTGTGCTTGTGAGGTCACAGCAGCCTCAGTGCCTCATAGGTTAGTGTCCAGCATCCCCTGGTGTCTCTGCTTGTGAGGTCACAGCAGCCTCAGGAATTCCCAGGCCAAAATCAGGCTCCTGGCTGCTGGCTATGCTTGTGACGTCACAGCAGCCTCAGTGCCTCTGAGGCCAGTGGCAGTCTCATGGCTGCTGGCTGTGCTTGTGAGGTCACAGCAGCCTCAGTGCCTCCTAGGTTAGTGTCCATCGCCCCCTACTGGCTGTGCTTGTGAGGTCACAGCAGACTCAGTGCCTCATAGTTTAGTGTCCAGCGTCCCCTGCTGCCTCTGCTTGTGAGATCACAGCAGACTCAGTGCCTCAATAGTTAGTGTCCAGCGCCCCCTGCTGGCTGTGCTTGTGAGGTCACAGCAGCCTCAGTGCCTCATACCCCAGCATCAGGCTCATGGCTGCTGGCTGTGCTTGTGACGTCACAGCAGCCTCAGTGCCTCCTCTGCCAGTGGCAGGCTCATGGCTGCTGGCTGTGCTTCTGAGGTCACAGCAGCCTGAATGCCTCCTAGGCCAGTGGCAGGCTTATGGCTGCTGGCTGTCCTTCTGAGGTCACAGAAGCCTCAGTGCCTCCTCTGCCAGTGGCAGTCTCATGGCTGCTGGCTGTGCTTGTGAGGTCACAGCAGCCTGAATGCCTCCAAGACCAGTATCAGGGTCATGGCTGCTGGCTGTGCTTGTGAGGTCACAGCAGCCTGAATGCCTCCTAGGCCTGTGGCAGGCTCATGGCTGCTGGCTCTGCTTGTGAGCTCACAGAAGCCTCAGTGCCTCAAAAGTTAGGGTCCAGCGCCCCCTGCTGGCTCTGCTTGTGAACTCACAGCAGCCTCAGTGCCTCCCAGGCCAGCATCAGGCTCATGGCTGCTGGCTGTGCTTGTGACGTCACAGCAGCCTCAGTGCCTCCTAGGCCCGTGGCAGGCTCATGGCTGCTGGCTGTGCTTGTGAGGTCACAGCAGCCTCAGTGCCTCTGAGGCCAGTGGCAGTCTCATGGCTGCTGGCTGTGCTTGTGAGGTCACAGAAGCCTCAGTGCCTCCTCTGCCAGTGGCAGGCTCATGGCTGCTGGCTGTGCTTGTGAGGTCACAGCAGCCTCAGTGCCTCCTAGGTTAGTGTCCATCGCCCCCTACTGGCTGTGCTTGTGAGGTCACAGCAGACTCAGTGCCTCCTAGGTTATCTCCAGTGCCCGCTGCTGGCTGTTTTGTGAGGTCACAGCAGCCTCAGTGCCTCCTCTGCCAGTGTCAGGCTCATGGCTGCTGGCTGTGCTTGTGAGGTCACAGCAGCCTCAGTGCCTCTCAGGCCAGTATCAGGCTCATGGCTGCTGGCTGTGCTTGTGACGTCACAGCAGCCTGAGTGCCTCCTAGGCCAGTGGCAGGCTCATGGCTGCTGGTTGTGCTTGTGAGGTCACAGCAGCCTCAGTGCCTCTGAGGCCAGTGGCAGTCTCATGGCTGCTGGCTGTGCTTGTGAGGTCACAGAAGCCTCAGTGCCTCTGAGGCCAGTGGCAGGCTCATGGCTGCTGGCTGTGATTGTGAGGTCACAGCAGACTCAGTGGCTCCTAGGTTAGTGTCCATCGCCCCCTACTGGCTATGCTTGTGAGGTCACAGCAGACTCAGTGCCTCATAGTTTAGTGTCCAGCTCCCCCTGCTGGCTGTGCTTGTGAGGTCACAGAAGACTCAGCGCCTTCCAGGCCAGTATCAGGCTCATGGCTGCTGGCTGTGCTTGTGACGTCACAGCAGCCTCAGTGCCTCCTCTGCCAGTGCCATGCTCATGGCTGCTGGCTCTGCTTGTGAGGTCACAGCAGCCTCAGTGCCTCTCAGGCCAATATCAGGCTCATGGCTGCTGGCTGTGCTTGTGAGGTCACAGCAGCCTGAATGCCTCCTAGACCAGTATCAGGGTCATGGCTGCTGGCTCTGCTTCTGAGGTCACAGCAGCCTGAATGCCTCCTATGCCAGTGGCAGGCTCCTGGCTGCTGGCTATGCTTGTGACGTCACAGCAGCCTCAGTGCCTCTGAGGTCAGTGGCAGTCTCATGGCTGCTGGCTGTGCTTGTGAGGTCACAGCAGCCTCAGTGCCTCCTAGGTTAATGTCCATCACCCCCTACTGGCTGTGCTTGGGAGGTCACAGCAGACTCAGTGCCTCATAGTTTAGTGTCCAGCGCCCCCTGCTGGCTCTGCTTGTGAGGTCACAGCAGCCTCAGTGCCTCACAGGCCAGCATCAGGCTCATGGCTGCTGGCTGTGCTTGTGACGTCACAGCAGCCTCAGTGCCTCGTCTGCCAGTGCCATGCTCATGGCTGCTGGCTGTGCTTCTGAGGTCACAGCAGCCTGAATGCCTCCTAGGCCAGTGGCAGGCTCATGGCTGCTGGCTGTGCTTGTGAGGTCACAGAAGCCTCAGTGCCTCTGAGGCCAGTGGCAGGCTCATGGCTGCTGGCTGTGATTGTGAGGTCACAGCAGACTCAGTGGCTCCTAGGTTAGTGTCCAGCGTCCCCTGCTGGCTGTGCTTGTGAGATCACAGCAGACTCAGGGCCTCAATAATTAGTGTCCAGCGCCCCCTGCTGGCTCTGTTTGTGAGGTCACAGCAGACTCAGTGCCTCTCAGGCCAGTATCAGGCTCATGGCTGCTGGCTGTGCTTGTGAGGTCACAGCAGCCTGAATGCCTCCTAGACCAGTGTCAGGGTCATGGCTGCTGGCTGTGCTTCTGAGGTCACAGCAGCCTGAATGCCTCCTAGGCCAGTGGCAGGCTCATGGCTGCTGGCTGTGCTTGTGAGGTCACAGCAGCCTCAGTGCCTCATAGTTTAGTGTCCAGCGACCCCTGGTGTCTCTGCTTGTGAGGTCACAGCAGCCTCAGTAATTCCCAGGCCAAAATCAGGCTCCTGGTTGCTGGCTATGCTTGTGACGTCACAGCAGCCTCGGTGCCTCTGAGGCCAGTGGCAGGCTCATGGCTGCTGGCTGTGCTTGTGAGGTCACAGCAGCCTCAGTGCCTCCTAGGTTAGTGTCCATCGCCCCCTACTGGCTGTGCTTGTGAGGTCACAGCAGACTCAGTGCCTCATAGTTTAGGTCCAGCGTCCCCTGCTGCCTCTGCTTGTGAGATCACAGCAGACTCAGTGCCTCAATAGTTAGTGTCCAGCGCCCCCTGCTGGCTGTGCTTGTGAACTCACAGCAGCCTGAATGCCTCCTAGACCAGTGTCATGCTCATGGCTGCTGGCTGTGCTTGTGAGGTCACAGCAGCCTGAATGCCTCCTAGGCCTGTGGCAGGCTCATGGCTGCTGGCTATGATTGTGAGGTCACAGAAGCCTCAGTGCCTCAAAAGTTAGGGTCCAGCGTCCCCTGCTGGCTCTGCTTGTGAGGTCACAGCAGACTCAGTGCCTCAAAACTTAGTGTGCAGCGCCCCCTGCTGGCTGTGCTTGTGAGGTCACACCAGCCTCAGTGCCTCCTCTGCCAGTGGCAGGCTCATGGCTGCTGGCTGGGATTGTGAGGTCACAGCAGCCTCAGTGCCTCATAGGTCAGTGTCCAGTGTCCCCTGCTGGCTCTGCTTGTGAGGTCACAGCAGACTCAGTGCCTCAATAGTTAGTGTCCAGCGCCCCCTGCTGGCTCTGCTTGTGAACTCACAGCAGCCTGAATGCCTCCTAGACCAGTGTCAGGGTCATGGCTGCTGGCTGTGCTTGTGAGGTCACACAAGCCTGAATGCCTCCTATGCCAGTGGCAGGCTCATGGCTGCTGGCTGGGATTGTGAGGTCACAGCAGACTCAGGGCCGCATAGTTTAGTGTCCAGCGTCCCCTGCTGGCTGTGCTTGTGAGGTCACAGCAGACTCAGTGCCTCCTAGGCCAATATCAGGCTCATGGCTGCTGGCTGTGCTTGTGAGGTCACAGCAGACTCAGTGCCTCTGAGGCCAGTGGCAGTCTCATGGCTGCTGGCTGTGCTTGTGAGGTTACTGCAGCCTCAGTGCCTCCTAGGTTAATGTCCATCACCCCCTACTGGCTGTGCTTGTGAGGTCACAGCAGACTCAGTGCCTCATAGTTTAGGGTCCAGCGCCCCCTGCTGGCTCTGCTTGTGAGGTCACAGCAGCCTCAGTGCCTCACAGGCCAGCATCAGGTTCATGGCTGCTGGCTGTGATTGTGAGGTCACAGCAGCCTCAGTGCCTCCTCTGCCAGTGCCATGCTCATGGCTGCTGGCTGTGCTTCTGAGGTCACAGCAGCCTGAATGCCTCCTAGGCCAGTGGCAGGCTCATGGCTGCTGGCTGTGCTTGTGACGTCACAGCAGCCTCAGTGCCTCTGAGGCCAGTGGCAGTCTCATGGCTGCTGGCTGTGCTTGTGAGGTCACAGAAGCCTCAGTGCCTCTGAGGCCAGTGGCAGGCTCATGGCTGCTGGCTGTGATTGTGAGGTCACAGCAGACTCAGTGGCTCCTAGGTTAGTGTCCATCACCCCCTACTGGCTGTGCTTGTGAGGTCACAGCAGACTCAGTGCCTCATAGTTTAGTGTCCAGCGTCCCCTGCTGCCTCTGCTTGTGAGATCACAGCAGACTCAGTGCCTCAATAGTTAGTGTCCAGCGCCCCCTGCTGGCTCTGCTTGTGAGGTCACAGCAGCCTCAGTGCCTCTCAGGCCAGTATCAGGCTCATGGCTGCTGGCTGTGCTTGTGAGGTCACACAAGCCTGAATGCCTCCTAGACCAGTGCCATGCTCATGGCTGCTGGCTGTGCTTCTGAGGTCACAGCAGCCTGAATGCCTCCTAGGCCAGTGACAGGCTCATGGCTGCTGGCTGTGCTTGTGAGGTCACAGCAGCCTCAGTGCCTCATAGTTTAGTGTCCAGCATCCCCTGGTGTCTCTGCTTGTGAGGTCACAGCAGCCTCAGGAATTCCCAGGCCAAAATCAGGCTCCTGGCTGCTCGCTATGCTTGTGACGTCACAGCAGCCTCAGTGCCTCTGAGGCCAGTGGCAGTCTCATGGCTGCTGGCTGTGCTTGTGAGGTCACAGCAGCCTCAGTGCCTCCTAGGTTAGTGTCCATCGCCCCCTACTGGCTGTGCTTGTGAGGTCACAGCAGACTCAGTGCCTCATAGTTTAGTGTCCAGCGTCCCCTGCTGCCTCTGCTTGTGAGATCACAGCAGACTCAGTGCCTCAATAGTTAGTGTCCAGCGCCCCCTGCTGGCTGTGCTTGTGAGGTCACAGCAGCCTCAGTGCCTCATACCCCAGCATCAGGCTCATGGCTGCTGGCTGTGCTTGTGACGTCACAGCAGCCTCAGTGCCTCCTCTGCCAGTGCCATGCTCATGGCTGCTGGCTGTGCTTCTGAGGTCACAGCAGCCTGAATGCCTCCTAGGCCAGTGGCAGGCTTATGGCTGCTGGCTGTCCTTCTGAGGTCACAGAAGCCTCAGTGCCTCCTCTGCCAGTGGCAGTCTCATGGCTGCTGGCTGTGCTTGTGAGGTCACAGCAGCCTGAATGCCTCCAAGACCAGTATCAGGGTCATGGCTGCTGGCTGTGCTTGTGAGGTCACAGCAGCCTGAATGCCTCCTAGGCCTGTGGCAGGCTCATGGCTGCTGGCTCTGCTTGTGAGCTCACAGAAGCCTCAGTGCCTCAAAAGTTAGGGTCCAGCGCCCCCTGCTGGCTCTGCTTGTGAACTCACAGCAGCCTCAGTGCCTCCCAGGCCAGCATCAGGCTCATGGCTGCTGGCTGTGCTTGTGACGTCACAGCAGCCTCAGTGCCTCCTAGGCCCGTGGCAGGCTCATGGCTGCTGGCTGTGCTTGTGAGGTCACAGCAGCCTCACTGCCTCTGAGGCCAGTGGCAGTCTCATGGCTGCTGGCTGTGCTTGTGAGGTCACAGAAGCCTCAGTGCCTCCTCTGCCAGTGGCAGGCTCATGGCTGCTGGCTGTGCTTGTGAGGTCACAGCAGCCTCAGTGCCTCCTAGGTTAGTGTCCATCGCCCCCTACTGGCTGTGCTTGTGAGGTCACAGCAGACTCAGTGCCTCCTAGGTTATCTCCAGTGCCCGCTCCTGGCTGTTTTGTGAGGTCACAGCAGCCTCAGTGCCTCACAGGCCAGCATCAGGCTCATGGCTGCTGGCTGTGCTTGTGACGTCACAGCAGCCTCAGTGCCTCGTCTGCCAGTGCCATGCTCATGGCTGCTGGCTGTGCTTCTGAGGTCACAGCAGCCTGAATGACTCCTAGGCCAGTGGCAGGCTCATGGCTGCTGGCTGTGCTTGTGAGGTCACAGAAGCCTCAGTGCCTCTGAGGCCAGTGGCAGGCTCATGGCTGCTGGCTGTGATTGTGAGGTCACAGCAGACTCAGTGGCTCCTAGGTTAGTGTCCAGCGTCCCCTGCTGGCTGTGCTTGTGAGATCACAGCAGACTCAGTGCCTCAATAGTTAGTGTCCAGCGCCCCCTGCTGGCTCTGTTTGTGAGGTCACAGCAGACTCAGTGCCTCTCAGGCCAGTATCAGGCTCATGGCTGCTGGCTTTGCTTGTGAGGTCACAGCAGCCTGAATGCCTCCTAGACCAGTGTCAGGGTCATGGCTGCTGGCTGTGCTTCTGAGGTCACAGCAGCCTGAATGCCTCCTCTGCCAGTGGCAGGCTCATGGCTGCTGGCTGTGCTTGTGAGGTCACAGCAGCCTCACTGCCTCATAGTTTAGTGTCCAGCGACCCCTGGTGTCTCTGCTTGTGAGGTCACAGCAGCCTCAGTAATTCCCAGGCCAAAATCAGGCTCCTGGCTGCTGGCTATGCTTGTGACGTCACAGCAGACTCAGTGCCTCTGAGGCCAGTGGCAGTCTCATGGCTGCTGGCTGTGCTTGTGAGGTCACAGAAGCCTCAGTGCCTCCTCTGCCAGTGGCAGGCTCATGGCTGCTGGCTGTGCTTGTGAGGTCACAGCAGCCTCAGTGCCTCCTAGGTTAGTGTCCATCGCCCCCTACTGGCTGTGCTTGTGAGGTCACAGCAGCCTCAGTGCCTCATAGTTTAGTGTCCAGCGCCCCCTGCTGGCTCTGCTTGTGAGATCACAGCAGACTCAGTGCCTCAATAGTTAGTGTCCAGCGCCCCCTGCTGGCTCTGCTTGTGAACTCACAGCAGCCTGAATGCCTCCTAGACCAGTGTCAGGGTCATGGCTGCTGGCTGTGCTTGTGAGGTCACACAAGCCTGAATGCCTCCTATGCCAGTGTCAGGGTCATGGCTGCTGGCTATGCTTGTGACGTCACAGCAGCCTCAGTGCCTCTGAGGTCAGTGGCAGTCTCATGGCTGCTGGCTGTGCTTGTGAGGTCACAGCAGCCTCAGTGCCTCCTAGGTTAATGTCCATCACCCCCTACTGGCTGTGCTTGTGAGGTCACAGCAGACTCAGTGCCTCATAGTTTAGTGTCCAGCGCCCCCTGCTGGCTCTGCTTGTGAGGTCACAGCAGCCTCAGTGCCTCACAGGCCAGCATCAGGCTCATGGCTGCTGGCTGTGCTTGTGATGTCACAGCAGCCTCAGTGCCTCCTCTGCCAGTGCCATGCTCATGGCTGCTGGCTGTGCTTGTGAGGTCACAGCAGCCTGAATGCCTCCTAGGCCAGTGGCAGTCTCATGGCTGCTGGCTGTGCTTGTGAGGTCACAGAAGCCTCAGTGCCTCCTCTGCCAGTGGCAGGCTCATGGCTGCTGGCTGTGCTTGTGAGGTCACAGCAGACTCAGTGGCTCCTAGGTTAGTGTCCATCGCCCCCTACTGGCTGTGCTTGTGAGGTCACAGCAGCCTCAGTGCCTCATAGTTTAGTGTCCAGCGTCCCCTGCTGCCTCTGCTTGTGAGATCACAGCAGACTCAGTGCCTCAATAGTTAGTGTCCAGCGCCCCCTGCTGGCTCTGCTTGTGAGGTCACAGCAGACTCAGTGCCTCTCAGGCCAGTATCAGGCTCATGGCTGCTGGCTGTGCTTGTGAGGTCACAGCAGCCTGAATGCCTCCTAGACCAGTGTCAGGGTCATGGCTGCTGGCTGTGCTTCTGAGGTCACACAAGCCTGAATGCCTCCTATGCCAGTGGCAGGCTCATGGCTGCTGGCTGTGATTGTGAGGTCACAGCAGCCTCAGTGCCTCATAGTTTAGTGTCCAGCGTCCCCTGGTGTCTCTGCTCGTGAGGTCACAGCAGCCTCAGTAATTCCCAGGCCAAAATCAGGCTCCTGGCTGCTGGCTATGCTTGTGACGTCACAGCAGCCTCAGTGCCTCTGAGGCCAGTGGCAGTGTCATGGCTGCTGGCTGTGCTTGTGAGGTCACAGCAGACTCAGTGCCTCATAGTTTAGTGTCCAGCGTCCCCTGCTGCCTCTGCTTGTGAGATCACAGCAGACTCAGTGCCTCAATAGTTACTGTCCAGCGCCCCCTGCTGGCTGTGCCTCTGAGGTCACAGCAGCCTCAGTGCCTCTCAGGCCAGTATCATGCTCATGGCTGCTGGCTGTGCTTGTGACGTCACAGCAGCCTCAGTGCCTCCTGTGCCAGTGCCATGCTCATGGCTGCTGGCTGTGCTTCTGAGGTCACAGCAGCCTGAATGCCTCCTAGGCCAGTGGCAGGCTTATGGCTGCTGGCTGTGCTTGTGAGGTCACAAAAGCCTCAGTGCCTCCTCTGCCAGTGGCAGTCTCATGGCTGCTGGCTGTGCTTGTGAGGTCACAGCAGCCTCAGTGCCTCTCAGGCCAGTATCATGCTCATGGCTGCTGGCTGTGCTTGTGAGGTCACAGCAGCCTGAATGCCTCCTAGGCCTGTGGCAGGCTCATGGCTGCTGGCTATGATTGTGAGGTCACAGAAGCCTCAGTGCCTCAAAAGTTAGGGTCCAGCGTCCCCTGCTGGCTCTGCTTGTGAGGTCACAGCAGACTCAGTGCCTCAAAACTTAGTGTGCAGCGCCCCCTGCTGGCTGTGCTTGTGAGGTCACACCAGCCTCAGTGCCTCCTCTGCCAGTGGCAGGCTCATGGCTGCTGGCTGGGATTGTGAGGTCACAGCAGCCTCAGTGCCTCATAGGTCAGTGTCCAGTGTCCCCTGCTGGCTCTGCTTGTGAGGTAACAGCAGACTCAGTGCCTCAAAAGTTAGTGTGCAGCGCCCCCTGCTGGCTCTGCTTGTGAACTCACAGCAGCCTGAATGCCTCCTAGACCAGTGTCAGGGTCATGGCTGCTGGCTGTGCTTGTGAGGTCACACAAGCCTGAATGCCTCCTATGCCAGTGGCAGGCTCATGGCTGCTGGCTGGGATTGTGAGGTCACAGCAGACTCAGGGCCGCATAGTTTAGTGTCCAGCGTCCCCTGCTGGCTGTGCTTGTGAGGTCACAGCAGACTCAGTGCCTCATAGGTTAGTGTCCATCGTCCCCTACTGGCTGTGCTTGTGAGTTCACAGCAGCCTCAGTGCCTCCTAGGCCAATATCAGGCTCATGGCTGCTGGCTGTGCTTGTGAGGTCACAGCAGACTCAGTGCCTCTGAGGCCAGTGGCAGTCTCATGGCTGCTGGCTGTGCTTGTGAGGTCACAGAAGCCTCAGTGCCTCTGAGGCCAGTGGCAGTCTCATGGCTGCTGGCTGTGCTTGTGAGGTCACAGCAGCCTCAGTGCCTCCTAGGTTAGTGTCCATCGCCCCCTACTGGCTGTGCTTGTGAGGTCACAGCAGACTCAGTGCCTGCTAGGTTATCTCCAGTGCCCGCTGCTGGCTGTGTTGTGAGGTCACAGCAGCCTCAGTGCCTCTGAGGTCAGTGGCAGTCTCATGGCTGCTGGCTGTGCTTGTGAGGTCACTGCAGCCTCAGTGCCTCCTAGGTTAATGTCCATCACCCCCTACTGGCTGTGCTTGTGAGGTCACAGCAGACTCAGTGCCTCATAGTTTAGGGTCCAGCGCCCCCTGCTGGCTCTGCTTGTGAGGTCACAGCAGCCTCAGTGCCTCACAGGCCAGCATCAGGTTCATGGCTGCTGGCTGTGATTGTGAGGTCACAGCAGCCTCAGTGCCTCCTCTGCCAGTGCCATGCTCATGGCTGCTGGCTGTGCTTCTGAGGTCACAGCAGCCTGAATGCCTCCTAGGCCAGTGGCAGGCTCATGGCTGCTGGCTGTGCTTGTGACGTCACAGCAGCCTGAGTGCCTCTGAGGCCAGTGGCAGTCTCATGGCTGCTGGCTGTGCTTGTGAGGTCACAGAAGCCTCAGTGCCTCCTCTGCCAGTGGCAGGCTCATGGTTGCTGGCTGTGATTGTGAGGTCACAGCAGACTCAGTGGCTCCTAGGTTAGTGTCCATCACCCCCTACTGGCTGTGCTTGTGAGGTCACAGCAGACTCAGTGCCTCATAGTTTAGTGTCCAGCGTCCCCTGCTGCCTCTGCTTGTGAGATCACAGCAGACTCAGTGCCTCAATAGTTAGTGTCCAGCGCCCCCTGCTGGCTCTGCTTGTGAGGTCACAGCAGACTCAGTGCCTCTCAGGCCAGTATCAGGCTCATGGCTGCTGGCTGTGCTTGTGAGGTCACACAAGCCTGAATGCCTCCTAGACCAGTGCCATGCTCATGGCTGCTGGCTGTGCTTCTGAGGTCACAGCAGCCTGAATGCCTCCTAGGCCAGTGGCAGGCTCATGGCTGCTGGCTGTGCTTGTGAGGTCACAGCAGCCTCAGTGCCTCATAGGTTAGTGTCCAGCATCCCCTGGTGTCTCTGCTTGTGAGGTCACAGCAGCCTCAGGAATTCCCAGGCCAAAATCAGGCTCCTGGCTGCTGGCTATGCTTGTGACGTCACAGCAGCCTCAGTGCCTCTGAGGCCAGTGGCAGTCTCATGGCTGCTGGCTGTGCTTGTGAGGTCACAGCAGCCTCAGTGCCTCCTAGGTTAGTGTCCATCGCCCCCTACTGGCTGTGCTTGTGAGGTCACAGCAGACTCAGTGCCTCAATAGTTAGTGTCCAGCGCCCCCTGCTGGCTGTGCTTGTGAGGTCACAGCAGCCTCAGTGCCTCATACCCCAGCATCAGGCTCATGGCTGCTGGCTGTGCTTGTGACGTCACAGCAGCCTCAGTGCCTCCTCTGCCAGTGCCATGCTCATGGCTGCTGGCTGTGCTTCTGAGGTCACAGCAGCCTGAATGCCTCCTAGGCCAGTGGCAGGCTTATGGCTGCTGGCTGTCCTTCTGACGTCACAGAAGCCTCAGTGCCTCCTCTGCCAGTGGCAGTCTCATGGCTGCTGGCTGTGCTTGTGAGGTCACAGCAGCCTGAATGCCTCCAAGACCAGTATCAGGGTCATGGCTGCTGGCTGTGCTTGTGAGGTCACAGCAGCCTGAATGCCTCCTAGGCCTGTGGCAGGCTCATGGCTGCTGGCTCTGCTTGTGAGCTCACAGAAGCCTCAGTGCCTCAAAAGTTAGGGTCCAGCGCCCCCTGCTGGCTCTGCTTGTGAGGTCACAGCAGACTCAGTGCCTCAAAAGTTAGTGTGCAGCGCCCCCTGCTGGCTCTGCTTGTGAACTCACAGCAGCCTCAGTGCCTCCCAGGCCAGCATCAGGCTCATGGCTGCTGGCTGTGCTTGTGACGTCACAGCAGCCTGAGTGCCTCCTAGGCCCGTGGCAGGCTCATGGCTGCTGGCTGTGCTTGTGAGGTCACAGCAGCCTCAGTGCCTCTGAGGCCAGTGGCAGTCTCATGGCTGCTGGCTGTGCTTGTGAGGTCACAGAAGCCTCAGTGCCTCCTCTGCCAGTGGCAGGCTCATGGCTGCTGGCTGTGCTTGTGAGGTCACAGCAGCCTCAGTGCCTCCTAGGTTAGTGTCCATCGCCCCCTACTGGCTGTGCTTGTGAGGTCACAGCAGACTCAGTGCCTCCTAGGTTATCTCCAGTGCCCGCTGCTGGCTGTTTTGTGAGGTCACAGCAGCCTCAGTGCCTCCTCTGCCAGTGTCAGGCTCATGGCTGCTGGCTGTGCTTGTGAGGTCACAGCAGCCTCAGTGCCTCTCAGGCCAGTATCAGGCTCATGGCTGCTGGCTGTGCTTGTGACGTCACAGCAGCCTGAGTGCCTCCTAGGCCAGTGGCAGGCTCATGGCTGCTGGTTGTGCTTGTGAGGTCACAGCAGCCTCAGTGCCTCTGAGGCCAGTGGCAGTCTCATGGCTGCTGGCTGTGCTTGTGAGGTCACAGAAGCCTCAGTGCCTCTGAGGCCAGTGGCAGGCTCATGGCTGCTGGCTGTGATTGTGAGGTCACAGCAGACTCAGTGGCTCCTAGGTTAGTGTCCATCGCCCCCTACTGGCTATGCTTGTGAGGTCACAGCAGACTCAGTGCCTCATAGTTTAGTGTCCAGCTCCCCCTGCTGGCTGTGCTTGTGAGGTCACAGAAGACTCAGCGCCTTCCAGGCCAGTATCAGGCTCCTGGCTGCTGGCTATGCTTGTGACGTCACAGCAGCCTCAGTGCCTCTGAGGTCAGTGGCAGTCTCATGGCTGCTGGCTGTGCTTGTGAGGTCACAGCAGCCTCAGTGCCTCCTAGGTTAATGTCCATCACCCCCTACTGGCTGTGCTTGTGAGGTCACAGCAGACTCAGTGCCTCATAGTTTAGTTTCCAGCGCCCCCTGCTCGCTCTGCTTGTGAGGTCACAGCAGCCTCAGTGCCTCACAGGCCAGCATCAGGCTCATGGCTGCTGGCTGTGCTTGTGATGTCACAGCAGCCTCAGTGCCTCCTCTGCCAGTGCCATGCTCATGGCTGCTGGCTCTGCTTGTGAGGTCACAGCAGCCTGAATGCCTCCTAGGCCAGTGGCAGTCTCATAGCTGCTGGCTGTGCTTGTGAGGTCACAGAAGCCTCAGTGCCTCCTCTGCCAGTGGCAGGCTCATGGCTGCTGGCTGTGATTGTGAGGTCACAGCAGACTCAGTGGCTCCTAGGTTAGTGTCCATCGCCCCCTACTGGCTGTGCTTGTGAGGTCACAGCAGCCTCAGTGCCTCATAGTTTAGTGTCCAGCGTCCCCTGCTGCCTCTGCTTGTGAGATCACAGCAGACTCAGTGCCTCAATAGTTAGTGTCCAGCGCCCCCTGCTGGCTCTGCTTGTGAGGTCACAGCAGACTCAGTGCCTCTCAGGCCAGTATCAGGCTCATGGCTGCTGGCTGTGCTTGTGAGGTCACAGCAGCCTGAATGCCTCCTAGACCAGTGTCAGGGTCATGGCTGCTGGCTGTGCTTCTGAGGTCACACAAGCCTGAATGCCTCCTATGCCAGTGGCAGGCTCATGGCTGCTGGCTGTGATTGTGAGGTCACAGCAGCCTCAGTGCCTCATAGTTTAGTGTCCAGCGTCCCCTGGTGTCTCTGCTTGTGAGGTCACAGCAGCCTCAGTAATTCCCAGGCCAAAATCAGGCTCCTGGCTGCTGGCTATGCTTGTGACGTCACAGCAGCCTCAGTGCCTCTGAGGCCAGTGGCAGGCTCATGGCTGCTGGCTGTGATTGTGAGGTCACAGCAGACTCAGTGCCTCATAGTTTAGTGTCCAGCGTCCCCTGCTGCCTCTGCTTGTGAGATCAAAGCAGACTCAGTGCCTCAATAGTTACTGTCCAGCGCCCCCTGCTGGCTGTGCCTCTGAGGTCACAGCAGCCTCAGTGCCTCTCAGGCCAGTATCATGCTCATGGCTGCTGGCTGTGCTTGTGACGTCACAGCAGCCTCAGTGCCTCCTGTGCCAGTGCCATGCTCATGGCTGCTGGCTGTGCTTCTGAGGTCACAGCAGCCTGAATGCCTCCTAGGCCAGTGGCAGGCTTATGGCTGCTGGCTGTGCTTGTGAGGTCACAGAAGCCTCAGTGCCTCCTCTGCCAGTGGCAGTCTCATGGCTGCTGGCTGTGCTTGTGAGGTCACAGCAGCCTCAGTGCCTCTCAGGCCAGTACCATGCTCATGGCTGCTGGCTGTGCTTGTGAGGTCACAGCAGCCTGAATGCCTCCTAGTCCTGTGGCAGGCTCATGGCTGCTGGCTATGATTGTGAGGTCACAGAAGCCTCAGTGCCTCAAAAGTTAGGGTCCAGCGTCCCCTGCTGGCTCTGCTTGTGAGGTCACAGCAGACTCAGTGCCTCAAAACTTAGTGTGCAGCGCCCCCTGCTGGCTGTGCTTGTGAGGTCACACCAGCCTCAGTGCCTCATAGGTCAGTGTCCAGTGTCCCCTGCTGGCTGTGCTTGTGAGGTAACAGCAGACTCAGTGCCTCAATAGTTAGTGTCCAGCGCCCCCTGCTGGCTCTGCTTGTGAACTCACAGCAGCCTGAATGCCTCCTAGACCAGTGTCAGGGTCATGGCTGCTGGCTGTGCTTGTGAGGTCACACAAGCCTGAATGCCTCCTATGCCAGTGGCAGGCTCATGGCTGCTGGCTGGGATTGTGAGGTCACAGCAGACTCAGGGCCGCATAATTTAGTGTCCAGCGTCCCCTGCTGGCTGTGCTTGTGAGGTCACAGCAGACTCAGTGCCTCCTAGGCCAATATCAGGCTCATGGCTGCTGGCTGTGCTTGTGAGGTCACAGCAGACTCAGTGCCTCTGAGGCCAGTGGCAGTCTCATGGCTGCTGGCTGTGCTTGTGAGGTTACTGCAGCCTCAGTGCCTCCTAGGTTAATGTCCATCACCCCCTACTGGCTGTGCTTGTGAGGTCACAGCAGCCTCAGTGCCTCATAGTTTAGGGTCCAGCGCCCCCTGCTGGCTCTGCTTGTGAGGTCACAGCAGCCTCAGTGCCTCACAGGCCAGCATCAGGTTCATGGCTGCTGGCTGTGATTGTGAGGTCACAGCAGCCTCAGTGCCTCCTCTGCCAGTGCCATGCTCATGGCTGCTGGCTGTGCTTCTGAGGTCACAGCAGCCTGAATGCCTCCTAGGCCAGTGGCAGGCTCATGGCTGCTGGCTGTGCTTGTGACGTCACAGCAGCCTCAGTGCCTCTGAGGCCAGTGGCAGTCTCATGGCTGCTGGCTGTGCTTGTGAGGTCACAGAAGCCTCAGTGCCTCTGAGGCCAGTGGCAGGCTCATGGCTGCTGGCTGTGATTGTGAGGTCACAGCAGACTCAGTGGCTCCTAGGTTAGTGTCCATCACCCCCTACTGGCTGTGCTTGTGAGGTCACAGCAGACTCAGTGCCTCATAGTTTAGTGTCCAGCGTCCCCTGCTGCCTCTGCTTGTGAGATCACAGCAGACTCAGTGCCTCAATAGTTAGTGTCCAGCGCCCCCTGCTGGCTCTGCTTGTGAGGTCACAGCAGCCTCAGTGCCTCTCAGGCCAGTATCAGGCTCATGGCTGCTGGCTGTGCTTGTGAGGTCACACAAGCCTGAATGCCTCCTAGACCAGTGCCATGCTCATGGCTGCTGGCTGTGCTTCTGAGGTCACAGCAGCCTGAATGCCTCCTAGGCCAGTGACAGGCTCATGGCTGCTGGCTGTGCTTGTGAGGTCACAGCAGCCTCAGTGCCTCATAGTTTAGTGTCCAGCGTCCCCTGCTGCCTCTGCTTGTGAGATCACAGCAGACTCAGTGCCTCAATAGTTAGTGTCCAGCGCCCCCTGCTGGCTCTGCTTGTGAGGTCACAGCAGACTCAGTGCCTCTCAGGCCAGTATCAGGCTCATGGCTGCTGGCTGTGCTTGTGAGGTCACAGCAGCCTGAATGCCTCCTAGACCAGTGTCAGGGTCATGGCTGCTGGCTGTGCTTCTGAGGTCACACAAGCCTGAATGCCTCCTATGCCAGTGGCAGGCTCATGGCTGCTGGCTGTGATTGTGAGGTCACAGCAGCCTCAGTGCCTCATAGTTTAGTGTCCAGCGTCCCCTGGTGTCTCTGCTTGTGAGGTCACAGCAGCCTCAGTAATTCCCAGGCCAAAATCAGGCTCCTGGCTGCTGGCTATGCTTGTGACGTCACAGCAGCCTCAGTGCCTCTGAGGCCAGTGGCAGTGTCATGGCTGCTGGCTGTGCTTGTGAGGTCACAGCAGACTCAGTGCCTCATAGTTTAGTGTCCAGCGTCCCCTGCTGCCTCTGCTTGTGAGATCAAAGCAGACTCAGTGCCTCAATAGTTACTGTCCAGCGCCCCCTGCTGGCTGTGCCTCTGAGGTCACAGCAGCCTCAGTGCCTCTCAGGCCAGTATCATGCTCATGGCTGCTGGCTGTGCTTGTGACGTCACAGCAGCCTCAGTGCCTCCTGTGCCAGTGCCATGCTCATGGCTGCTGGCTGTGCTTCTGAGGTCACAGCAGCCTGAATGCCTCCTAGGCCAGTGGCAGGCTTATGGCTGCTGGCTGTGCTTGTGAGGTCACAGAAGCCTCAGTGCCTCCTCTGCCAGTGGCAGTCTCATGGCTGCTGGCTGTGCTTGTGAGGTCACAGCAGCCTCAGTGCCTCTCAGGCCAGTATCATGCTCATGGCTGCTGGCTGTGCTTGTGAGGTCACAGCAGCCTGAATGCCTCCTAGTCCTGTGGCAGGCTCATGGCTGCTGGCTATGATTGTGAGGTCACAGAAGCCTCAGTGCCTCAAAAGTTAGGGTCCAGCGTCCCCTGCTGGCTCTGCTTGTGAGGTCACAGCAGACTCAGTGCCTCAAAACTTAGTGTGCAGCGCCCCCTGCTGGCTGTGCTTGTGAGGTCACACCAGCCTCAGTGCCTCCTCTGCCAGTGGCAGGCTCATGGCTGCTGGCTGGGATTGTGAGGTCACAGCAGCCTCAGTGCCTCATAGGTCAGTGTCCAGTGTCCCCTGCTGGCTCTGCTTGTGAGGTAACAGCAGACTCAGTGCCTCAATAGTTAGTGTCCAGCGCCCCCTGCTGGCTCTGCTTGTTAACTCACAGCAGCCTGAATGCCTCCTAGACCAGTGTCAGGGTCATGGCTGCTGGCTGTGCTTGTGAGGTCACACAAGCCTGAATGCCTCCTATGCCAGTGGCAGGCTCATGGCTGCTGGCTGGGATTGTGAGGTCACAGCAGACTCAGGGCCGCATAGTTTAGTGTCCAGCGTCCCCTGCTGGCTGTGCTTGTGAGGTCACAGCAGCCTCGGTGCCTCTGAGGCCAGTGGCAGGCTCATGGCTGCTGGCTGTGCTTGTGAGGTCACAGCAGCCTCAGTGCCTCATAGTTTAGTGTCCAGCGTCCCCTGCTGCCTCTGCTTGTGAGATCACAGCAGACTCAGTGCCTCAATAGTTAGTGTCCAGCGCCCCCTGCTGGCTCTGCTTGTGAACTCACAGCAGCCTGAATGCCTCCTAGACCAGTGTCAGGGTCATGGCTGCTGGCTGTGCCTGTAAGGTCACACAAGCCTGAATGCCTCCTATGCCAGTGGCAGGCTCATGGCTGCTGGCTATGCTTGTGACGTCACAGCAGCCTCAGTGCCTCTGAGGTCAGTGGCAGTCTCATGGCTGCTGGCTGTGCTTGTGAGGTCACAGCAGCCTCAGTGCCTCCTAGGTTAATGTCCATCACCCCCTACTGGCTGTGCTTGTGAGGTCACAGCAGACTCAGTGCCTCATAGTTTAGTGTCCAGCGCCCCCTGCTGGCTCTGCTTGTGAGGTCACAGCAGCCTCAGTGCCTCACAGGCCAGCATCAGGCTCATGGCTGCTGGCTGTGCTTGTGATGTCACAGCAGCCTCAGTGCCTCCTCTGCCAGTGCCATGCTCATGGCTGCTGGCTGTGCTTGTGAGGTCACAGCAGCCTGAATGCCTCTGAGGCCAGTGGCAGTCTCATGGCTGCTGGCTGTGCTTGTGAGGTCACAGAAGCCTCAGTGCCTCTGAGGCCAGTGGCAGGCTCATGGCTGCTGGCTGTGATTGTGAGGTCACAGCAGACTCAGTGGCTCCTAGGTTAGTGTCCATCGCCCCCTACTGGCTGTGCTTGTGAGGTCACAGCAGACTCAGTGCCTCATAGTTTAGTGTCCAGCGTCCCCTGCTGCCTCTGCTTGTGAGATCACAGCAGACTCAGTGCCTCAATAGTTAGTGTCCAGCGCCCCCTGCTGGCTCTGCTTGTGAGGTCACAGCAGACTCAGTGCCTCTCAGGCCAGTATCAGGCTCATGGCTGCTGGCTGTGCTTGTGAGGTCACACAAGCCTGAATGCCTCCTAGACCAGTGCCATGCTCATGGCTGCTGGCTGTGCTTCTGAGGTCACAGCAGCCTGAATGCCTCCTAGGCCAGTGGCAGGCTCATGGCTGCTGGCTGTGCTTGTGAGGTCACAGCAGCCTCAGTGCCTCATAGTTTAGTGTCCAGCATCCCCTGGTGTCTCTGCTTGTGAGGTCACAGCAGCCTCAGGAATTCCCAGGCCAAAATCAGGCTCCTGGCTGCTGGCTATGCTTGTGACGTCACAGCAGCCTCAGTGCCTCTGAGGCCAGTGGCAGTCTCATGGCTGCTGGCTGTGCTTGTGAGGTCACAGCAGACTCAGTGCCTCCTAGGTTAGTGTCCATCGCCCCCTACTGGCTGTGCTTGTGAGGTCACAGCAGACTCAGTGCCTCATAGTTTAGTGTCCAGCGTCCCCTGCTGCCTCTGCTTGTGAGATCACAGCAGACTCAGTGCCTCAATAGTTAGTGTCCAGCGCCCCCTGCTGGCTGTGCTTGTGAGGTCACAGCAGCCTCAGTGCCTCATACCCCAGCATCAGGCTCATGGCTGCTGGCTGTGCTTGTGACATCACAGCAGCCTCAGTGCCTCCTCTGCCAGTGGCAGGCTCATGGCTGCTGGCTGTGCTTCTGAGGTCACAGCAGCCTGAATGCCTCCTAGGCCAGTGGCAGGCTTATGGCTGCTGGCTGTCCTTCTGAGGTCACAGAAGCCTCAGTGCCTCCTCTGCCAGTGGCAGTCTCATGGCTGCTGGCTGTGCTTGTGAGGTCACAGCAGCCTGAATGCCTCCAAGACCAGTATCAGGGTCATGGCTGCTGGCTGTGCTTGTGAGGTCACAGCAGCCTGAATGCCTCCTAGGCCTGTGGCAGGCTCATGGCTGCTGGCTCTGCTTGTGAGCTCACAGAAGCCTCAGTGCCTCAAAAGTTAGGGTCCAGCGCCCCCTGCTGGCTCTGCTTGTGAACTCACAGCAGCCTCAGTGCCTCCCAGGCCAGCATCAGGCTCATGGCTGCTGGCTGTGCTTGTGACGTCACAGCAGCCTCAGTGCCTCCTAGGCCCGTGGCAGGCTCATGGCTGCTGGCTGTGCTTGTGAGGTCACAGCAGCCTCAGTGCCTCTGAGGCCAGTGGCAGTCTCATGGCTGCTGGCTGTGCTTGTGAGGTCACAGAAGCCTCAGTGCCTCCTCTGCCAGTGGCAGGCTCATGGCTGCTGGCTGTGCTTGTGAGGTCACAGCAGCCTCAGTGCCTCCTAGGTTAGTGTCCATCGCCCCCTACTGGCTGTGCTTGTGAGGTCACAGCAGACTCAGTGCCTCCTAGGTTATCTCCAGTGCCCGCTGCTGGCTGTTTTGTGAGGTCACAGCAGCCTCAGTGCCTCCTCTGCCAGTGTCAGGCTCATGGCTGCTGGCTGTGCTTGTGAGGTCACAGCAGCCTCAGTGCCTCTCAGGCCAGTATCAGGCTCATGGCTGCTGGCTGTGCTTGTGACGTCACAGCAGCCTGAGTGCCTCCTAGGCCAGTGGCAGGCTCATGGCTGCTGGTTGTGCTTGTGAGGTCACAGCAGCCTCAGTGCCTCTGAGGCCAGTGGCAGTCTCATGGCTGCTGGCTGTGCTTGTGAGGTCACAGAAGCCTCAGTGCCTCTGAGGCCAGTGGCAGGCTCATGGCTGCTGGCTGTGATTGTGAGGTCACAGCAGACTCAGTGGCTCCTAGGTTAGTGTCCATCGCCCCCTACTGGCTATGCTTGTGAGGTCACAGCAGACTCAGTGCCTCATAGTTTAGTGTCCAGCTCCCCCTGCTGGCTGTGCTTGTGAGGTCACAGAAGACTCAGCGCCTTCCAGGCCAGTATCAGGCTCATGGCTGCTGGCTGTGCTTGTGACGTCACAGCAGCCTCAGTGCCTCCTCTGCCAGTGCCATGCTCATGGCTGCTGGCTCTGCTTGTGAGGTCACAGCAGCCTCAGTGCCTCTCAGGCCAATATCAGGCTCATGGCTGCTGGCTGTGCTTGTGAGGTCACAGCAGCCTGAATGCCTCCTAGACCAGTATCAGGGTCATGGCTGCTGGCTCTGCTTCTGAGGTCACAGCAGCCTGAATGCCTCCTATGCCAGTGGCAGGCTCCTGGCTGCTGGCTATGCTTGTGACGTCACAGCAGCCTCAGTGCCTCTGAGGTCAGTGGCAGTCTCATGGCTGCTGGCTGTGCTTGTGAGGTCACAGCAGCCTCAGTGCCTCCTAGGTTAATGTCCATCACCCCCTACTGGCTGTGCTTGGGAGGTCACAGCAGACTCAGTGCCTCATAGTTTAGTGTCCAGCGCCCCCTGCTGGCTCTGCTTGTGAGGTCACAGCAGCCTCAGTGCCTCACAGGCCAGCATCAGGCTCATGGCTGCTGGCTGTGCTTGTGACGTCACAGCAGCCTCAGTGCCTCGTCTGCCAGTGCCATGCTCATGGCTGCTGGCTGTGCTTCTGAGGTCACAGCAGCCTGAATGCCTCCTAGGCCAGTGGCAGGCTCATGGCTGCTGGCTGTGCTTGTGACGTCACAGAAGCCTCAGTGCCTCCTCTGCCAGTGGCAGTCTCATGGCTGCTGGCTGTGATTGTGAGGTCACAGCAGACTCAGTGGCTCCTAGGTTAGTGTCCAGCGTCCCCTGCTGGCTGTGCTTGTGAGATCACAGCAGACTCAGGGCCTCAATAATTAGTGTCCAGCGCCCCCTGCTGGCTCTGTTTGTGAGGTCACAGCAGACTCAGTGCCTCTCAGGCCAGTATCAGGCTCATGGCTGCTGGCTGTGCTTGTGAGGTCACAGCAGCCTGAATGCCTCCTAGACCAGTGTCAGGGTCATGGCTGCTGGCTGTGCTTCTGAGGTCACAGCAGCCTGAATGCCTCCTAGGCCAGTGGCAGGCTCATGGCTGCTGGCTGTGCTTGTGAGGTCACAGCAGCCTCAGTGCCTCATAGTTTAGTGTCCAGCGACCCCTGGTGTCTCTGCTTGTGAGGTCACAGCAGCCTCAGTAATTCCCAGGCCAAAATCAGGCTCCTGGTTGCTGGCTATGCTTGTGACGTCACAGCAGCCTCGGTGCCTCTGAGGCCAGTGGCAGGCTCATGGCTGCTGGCTGTGCTTGTGAGGTCACAGCAGCCTCAGTGCCTCCTAGGTTAGTGTCCATCGCCCCCTACTGGCTGTGCTTGTGAGGTCACAGCAGACTCAGTGCCTCATAGTTTAGGTCCAGCGTCCCCTGCTGCCTCTGCTTGTGAGATCACAGCAGACTCAGTGCCTCAATAGTTAGTGTCCAGCGCCCCCTGCTGGCTCTGCTTGTGAACTCACAGCAGCCTGAATGCCTCCTAGACCAGTGTCATGCTCATGGCTGCTGGCTGTGCTTGTGAGGTCACAGCAGCCTGAATGCCTCCTAGGCCTGTGGCAGGCTCATGGCTGCTGGCTATGATTGTGAGGTCACAGAAGCCTCAGTGCCTCAAAAGTTAGGGTCCAGCGTCCCCTGCTGGCTCTGCTTGTGAGGTCACAGCAGACTCAGTGCCTCAAAACTTAGTGTGCAGCGCCCCCTGCTGGCTGTGCTTGTGAGGTCACACCAGCCTCAGTGCCTCCTCTGCCAGTGGCAGGCTCATGGCTGCTGGCTGGGATTGTGAGGTCACAGCAGCCTCAGTGCCTCATAGGTCAGTGTCCAGTGTCCCCTGCTGGCTCTGCTTGTGAGGTCACAGCAGACTCAGTGCCTCAATAGTTAGTGTCCAGCGCCCCCTGCTGGCTCTGCTTGTGAACTCACAGCAGCCTGAATGCCTCCTAGACCAGTGTCAGGGTCATGGCTGCTGGCTGTGCTTGTGAGGTCACACAAGCCTGAATGCCTCCTATGCCAGTGGCAGGCTCATGGCTGCTGGCTGGGATTGTGAGGTCACAGCAGACTCAGGGCCGCATAGTTTAGTGTCCAGCGTCCCCTGCTGGCTGTGCTTGTGAGGTCACAGCAGACTCAGTGCCTCCTAGGCCAATATCAGGCTCATGGCTGCTGGCTGTGCTTGTGAGGTCACAGCAGACTCAGTGCCTCTGAGGCCAGTGGCAGTCTCATGGCTGCTGGCTGTGCTTGTGAGGTTACTGCAGCCTCAGTGCCTCCTAGGTTAATGTCCATCACCCCCTACTGGCTGTGCTTGTGAGGTCACAGCAGACTCAGTGCCTCATAGTTTAGGGTCCAGCGCCCCCTGCTGGCTCTGCTTGTGAGGTCACAGCAGCCTCAGTGCCTCACAGGCCAGCATCAGGTTCATGGCTGCTGGCTGTGATTGTGAGGTCACAGCAGCCTCAGTGCCTCCTCTGCCAGTGCCATGCTCATGGCTGCTGGCTGTGCTTGTGAGGTCACAGCAGCCTGAATGCCTCCTAGGCCAGTGGCAGGCTCATGGCTGCTGGCTGTGCTTGTGACGTCACAGCAGCCTCAGTGCCTCTGAGGCCAGTGGCAGTCTCATGGCTGCTGGCTGTGCTTGTGAGGTCACAGAAGCCTCAGTGCCTCTGAGGCCAGTGGCAGGCTCATGGCTGCTGGCTGTGATTGTGAGGTCACAGCAGACTCAGTGGCTCCTAGGTTAGTGTCCATCACCCCCTACTGGCTGTGCTTGTGAGGTCACAGCAGACTCAGTGCCTCATAGTTTAGTGTCCAGCGTCCCCTGCTGCCTCTGCTTGTGAGATCACAGCAGACTCAGTGCCTCAATAGTTAGTGTCCAGCGCCCCCTGCTGGCTCTGCTTGTGAGGTCACAGCAGCCTCAGTGCCTCTCAGGCCAGTATCAGGCTCATGGCTGCTGGCTGTGCTTGTGAGGTCACACAAGCCTGAATGCCTCCTAGACCAGTGCCATGCTCATGGCTGCTGGCTGTGCTTCTGAGGTCACAGCAGCCTGAATGCCTCCTAGGCCAGTGACAGGCTCATGGCTGCTGGCTGTGCTTGTGAGGTCACAGCAGCCTCAGTGCCTCATAGTTTAGTGTCCAGCATCCCCTGGTGTCTCTGCTTGTGAGGTCACAGCAGCCTCAGGAATTCCCAGGCCAAAATCAGGCTCCTGGCTGCTGGCTATGCTTGTGACGTCACAGCAGCCTCAGTGCCTCTGAGGCCAGTGGCAGTCTCATGGCTGCTGGCTGTGCTTGTGAGGTCACAGCAGCCTCAGTGCCTCCTAGGTTAGTGTCCATCGCCCCCTACTGGCTGTGCTTGTGAGGTCACAGCAGACTCAGTGCCTCATAGTTTAGTGTCCAGCGTCCCCTGCTGCCTCTGCTTGTGAGATCACAGCAGACTCAGTGCCTCAATAGTTAGTGTCCAGCGCCCCCTGCTGGCTGTGCTTGTGAGGTCACAGCAGCCTCAGTGCCTCATACCCCAGCATCAGGCTCATGGCTGCTGGCTGTGCTTGTGACGTCACAGCAGCCTCAGTGCCTCCTCTGCCAGTGCCATGCTCATGGCTGCTGGCTGTGCTTCTGAGGTCACAGCAGCCTGAATGCCTCCTAGGCCAGTGGCAGGCTTATGGCTGCTGGCTGTCCTTCTGAGGTCACAGAAGCCTCAGTGCCTCCTCTGCCAGTGGCAGTCTCATGGCTGCTGGCTGTGCTTGTGAGGTCACAGCAGCCTGAATGCCTCCAAGACCAGTATCAGGGTCATGGCTGCTGGCTGTGCTTGTGAGGTCACAGCAGCCTGAATGCCTCCTAGGCCTGTGGCAGGCTCATGGCTGCTGGCTCTGCTTGTGAGCTCACAGAAGCCTCAGTGCCTCAAAAGTTAGGGTCCAGCGCCCCCTGCTGGCTCTGCTTGTGAACTCACAGCAGCCTCAGTGCCTCCCAGGCCAGCATCAGGTTCATGGCTGCTGGCTGTGCTTGTGACGTCACAGCAGCCTCAGTGCCTCCTAGGCCCGTGGCAGGCTCATGGCTGCTGGCTGTGCTTGTGAGGTCACAGCAGCCTCACTGCCTCTGAGGCCAGTGGCAGTCTCATGGCTGCTGGCTGTGCTTGTGAGGTCACAGAAGCCTCAGTGCCTCCTCTGCCAGTGGCAGGCTCATGGCTGCTGGCTGTGCTTGTGAGGTCACAGCAGCCTCAGTGCCTCCTAGGTTAGTGTCCATCGCCCCCTACTGGCTGTGCTTGTGAGGTCACAGCAGACTCAGTGCCTCCTAGGTTATCTCCAGTGCCCGCTGCTGGCTGTTTTGTGAGGTCACAGCAGCCTCAGTGCCTCCTCTGCCAGTGTCAGGCTCATGGCTGCTGGCTGTGCTTGTGAGGTCACAGCAGCCTCAGTGCCTCTCAGGCCAGTATCAGGCTCATGGCTGCTGGCTGTGCTTGTGACGTCACAGCAGCCTGAGTGCCTCCTAGGCCAGTGGCAGGCTCATGGCTGCTGGTTGTGCTTGTGAGGTCACAGCAGCCTCAGTGCCTCTGAGGCCAGTGGCAGGCTCCTGGCTGCTGGCTATGCTTGTGACGTCACAGCAGCCTCAGTGCCTCTGAGGTCAGTGGCAGTCTCATGGCTGCTGGCTGTGCTTGTGAGGTCACAGCAGCCTCAGTGCCTCCTAGGTTAATGTCCATCACCCCCTACTGGCTGTGCTTGGGAGGTCACAGCAGACTCAGTGCCTCATAGTTTAGTGTCCAGCGCTCCCTGCTGGCTCTGCTTGTGAGGTCACAGCAGCCTCAGTGCCTCACAGGCCAGCATCAGGCTCATGGCTGCTGGCTGTGCTTGTGACGTCACAGCAGCCTCAGTGCCTCGTCTGCCAGTGCCATGCTCATGGCTGCTGGCTGTGCTTCTGAGGTCACAGCAGCCTGAATGCCTCCTAGGCCAGTGGCAGGCTCATGGCTGCTGGCTGTGCTTGTGAGGTCACAGAAGCCTCAGTGCCTCTGAGGCCAGTGGCAGGCTCATGGCTGCTGGCTGTGATTGTGAGGTCACAGCAGACTCAGTGGCTCCTAGGTTAGTGTCCAGTGTCCCCTGCTGGCTGTGCTTGTGAGATCACAGCAGACTCAGGGCCTCAATAATTAGTGTCCAGCGCCCCCTGCTGGCTCTGTTTGTGAGGTCACAGCAGACTCAGTGCCTCTCAGGCCAGTATCAGGCTCATGGCTGCTGGCTGTGCTTGTGAGGTCACAGCAGCCTGAATGCCTCCTAGACCAGTGTCAGGGTCATGGCTGCTGGCTGTGCTTCTGAGGTCACAGCAGCCTGAATGCCTCCTAGGCCAGTGGCAGGCTCATGGCTGCTGGCTGTGCTTGTGAGGTCACAGCAGCCTCAGTGCCTCATAGTTTAGTGTCCAGCGACCCCTGGTGTCTCTGCTTGTGAGGTCACAGCAGCCTCAGTAATTCCCAGGCCAAAATCAGGCTCCTGGTTGCTGGCTATGCTTGTGACGTCACAGCAGCCTCGGTGCCTCTGAGGCCAGTGGCAGGCTCATGGCTGCTGGCTGTGCTTGTGAGGTCACAGCAGCCTCAGTGCCTCATAGTTTAGTGTCCAGCGTCCCCTGCTGCCTCTGCTTGTGAGATCACAGCAGACTCAGTGCCTCAATAGTTAGTGTCCAGCGCCCCCTGCTGGCTCTGCTTGTGAACTCACAGCAGCCTGAATGCCTCCTAGACCAGTGTCAGGGTCATGGCTGCTGGCTGTGCCTGTAAGGTCACACAAGCCTGAATGCCTCCTATGCCAGTGGCAGGCTCATGGCTGCTGGCTATGCTTGTGACGTCACAGCAGCCTCAGTGCCTCTGAGGTCAGTGGCAGTCTCATGGCTGCTGGCTGTGCTTGTGAGGTCACAGCAGCCTCAGTGCCTCCTAGGTTAATGTCCATCACCCCCTACTGGCTGTGCTTGTGAGGTCACAGCAGACTCAGTGCCTCATAGTTTAGTGTCCAGCGCCCCCTGCTGGCTCTGCTTGTGAGGTCACAGCAGCCTCAGTGCCTCACAGGCCAGCATCAGGCTCATGGCTGCTGGCTGTGCTTGTGATGTCACAGCAGCCTCAGTGCCTCCTCTGCCAGTGCCATGCTCATGGCTGCTGGCTGTGCTTGTGAGGTCACAGCAGCCTGAATGCCTCTGAGGCCAGTGGCAGTCTCATGGCTGCTGGCTGTGCTTGTGAGGTCACAGAAGCCTCAGTGCCTCTGAGGCCAGTGGCAGGCTCATGGCTGCTGGCTGTGATTGTGAGGTCACAGCAGACTCAGTGGCTCCTAGGTTAGTGTCCATCACCCCCTACTGGCTGTGCTTGTGAGGTCACAGCAGACTCAGTGCCTCATAGTTTAGTGTCCAGCGTCCCCTGCTGCCTCTGCTTGTGAGATCACAGCAGACTCAGTGCCTCAATAGTTAGTGTCCAGCGCCCCCTGCTGGCTCTGCTTGTGAGGTCACAGCAGCCTCAGTGCCTCTCAGGCCAGTATCAGGCTCATGGCTGCTGGCTGTGCTTGTGAGGTCACACAAGCCTGAATGCCTCCTAGACCAGTGCCATGCTCATGGCTGCTGGCTGTGCTTCTGAGGTCACAGCAGCCTGAATGCCTCCTAGGCCAGTGGCAGGCTCATGGCTGCTGGCTGTGCTTGTGAGGTCACAGCAGCCTCAGTGCCTCATAGTTTAGTGTCCAGCATCCCCTGGTGTCTCTGCTTGTGAGGTCACAGCAGCCTCAGGAATTCCCAGGCCAAAATCAGGCTCCTGGCTGCTGGCTATGCTTGTGACGTCACAGCAGCCTCAGTGCCTCTGAGGCCAGTGGCAGTCTCATGGCTGCTGGCTGTGCTTGTGAGGTCACAGCAGACTCAGTGCCTCCTAGGTTAGTGTCCATCGCCCCCTACTGGCTGTGCTTGTGAGGTCACAGCAGACTCAGTGCCTCATAGTTTAGTGTCCAGCGTCCCCTGCTGCCTCTGCTTGTGAGATCACAGCAGACTCAGTGCCTCAATAGTTAGTGTCCAGCGCCCCCTGCTGGCTGTGCTTGTGAGGTCACAGCAGCCTCAGTGCCTCATACCCCAGCATCAGGCTCATGGCTGCTGGCTGTGCTTGTGACGTCACAGCAGCCTCAGTGCCTCCTCTGCCAGTGGCAGGCTCATGGCTGCTGGCTGTGCTTCTGAGGTCACAGCAGCCTGAATGCCTCCTAGGCCAGTGGCAGGCTTATGGCTGCTGGCTGTCCTTCTGAGGTCACAGAAGCCTCAGTGCCTCCTCTGCCAGTGGCAGTCTCATGGCTGCTGGCTGTGCTTGTGAGGTCACAGCAGCCTGAATGCCTCCAAGACCAGTATCAGGGTCATGGCTGCTGGCTGTGCTTGTGAGGTCACAGCAGCCTGAATGCCTCCTAGGCCTGTGGCAGGCTCATGGCTGCTGGCTCTGCTTGTGAGCTCACAGAAGCCTCAGTGCCTCAAAAGTTAGGGTCCAGCGCCCCCTGCTGGCTCTGCTTGTGAACTCACAGCAGCCTCAGTGCCTCCCAGGCCAGCATCAGGCTCATGGCTGCTGGCTGTGCTTGTGACGTCACAGCAGCCTCAGTGCCTCCTAGGCCCGTGGCAGGCTCATGGCTGCTGGCTGTGCTTGTGAGGTCACAGCAGCCTCAGTGCCTCTGAGGCCAGTGGCAGTCTCATGGCTGCTGGCTGTGCTTGTGAGGTCACAGAAGCCTCAGTGCCTCCTCTGCCAGTGGCAGGCTCATGGCTGCTGGCTGTGCTTGTGAGGTCACAGCAGCCTCAGTGCCTCCTAGGTTAGTGTCCATCGCCCCCTACTGGCTGTGCTTGTGAGGTCACAGCAGACTCAGTGCCTCCTAGGTTATCTCCAGTGCCCGCTGCTGGCTGTTTTGTGAGGTCACAGCAGCCTCAGTGCCTCCTCTGCCAGTGTCAGGCTCATGGCTGCTGGCTGTGCTTGTGAGGTCACAGCAGCCTCAGTGCCTCTCAGGCCAGTATCAGGCTCATGGCTGCTGGCTGTGCTTGTGACGTCACAGCAGCCTGAGTGCCTCCTAGGCCAGTGGCAGGCTCATGGCTGCTGGTTGTGCTTGTGAGGTCACAGCAGCCTCAGTGCCTCTGAGGCCAGTGGCAGTCTCATGGCTGCTGGCTGTGCTTGTGAGGTCACAGAAGCCTCAGTGCCTCTGAGGCCAGTGGCAGGCTCATGGCTGCTGGCTGTGATTGTGAGGTCACAGCAGACTCAGTGGCTCCTAGGTTAGTGTCCATCGCCCCCTACTGGCTATGCTTGTGAGGTCACAGCAGACTCAGTGCCTCATAGTTTAGTGTCCAGCTCCCCCTGCTGGCTGTGCTTGTGAGGTCACAGAAGACTCAGCGCCTTCCAGGCCAGTATCAGGCTCATGGCTGCTGGCTGTGCTTGTGACGTCACAGCAGCCTCAGTGCCTCCTCTGCCAGTGCCATGCTCATGGCTGCTGGCTCTGCTTGTGAGGTCACAGCAGCCTCAGTGCCTCTCAGGCCAATATCAGGCTCATGGCTGCTGGCTGTGCTTGTGAGGTCACAGCAGCCTGAATGCCTCCTAGACCAGTATCAGGGTCATGGCTGCTGGCTCTGCTTCTGAGGTCACAGCAGCCTGAATGCCTCCTATGCCAGTGGCAGGCTCCTGGCTGCTGGCTATGCTTGTGACGTCACAGCAGCCTCAGTGCCTCTGAGGTCAGTGGCAGTCTCATGGCTGCTGGCTGTGCTTGTGAGGTCACAGCAGCCTCAGTGCCTCCTAGGTTAATGTCCATCACCCCCTACTGGCTGTGCTTGGGAGGTCACAGCAGACTCAGTGCCTCATAGTTTAGTGTCCAGCGCCCCCTGCTGGCTCTGCTTGTGAGGTCACAGCAGCCTCAGTGCCTCACAGGCCAGCATCAGGCTCATGGCTGCTGGCTGTGCTTGTGACGTCACAGCAGCCTCAGTGCCTCGTCTGCCAGTGCCATGCTCATGGCTGCTGGCTGTGCTTCTGAGGTCACAGCAGCCTGAATGCCTCCTAGGCCAGTGGCAGGCTCATGGCTGCTGGCTGTGCTTGTGAGGTCACAGAAGCCTCAGTGCCTCTGAGGCCAGTGGCAGGCTCATGGCTGCTGGCTGTGATTGTGAGGTCACAGCAGACTCAGTGGCTCCTAGGTTAGTGTCCAGCGTCCCCTGCTGGCTGTGCTTGTGAGATCACAGCAGACTCAGGGCCTCAATAATTAGTGTCCAGCGCCCCCTGCTGGCTCTGTTTGTGAGGTCACAGCAGACTCAGTGCCTCTCAGGCCAGTATCAGGCTCATGGCTGCTGGCTGTGCTTGTGAGGTCACAGCAGCCTGAATGCCTCCTAGACCAGTGTCAGGGTCATGGCTGCTGGCTGTGCTTCTGAGGTCACAGCAGCCTGAATGCCTCCTAGGCCAGTGGCAGGCTCATGGCTGCTGGCTGTGCTTGTGAGGTCACAGCAGCCTCAGTGCCTCATAGTTTAGTGTCCAGCGTCCCCTGGTGTCTCTGCTTGTGAGGTCACAGCAGCCTCAGTAATTCCCAGGCCAAAATCAGGCTCCTGGTTGCTGGCTATGCTTGTGACGTCACAGCAGCCTCGGTGCCTCTGAGGCCAGTGGCAGGCTCATGGCTGCTGGCTGTGCTTGTGAGGTCACAGCAGACTCAGTGCCTCCTAGGTTAGTGTCCATCGCCCCCTACTGGCTGTGCTTGTGAGGTCACAGCAGACTCAGTGCCTCATAGTTTAGGTCCAGCGTCCCCTGCTGCCTCTGCTTGTGAGATCACAGCAGACTCAGTGCCTCAATAGTTAGTGTCCAGCGCCCCCTGCTGGCTCTGCTTGTGAACTCACAGCAGCCTGAATGCCTCCTAGACCAGTGTCAGGGTCATGGCTGCTGGCTGTGCTTGTAAGGTCACACAAGCCTGAATGCCTCCTATGCCAGTGGCAGGCTCATGGCTGCTGGCTATGCTTGTGACGTCACAGCAGCCTCAGTGCCTCTGAGGTCAGTGGCAGTCTCATGGCTGCTGGCTGTGCTTGTGAGGTCACAGCAGCCTCAGTGCCTCCTAGGTTAATGTCCATCACCCCCTACTGGCTGTGCTTGTGAGGTCACAGCAGACTCAGTGCCTCATAGTTTAGTGTCCAGCGCCCCCTGCTGGCTCTGCTTGTGAGGTCACAGCAGCCTCAGTGCCTCACAGGCCAGCATCAGGCTCATGGCTGCTGGCTGTGCTTGTGATGTCACAGCAGCCTCAGTGCCTCCTCTGCCAGTGCCATGCTCATGGCTGCTGGCTGTGCTTGTGAGGTCACAGCAGCCTGAATGCCTCCTAGGCCAGTGGCAGTCTCATGGCTGCTGGCTGTGCTTGTGAGGTCACAGAAGCCTCAGTGCCTCTGAGGCCAGTGGCAGGCTCATGGCTGCTGGCTGTGATTGTGAGGTCACAGCAGACTCAGTGGCTCCTAGGTTAGTGTCCATCGCCCCCTGCTGGCTCTGCTTGTGAGGTCACAGCAGACTCAGTGCCTCTCAGGCCAGTATCAGGCTCATGGCTGCTGGCTGTGCTTGTGAGGTCACAGCAGCCTGAATGCCTCCTAGACCAGTGTCAGGGTCATGGCTGCTGGCTGTGCTTCTGAGGTCACACAAGCCTGAATGCCTCCTATGCCAGTGGCAGGCTCATGCCTGCTGGCTGTGATTGTGAGGTCACAGCAGCCTCAGTGCCTCATAGTTTAGTGTCCAGCGTCCCCTGGTGTCTCTGCTTGTGAGGTCACAGCAGCCTCAGTAATTCCCACCCCAAAATCAGGCTACTGGCTGCTGGCTATGCTTGTGACGTCACAGCAGCCTCAGTGCCTCTGAGGCCAGTGGCAGTGTCATGGCTGCTGGCTGTGCTTGTGAGGTCACAGCAGACTCAGTGCCTCAATAGTTACTGTCCAGCGCCCCCTGCTGGCTGTGCTTGTGAGGTCACAGCAGCCTCAGTGCCTCTCAGCCCAGTATCATGCTCATGGCTGCTGGCTGTGCTTGTGACGTCACAGCAGCCTGAATGCCTCCCAGACCAGTGTCAGGCTCATGGCTGCTGGCTGTGCTTCTGAGATCACAGAAGCCTCAATGCCTCCTAGGCCAGTGGCAGGCTCATGGCTGCTGGCTGTGCTTGTGAGGTCACAGAAGCCTCAGTGCCTCCTCTGCCAGTGGCAGTCTCATGGCTGCTGGCTGTGCTTGTGAGGTCACAGCAACCTCAGTGCCTCTCAGGCCAGTATCATGCTCATGGCTGCTGGCTGTGCTTGTGAGGTCACAGCAGCCTGAATGCCTCCTAGGCCTGTGGCAGGCTCATGGCTGCTGGCTCTGCTTGTGAGCTCACAGAAGCCTCAGTGCCTCAAAAGTTAGGGTCCAGCGTCCCCTGCTGGCTCTGCTTGTGAGGTCACAGCAGACTCAGTGCCTCAAAAGTTAGTGTGCAGCGCCCCCTGCTGGCTGTGCTTGTGAGGTCACACCAGCCTCAGTGCCTCCTCTGCCAGTGGCAGGCTCATGGCTGCTGGCTGGGATTGTGAGGTCACAGCAGCCTCAGTGCCTCATAGTTCAGTGTCCAGCATCCCCTGCTGGCTCTGCTTGTGAGGTCACAGCAGACTCAGTGCCTCAAAAGTTAGTGTGCAGCGCCCCCTGCTGGCTCTGCTTGTGAACTCACAGCAGCCTGAATGCCTCCTAGACCAGTGTCAGGGTCATGGCTGCTGGCTGTGCTTGTGAGGTCACACAAGCCTGAATGCCTCCTATGCCAGTGACAGGCTCATGGCTGCTGGCTGGGATTGTGAGGTCACAGCAGACTCAGTGCCTCACAGGTTAGTGTCCATCGCCCCCTACTGGCTGTGCTTGTGAGTTCACAGCAGCCTCAGTGCCTCCTAGGCCAATATCAGGCTCATGGCTGCTGGCTGTGCTTGTGAGGTCACAGCAGACTCAGTGCCTCTGAGGCCAGTGGCAGTCTCATGGCTGCTGGCTGTGCTTGTGAGGTCACAGAAGCCTCAGTGCCTCTGAGGCCAGTGGCAGTCTCATGGCTGCTGGCTGTGCTTGTGAGGTCACAGAAGCCTCAGTGCCTCTGAGGCCAGTGGCAGTCTCATGGCTGCTGGCTGTGCTTGTGAGGTCACAGCAGCCTCAGTGCCTCCTAGGTTAGTGCCCATCGCCCCCTACTGGCTCTGCTTGTGGGGTCACAGCAGACTCAGTGCCTCCTAGGTTATCTCCAGTGCCCGCTGCTGGCTGTGTTGTGAGGTCACAGCAGCCTCAGTGCCTCTGAGGTCAGTGGCAGTCTCATGGCTGCTGGCTGTGCTTGTGAGGTCACAGCAGCCTCAGTGCCTCCTAGGTTAATGTCCATCACCCCCTACTGGCTGTGCTTGTGAGGTCACAGCAGACTCAGTGCCTCATATTTTAGGGTCCAGCGCCCCCTGCTCGCTCTGCTTGTGAGGTCACAGCAGCCTCAGTGCCTCACAGGCCAGCATCAGGCTCATGGCTGCTGGCTGTGATTGTGAGGTCACAGCAGCCTCAGTGCCTCCTCTGCCAGTGCCATGCTCATGGCTGCTGGCTGTGCTTGTGAGGTCACAGCAGCCTGAATGCCTCCTAGGCCAGTGGCAGGCTCATGGCTGCTGGCTGTGCTTGTGACGTCACAGCAGCCTCAGTGCCTCTGAGGCCAGTGGCAGTCTCATGGCTGCTGGCTGTGCTTGTGAGGTCACAGAAGCCTCAGTGCCTCCTCTGCCAGTGGCAGGCTCATGGCTGCTGGCTGTGATTGTGAGGTCACAGCAGACTCAGTGGCTCCTAGGTTAGTGTCCATCACCCCCTACTGGCTGTGCTTGTGAGGTCACAGCAGCCTCAGTGCCTCATAGTTTAGTGTCCAGCGTCCCCTGCTGCCTCTGCTTGTGAGATCACAGCAGACTCAGTGCCTCAATAGTTAGTGTCCAGCGCCCCCTGCTGGCTGTGCTTGTGAGGTCACAGCAGCCTCAGTGCCTCTCAGGCCAGTATCAGGCTCATGGCTGCTGGCTGTGCTTGTGAGGTCACAGCAGCCTGAATGCCTCCTAGACCAGTGTCAGGCTCATGGCTGCTGGCTGTGCTTCTGAGGTCACAGCAGCCTGAATGCCTCCTATGCCAGTGGCAGGCTCATGGCTGCTGGCTGTGCTTGTGAGGTCACAGCAGCCTCAGTGCCTCATAGTTTAGTGTCCAGCGTCCCCTGCTGGCTCTGCTTGTGAGGTCACAGCAGCCTCAGTAATTCCCAGGCCAAAATCAGGCTCCTGGCTGCTGGCTATGCTTGTGACGTCACAGCAGCCTCAGTGCCTCTGAGGCCAGTGGCAGTCTCATGGCTGCTGGCTGTGCTTGTGAGGTCACAGCAGCCTCAGTGCCTCCTAGGTTAGTGTCCATCGCCCCCTACTGGCTGTGCTTGTGAGGTCACAGCAGACTCAGTGCCTCATAGTTTAGTGTCCAGCGTCCCCTGCTGCCTCTGCTTGTGAGATCACAGCAGACTCAGTGCCTCAATAGTTAGTGTCCAGCGCCCCGTGCTGGCTGTGCTTGTGAGGTCACAGCAGCCTCAGTGCCTCATACCCCAGCATCAGGCTCATGGCTGCTGGCTGTGCTTGTGACGTCACAGCAGCCTCAGTGCCTCCTCTGCCAGTGCCATGCTCATGGCTGCTGGCTGTGCTTCTGAGGTCACAGCAGCCTGAATGCCTCCTAGGCCAGTGGCAGGCTTATGGCTGCTGGCTGTCCTTCTGAGGTCACAGAAGCCTCAGTGCCTCCTCTGCCAGTGGCAGTCTCATGGCTGCTGGCTGTGCTTGTGAGGTCAAAGCAGCCTGAATGCCTCCAAGACCAGTATCAGGGTCATGGCTGCTGGCTGTGCTTGTGAGGTCACAGCAGCCTGAATGCCTCCTAGGCCTGTGGCAGGCTCATGGCTGCTGGCTCTGCTTGTGAGCTCACAGAAGCCTCAGTTCCTCAAAAGTTAGGGTCCAGCGTCCCCTGCTGGCTCTGCTTGTGAGGTCACAGCAGACTCAGTGCCTCAAAAGTTAGTGTGCAGCGCCCCCTGCTGGCTCGGCTTGTGAACTCACAGCAGCCTCAGTGCCTCCCAGGCCAATATCAGGCTCATGGCTGCTGGCTGTGCTTGTGACGTCACAGCAGCCTGAGTGCCTCCTAGGCCCGTGGCAGGCTCATGGCTGCTGGTTGTGCTTGTGAGGTCACAGCATCCTCAGTGCCTCTGAGGCCAGTGGCAGTCTCATGGCTGCTGGCTGTGCTTATGAGGTCACAGAAGCCTCAGTGCCTCTGAGGCCAGTGGCAGTCTCATGGCTGCTGGCTGTGCTTGTGAGGTCACAGCAGCCTCAGTGCCTCCTAGGTTAGTGTCCATCGCCCCCTACTGGCTGTGCTTGTGAGGTCACAGCAGACTCAGTGCCTGCTAGGTTATCTCCAGTGCCCGCTGCTGGCTGTGTTGTGAGGTCACAGCAGCCTCAGTGGCTCCTCTGCCAGTGTCAGGCTCATGGCTGCTGGCTGTGCTTCTGAGGTCACAGCAGCCTGAATGCCTCCTAGGCCAGGTACAGGCTCATGGCTGCTGGCTGTGCTTGTGACGTCACAGCAGCCTCAGTGCCTCCTCTGCCAGTGCCATGCTCATGGCTGCTGGCTGTGCTTCTGAGGTCACAGCAGCCTGAATGCCTCCTAGGCCAGTGGCAGGCTTATGGCTGCTGGCTGTCCTTGTGAGGTCACAGAAGCCTCAGTGCCTCCTCTGCCAGTGGCAGTCTCATGGCTGCTGGCTGTGCTTGTGAGGTCAAAGCAGCCTGAATGCCTCCAAGACCAGTATCAGGGTCATGGCTGCTGGCTGTGCTTGTGAGGTCACAGCAGCCTGAATGCCTCCTAGGCCTGTGGCAGGCTCATGGCTGCTGGCTCTGCTTGTGAGCTCACAGAAGCCTCAGTTCCTCAAAAGTTAGGGTCCAGCGTCCCCTGCTGGCTCTGCTTGTGAGGTCACAGCAGACTCAGTGCCTCAAAAGTTAGTGTGCAGCGCCCCCTGCTGGCTCGGCTTGTGAACTCACAGCAGCCTCAGTGCCTCCCAGGCCAATATCAGGCTCATGGCTGCTGGCTGTGCTTGTGACGTCACAGCAGCCTGAGTGCCTCCTAGGCCCGTGGCAGGCTCATGGCTGCTGGCTGTGCTTGTGAGGTCACAGCATCCTCAGTGCCTCTGAGGCCAGTGGCAGTCTCATGGCTGCTGACTGTGCTTATGAGGTCACAGAAGCCTCAGTGCCTCTGAGGCCAGTGGCAGTCTCATGGCTGCTGGCTGTGCTTGTGAGGTCACAGCAGCCTCAGTGCCTCCTGGGTTAGTGTCCATCGCCCCCTACTGGCTGTGCTTGTGAGGTCACAGCAGACTCAGTGCCTGCTAGGTTATCTCCAGTGCCCGCTGCTGGCTGTGTTGTGAGGTCACAGCAGCCTCAGTGGCTCCTCTGCCAGTGTCAGGCTCATGGCTGCTGGCTGTGCTTCTGAGGTCACAGCAGCCTGAATGCCTCCTAGGCCAGGTACAGGCTCATGGCTGCTGGCTGTGCTTGTGACGTCACAGCAGCCTCAGTGCCTCATAGTTTAGTGTCCAGCATCCCCTGGTGTCTCTGCTTGTGAGGTCACAGCAGCCTCAGTAATTCCCAGGCCAAAATCAGGCTCCTGGCTGCTGGCTATGCTTGTGACGTCACAGCAGCCTCAGTGCCTCTGAGGCCAGTGGCAGTCTCATGGCTGCTGGCTGTGCTTGTGAGGTCACAGCAGCCTCAGTGCCTCCTAGGTTAGTGTCCATCGCCCCCTACTGGCTGTGCTTGTGAGGTCACAGCAGACTCAGTGCCTCATAGTTTAGTGTCCAGCGTCCCCTGCTGCCTCTGCTTGTGAGATCACAGCAGACTCAGTTCCTCAATAGTTAGTGTCCAGCGCCCCCTGCTGGCTGTGCTTGTGAGGTCACAGCAGCCTCAGTGCCTCATACCCCAGCATCAGGCTCATGGCTGCTGGCTGTGCTTGTGAGGTCACAGCAGCCTCAGTGCCTCCTCTGCCAGTGCCATGCTCATGGCTGCTGGCTGTGCTTCTGAGGTCACAGCAGCCTGAATGCCTCCTAGGCCAGTGGCAGGCTTATGGCTGCTGGCTGTCCTTGTGAGGTCACAGAAGCCTCAGTGCCTCTGAGGCCAGTGGCAGTCTCATGGCTGCTGGCTGTGCTTGTGAGGTCACAGCAGCCTCAGTGCCTCTCAGGCCAGTATCATGCTCATGGCTGCTGGCTGTGCTTGTGAGGTCACAGCAGCCTGAATGCCTCCAAGACCAGTATCAGGGTCATGGCTGCTGGCTGTGCTTGTGAGGTCACAGCAGCCTGAATGCCTCCTAGGCCTGTGGCAGGCTCATGGCTGCTGGCTCTGCTTGTGAGCTCACAGAAGCCTCAGTGCCTCAAAAGTGAGGGTCCAGCGTCCCCTGCTGGCTCTGCTTGTGAGGTCACAGCAGACTCAGTGCCTCAAAAGTTAGTGTGCAGCGCCCCCTGCTGGCTCTGCTTGTGAACTCACAGCAGCCTCAGTGCCTCCCAGGCCAATATCAGGCTCATGGCTGCTGGCTGTGCTTGTGAGGTCACAGCAGCCTGAATGCCTCCTAGACCAGTGTCAGGGTCATGGCTGCTGGCTGTGCTTCTGAGGTCACAGCAGCCTGAATGCCTCCTAGGCCAGTGGCAGGCTCATGGCTGCTGGCTGGAATTGTGAGGTCACAGCAGCCTCAGTGCCTCCTAGGTTAGTGTCCATCGCCCCCTACTGGCTGTGCTTGTGAGGTCACAGCAGACTCAGTGCCTCATAATTTAGTGTCCAGCGTCCCCTGCTGCCTCTGCTTGTGAGATCACAGCAGACTCAGTGCCTCAATAGTTAGTGTCCAGCGCCCCCTGCTGGCTGTGCTTGTGAGGTCACAGCAGCCTCAGTGCCTCATACCCCAGCATCAGGCTCATGGCTGCTGGCTGTGCTTGTGACGTCACAGCAGCCTCAGTGCCTCGTCTGCCAGTGCCATGCTCATGGCTGCTGGCTGTGCTTCTGAGGTCACAGCAGCCTGAATGCCTCCTAGGCCAGTGGCAGGCTTATGGCTGCTGGCTGTCCTTCTGAGGTCACAGAAGCCTCAGTGCCTCTGAGGCCAGTGGCAGTCTCATGGCTGGTGGCTGTGCTTGTGACGTCACAGCAGCCTGAGTGCCTCCTAGGCCCGTGGCAGGCTCATGGCTGCTGGCTGTGCTTGTGAGGTCACAGCATCCTCAGTGCCTCTGAGGCCAGTGGCAGTCTCATGGCTGCTGGCTGTGCTTGTGAGGTCACAGAAGCCTCAGTGCCTCCTCTGCCAGTGGCAGGCTCATGGCTGCTGGCTGTGCTTGTGAGGTCACAGCAGCCTCAGTGCCTCCTAGGTTACTGTCCATCGCCCCCTACTGGCTGTGCTTGTGAGGTCACAGCAGCCTCAGTGGCTCCTCTGCCAGTGTCAGGCTCATGGCTGCTGGCTGTGCTTCTGAGGTCACAGCAGCCTCAGTGCCTCCTCTGCCAGTGCCATGCTCATGGCTGCTGGCTGTGCTTGTGACGTCACAGCAGCCTCAGTGCCTCCTCTGCCAGTGGCAGTCTCATGGCTGCTGGCTGGGATTGTGAGGTCACAGCAGCCTCAGTGCCTCTCAGGCCAGTATCATGCTCATGGCTGCTGGCTGTGCTTCTGAGGTCACAGCAGCCTGAATGCCTCCAAGACCAGTATCAGGCTCATGGGTGCTGGCTGTGCTTGTGAGGTCACAGCAGCCTGAATGCCTCCTAGGCCAGTGGCAGGCTTATGGCTGCTGGCTGTCCTTGTGAGGTCACAGAAGCCTCAGTGCCTCCTCTGCCAGTGGCAGTCTCATGGCTGCTGGCTGTGCTTGTGAGGTCAAAGCAGCCTGAATGCCTCCAAGACCAGTATCAGGGTCATGGCTGCTGGCTGTGCTTGTGAGGTCACAGCAGCCTGAATGCCTCCTAGGCCTGTGGCAGGCTCATGGCTGCTGGCTCTGCTTGTGAGCTCACAGAAGCCTCAGTTCCTCAAAAGTTAGGGTCCAGCGTCCCCTGCTGGCTCTGCTTGTGAGGTCACAGCAGACTCAGTGCCTCAAAAGTTAGTGTGCAGCGCCCCCTGCTGGCTCGGCTTGTGAACTCACAGCAGCCTCAGTGCCTCCCAGGCCAATATCAGGCTCATGGCTGCTGGCTGTGCTTGTGACGTCACAGCAGCCTGAGTGCCTCCTAGGCCCGTGGCAGGCTCATGGCTGCTGGCTGTGCTTGTGAGGTCACAGCATCCTCAGTGCCTCTGAGGCCAGTGGCAGTCTCATGGCTGCTGGCTGTGCTTATGAGGTCACAGAAGCCTCAGTGCCTCTGAGGCCAGTGGCAGTCTCATGGCTGCTGGCTGTGCTTGTGAGGTCACAGCAGCCTCAGTGCCTCCTAGGTTAGTGTCCATCGCCCCCTACTGGCTGTGCTTGTGAGGTCACAGCAGACTCAGTGCCTGCTAGGTTATCTCCAGTGCCCGCTGCTGGCTGTGTTGTGAGGTCACAGCAGCCTCAGTGGCTCCTCTGCCAGTGTCAGGCTCATGGCTGCTGGCTGTGCTTCTGAGGTCACAGCAGCCTGAATGCCTCCTAGGCCAGGTACAGGCTCATGGCTGCTGGCTGTGCTTGTGACGTCACAGCAGCCTCAGTGCCTCATAGTTTAGTGTCCAGCATCCCCTGGTGTCTCTGCTTGTGAGGTCACAGCAGCCTCAGTAATTCCCAGGCCAAAATCAGGCTCCTGGCTGCTGGCTATGCTTGTGACGTCACAGCAGCCTCAGTGCCTCTGAGGCCAGTGGCAGTCTCATGGCTGCTGGCTGTGCTTGTGAGGTCACAGCAGCCTCAGTGCCTCCTAGGTTAGTGTCCATCGCCCCCTACTGGCTGTGCTTGTGAGGTCACAGCAGACTCAGTGCCTCATAGTTTAGTGTCCAGCGTCCCCTGCTGCCTCTGCTTGTGAGATCACAGCAGACTCAGTTCCTCAATAGTTAGTGTCCAGCGCCCCCTGCTGGCTGTGCTTGTGAGGTCACAGCAGCCTCAGTGCCTCATACCCCAGCATCAGGCTCATGGCTGCTGGCTGTGCTTGTGAGGTCACAGCAGCCTCAGTGCCTCCTCTGCCAGTGCCATGCTCATGGCTGCTGGCTGTGCTTCTGAGGTCACAGCAGCCTGAATGCCTCCTAGGCCAGTGGCAGGCTTATGGCTGCTGGCTGTCCTTGTGAGGTCACAGAAGCCTCAGTGCCTCTGAGGCCAGTGGCAGTCTCATGGCTGCTGGCTGTGCTTGTGAGGTCACAGCAGCCTCAGTGCCTCTCAGGCCAGTATCATGCTCATGGCTGCTGGCTGTGCTTGTGAGGTCACAGCAGCCTGAATGCCTCCAAGACCAGTATCAGGGTCATGGCTGCTGGCTGTGCTTGTGAGGTCACAGCAGCCTGAATGCCTCCTAGGCCTGTGGCAGGCTCATGGCTGCTGGCTCTGCTTGTGAGCTCACAGAAGCCTCAGTGCCTCAAAAGTGAGGGTCCAGCGTCCCCTGCTGGCTCTGCTTGTGAGGTCACAGCAGACTCAGTGCCTCAAAAGTTAGTGTGCAGCGCCCCCTGCTGGCTCTGCTTGTGAACTCACAGCAGCCTCAGTGCCTCCCAGGCCAATATCAGGCTCATGGCTGCTGGCTGTGCTTGTGACGTCACAGCAGCCTGAATGCCTCCTAGACCAGTGTCAGGGTCATGGCTGCTGGCTGTGCTTCTGAGGTCACAGCAGCCTGAATGCCTCCTAGGCCAGTGGCAGGCTCATGGCTGCTGGCTGGAATTGTGAGGTCACAGCAGCCTCAGTGCCTCCTAGGTTAGTGTCCATCGCCCCCTACTGGCTGTGCTTGTGAGGTCACAGCAGACTCAGTGCCTCATAATTTAGTGTCCAGCGTCCCCTGCTGCCTCTGCTTGTGAGATCACAGCAGACTCAGTGCCTCAATAGTTAGTGTCCAGCGCCCCCTGCTGGCTGTGCTTGTGAGGTCACAGCAGCCTCAGTGCCTCATACCCCAGCATCAGGCTCATGGCTGCTGGCTGTGCTTGTGACGTCACAGCAGCCTCAGTGCCTCCTCTGCCAGTGCCATGCTCATGGCTGCTGGCTGTGCTTCTGAGGTCACAGCAGCCTGAATGCCTCCTAGGCCAGTGGCAGGCTTATGGCTGCTGGCTGTCCTTCTGAGGTCACAGAAGCCTCAGTGCCTCTGAGGCCAGTGGCAGTCTCATGGCTGCTGGCTGTGCTTGTGACGTCACAGCAGCCTGAGTGCCTCCTAGGCCCGTGGCAGGCTCATGGCTGCTGGCTGTGCTTGTGAGGTCACAGCATCCTCAGTGCCTCTGAGGCCAGTGGCAGTCTCATGGCTGCTGGCTGTGCTTGTGAGGTCACAGAAGCCTCAGTGCCTCTGAGGCCAGTGGCAGTCTCATGGCTGCTGGCTGTGCTTGTGAGGTCACAGCAGCCTCAGTGCCTCCTAGGTTACTGTCCATCGCCCCCTACTGGCTGTGCTTGTGAGGTCACAGCAGACTCAGTGCCTGCTAGGTTATCTCCAGGGCCCGCTGCTGGCTGTGTTGTGAGGTCACAGCAGCCTCAGTGCCTCCTCTGCCAGTGTCAGGCTCATGGCTGCTGGCTGTGCTTCTGAGGTCACAGCAGCCTGAGTGCCTCCTAGGCCAGTGGCAGGCTCATGGCTGCTGGCTGTGCTTGTGACGTCACAGCAGCCTCAGTGCCTCATAGTTTAGTGTCCAGCGTCCCCTGGTGTCTCTGCTTGTGAGGTCACAGCAGCCTCAGTAATTCCCAGGCCAAAATCAGGCTCCTGGCTGCTGGCTATGCTTGTGACGTCACAGCAGCCTCAGTGCCTCTGAGGCCAGTGGCAGTCTCATGGCTGCTGGCTGTGCTTGTGAGGTCACAGCAGCCTCAGTGCCTCCTAGGTTAGTGTCCATCGCCCCCTACTGGCTGTGCTTGTGAGGTCACAGCAGACTCAGTGCCTCATAGTTTAGTGTCCATCACCCCCTGCTGCCTCTGCTTGTGAGATCACAGCAGACTCAGTGCCTCAATAGTTAGTGTCCAGCGCCCCCTGCTGGCTCTGCTTGTGAGGTCACAGCAGCCTCAGTGCCTCTCAGGCCAGTATCAGGCTCATGGCTGCTGGCTGTGCTCGTGAGGTCACACAAGCCTGAATGCCTTCTAGACCAGTGGCAGGCTCATGGCTGCTGGCTGTGCTTCTGAGGTCACAGCAGCCTGAATGCCTCCTAGGCCAGTGGCAGGCTCATGGCTGCTGGCTGTCCTTGTGAGGTCACAGAAGCCTCAGTGCCTCCTCTGCCAGTGGCAGGCTCATGGCTGCTGGCTGTGCTTGTGAGGTCACAGCAGCCTCAGTGGCTCCTAGGTTAGTGTCCATCGGCCCCTACTGGCTGTGCTTGTGAGGTCACAGCAGACTCAGTGCCTCATAGTTTAGTGTCCAGCGTCCCCTGCTGGCTCTGCTTGTGAGGTCACAGCAGACTCAGCGCCTTCCAGGCCAGTATCAGGCTCATGGCTGCTGGCTGTGCTTGTGACGTCACAGCAGCCTCAGTGCCTCCTCTGCCAGTGCCATGCTCATGGCTGCTGGCTCTGCTTGTGAGGTCACAGCAGCCTCAGTGCCTCTCAGGCCAATATCAGGCTCATGGCTGCTGGCTGTGCTTGTGAGGTCACAGCAGCCTGAATGCCTCCTAGACCAGTATCAGGGTCATGGCTGCTGGCTGTGCTTCTGAGGTCACAGCAGCCTGAATGCCTCCTATGCCAGTGGCAGGCTCCTGGCTGCTGGCTATGCTTGTGAGGTCACAGCAGCCTCAGTGCCTCTGAGGTCAGTGGCAGTCTCATGGCTGCTGGCTGTGCTTGTGAGGTCACAGCAGCCTCAGTGCCTCCTAGGTTAATGTCCATCACCCCCTACTGGCTGTGCTTGTGAGGTCACAGCAGACTCAGTGCCTCATAGTTTAGTGTCCAGCGCCCCCTGCTGGCTGTGCTTCTGAGGTCACAGCAGCCTCAGTGCCTCACAGGCCAGCATCAGGCTCATGGCTGCTGGCTGTGCTTGTGACGTCACAGCAGCCTCAGTGCCTCCTAGGCCAGTGGCAGTCTCATGGCTGCTGGCTGTGCTTGTGAGGTCACAGAAGCCTTAGTGCCTCTGAGGCCAGTGGCAGGCTCATGGCTGCTGGCTGTGCTTGTGAGGTCACAGCAGCCTCAGTGCCTCCTAGGTTAATGTCCATCACCCCCTACTGGCTGTGCTTGTGAGGTCACAGCAGACTCAGTGCCTCATAGTTTAGTGTCCATCACCCCCTATTGGCTGTGCTTGTGAGGTCACAGCAGCCTCAGTGCCTCACAGGCCAGCATCAGGCTCATGGCTGCTTGCTGTGCTTTTGACGTCACAGCAGCCTCAGTGCCTCCTCTGCCAGTGCCATGCTCATGGCTGCTGGCTGTGCTTCTGAGGTCACAGCAGCCTGAATGCCTCCTAGGCCAGTGGCAGGCTCATGGCTGCTGGCTGTGCTTGTGACGTCACAGCAGACTCAGTGCCTCTGAGGCCAGTGGCAGTCTCATGGCTGCTGGCTGTGCTTGTGAGGTCACAGAAGCCTCAGTGCCTCTGAGGCCAGTGGCAGGCTCATGGCTGCTGGCTGTGATTGTGAGGTCACAGCAGACTCAGTGGCTCCTAGGTTAGTGTCCATCGCCCCCTACTGGCTGTGCTTGTGAGGTCACAGCAGACTCAGTGCCTCATAGTTTAGTGTCCAGCGTCCCCTGCTGGCTCTGCTTGTGAGATCACAGCAGACTCAGTGGCTCCTCAATAGTTAGTGTCCAGCGCCCCCTGCTGGCTCTGCTTGTGAGGTCACAGCAGACTCAGTGCCTCTCAGGCCAGTATGAGGCTCATGGCTGCTGGCTGTGCTTGTGAGGTCACAGCAGCCTGAATGCCTCCAAGACCAGTATCAGGGTCATGGCTGCTGGCTGTGCTTCTGAGGTCACAGCAGCCTGAATGCCTCCTAGACCAGTGGCAGGCTCATGGCTGCTGGCTGTGCTTCTGAGGTCACAGCAGCCTGAATGCCTCCTATGCCAGTGGCAGGCTCCTGGCTGCTGGCTATGCTTGTGACGTCACAGCAGCCTCAGTGCCTCTGAGGTCAGTGGCAGTCTCATGGCTGCTGGCTGTGCTTGTGAGGTCACAGCAGCCTCAGTGCCTCCTAGGTTAATGTCCATCACCCCCTACTGGCTGTGCTTGTGAGGTCACAGCAGACTCAGTGCCTCATAGTTTAGTGTCCAGCGCCCCCTGCTGGCTCTGCTTGTGAGGTCACAGCAGCCTCAGTGCCTCACAGGCCAGCATCAGGCTCATGGCTGCTGGCTGTGCTTGTGACGTCACAGCAGCCTCAGTGCCTCCTCTGCCAGTGCCATGCTCATGGCTGCTGGCTGTGCTTCTGAGGTCACAGCAGCCTGAATGCCGCCTAGGCCAGTGGCAGGCTCATGGCTGCTGGCTGTGCTTGTGACGTCACAGAAGCCTCAGTGCCTCCTCTGCCAGTGGCAGTCTCATGGCTGCTGGCTGTGCTTGTGAGGTCACAGAAGCCTCAGTGCCTCCTCTGCCAGTGGCAGGCTCATGGCTGCTGGCTGGGATTGTGAGGTCACAGCAGACTCAGTGGCTCCTAGGTTAGTGTCCATCGCCACCTACTGGCTGTGCTTGTGAGGTCACAGCAGCCTCAGTGCCTCATAGTTTAGTGTCCAGCATCCCCTGGTGTCTCTGCTTGTGAACTCACAGCAGCCTCAGTGCCTCCCAGGCCAATATCAGGCTCATGGCTGCTGGCTGTGCTTGTGAGGTCACAGCAGCCTGAATGCCTCCTAGACCAGTGTCAGGGTCATGGCTGCTGGCTGTGCTTCTGAGGTCACAGCAGCCTGAATGCCTCCTAGGCCAGTGGCAGGCTCATGGCTGCTGGCTGGAATTGTGAGGTCACAGCAGCCTCAGTGCCTCCTAGGTTAGTGTCCATCGCCCCCTACTGGCTGTGCTTGTGAGGTCACAGCAGACTCAGTGCCTCATAATTTAGTGTCCAGCGTCCCCTGCTGCCTCTGCTTGTGAGATCACAGCAGACTCAGTGCCTCAATAGTTAGTGTCCAGCGCCCCCTGCTGGCTGTGCTTGTGAGGTCACAGCAGCCTCAGTGCCTCATACCCCAGCATCAGGCTCATGGCTGCTGGCTGTGCTTGTGACGTCACAGCAGCCTCAGTGCCTCCTCTGCCAGTGCCATGCTCATGGCTGCTGGCTGTGCTTCTGAGGTCACAGCAGCCTGAATGCCTCCTAGGCCAGTGGCAGGCTTATGGCTGCTGGCTGTCCTTCTGAGGTCACAGAAGCCTCAGTGCCTCTGAGGCCAGTGGCAGTCTCATGGCTGCTGGCTGTGCTTGTGACGTCACAGCAGCCTGAGTGCCTCCTAGGCCCGTGGCAGGCTCATGGCTGCTGGCTGTGCTTGTGAGGTCACAGCATCCTCAGTGCCTCTGAGGCCAGTGGCAGTCTCATGGCTGCTGGCTGTGCTTGTGAGGTCACAGAAGCCTCAGTGCCTCTGAGGCCAGTGGCAGTCTCATGGCTGCTGGCTGTGCTTGTGAGGTCACAGCAGCCTCAGTGCCTCCTAGGTTACTGTCCATCGCCCCCTACTGGCTGTGCTTGTGAGGTCACAGCAGACTCAGTGCCTGCTAGGTTATCTCCAGGGCCCGCTGCTGGCTGTGTTGTGAGGTCACAGCAGCCTCAGTGGCTCCTCTGCCAGTGTCAGGCTCATGGCTGCTGGCTGTGCTTCTGAGGTCACAGCAGCCTGAGTGCCTCCTAGGCCAGTGGCAGGCTCATGGCTGCTGGCTGTGCTTGTGACGTCACAGCAGCCTCAGTGCCTCATAGTTTAGTGTCCAGCGTCCCCTGGTGTCTCTGCTTGTGAGGTCACAGCAGCCTCAGTAATTCCCAGGCCAAAATCAGGCTCCTGGCTGCTGGCTATGCTTGTGACGTCACAGCAGCCTCAGTGCCTCTGAGGCCAGTGGCAGTCTCATGGCTGCTGGCTGTGCTTGTGAGGTCACAGCAGCCTCAGTGCCTCCTAGGTTAGTGTCCATCGCCCCCTACTGGCTGTGCTTGTGAGGTCACAGCAGACTCAGTGCCTCATAGTTTAGTGTCCATCACCCCCTGCTGCCTCTGCTTGTGAGATCACAGCAGACTCAGTGCCTCAATAGTTAGTGTCCAGCGCCCCCTGCTGGCTCTGCTTGTGAGGTCACAGCAGCCTCAGTGCCTCTCAGGCCAGTATCAGGCTCATGGCTGCTGGCTGTGCTCGTGAGGTCACACAAGCCTGAATGCCTTCTAGACCAGTGGCAGGCTCATGGCTGCTGGCTGTGCTTCTGAGGTCACAGCAGCCTGAATGCCTCCTAGGCCAGTGGCAGGCTCATGGCTGCTGGCTGTCCTTGTGAGGTCACAGAAGCCTCAGTGCCTCCTCTGCCAGTGGCAGGCTCATGGCTGCTGGCTGTGCTTGTGAGGTCACAGCAGCCTCAGTGCCTCCTAGGTTAGTGTCCATCACCCCCTACTGGCTGTGCTTGTGAGGTCACAGCAGACTCAGTGCCTCATAGTTTAGTGTCCAGCGCCCCCTGCTGGCTCTGCTTGTGAGGTCACAGCAGACTCAGCGCCTTCCAGGCCAGTATCAGGCTCATGGCTGCTGGCTGTGCTTGTGACGTCACAGCAGCCTCAGTGCCTCCTCTGCCAGTGCCATGCTCATGGCTGCTGGCTCTGCTTGTGAGGTCACAGCAGCCTCAGTGCCTCTCAGGCCAATATCAGGCTCATGGCTGCTGGCTGTGCTTGTGAGGTCACAGCAGCCTGAATGCCTCCTAGACCAGTATCAGGGTCATGGCTGCTGGCTGTGCTTCTGAGGTCACAGCAGCCTGAATGCCTCTTATGCCAGTGGCAGGCTCCTGGCTGCTGGCTATGCTTGTGAGGTCACAGCAGCCTCAGTGCCTCTGAGGTCAGTGGCAGTCTCATGGCTGCTGGCTGTGCTTGTGAGGTCACAGCAGCCTCAGTGCCTCCTAGGTTAATGTCCATCACCCCCTACTGGCTGTGCTTGTGAGGTCACAGCAGACTCAGTGCCTCATAGTTTAGTGTCCAGCGCCCCCTGCTGGCTGTGCTTGTGAGGTCACAGCAGCCTCAGTGCCTCACAGGCCAGCATCAGGCTCATGGCTGCTGGCTGTGCTTGTGACGTTACAGCAGCCTCAGTGCCTCCTAGGCCAGTGGCAGTCTCATGGCTGCTGGCTGTGCTTGTGAGGTCACAGAAGCCTTAGTGCCTCTGAGGCCAGTGGCAGGCTCATGGCTGCTGGCTGTGCTTGTGAGGTCACAGCAGCCTCAGTGCCTCCTAGGTTAATGTCCATCACCCCCTACTGGCTGTGCTTGTGAGGTCACAGCAGACTCAGTGCCTCATAGTTTAGTGTCCATCACCCCCTATTGGCTGTGCTTGTGAGGTCACAGCAGCCTCAGTGCCTCACAGGCCAGCATCAGGCTCATGGCTGCTGGCTGTGCTTGTGACGTCACAGCAGCCTCAGTGCCTCCTCTGCCAGTGCCATGCTCATGGCTGCTGGCTGTGCTTCTGAGGTCACAGCAGCCTGAATGCCTCCTAGGCCAGTGGCAGGCTCATGGCTGCTGGCTGTGCTTGTGACGTCACAGCAGACTCAGTGCCTCTGAGGCCAGTGGCAGTCTCATGGCTGCTGGCTGTGCTTGTGAGGTCACAGAAGCCTCAGTGCCTCTGAGGCCAGTGGCAGGCTCATGGCTGCTGGCTGTGATTGTGAGGTCACAGCAGACTCAGTGGCTCCTAGGTTAGTGTCCATCGCCCCCTACTGGCTGTGCTTGTGAGGTCACAGCAGACTCAGTGCCTCATAGTTTAGTGTCCAGCGTCCCCTGCTGGCTCTGCTTGTGAGATCACAGCAGACTCAGTGCCTCAATAGTTAGTGTCCGGCGCCCCCTGCTGGCTCTGCTTGTGAGGTCACAGCAGACTCAGTGCCTCTCAGGCCAGTATCAGGCTCATGGCTGCTGGCTGTGCTTCTGAGGTCACAGCAGCCTGAATGCCTCCTAGACCAGTGGCAGGCTCATGGCTGCTGGCTGTGCTTCTGAGGTCACAGCAGCCTGAATGCCTCCTATGCCAGTGGCAGGCTCCTGGCTGCTGGCTATGCTTGTGACGTCACAGCAGCCTCAGTGCCTCTGAGGTCAGTGGCAGTCTCATGGCTGCTGGCTGTGCTTGTGAGGTCACAGCAGCCTCAGTGCCTCCTAGGTTAATGTCCATCACCCCCTACTGGCTGTGCTTGTGAGGTCACAGCAGACTCAGTGCCTCATAGTTTAGTGTCCAGCGCCCCCTGCTGGCTCTGCTTGTGAGGTCACAGCAGCCTCAGTGCCTCACAGGCCAGCATCAGGCTCATGGCTGCTGGCTGTGCTTGTGACGTCACAGCAGCCTCAGTGCCTCCTCTGCCAGTGCCATGCTCATGGCTGCTGGCTGTGCTTCTGAGGTCACAGCAGCCTGAATGCCGCCTAGGCCAGTGGCAGGCTCATGGCTGCTGGCTGTGCTTGTGACGTCACAGAAGCCTCAGTGCCTCCTCTGCCAGTGGCAGTCTCATGGCTGCTGGCTGTGCTTGTGAGGTCACAGAAGCCTCAGTGCCTCCTCTGCCAGTGGCAGGCTCATGGCTGCTGGCTGGGATTGTGAGGTCACAGCAGACTCAGTGGCTCCTAGGTTAGTGTCCATCGCCACCTACTGGCTGTGCTTGTGAGGTCACAGCAGCCTCAGTGCCTCATAGTTTAGTGTCCAGCGTCCCCTGCTGGCTCTGCTTGTGAGGTCACAGCAGACTCAGTGCCTCATAGGTTAGTGTCCATCGCCCCCTACTGGCTGTGCTTGTGAGGTCACAGCAGCCTGAGTGCCTCCCAGGCCAATATCAGGCTCATGGCTGCTGGCTGTGCTTGTGACGTCACAGCAGCCTCAGTGCCTCCTAGGCCCGTGGCAGGCTCATGGCTGCTGGCTGTGCTTGTGAGGTCACAGAAGCCTCAGTGCTTCTGAGGCCAGTGGCAGTCTCATGGCTGCTGGCTGTGCTTGTGAGGTCACAGCAGCCTCAGTGCCTCCTAGGTTACTGTCCATCGCCCCCTACTGGCTGTGTTGTGAGGTCACAGCAGCCTCAGTGGCTCCTCTGCCAGTGTCAGGCTCATGGCTGCTGGCTGTGCTTCTGAGGTCACAGCAGCCTCAGTGCCTCCTCTGCCAGTGCCATGCTCATGGCTGCTGGCTGTGCTTGTGAGGTCACAGCAGCCTCAGTGCCTCCTCTGCCAGTGGCAGTCTCATGGCTGCTGGCTGGGATTGTGAGGTCACAGCAGCCTCAGTGCCTCTCAGGCCAGTATCATGCTCATGGCTGCTGGCTGTGCTTGTGAGGTCACAGCAGCCTGAATGCCTCCAAGACCAGTATCAGGCTCATGGCTGCTGGCTGTGCTTGTGCGGTCACAGCAGCCTCAGTGCCTCCTAGGTTAATGTCCATCACCCCCTACTGGCTGTGCTTGTGAGGTCACAGCAGACTCAGTGCCTCATAGTTTAGTGTCCAGAGCCCCCTGCTGGCTATGCTTGTGAGGTCACAGCAGCCTCAGTGCCTCCTCTGCCAGTGGCAGGCTCATGGCTGCTGGCTGTGCTTGTGAGGTCACAGCAGCCTCAGTGCCTCCTAGGCCAGTGCCATACTCATGGCTGCTGGCTGTGCTTCTGAGGTCACAGCAGCCTGAATGCCTCCTAGGCCAGTGGCAGGCTCATGGCTGCTGGCTGTGCTTGTGACGTCACAGCAGCCTCAGTGCCTCTGAGGCCAGTGGCAGTCTCATGGCTGCTGGCTGTGCTTGTGAGGTCACAGCAGCCTCAGTGCCTCCTCTGCCAGTGGCAGGCTCATGGCTGCTGGCTGTGATTGTGAGGTCACAGCAGACTCAGTGGCTCCTAGGTTAGTGTCCATCGCCCCCTACTGGCTGTGCTTGTGAGGTCACAGCAGACTCAGTGCCTCATAGTTTAGTGTCCAGTGTCCCCTGCTGGCTCTGCTTGTGAGATCACAGCAGACTCAGTGCCTCAATAGTTAGTGTCCAGCGCCCCCTGCTGGTTCTGCTTGTGAGGTCACAGCAGACTCAGTGCCTCTCAGGCCAGTATCAGGCTCATGGCTGCTGGCTGTGCTTGTGAGGTCACAGCAGCCTGAATGCCTCCTAGACCAGTGTCATGGTCATGGCTGCTGGCTGTGCTTGTGACGTCACAGCAGCCTGAATGCCTCCTCTGCCAGTGGCAGGCTCATGGCTGCTGGCTGTGCTTGTGACGTCACAGCAGCCTCAGTGCCTCATAGTTTAGTGTCCAGCGTCCCCTGGTGTCTCTGCTTGTGAGGTCACAGCAGCCTCAGTAATTCCCAGGCCAAAATCAGGCTCCTGGCTGCTGGCTATGCTTGTGACGTCACAGCAGCCTCAGTGCCTCCTAGGTTAGTGTCCATCGCCCCCTACTGGCTGTGCTTGTGAGGTCACAGCAGCCTCAGTGCCTCATAGTTTAGTGTCCAGCGTCCCCTGCTGGCTGTGCTTGTGAGATCACAGCAGACTCAGTGCCTCAATAGTTAGTGTCCAGCGCCCCCTGCTGGCTCTGCTTGTGAGGTCACAGCAGACTCAGTGCCTCTCAGGCCAGTATGAGGCTCATGGCTGCTGGCTGTGCTTGTGAGGTCACAGCAGCCTGAATGCCTCCTAGACCAGTGTCAGGGTCATGGCTGCTGGCTGTGCTTCTGAGGTCACAGCAGCCTGAATGCCTCCTATGCCAGTGGCAGGCTCCTGGCTGCTGGCTGTGCTTGTGACGTCACAGCAGCCTCAGTGCCTCTGAGGCCAGTGGCAGTCTCATGGCTGCTGGCTGTGCTTGTGAGGTCACAGCAGCCTCAGTGCCTCCTAGGTTAATGTCCATCACCCACTACTGGCTGTGCTTGTGAGGTCACAGCAGACTCAGTGCCTCATAGTTTAGGGTCCAGCGCCCCCTGCTGGCTGTGCTTGTGAGGTCACAGCAGCCTCAGTGCTTCACAGGCCAGCATCAGGCTCATGGCTGCTGGCTGTGCTTGTGATGTCACAGCAGCCTCAGTGCCTCCTCTGCCAGTGCCATGCTCATGGCTGCTGGCTGTGCTTGTGAGGTCACAGCAGCCTGAATGCCTCCTAGGCCAGTGGCAGGCTCATGGCTGCTGGCTGTGCTTGTGAGGTCACAGCAGCCTGAATGCCTCCTATGCCAGTGGCAGGCTCATGGCTGCTGGCTGTGATTGTGAGGTCACAGCAGACTCAGTGCCTCCTAGGTTAGGGTCCAGCGTCCCCTGCTGGCTCTGCTTGTGAGGTCACAGCAGACTCAGTGCCTCAAAAGTTAGTGTGCAGCGCCCCCTGCTGGCTCTGCTTGTGAACTCACAGCAGCCTGAATGCCTCCTAGACCAGTGTCAGGGTCATGGCTGCTGGCTGTGCTTGTGAGGTCACACAAGCCTGAATGCCTCCTATGCCAGTGGCAGGCTCATGGCTGCTGGCTGGGATTGTGAGGTCACAGCAGACTCAGGGCCGCATAGTTTAGTGTCCAGCGTCCCCTGCTGGCTCTGCTTGTGAGGTCACAGCAGACTCAGTGGCTCCTAGGTTAGTGTCCATCGCCCCCTACTGGCTGTGCTTGTGAGTTCACAGCAGCCTCAGTGTCTCCCAGGCCAATATCAGGCTCATGGCTGCTGGCTGTGCTTGTGACGTCACAGCAGCCTCAGTGCGTCTGAGGCCAGTGGCAGTCTCATGGCTGCTGGCTGTGCTTGTGAGGTCACAGAAGCCTCAGTGCCTCCTCTGCCAGTGGCAGGCTCATGGCTGCTGGCTGTGCTTGTGAGGTCACAGCAGCCTCAGTGCCTCCTATGTTAGTGTCCATCACCCCCTACTGGCTGTGCTTGTGAGGTCACAGCAGACTCAGTGCCTCCTAGGTGATCTCCAGTGCCCGCTGCTGGCTGTCTTGTGAGGTCACAGCAGCCTCAGTGGCTCCTCTGCCAGTGTCAGGCTCATGGCTGCTGGCTGTGCTTGTGAGGTCACAGCAGCCTCAGTGTCTCTGTGGATAGTGCCATGCTCATGGCTGCTGGCTGTGCTTTTGAGGTCACAGCAGACTCAGTGCCTCTCAGGCCAGTATCAGGCTCATGGCTGCTGGCTGTGCTTGTGACGTCACAGCAGCCTGAGTGCCTCCTAGGCCAGTGGCAGGCTCCTGGCTGCTGGCTGTGCTTGTGACGTCACAGCAGCCTCAGTGCCTCTGAGGCCAGTGGCAGTCTCATGGCTGCTGGCTGTGCTTGTGAGGTCACAGAAGCCTCAGTGCCTCTGAGGCCAGTGGCAGGCTCATGGCTACTGGCTGTGATTGTGAGGTCACAGCAGACTCAGTGGCTCCTAGGTTAGTGTCCATCGCCCCCTACTGGCTGTGCTTGTGAGGTCACAGCAGACTCAGTGCCTCATAGTTTAGTGTCCAGCGTCCCCTGCTGCCTCTGCTTGTGAGATCACAGCAGACTCAGTGCCTCAATAGTTAGTGTCCAGCGCCCCCTGCTGGCTCTGCTTGTGAGGTCACAGCAGCCTCAGTGCCTCATACCCCAGCATCAGGCTCATGGCTGCTGGCTGTGCTTGTGACGTCACAACAGCCTCAGTGCCTCCTCTGCCAGTGCCATGCTCATGGCTGCTGGCTGTGCTTCTGAGGTCACAGCAGCCTGAATGCCTCCTAGGCCAGTGGCAGTCTTATGGCTGCTGGCTGTCCTTGTGAGGTCACAGAAGCCTCAGTGCCTCTGAGGCCAGTGGCAGTCTCATGGCTGCTGGCTGGGATTGTGAGGTCACAGCAGCCTCAGTGCCTCTCAGGCCAGTATCATGCTCATGGCTGCTGGCTGTGCTTGTGAGGTCACAGCAGCCTGAATGCCTCCAAGACCAGTATCAGGGTCATGGCTGCTGGCTGTGCTTCTGAGGTCACAGAAGCCTCAGTGCCTCCTCTGCCAGTGGCAGGCTCATGGCTGCTGGCTGTGATTGTGAGGTCACAGCAGCCTCAGTGGCTCCTAGGTTAGTGTCCAGCGTCCCCTGCTGGCTCTGCTTGTGAGGTCACAGCAGACTCAGCGCCTTCCAGGCCAGTATCAGGCTCATGGCTGCTGGCTGTGCTTGTGAGGTCACAGCAGCCTCAATGCCTCCTCTGCCAGTGCCATGCTCATGGCTGCTGGCTGTGCTTGTGAGGTCACAGCAGCCTCAGTGCCTCTCAGGACAGTATCAGGCTCAGGCTGCTGGCTGTGCTTGTGAGGTCACAGCAGCCTGAATGCCTCCTAGACCAGTATCAGGGTCATGGCTGCTGGCTGTGCTTCTGAGGTCACAGCAGCCTGAATGCCTCCTATGCCAGTGGCAGGCTCCTGGCTGCTGGCTATGCTTGTGAGGTCACAGCAGCCTCAGTGCCTCTGAGGTCAGTGGCAGTCTCATGGCTGCTGGCTGTGCTTGTGAGGTCACAGCAGCCTCAGTGCCTCCTAGGTTAATGTCCATCACCCCCTACTGGCTGTGCTTGTGAGGTCACAGCAGACTCAGTGCCTCATAGTTTAGTGTCCAGCGCCCCCTGCTGGCTCTGCTTGTGAGGTCACAGCAGCCTCAGTGCCTCACAGGCCAGCATCAGGCTCATGGCTGCTGGCTGTGCTTGTGACGTCACAGCAGCCTCAGTGCCTCCTAGGCCAGTGGCAGGCTCATGGCTGCTGGCTGTGTTTCTGAGGTCACAGCAGCCTGAATGCCTCCTAGGCCAGTGGCAGGCTCATGGCTGCTGGCTGTGCTTGTGACGCCACAGCAGCCTCAATGCCTCCTCTGCCAGTGGCAGTCTCATGGCTGCTGGCTGTGCTTGTGAGGTCACAGAAGCCTCAGTGCCTCCTCTGCCAGTGGCAGGCTCATGGCTGCTGGCTGTGATTGTGAGGTCACAGCAGACTCAGTGGCTCCTAGGTTAGTGTCCATCGCCCCCTACTGGCTGTGCTTGTGAGGTCACAGCAGACTCAGTGCCTCATAGTTTAGTGTCCAGCGTCCCCTGCTGCCTCTGCTTGTGAGATCACAGCAGACTCAGTGCCTCAATAGTTAGTGTCCAGCGCCCCCTGCTGGCTCTGCTTGTGAGGTCACAGCAGACTCAGTGCCTCTCAGGCCAGTATCAGGCTCATGGCTGCTGGCTGTGCTTGTGAGGTCACAGCAGCCTGAATGCCTCCTAGACCAGTGTCAGGGTCATGGCTGCTGGCTGTGCTTCTGAGGTCACAGCAGCCTGAATGCCTCCTCTGCCAGTGGCAGGCTCATGGCTGCTGGCTGTGCTTGTGAGCTCACAGCAGCCTCAGTGCCTCATAGTTTAGTGTCCAGCGTCCCCTGGTGTCTCTGCTTGTGAGGTCACAGCAGCCTCAGTAATTCCCAGGCCAAAATCAGGCTCCTGGCTGCTGGCTATGCTTGTGACGTCACAGCAGCCTCAGTGCCTCCTAGGTTAGTGTCCATCGCCCCCTACTGGCTGTGCTTGTGAGGTCACAGCAGACTCAGTGCCTCATAGTTTAGTGTCCAGCGTCCCCTGCTGGCTGTGCTTGTGAGATCACAGCACACTCAGTGCCTCAATAGTTAGTGTCCAGCGCACCCTGCTGGCTCTGCTTGTGAGGTCACAGCAGACTCAGTGCCTCTCAGGCCAGTATCAGGCTCATGGCTGCTGGCTGTGCTTGTGAGGTCACAGCATCCTGAATGCCTCCTAGACCAGTATCAGGGTCATGGCTGCTGGCTGTACTTCTGAGGTCACAGCAGCCTGAATGCCTCCTATGCCAGTGGCAGGCTCCTGGCTGCTGGCTATGCTTGTGACGTCACAGCAGCCTCAGTGCCTCTGAGGCCAGTGGCAGTCTCATGGCTGCTGGCTGTGCTTGTGAGGTCACAGCAGCCTCAGTGCCTCCTAGGTTAATGTCCATCACCCCCTACTGACTGTGCTTGTGAGGTCACAGCAGACTCAGTGCCTCATAGTTTAGTGTCCAGCGCCCCCTGCTGGCTCTGCTTGTGAGGTCACAGCAGCCTCAGTGCCTCACAGGCCAGCATCAGGCTCATGGCTGCTGGCTGTGCTTGTGATGTCACAGCAGCCTCAGTGACTCCTCTGCCAGTGCCATGCTCATGGCTGCTGGCTGTGCTTGTGAGGTCACAGCAGCCTGAATGCCTCCTAGGCCAGTGGCAGGCTCATGGCTGCTGGCTGTGCTTGTGAGGTCACAGCAGCCTGAATGCCTCCTAGGCCAGTGGCAGGCTCATGGCTGCTGGCTGTGATTGTGAGGTCACAGCAGCCTCAGTGCCTCCTAGCTTAGTGTCCATCGCCCCCTACTGGCTGTGCTTTTGAGGTCACAGTAGACTCAGTGCCTCAATAGTTAGTGTCCAGCGTACCCTGGTGTCTATGCTTGTGAGGTCACAGCAGCCTCAGTGCCTCATACCCCAGCATCAGGCTCATGGCTGCTGGCTGTGCTTGTGAGGTCACAGCAGCCTCAGTACCTCCTCTGCCAGTGCCATGCTCATGGCTGCTGGCTGTGCTTCTGAGGTCACAGCAGCCTGAATGCCTCCTAGGCCAGTGGCAGGCTTATGGTTGCTGGCTGTGCTTGTGAGATCACAGAAGCCTCAGTGCCTCCTCTGCCAGTGGCAAGCTCATGGCTGCTGGCTGTGCTTGTGAGGTCACAGCAGCCTCAGTGCCTCTCAGGCCAGTATCATGCTCATGGCTGCTGGCTGTGCTTGTGAGGTCACACCAGCCTGAATGCTTCCTAGGCCTGTGGCAGGCTCATGGCTGCTGGCTATGATTGTGAGCTCACAGAAGCCTCAGTGCCTCAAAAGTTAGGGTCCAGCGTCCCCTGCTGGCTCTGCTTGTGAGGTCACAGCAGACTCAGTGCCTCAAAAGTTAGTGTGCAGCGCCCCCTGCTGGCTGTGCTTGTGAGGTCACACCAGCCTCAGTGCCTCCTCTGCCAGTGGCAGGCTCATGGCTGCTGGCTGTGCTTGTGAGGTCACAGCAGCCTGAATGCCTCCTAGGCCAGCATCAGGCTCATGGCTGCTGGCTGTGCTCGTGAGGTCACAGCAGACTCAGTGCCTCAATAGTTAGTGTCCAGCGTCCCCTGGTGTCTATGCTTGTGAGGTCACAGCAGCCTCAGTGCCTCATACCCCAGCATCAGGCTCATGGCTGCTGGCTGTGCTTGTGACGTCACAGCAGCCTCAGTACCTCCTCTGCCAGTGCCATGCTCATGGCTGCTGGCTGTACTTCTGAGGTCACAGCAGCCTGAATGCCTCCTAGGCCAGTGGCAGTCTCATGGCTGCTGGCTGTGCTTGTGAGGTCACAGCAGCCTCAGTGCCTCTCAGGCCAGTATCATGCTCATGGCTGCTGGCTGTGCTTGTGAGGTCACACCAGCCTGAATGCTTCCTAGGCCTGTGGCAGGCTCATGGCTGCTGGCTATGATTGTGAGCTCACAGAAGCCTCAGTGCCTCAAAAGTTAGGGTCCAGCGTCCCCTGCTGGCTGTGCTTGTGAGGTCACAGCAGACTCAGTGCCTCAAAAGTTAGTGTGCAGCGCCCCCTGCTGGCTGTGCTTGTGAGGTCACACCAGCCTCAGTGCCTCCTCTGCCAGTGGCAGGCTCATGGCTGCTGGCTGTGCTTGTGAGGTCACAGCAGCCTGAATGCCTCCAAGACCAGTATCAGGGTCATGGCTGCTGGCTGTGCTTGTGAGGTCACAGCAGCCTGAATGCCTCCTAGGCCTGTGGCAGGCTCATGGCTGCTGGCTATGATTGTGAGCTCACAGAAGCCTCAGTGCCTCAAAAGTTAGGGTCCAGCGTCCCCTGCTGGCTCTGCTTGTGAGGTCACAGCAGACTCAGTGCCTCAAAAGTTAGTGTGCAGCGCCCCCTGCTGGCTGTGCTTGTGAACTCACAGCAGCCTGAATGCCTCCTAGACCAGTGTCAGGGTCATGTCTGCTGGCTGTGCTTGTGAGGTCACAAAGCCTGAATGCCTCCTATGCCAGTGGCAGGCTCATGGCTGCTGGCTGGGATTGTGAGGTCACAGCACACTCAGGGCCGCATAGTTTAGTGTCCAGCGTCCCCTGCTTGCTCTGCTTGTGAGGTCACAGCAGACTCAGTGCCTCATAGGTTAGTGTCCATCGCCCCCTACTGGCTGTGCTTGTGAGTTCACAGCAGCCTCAGTGCCTCCCAGGCCAATATCAGGCTCATGGCTGCTGGCTGTGCTTGTGAGGTCACAGCAGCCTCAGTGCCTCTGAGGCCAGTGGCAGTCTCATGGCTGCTGGCTGTGCTTGTGAGGTCACAGAAGCCTCAGTGCCTCTGAGGCCAGTGCCAGTCTCATGGCTGCTGGCTGTGCTTGTGAGGTCACAGCAGCCTCAGGGCCTCGTAGATTAGTGTCCATCGCCCCCTACTGGCTGTGCTTGTGAGGTCACAGCAGACTCAGCGCCTCCTAGGTTATCTCCAGTGCCCCCTGCTGGCTGTCTTGTGAGGTCACAGCAGCCTCAGTGGCTCCTCTGCCAGTGTCAGGCTCATGGCTGCTGGCTGTGCTTGTGAGGTCACAGCAGCCTCAGTGTCTCTGTGGATAGTGCCATGCTCATGGCTGCTGGCTGTGCTTTTGAGGTCACAGCAGACTCAGTGCCTCTCAGGCCAGTATCAGGCTCATGGCTGCTGGCTGTGCTTGTGACGTCACAGCAGCCTGAGTGCCTCCTAGGCCAGTGGCAGGCTCCTGGCTGCTGGCTGTACTTCTGAGGTCACAGCAGCCTCAGTGCCTCTGAGGCCAGTGGCAGTCTCATGGCTGCTGGCTGTGCTTGTGAGGTCACAGCAGCCTCAGTGCCTCTGAGGTCAGTGGCAGTCTCATGGTGCTGGCTGTGCTTGTGAGGTCACAGCAGCCTCAGTGCCTCCTAGGTTAATGTCCATCACCCCCTACTGGCTGTGCTTGTGAGGTCACAGCAGCCTCAGTGCCTCCTCTGCCAGTGCCATGCTCATGGCTGCTGGCTGTGGTTCTGAGGTCACAGCAGCCTGAATGCCGCCTAGGCCAGTGGCAGGCTCATGGCTGCTGGCTGTGCTTGTGACGTCACAAAAGCCTCAGTGCCTCCTCTGCCAGTGGCAGTCTCATGGCTGCTGGCTGTGCTTGTGAGGTCACAGAAGCCTCAGTGCCTCCTAGGCCAGTGGCAGGCTCATGGCTGCTGGCTGTGATTGTGAGGTCACAGCAGACTCAGTGCCTCCTAGGTTAGTGTCCATCGCCCCCTACTGGCTGTGCTTGTGAGGTCACAGCAGACTCAGTGCCTCATCGTTTAGTGTTCAGCGTCCCCTGCTGCCTCTGCTTGTGAGATCACAGCAGACTCAGTGCCTCAATAGTTAGTGTCCAGCGCCCCCTGCTGGCTCTGCTTGTGAGGTCACAGCAGACTCAGTGCCTCTCAGGCCAGTATCAGGCTCATGGCTGCTGGCTGTGCTTGTGAGGTCACAGCAGCCTGAATGCCTCCTAGACCAGTGTCAGGGTCATGGCTGCTGGCTGTGCTTCTGAGGTCACAGCAGCCTGAATGCCTCCTAGACCAGTGGCAGGCTCATGGCTGCTGGCTGTGCTTCTGAGGTCACAGCAGCCTGAATGCCTCCTATGCCAGTGGCAGGCTCCTGGCTGCTGGCTATGCTTGTGACGTCACAGCAGCCTCAGTGCCTCTGAGGTCAGTGGCAGTCTCATGGCTGCTGGCTGTGCTTGTGAGGTCACAGCAGCCTCAGTGCCTCCTAGGTTAATATCCATCACCCCCTACTGGCTGTGCTTGTGAGGTCACAGCAGACTCAGTGCCTCATAGTTTAGTGTCCAGCGCCCCCTGCTGGCTGTGCTTGTGAGGTCACAGCAGCCTCAATGCCTCACAGGCCAGCATCAGGCTCATGGCTGCTGGCTGTGCTTGTGACGTCACAGCAGCCTCAGTGCCTCCTCTGCCAGTGCCATGCTCATGGCTGCTGGCTGTGCTTCTGAGGTCACAGCAGCCTGAATGCCGCCTAGGCCAGTGGCAGGCTCATGGCTGCTGGCTGTGCTTGTGAGGTCACAGAAGCCTCAGTGCCTCCTCTGCCAGTGGCAGTCTCATGGCTGCTGGCTGTGCTTGTGAGGTCACAGAAGCCTCAGTGCCTCCTCTGCCAGTGGCAGGCTCATGGCTACTGGCTGTGATTGTGAGGTCACAGCAGACTCAGTGGCTCCTAGGTTAGTGTCCATCGCCCCCTACTGGCTGTGCTTGTGAGGTCACAGCAGCCTCAGTGCCTCATAGTTTAGTGTCCAGCTCCCCCTGCTGGCTCTGCTTGTGAGGTCACAGCAGACTCAGTGCCTCATAGGTTAGTGTCCATCGCCCCCTACTGGCTGTGCTTGTGAGGTCACAGCAGCCTCAGTGCCTCCCAGGCCAATATCAGGCTCATGGCTGCTGGCTGTGCTTCTGAGGTCACAGCAGCCTCAGTGCCTCCTCTGCCAGTGCCATGCTCATGGCTGCTGGCTGTGCTTGTGACGTCACAGCAGCCTCAGTGCCTCCTCTGCCAGTGGCAGTCTCATGGCTGCTGGCTGGGATTGTGAGGTCACAGCAGCCTCAGTGCCTTTCAGGCCAGTATCATGCTCATGGCTGCTGGCTGTGCTTGTGAGGTCACAGCAGCCTGAATGCCACCTAGACCAGTGGCAGGCTCATGGCTGCTGGCTGTGCTTCTGAGGTCACAGCAGCCTGAATGCCTCCTATGCCAGTGGCAGGCTCCTGGCTGCTGGCTATGCTTGTGACGTCACAGCAGCCTCAGTGCCTCTGAGGTCAGTGGCAGTCTCATGGCTGCTGGCTGTGCTTGTGAGGTCACAGCAGCCTCAGTGCCTCCTAGGTTAATGTCCATCACCCCCTACTGGCTGTGCTTGTGAGGTCACAGCAGACTCAGTGCCTCATAGTTTAGTGTCCAGCGCCCCCTGCTGGCTCTGCTTGTGAGGTCACAGCAGCCTCAGTGCCTCACAGGCCAGCATCAGGCTCATGGCTGCTGGCTGTGCTTGTGAGGTCACAGCAGCCTCAGTGCCTCCTCTGCCAGTGCCATGCTCATGGCTGCTGGCTGTGCTTCTGAGGTCACAGCAGCCTGAATGCCGCCTAGGCCAGTGGCAGGCTCATGGCTGCTGGCTGTGCTTGTGACGTCACAGAAGCCTCAGTGCCTCCTCTGCCAGTGGCAGTCTCATGGCTGCTGGCTGTGCTTGTGAGGTCACAGAAGCCTCAGTGCCTCCTCTGCCAGTGGCAGGCTCATGGCTACTGGCTGTGATTGTGAGGTCACAGCAGACTCAGTGGCTCCTAGGTTAGTGTCCATCGCCCCCTACTGGCTGTGCTTGTGAGGTCACAGCAGCCTCAGTGCCTCATAGTTTAGTGTCCAGCTCCCCCTGCTGGCTCTGCTTGTGAGGTCACAGCAGACTCAGTGCCTCATAGGTTAGTGTCCATCACCCCCTACTGGCTGTGCTTGTGAGGTCACAGCAGACTCAGTGCCTCCCAGGCCAATATCAGGCTCCTGGCTGCTGGCTGTGCTTCTGAGGTCACAGCAGCCTCAGTGCCTCCTCTGCCAGTGCCATGCTCATGGCTGCTGGCTGTGCTTGTGACGTCACAGCAGCCTCAGTGCCTCCTCTGCCAGTGGCAGTCTCATGGCTGCTGGCTGGGATTGTGAGGTCACAGCAGCCTCAGTGCCTCTGAGGCCAGTATCATGCTCATGGCTGCTGGCTGTGCTTGTGAGGTCACAGCAGCCTGAATGCCTCCAAGACCAGTATCAGGCTCATGGCTGCTGGCTGTGCTTGTGAGGTCACAGCAGCCTCAGTGCCTCTGAGGTCAGTGGCAGTCTCATGGCTGCTGGCTGTGCTTGTGAGGTCACAGCAGCCTCAGTGCCTCCTAGGTTAATGTCCATCACCCCCTACTGGCTGTGCTTGTGAGGTCACAGCAGACTCAGTGCCTCATAGTTTAGTGTCCAGCGCCCCCTGCTGGCTGTGCTTGTGAGGTCACAGCAGCCTCAGTGCCTCACAGGCCAGCATCAGGCTCATGGCTGCTGGCTGTGCTTGTGACGTCACAGCAGCCTCAGTGCCTCCTCTGCCAGTGCCATGCTCATGGCTGCTGGCTGTGCTTGTGAGGTCACAGCAGCCTGAATGCCTCCTCTGCCAGTACCATGCTCATGGCTGCTGGCTGTGCTTGTGACGTCACAGCAGCCTCAGTGCCTCTGAGGCCAGTGGCAGTCTCATGGCTGCTGGCTGTGCTTGTGAGGTCACAGAAGCCTCAGTGCCTCCTCTGCCAGTGGCAGGCTCATGGCTGCTGGCTGTGATTGTGAGGTCACAGCAGCCTCAGTGCCTCCTAGGTTAGTGTCCATCGCCCCCTACTGGCTGTGCTTGTGAGGTCACAGCAGACTCAGTGCCTCATAGTTTAGTGTCCAGCGTCCCCTGCTGCCTCTGCTTGTGAGATCACAGCAGACTCAGTGCCTCAATAGTTAGTGTCCAGCGCCCCCTGCTGGCTGTGCTTGTGAGGTCACAGCAGACTCACTGCCTCACAGGCCAGTATCAGGCTCATGGCTGCTGGCTGTGCTTGTGAGGTCACAGCAGCCTGAATGCCTCCTAGACCAGTGTCAGGGTCATGGCTGCTGGCTGTGCTTCTGAGGTCACAGCAGCCTGAATGCCTCCTAGGCCAGTGGCAGGCTCATGGCTGCTGGCTGGGATTGTGAGGTCACAGCAGCCTCAGTGCCTCATAGTTTAGTGTCCAGCGTCCCCTGGTGTCTCTGCTTGTGAGGTCACAGCAGCCTCAGTAATTCCCAGGCCAAAATCAGGCTCCTGGCTGCTGGCTATGCTTGTGACGTCACAGCAGCCTCAGTGCCTCCTCTGCCAGTGGCAGGCTCATGGCTGCTGGCTGTGCTTGTGAGGTCACAGCAGCCTCAGTGGCTCCTAGGTTAGTGTCCATCACCCCCTACTGGCTGTGCTTGTGAGGTCACAGCAGACTCAGTGCCTCATAGTTTAGTGTCCAGCGTCCCCTGCTGGCTCTGCTTGTGAGGTCACAGCAGACTCAGCACCTTCCAGGCCAGTATCAGGCTCATGGCTGCTGGCTGTGCTTGTGACGTCACAGCAGCCTCAGTGCCTCCTCTGCCAGTGCCATGCTCATGGCTGCTGGCTGTGCTTGTGAGGTCACAGCAGCCTCAGTGCCTCTCAGGACAGTATCAGGCTCATGGCTGCTGGCTGTGCTTGTGAGGTCACAGCAGCCTGAATGCCTCCTAGACCAGTATCAGGATCATGGCTGCTGGCTGTGCTTCTGAGGTCACAGCAGCCTGAATGCCTCCTATGCCAGTGGCAGGCTCCTGGCTGCTGGCTATGCTTGTGAGGTCACAGCAGCCTCAGTGCCTCTGAGGTCAGTGGCAGTCTCATGGCTGCTGGCTGTGCTTGTGAGGTCACAGCAGCCTCAGTGCCTCCTAGGTTAATGTCCATCACCCCCTACTGGCTGTGCTTGTGAGGTCACAGCAGACTCAGTGCCTCATAGTTTAGTGTCCAGCGCCCCCTGCTGGCTCTGCTTGTGAGGTCACAGCAGCCTCAGTGCCTCACAGGCCAGCATCAGGCTCATGGCTGCTGGCTGTGCTTGTGACGTCACAGCAGCCTCAGTGCCTCCTCTGCCAGTGCCATGCTCATGGCTGCTGGCTGTGTTTCTGAGGTCACAGCAGCCTGAATGCCTCCTAGGCCAGTGGCAGGCTCATGGCTGCTGGCTGTGCTTGTGACGCCACAGCAGCCTCAATGCCTCCTCTGCCAGTGGCAGTCTCATGGCTGCTGGCTGTGCTTGTGAGGTCACAGAAGCCTCAGTGCCTCCTCTGCCAGTGGCAGGCTCATGGCTGCTGGCTGTGATTGTGAGGTCACAGCAGACTCAGTGGCTCCTAGGTTAGTGTCCATCGCCCCCTACTGGCTGTGCTTGTGAGGTCACAGCAGACTCAGTGCCTCATAGTTTGGTGTCCAGCGTCCCCTGCTGGCTGTGCTTGTGAGATCACAGCAGACTCAGTGCCTCTCAGGCCAGTATCAGGCTCATGGCTGCTGGCTGTGCTTGTGAGGTCACAGCAGCCTGAATGCCTCCTAGACCAGTGTCAGGGTCATGGCTGCTGGCTGTGCTTCTGAGGTCACAGCAGCCTGAATGCCTCCTATGCCAGTGGCAGGCTCCTGGCTGCTGGCTATGCTTGTGACGTCACAGCAGCCTCAGTGCCTCTGAGGCCAGTGGCAGTCTCATGGCTGCTGGCTGTGCTTGTGAGGTCACAGCAGCCTCAGTGCCTCCTAGGTTAATGTCCATCACCCCCTACTGACTGTGCTTGTGAGGTCACAGCAGACTCAGTGCCTCATAGTTTAGTGTCCAGCGCCCCCTGCTGGCTCTGCTTGTGAGGTCACAGCAGCCTCAGTGCCTCACAGGCCAGCATCAGGCTCATGGCTGCTGGCTGTGCTTGTGATGTCACAGCAGCCTCAGTGCCTCCTCTGCCAGTGCCATGCTCATGGCTGCTGGCTGTGCTTGTGAGGTCACAGCAGCCTGAATGCCTCCTAGGCCAGTGGCAGGCTCATGGCTGCTGGCTGTGCTTGTGAGGTCACAGCAGCCTGAATGCCTCCTATGCCAGTGGCAGGCTCATGGCTGCTGGCTGTGATTGTGAGGTCACAGCAGCCTCAGTGCCTCCTAGGTTAGTGTCCATCGCCCCCTACTGGCTGTGCTTGTGAGGTCACAGCAGACTCAGTGCCTCAATAGTTAGTGTCCAGCGTCCCCTGGTGTCTCTGCTTGTGAGGTCACAGCAGCCTCAGTGCCTCATACCCCAGCATCAGGCTCATGGCTGCTGGCTGTGCTTGTGACGTCACAGCAGCCTCAGTACCTCCTCTGCCAGTGCCATGCTCATGGCTGCTGGCTGTGCTTCTGAGGTCACAGCAGCCTGAATGCCTCCTAGGCCAGTGGCAGCCTTATGGTTGCTGGCTGTGATTGTGAGGTCACAGAAGCCTCAGTGCCTCCTCTGCCAGTGGCAGTCTCATGGCTGCTGGCTGTGCTTGTGAGGTCACAGCAGCCTCAGTGCCTCTCAGGCCAGTATCATGCTCATGGCTGCTGGCTGTGCTTGTGACGTCACACCAGCCTGAACGCCTCCTAGGCCTGTGGCAGGCTCATGGCTGCTGGCTATGATTGTGAGCTCACAGAAGCCTCAGTGCCTCAAAAGTTAGGGTCCAGCGTCCCCTGCTGGCTGTGCTTGTGAGGTCACAGCAGACTCAGTGCCTCAAAAGTTAGTGTGCAGCGTCCCCTGCTGGCTGTGCTTGTGAGGTCACAGCAGACTCAGTGCCTCAAAAGTTAGTGTGCAGCGCCCCCTGCTGGCTGTGCTTGTGAACTCACAGCAGCCTGAATGCCTCCTAGACCAGTGTCAGGGTCATGGCTGCTGGCTGTGCTTCTGAGGTCACACAAGCCTGAATGCCTCCTATGCCAGTGGCAGGCTCATGGCTGCTGGCTGGGATTGTGAGGTCACAGCAGACTCAGGGCCGCATAGTTTAGTGTCCAGCGTCCCCTGCTGGCTCTGCTTGTGAGGTCACAGCAGACTCAGTGCCTCACAGGTTAGTGTCCATCGCCCCCTACTGGCTGTGCTTGTGAGTTCACAGCAGCCTCAGTGCCTCCCAGGCCAATATCAGGCTCATGGCTGCTGGCTGTGCTTGTGAGGTCACAGCAGCCTCAGTGCCTCTGAGGCCAGTGGCAGTCTCATGGCTGCTGGCTGTGCTTGTGAGGTCACAGAAGCCTCAGTGCCTCTGAGGCCAGTGCCAGTCTCATGGCTGCTGGCTGTGCTTGTGAGGTCACAGCAGCCTCAGTGCCTCCTAGGTTATCTCCAGTGCCCGCTGCTGGCTGTCTTGTGAGGTCACAGCAGCCTCAGTGGCTCCTCTGCCAGTGTCAGGCTCATGGCTGCTGGCTGTGCTTGTGAGGTCACAGCAGCCTCACTGTCTCTGTGGATAGTGCCATGCTCATGGCTGCTGGCTGTGCTTTTGAGGTCACAGCAGACTCAGTGCCTCTCAGGCCAGTATCAGGCTCATGGCTGCTGGCTGTGCTTGTGAGGTCACAGCAGCCTGAGTGCCTCCTAGGCCAGTGGCAGGCTCCTGGCTGCTGGCTGTGCTTGTAACGTCACAGCAGCCTCAGTGCCTCCTCTGCCAGTGGCAGGCTCATGGCTGCTGGCTGTGATTGTGAGGTCACAGCAGCCTCAGTGCCTCCTAGGTTAGTGTCCATCACCCCCTACTGGTTGTGCTTGTGAGGTCACAGCAGACTCAGTGCCTCATAGTTTAGTGTCCAGCTCCCCCTGCTGGCTCCGCTTGTGAGGTCACAGCAGCCTCAGTGCCTCATAGTTTAGTGTCCAGCGTCCCCTGGTGTCTCTGCTTGTGAGGTCACAGCAGCCTCAGTAATTCCCAGGCCAAAATCAGGCTCCTGGCTGCTGGCTATCCTTGTGACGTCACAGCAGCCTCAGTGCCTCCTAGGTTAGTGTCCATTACCTCCTACTGGCTGTGCTTGTGAGGTCACAGCAGACTCAGTGCCTCATATTTTAGTGTCCAGCGTCCCCTGCTGGCTGTGCTTGTGAGATCACAGCAGACTCAGTGCCTCAATAGTTAGTGTCCATCGCCCCCTACTGGCTCTGCTTGTGAGGTCACAGCAGACTCAGTGCCTCTCAGGCCAGTATCAGGCTCATGGCTGCTGGCTGTGATTGTGAGGTCACAGCAGCCTGAATGCCTCCTAGACCAGTGTCAGGGTCATGGCTGCTGGCTGTGCTTCTGAGGTCACAGCAGCCTGAATGCCTCCTATGCCAGTGGCAGGCTCCTGGCTGCTGGCTATGCTTGTGACATCACAGCAGCCTCAGTGCCTCTGAGGCCAGTGGCAGTCTCATGGCTGCTGGCTGTGCTTGTGAGGTCACAGCAGACTCAGTGCCTCCTAGGTTAATGTCCATCACCCCCTACTGGCTGTGCTTGTGAGGTCACAGCAGACTCAGTGCCTCATAGTTTAGTGTCCAGCTCCCCCTGCTGGCTCCGCTTGTGAGGTCACAGCAGACTCAGCGCCTTCCAGGCCAGTATCAGGCTCATGGCTGCTGGCTGTGCTTGTGAGGTCACAGCAGCCTCAGTGCCTCCTCTGCCAGTGCCATGATCATGGCTGCTGGCTGTGCTTGTGAGGTCACAGCAGCCTCAGTGCCTCTCAGGCCAATATCAGGCTCATGGCTGCTGGCTGTGCTTGCGAGGTCACAGCAGCCTGAATGCCTCCTAGACCAGTGTCAGGGTCATGGCTGCTGGCTGTGCTTGTGAGGTCACAGCAGCCTCAGTGCCTCCTATGCCAGTGGCAGGCTCCTGGCTGCTGACTATGCTTGTGAGGTCACAGCAGCCTCAGTGCCTCTGAGGTCAGTGGCAGTCTCATGGCTGCTGGCTGTGCTTGTGAGGTCACAGCAGCCTCAGTGCCTCCTAGGTTAATGTCCATCACCCCCTACTGGCTCTGCTTGTGAGGTCACAGCAGCCTCAATGCCTCACAGGCCAGCATCAGGCTCATGGCTGCTGGCTGTGCTTGTGAGGTCACAGAAGCCTCAGTGCCTCTGAGCCCGTGGCAGTCTCATGGCTGCTGGCTGTGCTTGTGAGGTCACAGCAGCCTCAGTGCCTCCTAGGTTACTGTCCATCGCCCCCTACTGGCTGTGCTTGTGAGGTCACAGCAGCCTCAGTGGCTCCTCTGCCAGTGTCAGGCTCATGGCTGCTGGCTGTGCTTCTGAGGTCACAGCAGCCTCAGTGCCTCCTCTGCCAGTGCCATGCTCATGGCTGCTGGCTGTGCTTGTGACGTCACAGCAGCCTCAGTGCCTCCTCTGCCAGTGGCAGTCTCATGGTTGCTGGCTGGGATTGTGAGGTCACAGCAGCCTCAGTGCCTCTCAGGCCAGTATCATGCTCATGGCTGCTGGCTGTGCTTCTGAGGTCACAGCAGCCTGAATGCCTCCAAGACCAGTATCAGGCTCATGGGTGCTGGCTGTGCTTGTGAGGTCACAGAAGCCTCAGTGCCTCTGAGGCCAGTGGCAGGCTCATGGCTGCTGGCTGTGCTTGTGAGGTCACAGCAGCCTCAGTGCCTCCTAGGTTAATGTCCATCACCCCCTACTGGCTGTGCTTGTGAGGTCACAGCAGACTCAGTGCCTCATAGTTGAGTGTCCAGCGCCCCCTGCTGGCTCTGCTTGTGAGGTCACAGCAGCCTCAGTGCCTCACAGGCCAGCATCAGGCTCATGGCTGCTGGCTGTGCTTGTGATGTCACAGCAGCCTCAGTGCCTCCTCTGCCAGTGCCATGCTCATGGCTGCTGGCTGTGCTTGTGAGGTCACAGCAGCCTGAATGCCTCCTCTGCCAGTACCATGCTCATGGCTGCTGGCTGTGCTTGTGACGTCACAGCAGCCTCAGTGCCTCTGAGGCCAGTGGCAGTCTCATGGCTGCTGGCTGTGCTTGGGAGGTCACAGAAGCCTCAGTGCCTCCTCTGCCAGTGGCAGGCTCATGGCTGCTGGCTGTGATTGTGAGGTCACAGCAGACTCAGTGCCTCCTAGGTTAGTGTCCATCGCCCCCTACTGGCTGTGCTTGTGAGGTCACAGCAGACTCAGTGCCTCATAGTTTAGTGTCCAGTGTCCCCTGCTGGCTCTGCTTGTGAGATCACAGCAGACTCAGTGCCTCAATAGTTAGTGTCCAGCGCCCCCTGCTGGCTCTGCTTGTGAGGTCACAGCAGACTCAGTGCCTCTCAGGCCAGTATCAGGCTCATGGCTGCTGGCTGTGCTTGTGAGGTCACAGCAGCCTGAATGCCTCCTAGACCAGTGTCAGGGTCATGGCTGCTGGCTGTGCTTGTGACGTCACAGCAGCCTGAATGCCTCCTAGACCAGTGGCAGGCTCATGGCTGCTGGCTGTGCTTCTGAGGTCACAGCAGCCTGAATGCCTCCTATGCCAGTGGCAGGCTCCTGGCTGCTGGCTGTGCTTGTGAGGTCACAGCAGCCTCAGTGCCTCATAGTTTAGTGTCCAGCGTCCCCTGGTGTCTCTGCTTGTGAGGTCACAGCAGCCTCAGTAATTCCCAGGCCAAAATCAGGCTCCTGGCTGCTGGCTATGCTTGTGACGTCACAGCAGCCTCAGTGCCTCTGAGGCCAGTGGCAGTCTCATGGCTGCTGGCTGTGCTTGTGAGGTCACAGCAGCCTCAGTGCCTCCTAGGTTAGTGTCCATCGCCCCCTACTGGCTGTGCTTGTGAGGTCACAGCAGACTCAGTGCCTCATAGTTTAGTGTCCAGCGTCCCCTGCTGCCTCTGCTTGTGAGATCACAGCAGACTCAGTGCCTCAATAGTTAGTGTCCAGCGCCCCCTGCTGGCTCTGCTTGTGAGGTCACAGCAGCCTCAGTGCCTCATACCCCAGCATCAGGCTCATGGCTGCTGGCTGTGCTTGTGACGTCACAGCAGCCTCAGTGCCTCCTCTGCCAGTGCCATGCTCATGGCTGCTGGCTGTGCTTGTGAGGTCACAGCAGCCTGAATGCCTCCTAGGCCAGTGGCAGGCTTATGGCTGCTGGCTGTCCTTGTGAGGTCACAGCAGCCTCAGTGCCTCTCAGGCCAGTATCATGCTCATGGCTGCTGGCTGTGCTTGTGAGGTCACAGCAGCCTCAGTGCCTCTCAGGCCAGTATCATGCTCATGGCTGCTGGCTGTGCTTGTGAGGTCACAGCAGCCTGAATGCCTCCAAGACCAGTATCAGGGTCATGGCTGCTGGCTGTGCTTCTGAGGTCACAGAAGCCTCAGTGCCTCCTCTGCCAGTGGCAGGCTCATGGCTGCTGGCTGTGATTGTGAGGTCACAGCAGCCTCAGTGGCTCCTAGGTTAGTGTCCATCACCCCCTACTGGCTGTGCTTGTGAGGTCACAGCAGACTCAGTGCCTCATAGTTTAGTGTCCAGCGTCCCCTGCTGGCTCTGCTTGTGAGGTCACAGCAGACTCAGCGCCTTCCAGGCCAGTATCAGGCTCATGGCTGCTGGCTGTGCTTGTGACGTCACAGCAGCCTCAGTGCCTCCTCTGCCAGAGCCATGCTCATGGCTGCTGGCTGTGCTTGTGAGGTCACAGCAGCCTCAGTGCCTCTCAGGACAGTATCAGGCTCATGGCTGCTGGCTGTGCTTCTGAGGTCACAGCAGCCTGAATGCCTCCTAGACCAGTATCAGGGTCATGGCTGCTGGCTGTGCTTCTGAGGTCACAGCAGCCTGAATGCCTCCTATGCCAGTGGCAGGCTCATGGCTGCTGGCTATGCTTGTGACGTCACAGCAGCCTCAGTGCCTCTGAGGTCAGTGGCAGTCTCATGGCTGCTGGCTGTGCTTGTGAGGTCACAGCAGCCTCAGTGCCTCCTAGGTTAATGTCCATCACCCAATACTGGCTGTGCTTGTGAGGTCACAGCAGACTCAGTGCCTCATAGTTTAGTGTCCAGCGCCCCCTCCTGGCTCTGCTTGTGAGGTCACAGCAGCCTCAGTGCCTCACAGGCCAGCATCAGGCTCATGGCTGCTGGCTGTGCTTGTGACGTCACAGCAGCCTCAGTGCCTCCTCTGCCAGTGCCATGCTCATGGCTGCTGGCTGTGCTTCTGAGGTCACAGCAGCCTGAATGCCTCCTAGGCCAGTGGCAGGCTCATGGCTGCTGGCTGTGCTTGTGATGCCACAGCAGCCTCAGTGCCTCTGAGGCCAGTGGCAGTCTCATGGCTGCTGGCTGTGCTTGTGAGGTCACAGAAGCCTCAGTGCCTCTGAGGCCAGTGGCAGGCTCATGGCTGCTGGCTGTGATTGTGAGGTCACAGCAGACTCAGTGGCTCCTAGGTTAGTGTCCATCGCCCCCTACTGGCTGTGCTTGTGAGGTCACAGCAGACTCAGTGCCTCATAGTTTAGTGTCCAGCGTCCCCTGCTGCCTCTGCTTGTGAGATCACAGCAGACTCAGTGCCTCAATAGTTAGTGTCCAGCGCACCCTGCTGGCTCTGCTTGTGAGGTCACAGCAGACTCAGTGCCTCTCAGGCCAGTATCAGGCTCATGGCTGCTGGCTGTGCTTGTGAGGTCACAGCAGCCTGAATGCCTCCTAGACCAGTGTCAGGGTCATGGCTGCTGGCTGTGCTTCTGAGGTCACAGCAGCCTGAATGCCTCCTCTGCCAGTGGCAGGCTCATGGCTGCTGGCTGTGCTTCTGAGGTCACAGCAGCCTCAGTGCCTCATAGTTTAGTGTCCAGCGTCCCCTGGTGTCTCTGCTTGTGAGGTCACAGCAGCCTCAGTAATTCCCAGGCCAAAATCAGGCTCCTGGCTGCTGGCTATCCTTGTGACGTCACAGCAGCCTCAGTGCCTCCTAGGTTAGTGTCCATCACCTCCTACTGGCTGTGCTTGTGAGGTCACAGCAGCCTCAGTGCCTCATAGTTTAGTGTCCAGCGTCCCCTGCTGGCTGTGCTTGTGAGATCACAGCAGACTCAGTGCCTCAATAGTTAGTGTCCATCGCCCCCTACTGGCTCTGCTTGTGAGGTCACAGCAGACTCAGTGCCTCTCAGGCCAGTATCAGGCTCATGGCTGCTGGCTGTGATTGTGAGGTCACAGCAGCCTGAATGCCTCCTAGACCAGTGTCAGGGTCATGGCTGCTGGCTGTGCTTCTGAGCTCACAGCAGCCTGAATGCCTCCTATGCCAGTGGCAGGCTCCTGGCTGCTGGCTATGCTTGTGACGTCACAGCAGCCTCAGTGCCTCTGAGGCCAGTGGCAGTCTCATGGCTGCTGGCTGTGCTTGTGAGGTCAGAGCAGCCTCAGTGCCTCCTAGGTTAATGTCCATCACCCCCTACTGGCTGTGCTTGTGAGGTCACAGCAGACTCAGTGCCTCATAGTTTAGTGTCCAGCGCCCCCTGCTGGCTCTGCTTGTGAGGTCACAGCAGCCTCAGTGCCTCACAGGCCAGCATCAGGCTCATGGCTGCTGGCTGTGCTTGTGAGGTCACAGCAGCCTCAGTGCCTCCTCTGCCAGTGCCATGCTCATGGCTGCTGGCTGTGCTTGTGAGGTCACAGCAGCCTGAATGCCTCCTAGGCCAGTGGCAGGCTCATGGCTGCTGGCTGTGCTTGTGAGGTCACAGCAGCCTGAATGCCTCCTATGCCAGTGGCAGTCTCATGGCTGCTGGCTGTGATTGTGAGGTCACAGCAGCCTCAGTGCCTCCTAGGTTAGTGTCCATCGCCCCCTACTGGCTGTGCTTGTGAGGTCACAGCAGACTCAGTGCCTCAATAGTTAGTGTCCAGCGTCCCCTGGTGTCTCTGCTTGTGAGGTCACAGCAGCCTCAGTGCCTCATAGTTTAGTGTCCAGCGCCCCCTGCTGGCTCTGCTTGTGAGGTCACAGCAGCCTCAGTGCCTCACAGGCCAGCATCAGGCTCATGGCTGCTGGCTGTGCTTGTGACGTCACAGCAGCCTCAGTGCCTCCTCTGCCAGTGCCATGCTCATGGCTGCTGGCTGTGCTTCTGAGGTCACAGCAGCCTGAATGCCTCCTAGGCCAGTGGCAGGCTTATGGTTGCTGGCTGTCCTTGTGAGGTCACAAGAGCCTCAGTGCCTCCTCTGCCAGTGGCAGTCTCATGGCTGCTGGCTGTGCTTGTGAGGTCACAGCAGCCTCAGTGCCTCTCAGGCCAGTATCATGCGCATGGCTGCTGGCTATGATTGTGAGCTCACAGAAGCCTCAGTGCCTCAAAAGTTAGGGTCCAGCGTCCCCTGCTGGCTCTGCTTGTAAGGTCACAGCAGACTCAGTGCCTCAAAAGTTAGTGTGCAGCGCCCCCTGCTGGCTCTGCTTGTGAGGTCACAGCAGCCTGAATGCCTCCTAGACCAGTGTCAGGGTCATGGCTGCTGGCTGTGCTTGTGAGGTCACAGCAGACTCAGTGCCTCATAGTTTAGTGTCCAGCTCCCCCTGCTGGCTCTGCTTGTGAGGTCACAGCAGCCTGAATGCCTCCTCTGCCAGTGGCAGGCTCATGGCTGCTGGCTGTGCTTGTGAGGTCACAGCAGACTCAGTGCCTCATAGTTTAGTGTCCAGCTCCCCCTGCTGGCTCTGCTTGTGAGGTCACAGCAGACTCAGCGCCTTCCAGGCCAGCATCAGGCTCATGGCTGCTGGCTGTGCTTGTGAGGTCACAGCAGACTCAGTGCCTCCTCTGCCAGTGCCATGCTCATGGCTGCTGGCTGTGCTTGTGAGGTCACAGCAGCCTCAGTGCCTCTCAGGCCAATATCAGGCTCATGGCTGCTGGCTGTGCTTGCGAGGTCACAGCAGCCTGAATGCCTCCTAGACCAGTGTCAGGGTCATGGCTGCTGGCTGTGCTTCTGAGGTCACAGCAGCCTGAATGCCTCCTATGCCAGTGGCAGGCTCCTGGCTGATGGCTATGCTTGTGAGGTCACAGCAGCCTCAGTGCCTCTGAGGTCAGTGGCAGTCTCATGGCTGCTGGCTGTGCTTGTGAGGTCACAGCAGCCTCAGTGCCTCCTAGGTTAATGTCCATCACCCCCTACTGGCTGTGCTTGTGAGGTCACAGCAGACTCAGTGCCTCATAGTTTAGTGTCCAGCGCCCCCTGCTGGCTCTGCTTGTGAGGTCACAGCAGACTCAGTGCCTCACAGGCCAGCATCAGGCTCATGGCTGCTGGCTGTGCTTCTGAGGTCACAGCAGCCTGAATGCCTCCTAGGCCAGTGACAGGCTCATGGCTGCTGGCTGTGCTTGTGACGTCACAGCAGCCTCAGTGCCTCCTCTGCCAGTGGCAGGCTCATGGCTGCTGGCTGTGATTGTGAGGTCACAGCAGACTCAGTGGCTCCTAGGTTAGTGTCCATCGCCCCCTACTGGCTGTGCTTGTGAGGTCACAGTAGCCTCAGTGCCTCATAGTTTAGTGTCCAGCGTCCCCTGCTGCCTCTGCTTGTGAGATCACAGGAGACTCAGTGCCTCAATAGTTAGTGTCCAGCGCCCCCTGCTGGCTCTGCTTGTGAGGTCACAGCAGACTCAGTGCCTCTCAGGCCAGTATCAGGCTCATGGCTGCTGGCTGTGCTTGTGAGGTCACAGCAGCCTGAATGCCTCCTAGACCACTGTCAGGGTCATGGCTGCTGGCTGTGCTTCTGAGGTCACAGCAGCCTGAATGCCTCCTAGGCCAGTGGCAGGCTCATGGCTGCTGGCTGTGATTGTGAGGTCACAGCAGCCTCAGTGCCTCATAATTTAGTGTCCAGCGTCCCCTGGTGTCTCTGCTTCTGAGGTCACAGCAGCCTCAGTAATTCCCAGGCCAGTATCAGGCTCCTGGCTGCTGGCTATGCTTGTGACGTCACAGCAGCCTCAGTGCCTCTGAGGCCAGTGGCAGTCTCATGGCTGCTGGCTGTGCTTGTGAGGTCACAGCAGCCTCAGTGCCTCCTAGGTTAGTGTCCATCACCCCCTACTGGCTGTGCTTGTGAGGTCACAGCAGACTCAGTGCCTCATAGTTTAGTGTCCAGTGTCCCCTGCTGCCTCTGCTTGTGAGATCACAGCAGACTCAGTGCCTCAATAGTTAGTGTCCAGCGCCCCCTGCTGGCTGTGCTTGTGAGGTCACAGCAGCCTCAGTGCCTCATACCCCAGCATCAGGCTCATGGCTGCTGGCTGTGCTTGTGACATCACAGCAGCCTCAGTGCCTCCTCTACCAGTGCCATGCTCATGGCTGCTGGCTGTGCTTCTGAGGTCACAGCAGCCTGAATGCCTCCTAGGCCAGTGGCAGGCTTATGGCTGCTGGCTGTGCTTGTGAGGTCACAGAAGCCTCAGTGCCTCCTCTGCCAGTGGCAGTCTCATGGCTGCTGGCTGTGCTTGTGAGGTCACAGCAGCCTCAGTGCCTCCTAGGTTAGTGTCCAGCGCCCCCTGCTGGCTCTGCTTGTGAGATCACAGCAGACTCAGTGCCTCTCAGGCCAGTATCATGCGCATGGCTGCTGGCTGTGCTTGTGAGGTCACAGCAGCCTGAATGCCTCCAAGACCAGTATCAGGCTCCTGGCTGCTGGCTGTGCTTGTGAGGTCACAGCAGCCTGAATGCCTCCTAGGCCTGTGGCAGGCTCATGGCTGCTGGCTATGATTGTGAGCTCACAGAAGCCTCAGTGCCTCAAAAGTTAGGGTCCAGCGTCCCCTGCTGGCTGTGCTTGTGAGGTCACAGCAGACTCAGTGCCTCAAAAGTTAGTGTGCAGCGCCCCCTGCTGGCTGTGCTTGTGAGGTCCCACCAGCCTCAGTGCCTCCTCTGCCTGTGGCAGGCTCATGGCTGCTGGCTGTGCTTGTGAGGTCAAAGCAGCCTGAGTGCCTCATAGTTTAGTGTCCAGCGTCCCCTGCTGGCTCTGCTTGTGAGGTCACAGCAGACTCAGTGCCTGAAAATTTAGTGTGCAGCGCCCCCTGCTGGCTGTGCTTGTGAGGTCACACCAGCCTCAGTGCCTCCTCTGCCTGTGGCAGGCTCATGGCTGCTGGCTGTGCTTGTGAGATCAAAGCAGCCTCAGTGCCTCATAGTTTAGTGTCCAGCGTCCCCTGCTGGCTCTGCTTGTGAGGTCACAGCAGACTCAGTGCCTCAAAAAGTAGTGTGCCGCGCCCCCTGCTGGCTGTGCTTGTGAGGTCACACCAGCCTCAGTGCCTCCTCTGCCAGTGGCAGGCTCATGGCTGCTGGCTGTGCTTGTGATGTCACAGCAGCCTCAGTGCCTCATAGTTCAGTGTCCAGCGTCCCCTGCTGGCTCTGCTTGTGAGGTCACAGCAGACTCAGTGCCTCAAAAGTTAGTGTGCAGCGCCCCCTGCTGGCTGTGCTTGTGAACTCACAGCAGCCTGAATGCCTCCTAGACCAGTGTCAGGGTCATGGCTGCTGGCTGTGCTTGTGAGGTCACACAAGCCTGAATGCCTCCTATGCCAGTGGCAGGCTCATGGCTGCTGGCTGGGATTGTGAGGTCACAGCAGACTCAGGGCCGCATAGTTTAGTGTCCAGCATCCCCTGCTGGCTCTGCTTGTGAGGTCACAGCAGCCTCAGTGCCTCCTAGGTTAGTGTCCATCACCCCCTACTGGCTGTGCTTGTGAGGTCACAGCAGACTCAGTGCCTCATAGTTTAGTGTCCAGTGTCCCCTGCTGCCTCTGCTTGTGAGATCAGAGCAGACTCAGTGCCTCAATAGTTAGTGTCCAGCGCCCCCTGCTGGCTGTGCTTGTGAGGTCACAGCAGCCTCAGTGCCTCATACCCCAGCATCAGGCTCATGGCTGCTGGCTGTGCTTGTGACGTCACAGCAGCCTCAGTGCCTCCTCTGCCAGTGCCATGCTCATGGCTGCTGGCTGTGCTTCTGAGGTCACAGCAGCCTGAATGCCTCCTAGGCCAGTGGCAGGCTTATGGCTGCTGGCTGTCCTTGTGAGGTCACAGAAGCCGCAGTGCCTCCTCTGCCAGGGGCAGGCTCATGGCTGCTGGCTGGGATTGTGAGGTCACAGCAGCCTCAGTGCCTCTCAGGCCAGTATCATGCGCATGGCTGCTGGCTGTGCTTGTGAGGTCACAGCAGCCTGAATGCCTCCTAGGCCAGTGGCAGGCTTATGGCTGCTGGCTGTGCTTGTGAGGTCACAGAAGCCTCAGTGCCTCCTCTGCCAGTGGCAGTCTCATGGCTGCTGGCTGTGCTTGTGAGGTCACAGCAGCCTCAGTGCCTCCTAGGTTAGTGTCCAGCGCCCCCTGCTGGCTCTGCTTGTGAGATCACAGCAGACTCAGTGCCTCTCAGGCCAGTATCATGCGCATGGCTGCTGGCTGTGCTTGTGAGGTCACAGCAGCCTGAATGCCTCCAAGACCAGTATCAGGGTCATGGCTGCTGGCTGTGCTTCTGAGGTCACAGCAGCCTGAATGCCTCCTAGGCCTGTGGCAGGCTCATGGCTGCTGGCTATGATTGTGAGCTCACAGAAGCCTCAGTGCCTCAAAAGTTAGGGTCCAGCGTCCCCTGCTGGCTGTGCTTGTGAGGTCACAGCAGACTCAGTGCCTCAAAAGTTAGTGTGCAGCGCCCCCTGCTGGCTGTGCTTGTGAGGTCACACAAGCCTCCATGCCTCCTATGCCAGTGGCATTCTCATGGCTGCTGGCTGGGATTGTGAGGTCACAGCAGACTCAGGGCCGCATAGTTTAGTGTCCAGCATCCCCTGCTGGCTCTGCTTGTGAGGTCACAGCAGCCTCAGTGCCTCCTAGGTTAGTGTCCATCACCCCCTACTGGCTGTGCTTGTGAGGTCACAGCAGACTCAGTGCCTCATAGTTTAGTGTCCAGTGTCCCCTGCTGCCTCTGCTTGTGAGATCAGAGCAGACTCAGTGCCTCAATAGTTAGTGTCCAGCGCCCCCTGCTGGCTGTGCTTGTGAGGTCACAGCAGCCTCAGTGCCTCATACCCCAGCATCAGGCTCATGGCTGCTGGCTGTGCTTGTGACGTCACAGCAGCCTCAGTGCCTCCTCTGCCAGTGCCATGCTCATGGCTGCTGGCTGTGCTTCTGAGGTCACAGCAGCCTGAATGCCTCCTAGGCCAGTGGCAGGCTTATGGCTGCTGGCTGTGCTTGTGAGGTCACAGCAGCCTCAGTGCCTCCTCTGCCAGTGGCACTCTCATGGCTGCTGGCTGTGCTTGTGAGGTCACAGCAGCCTCAGTGCCTCCTAGGTTAGTGTCCAGCGCCCCCTGCTGGCTCTGCTTGTGAGATCACAGCAGACTCAGTGCCTCTCAGGCCAGTATCATGCGCATGGCTGCTGGCTGTGCTTGTGAGGTCACAGCAGCCTGAATGCCTCCAAGACCAGTATCAGGCTCCTGGCTGCTGGCTGTGCTTGTGAGGTCACAGCAGCCTGAATGCCTCCTAGGCCTGTGGCAGGCTCATGGCTGCTGGCTATGATTGTGAGCTCACAGAAGCCTCAGTGCCTCAAAAGTTAGGGTCCAGCGTCCCCTGCTGGCTGTGCTTGTGAGGTCACAGCAGACTCAGTGCCTCAAAAGTTAGTGTGCAGCGCCCCCTGCTGGCTGTGCTTGTGAGGTCCCACCAGCCTCAGTGCCTCCTCTGCCTGTGGCAGGCTCATGGCTGCTGGCTGTGCTTGTGAGGTCAAAGCAGCCTGAGTGCCTCATAGTTTAGTGTCCAGCGTCCCCTGCTGGCTCTGGTTGTGAGGTCACAGCAGACTCAGTGCCTCAAACTTTAGTGTGCAGCGCCCCCTGCTGGCTGTGCTTGTGGGGTCACACCAGCCTCAGTGCCTCCTCTGCCTGTGGCAGGCTCATGGCTGCTGGCTGTGCTTGTGAGATCAAAGCAGCCTCAGTGCCTCATAGTTTAGTGTCCAGCGTCCCCTGCTGGCTCTGCTTGTGAGGTCACAGCAGACTCAGTGCCTCAAAAAGTAGTGTGCCGCGCCCCCTGCTGGCTGTGCTTGTGAGGTCACACCAGCCTCAGTGCCTCCTCTGCCAGTGGCAGGCTCATGGTTGCTGGCTGTGCTTGTGAGGTCACAGCAGCCTCAATGCCTCATAGTTCAGTGTCCAGCGTCCCCTGCTGGCTCTGCTTGTGAGGTCACAGCAGACTCAGTGCCTCAAAAGTTAGTGTGCAGCGCCCCCTGCTGGCTGTGCTTGTGAACTCACAGCAGCCTGAATGCCTCCTAGACCAGTGTCAGGGTCATGGCTGCTGGCTGTGCTTGTGAGGTCACACAAGCCTCCATGCCTCCTATGCCAGTGGCAGGCTCATGGCTGCTGGCTGTGCTTGTGAGGTCACAGCAGCCTCAGTGCCTCCTCTGCCAGTGGCACTCTCATGGCTGCTGGCTGTGCTTGTGAGGTCACAGCAGCCTCAGTGCCTCCTAGGTTAGTGTCCAGCGCCCCCTGCTGGCTCTGCTTGTGAGGTCACAGCAGACTCAGTGCCTCTCAGGCCAGTATCAGGCTCATGGCTGCTGGCTGTGCTTGTGAGGTCACAGCAGTCTGAATGCCTCCTAGACCAGTGTCAGGGTCATGGCTGCTGGCTGTGCTTCTGAGGTCACAGCAGCCTGAATGCCTCCTATGCCAGTGGCAGGCTCATGGCTGCTGGCTGTGCTTGTGAGGTCACAGCAGCCTCAGTGCCTCATAGTTTAGTGTCCAGCGTCCCCTGGTGTCTCTGCTTGTGAGATCACAGCAGCCTCAGTAATTCCCAGGCCAATATCAGGCTCCTGGCTGCTGGCTATGCTTGTGACGTCACAGCAGCCTCAGTGCCTCTGAGGCCAGTGGCAGTCTCATGGCTGCTGGCTGTGCTTGTGAGGTCACAGCAGCCTCAGTGCCTCCTAGGTTAGTGTCCATCACCCCCTACTGGCTGTGCTTGTGAGGTCACAGCAGACTCAGTGCCTCATAGTTTAGTGTCCAGTGTCCCCTGCTGCCTCTGCTTGTGAGATCACAGCAGACTCAGTGCCTCAATAGTTAGTGTCCAGCGCCCCCTGCTGGCTGTGCTTGTGAGGTCACAGCAGCCTCAGTTCCTCATACCCCAGCATCAGGCTCATGGCTGCTGGCTGTGCTTGTGACGTCACAGCAGACTCAGTGCCTCCTCTGCCAGTGCCATGCTCATGGCTGCTGGCTGTGCTTCTGAGATCACAGCAGCCTGAATGCCTCCTATGCCAGTGGCAGGCTCATGGCTGCTGGCTGTGCTTTTGAGGTCACAGCAGCCTCATTGCCTCTGAGACCAGTGGCAGTCTCATGGCTGCTGGCTGTGCTTGTGAGGTCACAGAAGCCTCAGTGCCTCCTCTGCCAGTGGCAGTCTCCTGGCTGCTGGCTGTGCTTGTGAGGTCACAGCAGACTCAGTGGCTCCGAGATTAGTGTCCATCGCCCCCTACTGGCTGTGCTTGTGAGGTCACAGCAGACTCAGTGCCTCATAGTTTAGTGTCCAGCGTCCCCTGCTGGCTGTGCTTGTGAGATCACAGCAGACTCAGTGCCTCAATAGTTAGTGTCCAGCGCCCCCTGCTGGCTCTGCTTGTGAGGTCACAGCAGCCTGAATGCCTCCTAGACCAGTGTCAGGGTCATGGCTGCTGGCTGTGCTTCTGAGGTCACAGCAGCCTGAATGACCCCTATGCCAGTGGCAGTCTCATGGCTGCTGGCTGTGCTTGTGACGTCACAGCAGCCTCAGTGCCTCTGAGGTCAGGGGCAGTCTCATGGCTGCTGGCTGTGCTTGTGAGGTCATAGCAGACTCAGTGCCTCCTAGGTTAGTGTCCAGCGTCCCCTACTGGCTGTGCTTGTGAGGTCACAGCAGACTCAGTGCCTCATAGTTTAGTGTCCAGCGCCCCCTGCTGGCTCTGCTTGTGAGGTCACACCAGCCTGAGTGCCTCACAGGCCAGCATCAGGCTCATGGCTGCTGGCTGTGCTTGTGACATCACAGCAGCCTCAGTGCCTCCTCTACCAGTGCCATGCTCATGGCTGCTGGCTGTGCTTCTGAGGTCACAGCAGCCTGAATGCCTCCTAGGCCAGTGGCAGGCTTATGGCTGCTGGCTGTGCTTGTGAGGTCACAGAAGCCTCAGTGCCTCCTCTGCCAGTGGCAGTCTCATGGCTGCTGGCTGTGCTTGTGAGGTCACAGCAGCCTCAGTGCCTCCTAGGTTAGTGTCCAGCGCCCCCTGCTGGCTCTGCTTGTGAGATCACAGCAGACTCAGTGCCTCTCAGGCCAGTATCATGCGCATGGCTGCTGGCTGTGCTTGTGAGGTCACAGCAGCCTGAATGCCTCCAAGACCAGTATCAGGCTCCTGGCTGCTGGCTGTGCTTGTGAGGTCACAGCAGCCTGAATGCCTCCTAGGCCTGTGGCAGGCTCATGGCTGCTGGCTATGATTGTGAGCTCACAGAAGCCTCAGTGCCTCAAAAGTTAGGGTCCAGCGTCCCCTGCTGGCTGTGCTTGTGAGGTCACAGCAGACTCAGTGCCTCAAAAGTTAGTGTGCAGCGCCCCCTGCTGGCTGTGCTTGTGAGGTCCCACCAGCCTCAGTGCCTCCTCTGCCTGTGGCAGGCTCATGGCTGCTGGCTGTGCTTGTGAGGTCAAAGCAGCCTGAGTGCCTCATAGTTTAGTGTCCAGCGTCCCCTGCTGGCTCTGCTTGTGAGGTCACAGCAGACTCAGTGCCTGAAAATTTAGTGTGCAGCGCCCCCTGCTGGCTGTGCTTGTGAGGTCACACCAGCCTCAGTGCCTCCTCTGCCTGTGGCAGGCTCATGGCTGCTGGCTGTGCTTGTGAGATCAAAGCAGCCTCAGTGCCTCATAGTTTAGTGTCCAGCGTCCCCTGCTGGCTCTGCTTGTGAGGTCACAGCAGACTCAGTGCCTCAAAAAGTAGTGTGCCGCGCCCCCTGCTGGCTGTGCTTGTGAGGTCACACCAGCCTCAGTGCCTCCTCTGCCAGTGGCAGGCTCATGGCTGCTGGCTGTGCTTGTGATGTCACAGCAGCCTCAGTGCCTCATAGTTCAGTGTCCAGCGTCCCCTGCTGGCTCTGCTTGTGAGGTCACAGCAGACTCAGTGCCTCAAAAGTTAGTGTGCAGCGCCCCCTGCTGGCTGTGCTTGTGAACTCACAGCAGCCTGAATGCCTCCTAGACCAGTGTCAGGGTCATGGCTGCTGGCTGTGATTGTGAGGTCACACAAGCCTGAATGCCTCCTATGCCAGTGGCAGGCTCATGGCTGCTGGCTGGGATTGTGAGGTCACAGCAGACTCAGGGCCGCATAGTTTAGTGTCCAGCATCCCCTGCTGGCTCTGCTTGTGAGGTCACAGCAGCCTCAGTGCCTCCTAGGTTAGTGTCCATCACCCCCTACTGGCTGTGCTTGTGAGGTCACAGCAGACTCAGTGCCTCATAGTTTAGTGTCCAGTGTCCCCTGCTGCCTCTGCTTGTGAGATCAGAGCAGACTCAGTGCCTCAATAGTTAGTGTCCAGCGCCCCCTGCTGGCTGTGCTTGTGAGGTCACAGCAGCCTCAGTGCCTCATACCCCAGCATCAGGCTCATGGCTGCTGGCTGTGCTTGTGACGTCACAGCAGCCTCAGTGCCTCCTCTGCCAGTGCCATGCTCATGGCTGCTGGCTGTGCTTCTGAGGTCACAGCAGCCTGAATGCCTCCTAGGCCAGTGGCAGGCTTATGGCTGCTGGCTGTCCTTGTGAGGTCACAGAAGCCGCAGTGCCTCCTCTGCCAGGGGCAGGCTCATGGCTGCTGGCTGGGATTGTGAGGTCACAGCAGCCTCAGTGCCTCTCAGGCCAGTATCATGCGCATGGCTGCTGGCTGTGCTTGTGAGGTCACAGCAGCCTGAATGCCTCCTAGGCCAGTGGCAGGCTTATGGCTGCTGGCTGTGCTTGTGAGGTCACAGAAGCCTCAGTGCCTCCTCTGCCAGTGGCAGTCTCATGGCTGCTGGCTGTGCTTGTGAGGTCACAGCAGCCTCAGTGCCTCCTAGGTTAGTGTCCAGCGCCCCCTGCTGGCTCTGCTTGTGAGATCACAGCAGACTCAGTGCCTCTCAGGCCAGTATCATGCGCATGGCTGCTGGCTGTGCTTGTGAGGTCACAGCAGCCTGAATGCCTCCAAGACCAGTATCAGGGTCATGGCTGCTGGCTGTGCTTCTGAGGTCACAGCAGCCTGAATGCCTCCTAGGCCTGTGGCAGGCTCATGGCTGCTGGCTATGATTGTGAGCTCACAGAAGCCTCAGTGCCTCAAAAGTTAGGGTCCAGCGTCCCCTGCTGGCTGTGCTTGTGAGGTCACAGCAGACTCAGTGCCTCAAAAGTTAGTGTGCAGCGCCCCCTGCTGGCTGTGCTTGTGAGGTCACACAAGCCTCCATGCCTCCTATGCCAGTGGCATTCTCATGGCTGCTGGCTGGGATTGTGAGGTCACAGCAGACTCAGGGCCGCATAGTTTAGTGTCCAGCATCCCCTGCTGGCTCTGCTTGTGAGGTCACAGCAGCCTCAGTGCCTCCTAGGTTAGTGTCCATCACCCCCTACTGGCTGTGCTTGTGAGGTCACAGCAGACTCAGTGCCTCATAGTTTAGTGTCCAGTGTCCCCTGCTGCCTCTGCTTGTGAGATCAGAGCAGACTCAGTGCCTCAATAGTTAGTGTCCAGCGCCCCCTGCTGGCTGTGCTTGTGAGGTCACAGCAGCCTCAGTGCCTCATACCCCAGCATCAGGCTCATGGCTGCTGGCTGTGCTTGTGACGTCACAGCAGCCTCAGTGCCTCCTCTGCCAGTGCCATGCTCATGGCTGCTGGCTGTGCTTCTGAGGTCACAGCAGCCTGAATGCCTCCTAGGCCAGTGGCAGGCTTATGGCTGCTGGCTGTGCTTGTGAGGTCACAGCAGCCTCAGTGCCTCCTCTGCCAGTGGCACTCTCATGGCTGCTGGCTGTGCTTGTGAGGTCACAGCAGCCTCAGTGCCTCCTAGGTTAGTGTCCAGCGCCCCCTGCTGGCTCTGCTTGTGAGATCACAGCAGACTCAGTGCCTCTCAGGCCAGTATCATGCGCATGGCTGCTGGCTGTGCTTGTGAGGTCACAGCAGCCTGAATGCCTCCAAGACCAGTATCAGGCTCCTGGCTGCTGGCTGTGCTTGTGAGGTCACAGCAGCCTGAATGCCTCCTAGGCCTGTGGCAGGCTCATGGCTGCTGGCTATGATTGTGAGCTCACAGAAGCCTCAGTGCCTCAAAAGTTAGGGTCCAGCGTCCCCTGCTGGCTGTGCTTGTGAGGTCACAGCAGACTCAGTGCCTCAAAAGTTAGTGTGCAGCGCCCCCTGCTGGCTGTGCTTGTGAGGTCCCACCAGCCTCAGTGCCTCCTCTGCCTGTGGCAGGCTCATGGCTGCTGGCTGTGCTTGTGAGGTCAAAGCAGCCTGAGTGCCTCATAGTTTAGTGTCCAGCGTCCCCTGCTGGCTCTGGTTGTGAGGTCACAGCAGACTCAGTGCCTCAAACTTTAGTGTGCAGCGCCCCCTGCTGGCTGTGCTTGTGGGGTCACACCAGCCTCAGTGCCTCCTCTGCCTGTGGCAGGCTCATGGCTGCTGGCTGTGCTTGTGAGATCAAAGCAGCCTCAGTGCCTCATAGTTTAGTGTCCAGCGTCCCCTGCTGGCTCTGCTTGTGAGGTCACAGCAGACTCAGTGCCTCAAAAAGTAGTGTGCCGCGCCCCCTGCTGGCTGTGCTTGTGAGGTCACACCAGCCTCAGTGCCTCCTCTGCCAGTGGCAGGCTCATGGTTGCTGGCTGTGCTTGTGAGGTCACAGCAGCCTCAATGCCTCATAGTTCAGTGTCCAGCGTCCCCTGCTGGCTCTGCTTGTGAGGTCACAGCAGACTCAGTGCCTCAAAAGTTAGTGTGCAGCGCCCCCTGCTGGCTGTGCTTGTGAACTCACAGCAGCCTGAATGCCTCCTAGACCAGTGTCAGGGTCATGGCTGCTGGCTGTGCTTGTGAGGTCACACAAGCCTCCATGCCTCCTATGCCAGTGGCAGGCTCATGGCTGCTGGCTGTGCTTGTGAGGTCACAGCAGCCTCAGTGCCTCCTCTGCCAGTGGCACTCTCATGGCTGCTGGCTGTGCTTGTGAGGTCACAGCAGCCTCAGTGCCTCCTAGGTTAGTGTCCAGCGCCCCCTGCTGGCTCTGCTTGTGAGGTCACAGCAGACTCAGTGCCTCTCAGGCCAGTATCAGGCTCATGGCTGCTGGCTGTGCTTGTGAGGTCACAGCAGTCTGAATGCCTCCTAGACCAGTGTCAGGGTCATGGCTGCTGGCTGTGCTTCTGAGGTCACAGCAGCCTGAATGCCTCCTATGCCAGTGGCAGGCTCATGGCTGCTGGCTGTGCTTGTGAGGTCACAGCAGCCTCAGTGCCTCATAGTTTAGTGTCCAGCGTCCCCTGGTGTCTCTGCTTGTGAGATCACAGCAGCCTCAGTAATTCCCAGGCCAATATCAGGCTCCTGGCTGCTGGCTATGCTTGTGACGTCACAGCAGCCTCAGTGCCTCTGAGGCCAGTGGCAGTCTCATGGCTGCTGGCTGTGCTTGTGAGGTCACAGCAGCCTCAGTGCCTCCTAGGTTAGTGTCCATCACCCCCTACTGGCTGTGCTTGTGAGGTCACAGCAGACTCAGTGCCTCATAGTTTAGTGTCCAGTGTCCCCTGCTGCCTCTGCTTGTGAGATCACAGCAGACTCAGTGCCTCAATAGTTAGTGTCCAGCGCCCCCTGCTGGCTGTGCTTGTGAGGTCACAGCAGCCTCAGTTCCTCATACCCCAGCATCAGGCTCATGGCTGCTGGCTGTGCTTGTGACGTCACAGCAGACTCAGTGCCTCCTCTGCCAGTGCCATGCTCATGGCTGCTGGCTGTGCTTCTGAGATCACAGCAGCCTGAATGCCTCCTATGCCAGTGGCAGGCTCATGGCTGCTGGCTGTGCTTTTGAGGTCACAGCAGCCTCATTGCCTCTGAGACCAGTGGCAGTCTCATGGCTGCTGGCTGTGCTTGTGAGGTCACAGAAGCCTCAGTGCCTCCTCTGCCAGTGGCAGTCTCCTGGCTGCTGGCTGTGCTTGTGAGGTCACAGCAGACTCAGTGGCTCCGAGGTTAGTGTCCATCGCCCCCTACTGGCTGTGCTTGTGAGGTCACAGCAGACTCAGTGCCTCATAGTTTAGTGTCCAGCGTCCCCTGCTGGCTGTGCTTGTGAGATCACAGCAGACTCAGTGCCTCAATAGTTAGTGTCCAGCGCCCCCTGCTGGCTCTGCTTGTGAGGTCACAGCAGCCTGAATGCCTCCTAGACCAGTGTCAGGGTCATGGCTGCTGGCTGTGCTTCTGAGGTCACAGCAGCCTGAATGACCCCTATGCCAGTGGCAGTCTCATGGCTGCTGGCTGTGCTTGTGACGTCACAGCAGCCTCAGTGCCTCTGAGGTCAGGGGCAGTCTCATGGCTGCTGGCTGTGCTTGTGAGGTCATAGCAGACTCAGTGCCTCCTAGGTTAGTGTCCAGCGTCCCCTACTGGCTGTGCTTGTGAGGTCACAGCAGACTCAGTGCCTCATAGTTTAGTGTCCAGCGCCCCCTGCTGGCTCTGCTTGTGAGGTCACACCAGCCTGAGTGCCTCACAGGCCAGCATCAGGCTCATGGCTGCTGGCTGTGCTTGTGACGTCACAGTAGACTCAGTGCCTCCTCTGCCAGTGCCATGCTCATGGCTGCTGGCTGTGCTTCTGAGGTCACAGCAGCCTGAATGCCTCCTATGCCAGTGGCAGGCTCATGGCTGCTGGCTGTGCTTGTGACGTCACAGCAGCCTCATTGCCTCTGAGACCAGTGGCAGTCTCATGGCTGCTGGCTGTGCTTGTGAGGTCACAGAAGCCTCAGTGCCTCTGAGGCCAGTGGCAGTCTCCTGGCTGCTGGCTGTGCTTGTGAGGTCACAGCAGACTCAGTGGCTCCTAGGTTAGTGTCCATCGCCCCCTACTGGCTGTGCTTGTGAGGTCACAGCAGACTCAGTGCCTCATAGTTTAGTGTCCAGCGTCCCCTGCTGGCTGTGCTTGTGAGATCACAGCAGACTCAGTGCCTCAATAGTTAGTGTCCAGCGCCCCCTGCTGGCTCTGCTTGTGAGGTCACAGCAGACTCAGTGCCTCTCAGGCCAGTATCAGGCTCATGGCTGCTGGCTGTGCTTGTGACGTCACAGCAGCCTGAATGCCTCCTAGACCAGTGTCAGGGTCATGGCTGCTGGCTGTGCTTCTGAGGTCACAGCAGCCTGAATGCCTCCTATGCCAGTGGCAGGCTCATGGCTGCTGGCTGGGATTGTGAGGTCACAGCAGCCTCAGTGCCTCATAGTTTAGTGTCCAGCGTCCCCTGGTGTCTCTGCTTGTGAGGTCACAGCAGCCTCAGTAATTCCCAGGCCAAAATCAGGCTCCTGGCTACTGGCTATGCTTGTGACGTCACAGCAGCCTCAGTGCCTCTGAGGCCAGTGGCAGTCTCATGGCTGCTGGCTGTGCTTGGGAGGTCACAGCAGCCTCAGTGCCTCCTAGGTTAGTGTCCATCACCCCCTACTGGCTGTGCTTGTGAGGTCACAGCAGACTCAGTGCCTCATAGTTTAGTGTCCAGTGTCCCCTGCTGCCTCTGCTTGTGAGATCACAGCAGACTCAGTGCCTCAATAGTTAGTGCCTCATACCCCAGCATCAGGCTCATGGCTGCTGGCTGTGCTTGTGACGTCACAGCAGACTCAGTGCCTCCTCTGCCAGTGCCATGCTCATGGCTGCTGGCTGTGCTTCTGAGGTCACAGCAGCCTGAATGCCTCCTATGCCAGTGGCAGGCTCATGGCTGCTGGCTGTGCTTGTGACGTCACAGCAGCCTCATTGCCTCTGAGACCAGTGGCAGTCTCATGGCTGCTGGCTGTGCTTGTGAGGTCACAGAAGCCTCAGTGCCTCCTCTGCCAGTGGCAGTCTCCTGGCTGCTGGCTGTGCTTGTGAGGTCACAGCAGACTCAGTGGCTCCGAGGTTAGTGTCCATCGCCCCCTACTGGCTGTGCTTGTGAGGTCACAGCAGACTCAGTGCCTCATAGTTTAGTGTCCAGCGTCCCCTGCTGGCTGTGCTTGTGAGATCACAGCAGACTCAGTGCCTCAATAGTTAGTGTCCAGCGCCCCCTGCTGGCTCTGCTTGTGAGGTCACAGCAGCCTGAATGCCTCCTAGACCAGTGTCAGGGTCATGGCTGCTGGCTGTGCTTCTGAGGTCACAGCAGCCTGAATGACCCCTATGCCAGTGGCAGTCTCATGGCTGCTGGCTGTGCTTGTGACGTCACAGCAGCCTCACTGCCTCTGAGGTCAGGGGCAGTCTCATGGCTGCTGGCTGTGCTTGTGAGGTCATAGCAGACTCAGTGCCTCCTAGGTTAGTGTCCAGCGTCCCCTACTGGCTGTGCTTGTGAGGTCACAGCAGACTCAGTGCCTCATAGTTTAGTGTCCAGCGCCCCCTGCTGGCTCTGCTTGTGAGGTCACACCAGCCTGAGTGCCTCACAGGCCAGCATCAGGCTCATGGCTGCTGGCTGTGCTTGTGACGTCACAGTAGACTCAGTGCCTCCTCTGCCAGTGCCATGCTCATGGCTGCTGGCTGTGCTTCTGAGGTCACAGCAGCCTGAATGCCTCCTATGCCAGTGGCAGGCTCATGGCTGCTGGCTGTGCTTGTGACGTCACAGCAGCCTCATTGCCTCTGAGACCAGTGGCAGTCTCATGGCTGCTGGCTGTGCTTGTGAGGTCACAGAAGCCTCAGTGCCTCCTCTGCCAGTGGCAGTCTCCTGGCTGCTGGCTGTGCTTGTGAGGTCACAGCAGACTCAGTGGCTCCTAGGTTAGTGTCCATCGCCCCCTACTGGCTGTGCTTGTGAGGTCACAGCAGACTCAGTGCCTCATAGTTTAGTGTCCAGCGTCCCCTGCTGGCTGTGCTTGTGAGATCACAGCAGACTCAGTGCCTCAATAGTTAGTGTCCAGCGCACCCTGCTGGCTCTGCTTGTGAGGTCACAGCAGACTCAGTGCCTCTCAGGCCAGTATCAGGCTCATGGCTGCTGGCTGTGCTTGTGACGTCACAGCAGCCTGAATGCCTCCTAGACCAGTGTCAGGGTCATGGCTGCTGGCTGTGCTTCTGAGGTCACAGCAGCCTGAATGCCTCCTATGCCAGTGGCAGGCTCATGGCTGCTGGCTGGGATTGTGAGGTCACAGCAGCCTCAGTGCCTCATAGTTTAGTGTCCAGCGTCCCCTGGTGTCTCTGCTTGTGAGGTCACAGCAGCCTCAGTAATTCCCAGGCCAAAATCAGGCTCCTGGCTACTGGCTATGCTTGTGACGTCACAGCAGCCTCAGTGCCTCTGAGGCCAGTGGCAGTCTCATGGCTGCTGGCTGTGCTTGTGAGGTCACAGCAGCCTCAGTGCCTCCTAGGTTAGTGTCCATCACCCCCTACTGGCTGTGCTTGTGAGGTCACAGCAGACTCAGTGCCTCATAGTTTAGTGTCCAGTGTCCCCTGCTGCCTCTGCTTGTGAGATCACAGCAGACTCAGTGCCTCAATAGTTAGTGTCCAGCGCCCCCTGCTGGCTGTGCTTGTGAGGTCACAGCAGACTCAGTGCCTCATACCCCAGCATCAGGCTCATGGCTGCTGGCTGTGCTTGTGACGTCACAGCAGCCTCAGTGCCTCCTCTGCCAGTGCCATGCTCATGGCTGCTGGCTGTGCTTCTGAGGTCACAGCAGCCTGAATGCCTCCTAGGCCAGTGGCAGGCTTATGGCTGCTGGCTGTGCTTGTGAGGTCACAGCAGCCTCAGTGCCTCCTCTGCCAGTGGCACTCTCATGGCTGCTGGCTGTGCTTGTGAGGTCACAGCAGCCTCAGTGCCTCCTAGGTTAGTGTCCAGCGCCCCCTGCTGGCTCTGCTTGTGAGGTCACAGCAGACTCAGTGCCTCTCAGGCCAGTATCAGGCTCATGGCTGCTGGCTGTGCTTGTGAGGTCACAGCAGTCTGAATGCCTCCTAGACCAGTGTCAGGGTCATGGCTGCTGGCTGTGCTTCTGAGGTCACAGCAGCCTGAATGCCTCCTATGCCAGTGGCAGGCTCATGGCTGCTGGCTGTGCTTGTGAGGTCACAGCAGCCTCAGTGCCTCATAGTTTAGTGTCCAGCGTCCCCTGGTGTCTCTGCTTGTGAGATCACAGCAGCCTCAGTAATTCCCAGGCCAATATCAGGCTCCTGGCTGCTGGCTATGCTTGTGACGTCACAGCAGCCTCAGTGCCTCTGAGGCCAGTGGCAGTCTCATGGCTGCTGGCTGTGCTTGTGAGGTCACAGCAGCCTCAGTGCCTCCTAGGTTAGTGTCCATCACCCCCTACTGGCTGTGCTTGTGAGGTCACAGCAGCCTCAGTGCCTCATAGTTTAGTGTCCAGTGTCCCCTGCTGCCTCTGCTTGTGAGATCACAGCAGACTCAGTGCCTCAATAGTTAGTGTCCAGCGCCCCCTGCTGGCTGTGCTTGTGAGGTCACAGCAGCCTCAGTGCCTCATACCCCAGCATCAGGCTCATGGCTGCTGGCTGTGCTTGTGACGTCACAGCAGACTCAGTGCCTCCTCTGCCAGTGCCATGCTCATGGCTGCTGGCTGTGCTTCTGAGGTCACAGCAGCCTGAATGCCTCCTATGCCAGTGGCAGTTTCATGGCTGCTGGCTGTGCTTGTGACGTCACAGCAGCCTCATTGCCTCTGAGACCAGTGGCAGTCTCATGGCTGCTGGCTGTGCTTGTGAGGTCACAGAAGCCTCAGTGCCTCCTCTGCCAGTGGCAGTCTCCTGGCTGCTGGCTGTGCTTGTGAGGTCACAGCAGACTCAGTGGCTCCGAGGTTAGTGTCCATCGCCCCCTACTGGCTGTGCTTGTGAGGTCACAGCAGACTCAGTGCCTCATAGTTTAGTGTCCAGCGTCCTCTGCTGGCTGTGCTTGTGAGATCACAGCAGACTCAGTGCCTCAATAGTTAGTGTCCAGCGCCCCCTGCTGGCTCTGCTTGTGAGGTCACAGCAGACTCAGTGCCTCTCAGGCCAGTATCAGGCTCATGGCTGCTGGCTGTGCTTGTGACGTCACAGCAGCCTGAATGCCTCCTAGACCAGTGTCAGGGTCATGGCTGCTGGCTGTGCTTCTGAGGTCACAGCAGCCTGAATGCCTCCTATGCCAGTGGCAGGCTCATGGCTGCTGGCTGGGATTGTGAGGTCACAGCAGCCTCAGTGCCTCATAGTTTAGTGTCCAGCGTCCCCTGGTGTCTCTGCTTGTGAGGTCACAGCAGCCTCAGTAATTCCCAGGCCAAAATCAGGCTCCTGGCTACTGGCTATGCTTGTGACGTCACAGCAGCCTCAGTGCCTCTGAGGCCAGTGGCAGTCTCATGGCTGCTGGCTGTGCTTGTGAGGTCACAGCAGCCTCAGTGCCTCCTAGGTTAGTGTCCATCACCCCCTACTGGCTGTGCTTGTGAGGTCACAGCAGACTCAGTGCCTCATAGTTTAGTGTCCAGTGTCCCCTGCTGCCTCTGCTTGTGAGATCACAGCAGACTCAGTGCCTCAATAGTTAGTGTCCAGCGCCCCCTGCTGGCTGTGCTTGTGAGGTCACAGCAGCCTCAGTGCCTCATACCCCAGCATCAGGCTCATGGCTGCTGGCTGTGCTTGTGACGTCACAGCAGCCTCAGTGCCTCCTCTGCCAGTGCCATGCTCATGGCTGCTGGCTGTGCTTCTGAGGTCACAGCAGCCTGAATGCCTCCTAGGCCAGTGGCAGGCTTATGGCTGCTGGCTGTGCTTGTGAGGTCACAGCAGCCTCAGTGCCTCCTCTGCCAGTGGCACTCTCATGGCTGCTGGCTGTGCTTGTGACGTCACAGCAGCCTCAGTGCCTCCTAGGTTAGTGTCCAGCGCCCCCTGCTGGCTCTGCTTGTGAGGTCACAGCAGACTCAGTGCCTCTCAGGCCAGTATCAGGCTCATGGCTGCTGGCTGTGCTTGTGAGGTCACAGCAGTCTGAATGCCTCCTAGACCAGTGTCAGGGTCATGGCTGCTGGCTGTGCTTCTGAGGTCACAGCAGCCTGAATGCCTCCTATGCCAGTGGCAGGCTCATGGCTGCTGGCTGTGCTTGTGAGGTCACAGCAGCCTCAGTGCCTCATAGTTTAGTGTCCAGCGTCCCCTGGTGTCTCTGCTTGTGAGATCACAGCAGCCTCAGTAATTCCCAGGCCAATATCAGGCTCCTGGCTGCTGGCTATGCTTGTGACGTCACAGCAGCCTCAGTGCCTCTGAGGCCAGTGGCAGTCTCATGGCTGCTGGCTGTGCTTGTGAGGTCACAGCAGCCTCAGTGCCTCCTAGGTTAGTGTCCATCACCCCCTACTGGCTGTGCTTGTGAGGTCACAGCAGACTCAGTGCCTCATAGTTTAGTGTCCAGTGTCCCCTGCTGCCTCTGCTTGTGAGATCACAGCAGACTCAGTGCCTCAATAGTTAGTGTCCAGCGCCCCCTGCTGGCTCTGCTTGTGAGGTCACAGCAGCCTCAGTGCCTCCTAGGTTAGTGTCCATCACCCCCTACTGGCTGTGCTTGTGAGGTCACAGCAGACTCAGTGCCTCATAGTTTAGTGTCCAGTGTCCCCTGCTGCCTCTGCTTGTGAGATCACAGCAGACTCAGTGCCTCAATAGTTAGTGTCCAGCGCCCCCTGCTGGCTGTGCTTGTGAGGTCACAGCAGCCTCAGTGCCTCATACCCCAGCATCAGGCTCATGGCTGCTGGCTGTGCTTGTGACGTCACAGCAGCCTCAGTGCCTCCTCTGCCAGTGCCATGCTCATGGCTGCTGGCTGTGCTTCTGAGGTCACAGCAGCCTGAATGCCTCCTAGGCCAGTGGCAGGCTTATGGCTGCTGGCTGTCCTTGTGAGGTCACAGAAGCCTCAGTGCCTCCTCTGCCAGTGGCAGGCTCATGGCTGCTGGCTGGGATTGTGAGGTCACAGCAGCCTCAGTGCCTCTCAGGCCAGTATCATGCGCATGGCTGCTGGCTGTGCTTGTGAGGTCACAGCAGCCTGAATGCCTCCAAGACCAGTATCAGGGTCATGGCTGCTGGCTGTGCTTGTGAGGTCACAGCAGCCTCAGTGCCTCCTAGGCCTGTGGCAGGCTCATGGCTGCTGGCTATGATTGTGAGCTCACAGAAGCCTCAGTGCCTCAAAAGTTAGGGTCCAGCGTCCCCTGCTGGCTGTGCTTGTGAGGTCACAGCAGACTCAGTGCCTCAAAAGTTAGTGTGCAGCGCCCCCTGCTGGCTCTGCTTGTGAGGTCACAGCAGACTCAGTGCCTCAAAAGTTAGTGTGCAGCGCCCCCTGCTGGCTCTGCTTGTGAACTCACAGCAGCCTGAATGCCTCCTAGACCAGTGTCAGGGTCATGGCTGCTGGCTGTGCTTGTGAGGTCACACAAGCCTGAATGCCTCCTAGGCCTGTGGCAGGCTCATGGCTGCTGGCTGGGATTGTGAGGTCACAGCAGACTCAGGGCCGCATAGTTTAGTGTCCAGCGTCCCCTGCTGGCTCTGCTTGTGAGGTCACAGCAGACTCAGTGCCTCATAGGTTAGTGTCCATCGCCCCCTACTGGCTGTGCTTGTGAGGTCACAGCAGCCTGAATGCCTCCTAGACCAGTGTCAGGGTCATGGCTGCTGGCTGTGCTTCTGAGGTCACAGCAGCCTGAATGACCCCTATGCCAGTGCCAGTCTCATGGCTGCTGGCTGTGCTTGTGACGTCACAGCAGCCTCAGTGCCTCTGAGGTCAGGGGCAGTCTCATGGCTGCTGGCTGTGCTTGTGAGGTCACAGCAGACTCAGTGCCTCCTAGGTTAGTGTCCAGCGTCCCCTACTGGCTGTGCTTGTGAGGTCACAGCAGACTCAGTGCCTCATAGTTTAGTGTCCAGCGCCCCCTGCTGGCTCTGCTTGTGAGGTCACACCAGCCTGAGTGCCTCACAGGCCAGCATCAGGCTCATGGCTGCTGGCTGTGCTTGTGACATCACAGCAGACTCAGTGCCTCCTCTGCCAGTGCCATGCTCATGGCTGCTGGCTGTGCTTCTGAGGTCACAGCAGCCTGAATGCCTCCTATGCCAGTGGCAGGCTCATGGCTGCTGGCTGTGCTTGTGACGTCACAGCAGCCTCATTGCCTCTGAGACCAGTGGCAGTCTCATGGCTGCTGGCTGTGCTTGTGAGGTCACAGAAGCCTCAGTGCCTCCTCTGCCAGTGGCAGTCTCCTGGCTGCTGGCTGTGCTTGTGAGGTCACAGCAGACTCAGTGGCTCCGAGGTTAGTGTCCATCGCCCCCTACTGGCTGTGCTTGTGAGGTCACAGCAGACTCAGTGCCTCATAGTTTAGTGTCCAGCGTCCCCTGCTGGCTGTGCTTGTGAGATCACAGCAGACTCAGTGCCTCAATAGTTAGTGTCCAGCGCCCCCTGCTGGCTCTGCTTGTGAGGTCACAGCAGACTCAGTGCCTCTCAGGCCAGTATCAGGCTCATGGCTGCTGGCTGTGCTTGTGACGTCACAGCAGCCTGAATGCCTCCTAGACCAGTGTCAGGGTCATGGCTGCTGGCTGTGCTTCTGAGGTCACAGCAGCCTGAATGCCTCCTATGCCAGTGGCAGGCTCATGGCTGCTGGCTGGGATTGTGAGGTCACAGCAGCCTCAGTGCCTCATAGTTTAGTGTCCAGCGTCCCCTGGTGTCTCTGCTTGTGAGGTCACAGCAGCCTCAGTAATTCCCAGGCCAAAATCAGGCTCCTGGCTACTGGCTATGCTTGTGACGTCACAGCAGCCTCAGTGCCTCTGAGGCCAGTGGCAGTCTCATGGCTGCTGGCTGTGCTTGTGAGGTCACAGCAGCCTCAGTGCCTCCTAGGTTAGTGTCCATCACCCCCTACTGGCTGTGCTTGTGAGGTCACAGCAGACTCAGTGCCTCATAGTTTAGTGTCCAGTGTCCCCTGCTGCCTCTGCTTGTGAGATCACAGCAGACTCAGTGCCTCAATAGTTAGTGTCCAGCGCCCCCTGCTGGCTGTGCTTGTGAGGTCACAGCAGCCTCAGTGCCTCATACCCCAGCATCAGGCTCATGGCTGCTGGCTGTGCTTGTGACGTCACAGCAGCCTCAGTGCCTCCTCTGCCAGTGCCATGCTCATGGCTGCTGGCTGTGCTTCTGAGGTCACAGCAGCCTCAGTGCCTCACAGGCCAGTGGCAGGCTTATGGCTGCTGGCTGTGCTTGTGAGGTCACACCAGCCTCAGTGCCTCCTCTGCCAGTGGCAGGCTCATGGCTGCTGGCTGTGCTTGTGAGGTCACAGCAGCCTCAGTGCCTCATAGTTCAGTGTCCAGCGTCCCCTGCTGGCTCTGCTTGTGAGGTCACAGCAGACTCAGTGCCTCTCAGGCCAGTATCAGGCTCATGGCTGCTGGCTGTGCTTGTGAGGTCACAGCAGTCTGAATGCCTCCTAGACCAGTGTCAGGGTCATGGCTGCTGGCTGTGCTTCTGAGGTCACAGCAGCCTGAATGCCTCCTATGCCAGTGGCAGGCTCATGGCTGCTGGCTGTGCTTGTGAGGTCACAGCAGCCTCAGTGCCTCATAGTTTAGTGTCCAGCGTCCCCTGGTGTCTCTGCTTGTGAGATCACAGCAGCCTCAGTAATTCCCAGGCCAATATCAGGCTCCTGGCTGCTGGCTATGCTTGTGACGTCACAGCAGCCTCAGTGCCTCTGAGGCCAGTGGCAGTCTCATGGCTGCTGGCTGTGCTTGTGAGGTCACAGCAGTCTCAGTGCCTCCTAGGTTAGGGTCCATCACCCCCTACTGGCTGTGCTTGTGAGGTCACAGCAGACTCAGTGCCTCATAGTTTAGTGTCCAGTGTCCCCTGCTGCCTCTGCTTGTGAGATCACAGCAGCCTCAGTGCCTCATAGTTTAGTGTCCAGCGTCCCCTGGTGTCTCTGCTTGTGAGGTCACAGCAGCCTCAGTAATTCCCAGGCCAAAATCAGGCTCCTGGCTACTGGCTATGCTTGTAACGTCACAGCAGCCTCAGTGCCTCTGAGGCCAGTGGCAGTCTCATGGCTGCTGGCTGTGCTTGGGAGGTCACAGCAGCCTCAGTGCCTCCTAGGTTAGTGTCCAGCGCCCCCTGCTGGCTGTGCTTGTGAGGTCACAGCAGACTCAGTGCCTCATAGTTTAGTGTCCAGTGTCCCCTGCTGCCTCTGCTTGTGAGATCACAGCAGACTCAGTGCCTCAATAGTTAGTGTCCAGCGCCCCCTGCTGGCTGTGCTTGTGAGGTCACAGCAGCCTCAGTGCCTCATACCCCAGCATGAGGCTCATGGCTGCTGGCTGTGCTTGTGACGTCACAGCAGCCTCAGTGCCTCCTCTGCCAGTGCCATGCTCATGGCTGCTGGCTGTGCTTCTGAGGTCACAGCAGCCTGAATGCCTCCTAGGCCAGTGGCAGGCTTATGGCTGCTGGCTGTCCTTGTGAGGTCACAGAAGCCTCAGTGCCTCATAGTTCAGTGTCCAGCGTCCCCTGCTGGCTCTGCTTGTGAGGTCACAGCAGACTCAGTGCCTCAAAAGTTAGTGTGCAGCGCCCCCTGCTGGCTGTGCTTGTGAACTCACAGCAGCCTGAATGCCTCCTAGACCAGTGTCAGGGTCATGGCTGCTGGCTGTGCTTGTGATGTCACACAAGCCTCCATGCCTCCTATGCCAGTGGCAGGCTCATGGCTGCTGGCTGGGATTGTGAGGTCACAGCAGACTCAGGGCCGCATAGTTTAGTGTCCAGTGTCCCCTGCTGCCTCTGCTTGTGAGATCACAGCAGACTCAGTGCCTCAATAGTTAGTGTCCAGCATCCCCTGCTGGCTCTGCTTGTGAGGTCACAGCAGCCTCAGTGCCTCCTAGGTTAGTGTCCATCACCCCCTACTGGCTGTGCTTGTGAGGTCACAGCAGACTCAGTGCCTCATAGTTTAGTGTCCAGTGTCCCCTGCTGCCTCTGCTTGTGAGATCACAGCAGACTCAGTGCCTCAATAGTTAGTGTCCAGCGCCCCCTTCTGGCTGTGCTTGTGAGGTCACAGCAGCCTCAGTGCCTCATACCCCAGCATCAGGCTCATGGCTGCTGGCTGTGCTTGTGACGTCACAGCAGCCTCAGTGCCTCCTCTGCCAGTGCCATGCTCATGGCTGCTGGCTGTGCTTCTGAGGTCACAGCAGCCTGAATGCCTCCTAGGCCAGTGGCAGGCTTATGGCTGCTGGCTGTCCTTGTGAGGTCACAGAAGCCTCAGTGCCTCCTCTGCCAGTGGCAGGCTCATGGCTGCTGGCTGGGATTGTGAGGTCACAGCAGCCTCAGTGCCTCTCAGGCCAGTATCATGCGCATGGCTGCTGGCTGTGCTTGTGAGGTCACAGCAGCCTGAATGCCTCCAAGACCAGTATCAGGGTCATGGCTGCTGGCTGTGCTTGTGAGGTCACAGCAGCCTGAGTGCCTCCTAGGCCTGTGGCAGGCTCATGGCTGCTGGCTATGATTGTGAGCTCACAGAAGCCTCAGTGCCTCAAAAGTTAGGGTCCAGCGTCCCCTGCTGGCTGTGCTTGTGAGGTCACAGCAGACTCAGTGCCTCAAAAGTTAGTGTGCAGCGCCCCCTGCTGGCTCTGCTTGTGAGGTCACAGCAGACTCAGTGCCTCAAAAGTTAGTGTGCAGCCCCCCCTGCTGGCTGTGCTTGTGAACTCACAGCAGCCTGAATGCCTCCTAGACCAGTGTCAGGGTCATGGCTGCTGGCTGTGCTTGTGAGGTCACACAAGCCTGAATGCCTCCTAGGCCTGTGGCAGGCTCATGGCTGCTGGCTGGGATTGTGAGGTCACAGCAGACTCAGGGCCGCATAGTTTAGTGTCCAGCGTCCCCTGCTGGCTCTGCTTGTGAGGTCACAGCAGACTCAGTGCCTCATAGGTTAGTGTCCATCACCCCCTACTGGCTGTGCTTGTGAGGTCACAGCAGCCTGAATGCCTCCTAGACCAGTGTCAGGGTCATGGCTGCTGGCTGTGCTTCTGAGGTCACAGCAGCCTGAATGACCCCTATGCCAGTGCCAGTCTCATGGCTGCTGGCTGTGCTTGTGACGTCACAGCAGCCTCAGTGCCTCTGAGGTCAGGGGCAGTCTCATGGCTGCTGGCTGTGCTTGTGAGGTCACAGCAGACTCAGTGCCTCCTAGGTTAGTGTCCAGCGTCCCCTACTGGCTGTGCTTGTGAGGTCACAGCAGACTCAGTGCCTCATAGTTTAGTGTCCAGCGCCCCCTGCTGGCTCTGCTTGTGAGGTCACACCAGCCTGAGTGCCTCACAGGCCAGCATCAGGCTCATGGCTGCTGGCTGTGCTTGTGACGTCACAGCAGACTCAGTGCCTCCTCTGCCAGTGCCATGCTCATGGCTGCTGGCTGTGCTTCTGAGGTCACAGCAGCCTGAATGCCTCCTATGCCAGTGGCAGGCTCATGGCTGCTGGCTGTGCTTGTGACGTCACAGCAGCCTCATTGCCTCTGAGACCAGTGGCAGTCTCATGGCTGCTGGCTGTGCTTGTGAGGTCACAGAAGCCTCAGTGCCTCCTCTGCCAGTGGCAGGCTCATGGCTGCTGGCTGTGCTTGTGAGGTCACAGCAGACTCAGTGGCTCCGAGGTTAGTGTCCATCGCCCCCTACTGGCTGTGCTTGTGAGGTCACAGCAGACTCAGTGCCGCATAGTTTAGTGTCCAGCGTCCCCTGCTGGCTGTGCTTGTGAGATCACAGCAGACTCAGTGCCTCAATAGTTAGTGTCCAGCGCCCCCTGCTGGCTCTGCTTGTGAGGTCACAGCAGACTCAGTGCCTCTCAGGCCAGTATCAGGCTCATGGCTGCTGGCTGTGCTTGTGACGTCACAGCAGCCTGAATGCCTCCTAGACCAGTGTCAGGGTCATGGCTGCTGGCTGTGCTTCTGAGGTCACAGCAGCCTGAATGCCTCCTATGCCAGTGGCAGGCTCATGGCTGCTGGCTGGGATTGTGAGGTCACAGCAGCCTCAGTGCCTCATAGTTTAGTGTCCAGCGTCCCCTGGTGTCTCTGCTTGTGAGGTCACAGCAGCCTCAGTAATTCCCAGGCCAAAATCAGGCTCCTGGCTACTGGCTATGCTTGTGACGTCACAGCAGCCTCAGTGCCTCTGAGGCCAGTGGCAGTCTCATGGCTGCTGGCTGTGCTTGTGAGGTCACAGCAGCCTCAGTGCCTCCTAGGTTAGTGTCCATCACCCCCTACTGGCTGTGCTTGTGAGGTCACAGCAGACTCAGTGCCTCATAGTTTAGTGTCCAGTGTCCCCTGCTGCCTCTGCTTGTGAGATCACAGCAGACTCAGTGCCTCAATAGTTAGTGTCCAGCGCCCCCTGCTGGCTGTGCTTGTGAGGTCACAGCAGCCTCAGTGCCTCATACCCCAGCATCAGGCTCATGGCTGCTGGCTGTGCTTGTGACGTCACAGCAGCCTCAGTGCCTCCTCTGCCAGTGCCATGCTCATGGCTGCTGGCTGTGCTTCTGAGGTCACAGCAGCCTGAATGCCTCCTAGGCCAGTGGCAGGCTTATGGCTGCTGGCTGTGCTTGTGAGGTCACAGCAGCCTCAGTGCCTCCTCTGCCAGTGGCAGTCTCATGGCTGCTGGCTGTGCTTGTGAGGTCACAGCAGCCTCAGTGCTTCCTAGGTTAGTGTCCAGCTCCCCCTGCTGGCTCTGCTTGTGAGGTCACAGCAGACTCAGTGCCTCTCAGGCCAGTATCAGGCTCATGGCTGCTGGCTGTGCTTGTGAGGTCACAGCAGTCTGAATGCCTCCTAGACCAGTGTCAGGGTCATGGCTGCTGGCTGTGCTTCTGAGGTCACAGCAGCCTGAATGCCTCCTATGCCAGTGGCAGGCTCATGGCTGCTGGCTGTGCTTGTGAGGTCACAGCAGCCTCAGTGCCTCATAGTTTAGTGTCCAGCGTCCCCTGGTGTCTCTGCTTGTGAGATCACAGCAGCCTCAGTAATTCCCAGGCCAATATCAGGCTCCTGGCTGCTGGCTATGCTTGTGACGTCACAGCAGCCTCAGTGCCTCTGAGGCCAGTGGCAGTCTCATGGCTGCTGGCTGTGCTTGTGAGGTCACAGCAGCCTCAGTGCCTCCTAGGTTAGTGTCCATCACCCCCTACTGGCTGTGCTTGTGAGGTCACAGCAGACTCAGTGCCTCATAGTTTAGTGTCCAGTGTCCCCTGCTGCCTCTGCTTGTGAGGTCACAGCAGCCTCAGTGCCTCATACCCCAGCATCAGGCTCATGGCTGCTGGCTGTGCTTGTGACGTCACAGCAGCCTCAGTGCCTCCTCTGCCAGTGCCATGCTCATGGCTGCTGGCTGTGCTTCTGAGGTCACAGCAGCCTGAATGCCTCCTGGGCCAGTGGCAGGCTTATGGCTGCTGGCTGTGCTTGTGAGGTCACAGAAGCCTCAGTGCCTCCTCTGCCAGTGGCAGGCTCATGGCTGCTGGCTGTGCTTGTGAGGTCACAGCAGCCTCAGTGCCTCTCAGGCCAGTATCATGCGCATGGCTGCTGGCTGTGCTTGTGAGGTCGCAGCAGCCTGAATGCCTCCAAGACCAGTATCAGGGTCATGGCTGCTGGCTGTGCTTGTGAGGTCACAGCTGCCTGAATGCCTCCTAGGCCTGTGGCAGGCTCATGGCTGCTGGCTATGATTGTAAGCTCACAGAAGCCTCAGGGCCTCAAAAGTTAGGGTCCAGCGTCCCCTGCTGGCTCTGCTTGTGAGGTCACAGCAGACTCAGTGCCTCAAAGGTTAGTGTGCAGCGCCCCCTGCTGGCTGTGCTTGTGAGGTCCCACCAGCCTCAGTGCCTCCTCTGCCAGTGGCAGGCTCATGGCTGCTGGCTGTGCTTGTGAGGTCAAAGCAGCCTCAGTGCCTCATAGTTTAGTGTCCAGCGTCCCCTGCTGGCTCTGCTTGTGAGGTCACAGCAGACTCAGTGCCTCAAAACTTAGTGTGCAGCGCCCCCTGCTGGCTCTGCTTGTGAGGTCACACCAGCCTCAGTGCCTCCTCTGCCAGTGGCAGGCTCATGGCTGCTGGCTGTGATTGTGAGGTCACAGCAGCCTCAGTGCCTCATAGTTTAGTGTCCAGCGTCCCCTGCTGGCTCTGCTTGTGAGGTCACAGCAGACTCAGTGCCTCATAGGTTAGTGTCCATCGCCCCCTACTGGCTGTGCTTGTGAGGTCACAGCAGCCTGAATGCCTCCTAGACCAGTGTCAGGGTCATGGCTGCTGGCTGTGCTTGTGACGTCACAGCAGCCTCAGTGCCTCTGAGGTCAGGGGCAGTCTCATGGCTGCTGGCTGTGCTTGTGAGGTCACAGCAGACTCAGTGCCTCCTAGGTTAGTGTCCAGCGTCCCCTACTGGCTGTGCTTGTGAGGTCACAGCAGACTCAGTGCCTCATAGTTTAGTGTCCAGCGCCCCCTGCTGGCTCTGCTTGTGAGGTCACACCAGCCTGAGTGCCTCACAGGCCAGCATCAGGCTCATGGCTGCTGGCTGTGCTTGTGACGTCACAGCAGACTCAGTGCCTCCTCTGCCAGTGCCATGCTCATGGCTGCTGGCTGTGCTTCTGAGGTCACAGCAGCCTGAATGCCTCCTAGGCCAGTGGCAGGCTCATGGCTGCTGGCTGTGCTTGTGACGTCACAGCAGCCTCATTGCCTCTGAGGCCAGTGGCAGTCTCATGGCTGCTGGCTGTGCTTGTGAGGTCACAGAAGCCTCAGTGCCTCCTCTGCCAGTGGCAGTCTCCTGGCTGCTGGCTGTGCTTGTGAGGTCACAGCAGACTCAGTGGCTCCGAGGTTAGTGTCCATCGCCCCCTACTGGCTGTGCTTGTGAGGTCACAGCAGACTCAGTGCCTCATAGTTTAGTGTCCAGCGTCCCCTGCTGCCTCTGCTTGTGAGATCACAGCAGACTCAGTGCCTCAATAGTTAGTGTCCAGCGCCCCCTGCTGGCTCTGCTTGTGAGCTCACAGCAGACTCAGTGCCTCTCAGGCCAGTATCAGGCTCATGGCTGCTGGCTGTGCTTGTGAGGTCACAGCAGCCTGAATGCCTCCTAGACCAGTGTCAGGGTCATGGCTGCTGGCTGTGCTTCTGAGGTCACAGCAGCCTGAATGCCTCCTATGCCAGTGGCAGGCTCATGGCTGCTGGCTGGGATTGTGAGGTCACAGCAGCCTCAGTGCCTCATAGTTTAGTGTCCAGCGTCCCCTGGTGTCTCTGCTTGTGAGGTCACAGCAGCCTCAGTAATTCCCAGGCCAAAATCAGGCTCCTGGCTACTGGCTATGCTTGTAACGTCACAGCAGCCTCAGTGCCTCTGAGGCCAGTGGCAGTCTCATGGCTGCTGGCTGTGCTTGTGAGGTCACAGCAGCCTCAGTGCCTCCTAGGTTAGTGTCCATCACCCCCTACTGGCTGTGCTTGTGAGGTCACAGCAGACTCAGTGCCTCATAGTTTAGTGTCCAGTGTCCCCTGCTGCCTCTGCTTGTGAGATCACAGCAGACTCAGTGCCTCAATAGTTAGTGTCCAGCGCCCCCTGCTGGCTGTGCTTGTGAGGTCACAGCAGCCTCAGTGCCTCATACCCCAGCATCAGGCTCATGGCTGCTGGCTGTGCTTGTGACGTCACAGCAGCCTCAGTGCCTCCTCTGCCAGTGCCATGCTCATGGCTGCTGGCTGTGCTTCTGAGGTCACAGCAGCCTGAATGCCTCCTAGGCCAGTGGCAGGCTTATGGCTGCTGGCTGTCCTTGTGAGGTCACAGAAGCCTCAGTGCCTCCTCTGCCAGTGGCACTCTCATGGCTGCTGGCTGTGCTTGTGAGGTCACAGCAGCCTCAGTGCCTCCTAGGTTAGTGTCCAGCGCCCCCTGCTGGCTCTGCTTGTGAGGTCACAGCAGACTCAGTGCCTCTCAGGCCAGTATCAGGCTCATGGCTGCTGGCTGTGCTTGTGAGGTCACAGCAGTCTGAATGCCTCCTAGACCAGTGTCAGGGTCATGGCTGCTGGCTGTGCTTCTGAGGTCACAGCAGCCTGAATGCCTCCTCTGCCAGTGTCAGGCTCATGGCTGCTGGCTGTGATTGTGAGGTCACAGCAGCCTCAGTGCCTCACAGTTTAGTGTCCAGCGTCCCCTGGTGTCTCTGCTTGTGAGGTCACAGCAGCCTCAGTAATTCCCAGGCCAAAATCAGGCTCCTGGCTGCTGGCTATGCTTGTGACGTCACAGCAGCCTCAGTGCCTCTGAGGCCAGTGGCAGTCTCATGGCTGCTGGCTGTGCTTGTGAGGTCACAGCAGCCTCAGTGCCTCCTAGGTTAGTGTCCATCACCCCCTACTGGCTGTGCTTGTGAGGTCACAGCAGACTCAGTGCCTCATAGTTTAGTGTCCAGTGTCCCCTGCTGCCTCTGCTTGTGAGGTCACAGCAGCCTCAGTGCCTCATACCCCAGCATCAGGCTCATGGCTGCTGGCTGTGCTTGTGACGTCACAGCAGCCTCAGTGCCTCCTCTGCCAGTGCCATGCTCATGGCTGCTGGCTGTGCTTCTGAGGTCACAGCAGCCTGAATGCCTCCTAGGCCAGTGGCAGGCTTATGGCTGCTGGCTGTCCTTGTGAGGTCACAGAAGCCTCAGTGCCTCCTCTGCCAGTGGCAGTCTCATGGCTGCTGGCTGTGCTTGTGAGGTCACAGCAGCCTCAGTGCCTCTCAGGCCAGTATCATGCGCATGGCTGCTGGCTGTGCTTGTGAGGTCACAGCAGCCTGAATGCCTCCAAGACCAGTATCAGGGTCATGGCTGCTGGCTGTGCTTGTGAGGTCACAGCAGCCTGAATGCCTCCTAGGCCTGTGGCAGGCTCATGGCTGCTGGCTATGATTGTGAGCTCACAGAAGCCTCAGTGCCTCAAAAATTAGGGTCCAGCGTCCCCTGCTGGCTCTGCTTGTGAGGTCACAGCAGACTCAGTGCCTCAAAGGTTAGTGTGCAGCGCCCCCTGCTGGCTGTGCTTGTGAGGTCCCACCAGCCTCAGTGCCTCCTCTGCCAGTGGCAGGCTCATGGCTGCTGGCTGTGCTTGTGAGGTCAAAGCAGCCTCAGTGCCTCATAGTTTAGTGTCCAGCGTCCCCTGCTGGCTCTGCTTGTGAGGTCACAGCAGACTCAGTGCCTCAAAACTTAGTGTGCAGCGCCCCCTGCTGGCTGTGCTTGTGAGGTCACACCAGCCTCAGTGCCTCCTCTGCCAGTGGCAGGCTCATGGCTGCTGGCTGTGATTGTGAGGTCACAGCAGCCTCAGTGCCTCATAGTTCAGTGTCCAGCGTCCCCTGCTGGCTCTGCTTGTGAGGTCACAGCAGACTCAGTGCCTCAAAAGTTAGTGTGCAGCGCCCCCTGCTGGCTGTGCTTGTGAACTCACAGCAGCCTGAATGCCTCCTAGACCAGTTTCAGGGTCATGGCTGCTGGCTGTGCTTGTGAGGTCACACAAGCCTGAATGCCTCCTATGCCAGTGGCAGGCTCATGGCTGCTGGCTGGGATTGTGAGGTCACAGCAGACTCAGGGCCGCATAGTTTAGTGTCCAGCGTCCCCTGCTGGCTCTGCTTGTGAGGTCACAGCAGACTCAGTGCCTCATAGTTTAGTGTCCAGCGCCCCCTGCTGGCTGTGCTTGTGAGGTCACAGCAGCCTGAATGCCTCCTAGACCAGTGTCAGGGTCATGGCTGCTGGCTGTGCTTGTGACGTCACAGCAGCCTGAATGCCTCCTATGCCAGTGGCAGGCTCCTGGCTGCTGGCTATGCTTGTGACGTCACAGCAGCCTCAGTGCCTCTGAGGTCAGTGGCAGTCTCATGGCTGCTGGCTGTGCTTGTGAGGTCACAGCAGCCTCAGTGCCTCCTAGGTTAGTGTCCATCACCCCCTACTGGCTGTGCTTGTGAGGTCACAGCAGACTCAGTGCCTCATAGTTTAGTGTCCAGCGCCCCCTGCTGGCTCTGCTTGTGAGGTCACAGCAGACTCAGTGCCTCACAGGCCAGCATCAGGCTCATGGCTGCTGGCTGTGCTTGTGACGTCACAGCAGCCTCAGTGCCTCCTCTGCCACTGCCATGCTCATGGCTGCTGGCTGTGCTTCTGAGGTCACAGCAGCCTGAATGCCTCCTAGGCCAGTGGCAGGCTCATGGCTGCTGGCTGTGCTTGTGACGTCACAGCAGCCTCAGTGCCTCTCAGGCCAATAGCAGTCTCATGGCTGCTGGCTGTGCATGTGAGGTCACAGAAGCCTCAGTGCCTCAAAAGTTAGGGTCCAGCGTCCCCTGCTGGCTCTGCTTGTGAGGTCACAGCAGACTCAGTGCCTCAAAGGTTAGTGTGCAGCGCCCCCTGCTGGCTGTGCTTGTGAGGTCACACCAGCCTCAGTGCCTCCTCTGCCTGTGGCAGGCTCATGGCTGCTGGCTGTGATTGTGAGGTCACAGCAGCCTCAGGGCCTGCTAGGTTATCTCCAGTGCCCCCTGCTGGCTGTGTTGTGAGGTCACAGCAGCCTCAGTGGCTCCTCTGCCAGTGTCAGGCTCATGGCTGCTGGCTGTGCTTGTGAGGTCACAGCAGACTCAGTGTCTCTGTGGATAGTGCCATGCTCATGGCTGCTGGCTGTGCTTGTGACGTCACAGCAGCCTCAGTGCCTCCTCTGCCAGTGCCATGCTCATGGCTGCTGGCTGTGCTTCTGAGGTCACAGCAGCCTGAATGCCTCCTATGCCAGTGGCAGGCTCATGGCTGCTGGCTGTGCTTGTGACGTCACAGCAGCCTCATTGCCTCTGAGACCAGTGGCAGTCTCATGGCTGCTGGCTGTGCTTGTGAGGTCACAGAAGCCTCAGTGCCTCCTCTGCCAGTGGCAGTCTCCTGGCTGCTGGCTGTGCTTGTGAGGTCACAGCAGACTCAGTGGCTCCGAGGTTAGTGTCCATCGCCCCCTACTGGCTGTGCTTGTGAGGTCACAGCAGACTCAGTGCCTCATAGTTTAGTGTCCAGCGTCCCCTGCTGGCTGTGCTTGTGAGATCACAGCAGACTCAGTGCCTCAATAGTTAGTGTCCAGCGCCCCCTGCTGGCTCTGCTTGTGAGGTCACAGCAGACTCAGTGCCTCTCAGGCCAGTATCAGGCTCATGGCTGCTGGCTGTGCTTGTGACGTCACAGCAGCCTGAATGCCTCCTAGACCAGTGTCAGGGTCATGGCTGCTGGCTGTGCTTCTGAGGTCACAGCAGCCTGAATGCCTCCTATGCCAGTGGCAGGCTCATGGCTGCTGGCTGTGATTGTGAGGTCACAGCAGCCTCAGTGCCTCATAGTTTAGTGTCCAGCGTCCCCTGGTGTCTCTGCTTGTGAGGTCACAGCAGCCTCAGTAATTCCCAGGCCAAAATCAGGCTCCTGGCTACTGGCTATGCTTGTGACGTCACAGCAGCCTCAGTGCCTCTGAGGCCAGTGGCAGTCTCATGGCTGCTGGCTGTGCTTGGGAGGTCACAGCAGCCTCAGTGCCTCCTAGGTTAGTGTCCATCACCCCCTACTGGCTGTGCTTGTGAGGTCACAGCAGACTCAGTGCCTCCTCTGCCAGTGCCATGCTCATGGCTGCTGGCTGTGCTTCTGAGGTCACAGCAGCCTGAATGCCTCCTAGGCCAGTGGCAGGCTTATGGCTGCTGGCTGTGCTTGTGAGGTCACAGCAGCCTCAGTGCCTCCTCTGCCAGTGGCACTCTCATGGCTGCTGGCTGTGCTTGTGAGGTCACAGCAGCCTCAGTGCCTCCTAGGTTAGTGTCCAGCGCCCCCTGCTGGCTCTGCTTGTGAGGTCACAGCAGACTCAGTGCCTCTCAGGCCAGTATCAGGCTCATGGCTGCTGGCTGTGCTTGTGAGGTCACAGCAGTCTGAATGCCTCCTAGACCAGTGTCAGGGTCATGGCTGCTGGCTGTGCTTCTGAGGTCACAGCAGCCTGAATGCCTCCTATGCCAGTGGCAGGCTCATGGCTGCTGGCTGTGCTTGTGAGGTCACAGCAGCCTCAGTGCCTCATAGTTTAGTGTCCAGCGTCCCCTGGTGTCTCTGCTTGTGAGATCACAGCAGCCTCAGTAATTCCCAGGCCAATATCAGGCTCCTGGCTGCTGGCTATGCTTGTGACGTCACAGCAGCCTCAGTGCCTCTGAGGCCAGTGGCAGTCTCATGGCTGCTGGCTGTGCTTGTGAGGTCACAGCAGCCTCAGTGCCTCCTAGGTTAGTGTCCATCACCCCCTACTGGCTGTGCTTGTGAGGTCACAGCAGCCTCAGTGCCTCATAGTTTAGTGTCCAGTGTCCCCTGCTGCCTCTGCTTGTGAGATCACAGCAGACTCAGTGCCTCAATAGTTAGTGTCCAGCGCCCCCTGCTGGCTCTGCTTGTGAGGTCACAGCAGCCTCAGTGCCTCCTAGGTTAGTGTCCATCACCCCCTACTGGCTGTGCTTGTGAGGTCACAGCAGACTCAGTGCCTCATAGTTTAGTGTCCAGTGTCCCCTGCTGCCTCTGCTTGTGAGATCACAGCAGCCTCAGTGCCTCAATAGTTAGTGTCCAGCGCCCCCTGCTGGCTCTGCTTGTGAGGTCACAGCAGACTCAGTGCCTCATACCCCAGCATCAGGCTCATGGCTGCTGGCTGTGCTTGTGACGTCACAGCAGCCTCAGTGCCTCCTCTGCCAGTGCCATGCTCATGGCTGCTGGCTGTGCTTCTGAGGTCACAGCAGCCTGAATGCCTCCTAGGCCAGTGGCAGGCTTATGGCTGCTGGCTGTCCTTGTGAGGTCACAGAAGCCTCAGTGCCTCCTCTGCCAGTGGCAGGCTCATGGCTGCTGGCTGGGATTGTGAGGTCACAGCAGCCTCAGTGCCTCTCAGGCCAGTATCATGCGCATGGCTGCTGGCTGTGCTTGTGAGGTCACAGCAGCCTGAATGCCTCCAAGACCAGTATCAGGGTCATGGCTGCTGGCTGTGCTTGTGAGGTCACAGCAGCCTGAATGCCTCCTAGGCCTGTGGCAGGCTCATGGCTGCTGGCTATGATTGTGAGCTCACAGAAGCCTCAGTGCCTCAAAAGTTAGGGTCCAGCGTCCCCTGCTGGCTGTGCTTGTGAGGTCACAGCAGACTCAGTGCCTCAAAAGTTAGTGTGCAGCGCCCCCTGCTGGCTCTGCTTGTGAGGTCACAGCAGACTCAGTGCCTCAAAAGTTAGTGTGCAGCGCCCCCTGCTGGCTGTGCTTGTGAACTCACAGCAGCCTGAATGCCTCCTAGACCAGTGTCAGGGTCATGGCTGCTGGCTGTGCTTGTGAGGTCACACAAGCCTGAATGCCTCCTAGGCCTGTGGCAGGCTCATGGCTGCTGGCTGGGATTGTGAGGTCACAGCAGACTCAGGGCCGCATAGTTTAGTGTCCAGCGTCCCCTGCTGGCTCTGCTTGTGAGGTCACAGCAGACTCAGTGCCTCATAGGTTAGTGTCCATCGCCCCCTACTGGCTGTGCTTGTGAGGTCACAGCAGCCTGAATGCCTCCTAGACCAGTGTCAGGGTCATGGCTGCTGGCTGTGCTTCTGAGGTCACAGCAGCCTGAATGACCCCTATGCCAGTGCCAGTCTCATGGCTGCTGGCTGTGCTTGTGACGTCACAGCAGCCTCAGTGCCTCTGAGGTCAGGGGCAGTCTCATGGCTGCTGGCTGTGCTTGTGAGGTCACAGCAGACTCAGTGCCTCCTAGGTTAGTGTCCAGCGTCCCCTACTGGCTGTGCTTGTGAGGTCACAGCAGACTCAGTGCCTCATAGTTTAGTGTCCAGCGCCCCCTGCTGGCTCTGCTTGTGAGGTCACACCAGCCTGAGTGCCTCACAGGCCAGCATCAGGCTCATGGCTGCTGGCTGTGCTTGTGACATCACAGCAGACTCAGTGCCTCCTCTGCCAGTGCCATGCTCATGGCTGCTGGCTGTGCTTCTGAGGTCACAGCAGCCTGAATGCCTCCTATGCCAGTGGCAGGCTCATGGCTGCTGGCTGTGCTTGTGACGTCACAGCAGCCTCATTGCCTCTGAGACCAGTGGCAGTCTCATGGCTGCTGGCTGTGCTTGTGAGGTCACAGAAGCCTCAGTGCCTCCTCTGCCAGTGGCAGTCTCCTGGCTGCTGGCTGTGCTTGTGAGGTCACAGCAGACTCAGTGGCTCCGAGGTTAGTGTCCATCGCCCCCTACTGGCTGTGCTTGTGAGGTCACAGCAGACTCAGTGCCTCATAGTTTAGTGTCCAGCGTCCCCTGCTGGCTGTGCTTGTGAGATCACAGCAGACTCAGTGCCTCAATAGTTAGTGTCCAGCGCCCCCTGCTGGCTCTGCTTGTGAGGTCACAGCAGACTCAGTGCCTCTCAGGCCAGTATCAGGCTCATGGCTGCTGGCTGTGCTTGTGACGTCACAGCAGCCTGAATGCCTCCTAGACCAGTGTCAGGGTCATGGCTGCTGGCTGTGCTTCTGAGGTCACAGCAGCCTGAATGCCTCCTATGCCAGTGGCAGGCTCATGGCTGCTGGCTGGGATTGTGAGGTCACAGCAGCCTCAGTGCCTCATAGTTTAGTGTCCAGCGTCCCCTGGTGTCTCTGCTTGTGAGGTCACAGCAGCCTCAGTAATTCCCAGGCCAAAATCAGGCTCCTGGCTACTGGCTATGCTTGTGACGTCACAGCAGCCTCAGTGCCTCTGAGGCCAGTGGCAGTCTCATGGCTGCTGGCTGTGCTTGGGAGGTCACAGCAGCCTCAGTGCCTCCTAGGTTAGTGTCCATCACCCCCTACTGGCTGTGCTTGTGAGGTCACAGCAGACTCAGTGCCTCATAGTTTAGTGTCCAGCGCCCCCTGCTGGCTGTGCTTGTGAGGTCACAGCAGCCTCAGTGCCTCATACCCCAGCATCAGGCTCATGGCTGCTGGCTGTGCTTGTGACGTCACAGCAGCCTCAGTGCCTCCTCTGCCAGTGCCATGCTCATGGCTGCTGGCTGTGCTTCTGAGGTCACAGCAGCCTGAATGCCTCCTAGGCCAGTGGCAGGCTTATGGCTGCTGGCTGTGCTTGTGAGGTCACACCAGCCTCAGTGCCTCCTCTGCCAGTGGCAGGCTCATGGCTGCTGGCTGTGCTTGTGAGGTCACAGCAGCCTCAGTGCCTCATAGTTCAGTGTCCAGCGTCCCCTGCTGGCTCTGCTTGTGAGGTCACAGCAGACTCAGTGCCTCTCAGGCCAGTATCAGGCTCATGGCTGCTGGCTGTGCTTGTGAGGTCACAGCAGTCTGAATGCCTCCTAGACCAGTGTCAGGGTCATGGCTGCTGGCTGTGCTTCTGAGGTCACAGCAGCCAGAATGCCTCCTATGCCAGTGGCAGGCTCATGGCTGCTGGCTGTGCTTGTGAGGTCACAGCAGCCTCAGTGCCTCATAGTTTAGTGTCCAGCGTCCCCTGGTGTCTCTGCTTGTGAGGTCACAGCAGCCTCAGTAATTCCCAGGCCAAAATCAGGCTCCTGGCTACTGGCTATGCTTGTAACGTCACAGCAGCCTCAGTGCCTCTGAGGCCAGTGGCAGTCTCATGGCTGCTGGCTGTGCTTGTGAGGTCACAGCAGACTCAGTGCCTCATAGTTTAGTGTCCAGCGCCCCCTGCTGGCTGTGCTTGTGAGGTCACAGCAGACTCAGTGCCTCATAGTTTAGTGTCCAGTGTCCCCTGCTGCCTCTGCTTGTGAGATCACAGCAGACTCAGTGCCTCAATAGTTAGTGTCCAGCGCCCCCTGCTGGCTGTGCTTGTGAGGTCACAGCAGCCTCAGTGCCTCATACCCCAGCATCAGGCTCATGGCTGCTGGCTGTGCTTGTGACGTCACAGCAGCCTCAGTGCCTCCTCTGCCAGTGCCATGCTCATGGCTGCTGGCTGTGCTTCTGAGGTCACAGCAGCCTGAATGCCTCCTAAGCCAGTGGCAGGCTTATGGCTGCTGGCTGTCCTTGTGAGGTCACAGCAGCCTCAGTGCCTCATAGTTCAGTGTCCAGCGTCCCCTGCTGGCTCTGCTTGTGAGGTCACAGCAGACTCAGTGCCTCAAAAGTTAGTGTGCAGCGCCCCCTGCTGGCTGTGCTTGTGAACTCACAGCAGCCTGAATGCCTCCTAGACCAGTGTCAGGGTCATGGCTGCTGGCTGTGCTTGTGAGGTCACACAAGCCTCCATGCCTCCTATGCCAGTGGCAGGCTCATGGCTGCTGGCTGGGATTGTGAGGTCACAGCAGACTCAGGGCCGCATAGTTTAGTGTCCAGCATCCCCTGCTGGCTCTGCTTGTGAGGTCACAGCAGCCTCAGTGCCTCCTAGGTTAGTGTCCATCACCCCCTACTGGCTGTGCTTGTGAGGTCACAGCAGACTCAGTGCCTCATAGTTTAGTGTCCAGTGTCCCCTGCTGCCTCTGCTTGTGAGATCACAGCAGACTCAGTGCCTCAATAGTTAGTGTCCAGCGCCCCCTGCTGGCTGTGCTTGTGAGGTCACAGCAGCCTCAGTGCCTCATACCCCAGCATCAGGCTCATGGCTGCTGGCTGTGCTTGTGACGTCACAGCAGCCTCAGTGCCTCCTCTGCCAGTGCCATGCTCATGGCTGCTGGCTGTGCTTCTGAGGTCACAGCAGCCTGAATGCCTCCTAGGCCAGTGGCAGGCTTATGGCTGCTGGCTGTCCTTGTGAGGTCACAGAAGCCTCAGTGCCTCCTCTGCCAGTGGCAGGCTCATGGCTGCTGGCTGTGCTTGTGAGGTCACAGCAGCCTCAGTGCCTCTCAGGCCAGTATCATGCGCATGGCTGCTGGCTGTGCTTGTGAGGTCACAGCAGCCTGAATGCCTCCAAGACCAGTATCAGGGTCATGGCTGCTGGCTGTGCTTGTGAGGTCACAGCAGCCTGAGTGCCTCCTAGGCCTGTGGCAGGCTCATGGCTGCTGGCTATGATTGTGAGCTCACAGAAGCCTCAGTGCCTCAAAAGTTAGGGTCCAGCGTCCCCTGCTGGCTGTGCTTGTGAGGTCACAGCAGACTCAGTGCCTCAAAAGTTAGTGTGCAGCGCCCCCTGCTGGCTCTGCTTGTGAGGTCACAGCAGACTCAGTGCCTCAAAAGTTAGTGTGCAGCCCCCCCTGCTGGCTGTGCTTGTGAACTCACAGCAGCCTGAATGCCTCCTAGACCAGTGTCAGGGTCATGGCTGCTGGCTGTGCTTGTGAGGTCACACAAGCCTGAATGCCTCCTAGGCCTGTGGCAGGCTCATGGCTGCTGGCTGGGATTGTGAGGTCACAGCAGACTCAGGGCCGCATAGTTTAGTGTCCAGCGTCCCCTGCTGGCTCTGCTTGTGAGGTCACAGCAGCCTCAGTGCCTCATAGGTTAGTGTCCATCGCCCCCTACTGGCTGTGCTTGTGAGGTCACAGCAGCCTGAATGCCTCCTAGACCAGTGTCAGGGTCATGGCTGCTGGCTGTGCTTCTGAGGTCACAGCAGCCTGAATGACCCCTATGCCAGTGCCAGTCTCATGGCTGCTGGCTGTGCTTGTGACGTCACAGCAGCCTCAGTGCCTCTGAGGTCAGGGGCAGTCTCATGGCTGCTGGCTGTGCTTGTGAGGTCACAGCAGACTCAGTGCCTCCTAGGTTAGTGTCCAGCGTCCCCTACTGGCTGTGCTTGTGAGGTCACAGCAGACTCAGTGCCTCATAGTTTAGTGTCCAGCGCCCCCTGCTGGCTCTGCTTGTGAGGTCACACCAGCCTGAGTGCCTCACAGGCCAGCATCAGGCTCATGGCTGCTGGCTGTGCTTGTGACGTCACAGCAGACTCAGTGCCTCCTCTGCCAGTGCCATGCTCATGGCTGCTGGCTGTGCTTCTGAGGTCACAGCAGCCTGAATGCCTCCTATGCCAGTGGCAGGCTCATGGCTGCTGGCTGTGCTTGTGACGTCACAGCAGCCTCATTGCCTCTGAGACCAGTGGCAGTCTCATGGCTGCTGGCTGTGCTTGTGAGGTCACAGAAGCCTCAGTGCCTCCTCTGCCAGTGGCAGTCTCCTGGCTGCTGGCTGTGCTTGTGAGGTCACAGCAGACTCAGTGGCTCCGAGGTTAGTGTCCATCGCCCCCTACTGGCTGTGCTTGTGAGGTCACAGCAGACTCAGTGCCTCATAGTTTAGTGTCCAGCGTCCCCTGCTGGCTGTGCTTGTGAGATCACAGCAGACTCAGTGCCTCAATAGTTAGTGTCCAGCGCCCCCTGCTGGCTCTGCTTGTGAGGTCACAGCAGACTCAGTGCCTCTCAGGCCAGTATCAGGCTCATGGCTGCTGGCTGTGCTTGTGACGTCACAGCAGCCTGAATGCCTCCTAGACCAGTGTCAGGGTCATGGCTGCTGGCTGTGCTTCTGAGGTCACAGCAGCCTGAATGCCTCCTATGCCAGTGGCAGGCTCATGGCTGCTGGCTGGGATTGTGAGGTCACAGCAGCCTCAGTGCCTCATAGTTTAGTGTCCAGCGTCCCCTGGTGTCTCTGCTTGTGAGGTCACAGCAGCCTCAGTAATTCCCAGGCCAAAATCAGGCTCCTGGCTACTGGCTATGCTTGTGACGTCACAGCAGCCTCAGTGCCTCTGAGGCCAGTGGCAGTCTCATGGCTGCTGGCTGTGCTTGGGAGGTCACAGCAGCCTCAGTGCCTCCTAGGTTAGTGTCCATCACCCCCTACTGGCTGTGCTTGTGAGGTCACAGCAGACTCAGTGCCTCATAGTTTAGTGTCCAGCGCCCCCTGCTGGCTGTGCTTGTGAGGTCACAGCAGCCTCAGTGCCTCATACCCCAGCATCAGGCTCATGGCTGCTGGCTGTGCTTGTGACGTCACAGCAGCCTCAGTGCCTCCTCTGCCAGTGCCATGCTCATGGCTGCTGGCTGTGCTTCTGAGGTCACAGCAGCCTGAATGCCTCCTAGGCCAGTGGCAGGCTTATGGCTGCTGGCTGTGCTTGTGAGGTCACACCAGCCTCAGTGCCTCCTCTGCCAGTGGCAGGCTCATGGCTGCTGGCTGTGCTTGTGAGGTCACAGCAGCCTCAGTGCCTCATAGTTCAGTGTCCAGCGTCCCCTGCTGGCTCTGCTTGTGAGGTCACAGCAGACTCAGTGCCTCTCAGGCCAGTATCAGGCTCATGGCTGCTGGCTGTGCTTGTGAGGTCACAGCAGTCTGAATGCCTCCTAGACCAGTGTCAGGGTCATGGCTGCTGGCTGTGCTTCTGAGGTCACAGCAGCCAGAATGCCTCCTATGCCAGTGGCAGGCTCATGGCTGCTGGCTGTGCTTGTGAGGTCACAGCAGCCTCAGTGCCTCATAGTTTAGTGTCCAGCGTCCCCTGGTGTCTCTGCTTGTGAGGTCACAGCAGCCTCAGTAATTCCCAGGCCAAAATCAGGCTCCTGGCTACTGGCTATGCTTGTAACGTCACAGCAGCCTCAGTGCCTCTGAGGCCAGTGGCAGTCTCATGGCTGCTGGCTGTGCTTGTGAGGTCACAGCAGACTCAGTGCCTCATAGTTTAGTGTCCAGCGCCCCCTGCTGGCTGTGCTTGTGAGGTCACAGCAGACTCAGTGCCTCATAGTTTAGTGTCCAGTGTCCCCTGCTGCCTCTGCTTGTGAGATCACAGCAGACTCAGTGCCTCAATAGTTAGTGTCCAGCGCCCCCTGCTGGCTGTGCTTGTGAGGTCACAGCAGCCTCAGTGCCTCATACCCCAGCATCAGGCTCATGGCTGCTGGCTGTGCTTGTGACGTCACAGCAGCCTCAGTGCCTCCTCTGCCAGTGCCATGCTCATGGCTGCTGGCTGTGCTTCTGAGGTCACAGCAGCCTGAATGCCTCCTAGGCCAGTGGCAGGCTTATGGCTGCTGGCTGTCCTTGTGAGGTCACAGCAGCCTCAGTGCCTCATAGTTCAGTGTCCAGCGTCCCCTGCTGGCTCTGCTTGTGAGGTCACAGCAGACTCAGTGCCTCAAAAGTTAGTGTGCAGCGCCCCCTGCTGGCTGTGCTTGTGAACTCACAGCAGCCTGAATGCCTCCTAGACCAGTGTCAGGGTCATGGCTGCTGGCTGTGCTTGTGAGGTCACACAAGCCTCCATGCCTCCTATGCCAGTGGCAGGCTCATGGCTGCTGGCTGGGATTGTGAGGTCACAGCAGACTCAGGGCCGCATAGTTTAGTGTCCAGCATCCCCTGCTGGCTCTGCTTGTGAGGTCACAGCAGCCTCAGTGCCTCCTAGGTTAGTGTCCATCACCCCCTACTGGCTGTGCTTGTGAGGTCACAGCAGACTCAGTGCCTCATAGTTTAGTGTCCAGTGTCCCCTGCTGCCTCTGCTTGTGAGATCACAGCAGACTCAGTGCCTCAATAGTTAGTGTCCAGCGCCCCCTGCTGGCTGTGCTTGTGAGGTCACAGCAGCCTCAGTGCCTCATACCCCAGCATCAGGCTCATGGCTGCTGGCTGTGCTTGTGACGTCACAGCAGCCTCAGTGCCTCCTCTGCCAGTGCCATGCTCATGGCTGCTGGCTGTGCTTCTGAGGTCACAGCAGCCTGAATGCCTCCTAGGCCAGTGGCAGGCTTATGGCTGCTGGCTGTCCTTGTGAGGTCACAGAAGCCTCAGTGCCTCCTCTGCCAGTGGCAGGCTCATGGCTGCTGGCTGTGCTTGTGAGGTCACAGCAGCCTCAGTGCCTCTCAGGCCAGTATCATGCGCATGGCTGCTGGCTGTGCTTGTGAGGTCACAGCAGCCTGAATGCCTCCAAGACCAGTATCAGGGTCATGGCTGCTGGCTGTGCTTGTGAGGTCACAGCAGCCTGAGTGCCTCCTAGGCCTGTGGCAGGCTCATGGCTGCTGGCTATGATTGTGAGCTCACAGAAGCCTCAGTGCCTCAAAAGTTAGGGTCCAGCGTCCCCTGCTGGCTCTGCTTGTGAGGTCACAGCAGACTCAGTGCCTCAAAAGTTAGTGTGCAGCCCCCCCTGCTGGCTGTGCTTGTGAACTCACAGCAGCCTGAATGCCTCCTAGACCAGTGTCAGGGTCATGGCTGCTGGCTGTGCTTGTGAGGTCACACAAGCCTGAATGCCTCCTAGGCCTGTGGCAGGCTCATGGCTGCTGGCTGGGATTGTGAGGTCACAGCAGACTCAGGGCCGCATAGTTTAGTGTCCAGCGTCCCCTGCTGGCTCTGCTTGTGAGGTCACAGCAGCCTCAGTGCCTCATAGGTTAGTGTCCATCGCCCCCTACTGGCTGTGCTTGTGAGGTCACAGCAGCCTGAATGCCTCCTAGACCAGTGTCAGGGTCATGGCTGCTGGCTGTGCTTCTGAGGTCACAGCAGCCTGAATGACCCCTATGCCAGTGCCAGTCTCATGGCTGCTGGCTGTGCTTGTGACGTCACAGCAGCCTCAGTGCCTCTGAGGTCAGGGGCAGTCTCATGGCTGCTGGCTGTGCTTGTGAGGTCACAGCAGACTCAGTGCCTCCTAGGTTAGTGTCCAGCGTCCCCTACTGGCTGTGCTTGTGAGGTCACAGCAGACTCAGTGCCTCATAGTTTAGTGTCCAGCGCCCCCTGCTGGCTCTGCTTGTGAGGTCACACCAGCCTGAGTGCCTCACAGGCCAGCATCAGGCTCATGGCTGCTGGCTGTGCTTGTGACGTCACAGCAGACTCAGTGCCTCCTCTGCCAGTGCCATGCTCATGGCTGCTGGCTGTGCTTCTGAGGTCACAGCAGCCTGAATGCCTCCTATGCCAGTGGAAGGCTCATGGCTGCTGGCTGTGCTTGTGAGGTCACAGAAGCCTCAGTGCCTCCTCTGCCAGTGGCAGTCTCCTGGCTGCTGGCTGTGCTTGTGAGGTCACAGCAGACTCAGTGGCTCCGAGGTTAGTGTCCATCGCCCCCTACTGGCTGTGCTTGTGAGGTCACAGCAGACTCAGTGCCTCATAGTTTAGTGTCCAGCGTCCCCTGCTGGCTGTGCTTGTGAGATCACAGCAGACTCAGTGCCTCAATAGTTAGTGTCCAGCGCCCCCTGCTGGCTCTGCTTGTGAGGTCACAGCAGACTCAGTGCCTCTCAGGCCAGTATCAGGCTCCTGGCTGCTGGCTGTGCTTGTGACGTCACAGCAGCCTGAATGCCTCCTAGACCAGTGTCAGGGTCATGGCTGCTGGCTGTGCTTCTGAGGTCACAGCAGCCTGAATGCCTCCTATGCCAGTGGCAGGCTCATGGCTGCTGGCTGGGATTGTGACGTCACAGCAGGCTCAGTGCCTCATAGTTTAGTGTCCAGCGTCCCCTGGTGTCTCTGCTTGTGAGGTCACAGCAGCCTCAGTAATTCCCAGGCCAAAATCAGGCTCCTGGCTACTGGTTATGCTTGTGACGTCACAGCAGCCTCAGTGCCTCTGAGGCCAGTGGCAGTCTCATGGCTGCTGGCTGTGCTTGTGAGGTCACAGCAGCCTCAGTGCCTCCTAGGTTAGTGTCCATCACCCCCTACTGGCTGTGCTTGTGAGGTCACAGCAGACTCAGTGCCTCATAGTTTAGTGTCCAGTGTCCCCTGCTGCCTCTGCTTGTGAGATCACAGCAGACTCAGTGCCTCAATAGTTAGTGTCCAGCGCCCCCTGCTGGCTGTGCTTGTGAGGTCACAGCAGCCTCAGTGCCTCATACCCCAGCATCAGGCTCATGGCTGCTGGCTGTGCTTGTGACGTCACAGCAGCCTCAGTGCCTCCTCTGCCAGTGCCATGCTCATGGCTGCTGGCTGTGCTTCTGAGGTCACAGCAGCCTGAATGCCTCCTAGGCCAGTGGCAGGCTTATGGCTGCTGGCTGTCCTTGTGAGGTCACAGAAGCCTCAGTGCCTCCTCTGCCAGTGGCAGGCTCATGGCTGCTGGCTGGGATTGTGAGGTCACAGCAGCCTCAGTGCCTCTCAGGCCAGTATCATGCGCATGGCTGCTGGCTGTGCTTGTGAGGTCACAGCAGCCTGAATGCCTCCAAGACCAGTATCAGGGTCATGGCTGCTGGCTGTGCTTGTGAGGTCACAGCAGCCTGAATGCCTCCTAGGCCTGTGGCAGGCTCATGGCTGCTGGCTATGATTGTGAGCTCACAGAAGCCTCAGTGCCTCAAAAGTTAGGGTCCAGCGTCCCCTGCTGGCTGTGCTTGTGAGGTCACAGCAGACTCAGTGCCTCAAAAGTTAGTGTGCAGCGCCCCCTGCTGGCTCTGCTTGTGAGGTCACAGCAGACTCAGTGCCTCAAAAGTTAGTGTGCAGCGCCCCCTGCTGGCTGTGCTTGTGACCTCACAGCAGCCTGAATGCCTCCTAGACCAGTGTCAGGGTCATGGCTGCTGGCTGTGCTTGTGAGGTCACACAAGCCTGAATGCCTCCTAGGCCTGTGGCAGGCTCATGGCTGCTGGCTGGGATTGTGAGGTCACAGCAGACTCAGGGCCGCATAGTTTAGTGTCCAGCGTCCCCTGCTGGCTCTGCTTGTGAGGTCACAGCAGACTCAGTGCCTCATAGGTTAGTGTCCATCGCCCCCTACTGGCTGTGCTTGTGAGGTCACAGCAGCCTGAATGCCTCCTAGACCAGTGTCAGGGTCATGGCTGCTGGCTGTGCTTCTGAGGTCACAGCAGCCTGAATGACCCCTATGCCAGTGCCAGTCTCATGGCTGCTGGCTGTGCTTGTGACGTCACAGCAGCCTCAGTGCCTCTGAGGTCAGGGGCAGTCTCATGGCTGCTGGCTGTGCTTGTGAGGTCACAGCAGACTCAGTGCCTCCTAGGTTAGTGTCCAGCGTCCCCTACTGGCTGTGCTTGTGAGGTCACAGCAGACTCAGTGCCTCATAGTTTAGTGTCCAGCGCCCCCTGCTGGCTCTGCTTGTGAGGTCACACCAGCCTGAGTGCCTCACAGGCCAGCATCAGGCTCATGGCTGCTGGCTGTGCTTGTGACATCACAGCAGACTCAGTGCCTCCTCTGCCAGTGCCATGCTCATGGCTGCTGGCTGTGCTTCTGAGGTCACAGCAGCCTGAATGCCTCCTATGCCAGTGGCAGGCTCATGGCTGCTGGCTGTGCTTGTGACGTCACAGCAGCCTCATTGCCTCTGAGACCAGTGGCAGTCTCATGGCTGCTGGCTGTGCTTGTGAGGTCACAGAAGCCTCAGTGCCTCCTCTGCCAGTGGCAGTCTCCTGGCTGCTGGCTGTGCTTGTGAGGTCACAGCAGACTCAGTGGCTCCGAGGTTAGTGTCCATCGCCCCCTACTGGCTGTGCTTGTGAGGTCACAGCAGACTCAGTGCCTCATAGTTTAGTGTCCAGCGTCCCCTGCTGGCTGTGCTTGTGAGATCACAGCAGACTCAGTGCCTCAATAGTTAGTGTCCAGCGCCCCCTGCTGGCTCTGCTTGTGAGGTCACAGCAGACTCAGTGCCTCTCAGGCCAGTATCAGGCTCATGGCTGCTGGCTGTGCTTGTGACGTCACAGCAGCCTGAATGCCTCCTAGACCAGTGTCAGGGTCATGGCTGCTGGCTGTGCTTCTGAGGTCACAGCAGCCTGAATGCCTCCTATGCCAGTGGCAGGCTCATGGCTGCTGGCTGGGATTGTGAGGTCACAGCAGCCTCAGTGCCTCATAGTTTAGTGTCCAGCGTCCCCTGGTGTCTCTGCTTGTGAGGTCACAGCAGCCTCAGTAATTCCCAGGCCAAAATCAGGCTCCTGGCTACTGGCTATGCTTGTGACGTCACAGCAGCCTCAGTGCCTCTGAGGCCAGTGGCAGTCTCATGGCTGCTGGCTGTGCTTGGGAGGTCACAGCAGCCTCAGTGCCTCCTAGGTTAGTGTCCATCACCCCCTACTGGCTGTGCTTGTGAGGTCACAGCAGACTCAGTGCCTCATAGTTTAGTGTCCAGCGCCCCCTGCTGGCTGTGCTTGTGAGGTCACAGCAGCCTCAGTGCCTCATACCCCAGCATCAGGCTCATGGCTGCTGGCTGTGCTTGTGACGTCACAGCAGCCTCAGTGCCTCCTCTGCCAGTGCCATGCTCATGGCTGCTGGCTGTGCTTCTGAGGTCACAGCAGCCTGAATGCCTCCTAGGCCAGTGGCAGGCTTATGGCTGCTGGCTGTGCTTGTGAGGTCACACCAGCCTCAGTGCCTCCTCTGCCAGTGGCAGGCTCATGGCTGCTGGCTGTGCTTGTGAGGTCACAGCAGCCTCAGTGCCTCATAGTTCAGTGTCCAGCGTCCCCTGCTGGCTCTGCTTGTGAGGTCACAGCAGACTCAGTGCCTCTCAGGCCAGTATCAGGCTCATGGCTGCTGGCTGTGCTTGTGAGGTCACAGCAGTCTGAATGCCTCCTAGACCAGTGTCAGGGTCATGGCTGCTGGCTGTGCTTCTGAGGTCACAGCAGCCAGAATGCCTCCTATGCCAGTGGAAGGCTCATGGCTGCTGGCTGTGCTTGTGAGGTCACAGCAGCCTCAGTGCCTCATAGTTTAGTGTCCAGCGTCCCCTGGTGTCTCTGCTTGTGAGGTCACAGCAGCCTCAGTAATTCCCAGGCCAAAATCAGGCTCCTGGCTACTGGCTATGCTTGTAACGTCACAGCAGCCTCAGTGCCTCTGAGGCCAGTGGCAGTCTCATGGCTGCTGGCTGTGCTTGTGAGGTCACAGCAGCCTCAGTGCCTCATAGTTTAGTGTCCAGCGCCCCCTGCTGGCTGTGCTTGTGAGGTCACAGCAGACTCAGTGCCTCCTAGGTTAGTGTCCATCACCCCCTACTGGCTGTGCTTGTGAGGTCACAGCAGACTCAGTGCCTCATAGTTTAGTGTCCAGTGTCCCCTGCTGCCTCTGCTTGTGAGATCACAGCAGACTCAGTGCCTCAATAGTTAGTGTCCAGCGCCCCCTGCTGGCTGTGCTTGTGAGGTCACAGCAGCCTCAGTGCCTCATACCCCAGCATCAGGCTCATGGCTGCTGGCTGTGCTTGTGACGTCACAGCAGCCTCAGTGCCTCCTCTGCCAGTGCCATGCTCATGGCTGCTGGCTGTGCTTCTGAGGTCACAGCAGCCTGAATGCCTCCTAGGCCAGTGGCAGGCTTATGGCTGCTGGCTGTCCTTGTGAGGTCACAGAAGCCTCAGTGCCTCCTCTGCCAGTGGCAGGCTCATGGCTGCTGGCTGTGCTTGTGAGGTCACAGCAGCCTCAGTGCCTCTCAGGCCAGTATCATGCGCATGGCTGCTGGCTGTGCTTGTGAGGTCACAGCAGCCTGAATGCCTCCAAGACCAGTATCAGGGTCATGGCTGCTGGCTGTGCTTGTGAGGTCACAGCAGCCTGAGTGCCTCCTAGGCCTGTGGCAGGCTCATGGCTGCTGGCTATGATTGTGAGCTCACAGAAGCCTCAGTGCCTCAAAAGTTAGGGTCCAGCGTCCCCTGCTGGCTGTGCTTGTGAGGTCACAGCAGACTCAGTGCCTCAAAAGTTAGTGTGCAGCGCCCCCTGCTGGCTCTGCTTGTGAGGTCACAGCAGACTCAGTGCCTCAAAAGTTAGTGTGCAGCCCCCCCTGCTGGCTGTGCTTGTGAACTCACAGCAGCCTGAATGCCTCCTAGACCAGTGTCAGGGTCATGGCTGCTGGCTGTGCTTGTGAGGTCACACAAGCCTGAATGCCTCCTAGGCCTGTGGCAGGCTCATGGCTGCTGGCTGGGATTGTGAGGTCACAGCAGACTCAGGGCCGCATAGTTTAGTGTCCAGCGTCCCCTGCTGGCTCTGCTTGTGAGGTCACAGCAGCCTCAGTGCCTCATAGGTTAGTGTCCATCGCCCCCTACTGGCTGTGCTTGTGAGGTCACAGCAGCCTGAATGCCTCCTAGACCAGTGTCAGGGTCATGGCTGCTGGCTGTGCTTCTGAGGTCACAGCAGCCTGAATGACCCCTATGCCAGTGCCAGTCTCATGGCTGCTGGCTGTGCTTGTGACGTCACAGCAGCCTCAGTGCCTCTGAGGTCAGGGGCAGTCTCATGGCTGCTGGCTGTGCTTGTGAGGTCACAGCAGACTCAGTGCCTCCTAGGTTAGTGTCCAGCGTCCCCTACTGGCTGTGCTTGTGAGGTCACAGCAGACTCAGTGCCTCATAGTTTAGTGTCCAGCGCCCCCTGCTGGCTCTGCTTGTGAGGTCACACCAGCCTGAGTGCCTCACAGGCCAGCATCAGGCTCATGGCTGCTGGCTGTGCTTGTGACGTCACAGCAGACTCAGTGCCTCCTCTGCCAGTGCCATGCTCATGGCTGCTGGCTGTGCTTCTGAGGTCACAGCAGCCTGAATGCCTCCTATGCCAGTGGCAGGCTCATGGCTGCTGGCTGTGCTTGTGAGGTCACAGAAGCCTCAGTGCCTCCTCTGCCAGTGGCAGTCTCCTGGCTGCTGGCTGTGCTTGTGAGGTCACAGCAGACTCAGTGGCTCCGAGGTTAGTGTCCATCGCCCCCTACTGGCTGTGCTTGTGAGGTCACAGCAGACTCAGTGCCTCATAGTTTAGTGTCCAGCGTCCCCTGCTGGCTGTGCTTGTGAGATCACAGCAGACTCAGTGCCTCAATAGTTAGTGTCCAGCGCCCCCTGCTGGCTCTGCTTGTGAGGTCACAGCAGACTCAGTGCCTCTCAGGCCAGTATCAGGCTCATGGCTGCTGGCTGTGCTTGTGACGTCACAGCAGCCTGAATGCCTCCTAGACCAGTGTCAGGGTCATGGCTGCTGGCTGTGCTTCTGAGGTCACAGCAGCCTGAATGCCTCCTATGCCAGTGGCAGGCTCATGGCTGCTGGCTGGGATTGTGACGTCACAGCAGGCTCAGTGCCTCATAGTTTAGTGTCCAGCGTCCCCTGGTGTCTCTGCTTGTGAGGTCACAGCAGCCTCAGTAATTCCCAGGCCAAAATCAGGCTCCTGGCTACTGGCTATGCTTGTGACGTCACAGCAGCCTCAGTGCCTCTGAGGCCAGTGGCAGTCTCATGGCTGCTGGCTGTGCTTGTGAGGTCACAGCAGCCTCAGTGCCTCCTAGGTTAGTGTCCATCACCCCCTACTGGCTGTGCTTGTGAGGTCACAGCAGACTCAGTGCCTCATAGTTTAGTGTCCAGTGTCCCCTGCTGCCTCTGCTTGTGAGATCACAGCAGACTCAGTGCCTCAATAGTTAGTGTCCAGCGCCCCCTGCTGGCTGTGCTTGTGAGGTCACAGCAGCCTCAGTGCCTCATACCCCAGCATCAGGCTCATGGCTGCTGGCTGTGCTTGTGACGTCACAGCAGCCTCAGTGCCTCCTCTGCCAGTGCCATGCTCATGGCTGCTGGCTGTGCTTCTGAGGTCACAGCAGCCTGAATGCCTCCTAGGCCAGTGGCAGGCTTATGGCTGCTGGCTGTGCTTGTGAGGTCACAGCAGCCTCAGTGCCTCCTCTGCCAGTGGCAGGCTCATGGCTGCTGGCTGTGCTTGTGAGGTCACAGCAGCCTCAGTGCTTCCTAGGTTAGTGTCCAGCGCCCCCTGCTGGCTCTGCTTGTGAGGTCACAGCAGACTCAGTGCCTCTCAGGCCAGTATCAGGCTCATGGCTGCTGGCTGTGCTTGTGAGGTCACAGCAGTCTGAATGCCTCCTAGACCAGTGTCAGGGTCATGGCTGCTGGCTGTGCTTCTGAGGTCACAGCAGCCTGAATGCCTCCTATGCCAGTGGCAGGCTCATGGCTGCTGGCTGTGCTTGTGAGGTCACAGCAGCCTCAGTGCCTCATAGTTTAGTGTCCAGCGTCCCCTGGTGTCTCTGCTTGTGAGATCACAGCAGCCTCAGTAATTCCCAGGCCAATATCAGGCTCCTGGCTGCTGGCTATGCTTGTGACGTCACAGCAGCCTCAGTGCCTCTGAGGCCAGTGGCAGTCTCATGGCTGCTGGCTGTGCTTGTGAGGTCACAGCAGCCTCAGTGCCTCCTAGGTTAGTGTCCATCACCCCCTACTGGCTGTGCTTGTGAGGTCACAGCAGACTCAGTGCCTCATAGTTTAGTGTCCAGTGTCCCCTGCTGCCTCTGCTTGTGAGGTCACAGCAGCCTCAGTGCCTCATACCCCAGCATCAGGCTCATGGCTGCTGGCTGTGCTTGTGACGTCACAGCAGCCTCAGTGCCTCCTCTGCCAGTGCCATGCTCATGGCTGCTGGCTGTGCTTCTGAGGTCACAGCAGCCTGAATGCCTCCTAGGCCAGTGGCAGGCTTATGGCTGCTGGCTGTCCTTGTGAGGTCACAGAAGCCTCAGTGCCTCCTCTGCCAGTGGCAGGCTCATGGCTGCTGGCTGTGCTTGTGAGGTCACAGCAGCCTCAGTGCCTCTCAGGCCAGTATCATGCGCATGGCTGCTGGCTGTGCTTGTGAGGTCACAGCAGCCTGAATGCCTCCAAGACCAGTATCAGGGTCATGGCTGCTGGCTGTGCTTGTGAGGTCACAGCAGCCTGAGTGCCTCCTAGGCCTGTGGCAGGCTCATGGCTGCTGGCTATGATTGTGAGCTCACAGAAGCCTCAGTGCCTCAAAAGTTAGGGTCCAGCGTCCCCTGCTGGCTGTGCTTGTGAGGTCACAGCAGACTCAGTGCCTCAAAAGTTCGTGTGCAGCGCCCCCTGCTGGCTCTGCTTGTGAGGTCACAGCAGACTCAGTGCCTCAAAAGTTAGTGTGCAGCCCCCCCTGCTGGCTGTGCTTGTGAACTCACAGCAGCCTGAATGCCTCCTAGACCAGTGTCAGGGTCATGGCTGCTGGCTGTGCTTGTGAGGTCACACAAGCCTGAATGCCTCCTAGGCCTGTGGCAGGCTCATGGCTGCTGGCTGGGATTGTGAGGTCACAGCAGACTCAGGGCCGCATAGTTTAGTGTCCAGCGTCCCCTGCTGGCTCTGCTTGTGAGGTCACAGCAGCCTCAGTGCCTCATAGGTTAGTGTCCATCGCCCCCTACTGGCTGTGCTTGTGAGGTCACAGCAGCCTGAATGCCTCCTAGACCAGTGTCAGGGTCATGGCTGCTGGCTGTGCTTCTGAGGTCACAGCAGCCTGAATGACCCCTATGCCAGTGCCAGTCTCATGGCTGCTGGCTGTGCTTGTGACGTCACAGCAGCCTCAGTGCCTCTGAGGTCAGGGGCAGTCTCATGGCTGCTGGCTGTGCTTGTGAGGTCACAGCAGACTCAGTGCCTCCTAGGTTAGTGTCCAGCGTCCCCTACTGGCTGTGCTTGTGAGGTCACAGCAGACTCAGTGCCTCATAGTTTAGTGTCCAGCGCCCCCTGCTGGCTCTGCTTGTGAGGTCACACCAGCCTGAGTGCCTCACAGGCCAGCATCAGGCTCATGGCTGCTGGCTGTGCTTGTGATGTCACAGCAGACTCAGTGCCTCCTCTGCCAGTGCCATGCTCATGGCTGCTGGCTGTGCTTCTGAGGTCACAGCAGCCTGAATGCCTCCTATGCCAGTGGCAGGCTCATGGCTGCTGGCTGTGCTTGTGAGGTCACAGAAGCCTCAGTGCCTCCTCTGCCAGTGGCAGTCTCCTGGCTGCTGGCTGTGCTTGTGAGGTCACAGCAGACTCAGTGGCTCCGAGGTTAGTGTCCATCGCCCCCTACTGGCTGTGCTTGTGAGGTCACAGCAGACTCAGTGCCTCATAGTTTAGTGTCCAGCGTCCCCTGCTGGCTGTGCTTGTGAGATCACAGCAGACTCAGTGCCTCAATAGTTAGTGTCCAGCGCCCCCTGCTGGCTCTGCTTGTGAGGTCACAGCAGACTCAGTGCCTCTCAGGCCAGTATCAGGCTCATGGCTGCTGGCTGTGCTTGTGACGTCACAGCAGCCTGAATGCCTCCTAGACCAGTGTCAGGGTCATGGCTGCTGGCTGTGCTTCTGAGGTCACAGCAGCCTGAATGCCTCCTATGCCAGTGGCAGGCTCATGGCTGCTGGCTGGGATTGTGACGTCACAGCAGGCTCAGTGCCTCATAGTTTAGTGTCCAGCGTCCCCTGGTGTCTCTGCTTGTGAGGTCACAGCAGCCTCAGTAATTCCCAGGCCAAAATCAGGCTCCTGGCTACTGGTTATGCTTGTGACGTCACAGCAGCCTCAGTGCCTCTGAGGCCAGTGGCAGTCTCATGGCTGCTGGCTGTGCTTGTGAGGTCACAGCAGCCTCAGTGCCTCCTAGGTTAGTGTCCATCACCCCCTACTGGCTGTGCTTGTGAGGTCACAGCAGACTCAGTGCCTCATAGTTTAGTGTCCAGTGTCCCCTGCTGCCTCTGCTTGTGAGATCACAGCAGACTCAGTGCCTCAATAGTTAGTGTCCAGCGCCCCCTGCTGGCTGTGCTTGTGAGGTCACAGCAGCCTCAGTGCCTCATACCCCAGCATCAGGCTCATGGCTGCTGGCTGTGCTTGTGACGTCACAGCAGCCTCAGTGCCTCCTCTGCCAGTGCCATGCTCATGGCTGCTGGCTGTGCTTCTGAGGTCACAGCAGCCTGAATGCCTCCTAGGCCAGTGGCAGGCTTATGGCTGCTGGCTGTCCTTGTGAGGTCACAGAAGCCTCAGTGCCTCCTCTGCCAGTGGCAGGCTCATGGCTGCTGGCTGGGATTGTGAGGTCACAGCAGCCTCAGTGCCTCTCAGGCCAGTATCATGCGCATGGCTGCTGGCTGTGCTTGTGAGGTCACAGCAGCCTGAATGCCTCCAAGACCAGTATCAGGGTCATGGCTGCTGGCTGTGCTTGTGAGGTCACAGCAGCCTGAATGCCTCCTAGGCCTGTGGCAGGCTCATGGCTGCTGGCTATGATTGTGAGCTCACAGAAGCCTCAGTGCCTCAAAAGTTAGGGTCCAGCGTCCCCTGCTGGCTGTGCTTGTGAGGTCACAGCAGACTCAGTGCCTCAAAAGTTAGTGTGCAGCGCCCCCTGCTGGCTCTGCTTGTGAGGTCACAGCAGACTCAGTGCCTCAAAAGTTAGTGTGCAGCGCCCCCTGCTGGCTGTGCTTGTGAACTCACAGCAGCCTGAATGCCTCCTAGACCAGTGTCAGGGTCATGGCTGCTGGCTGTGCTTGTGAGGTCACACAAGCCTGAATGCCTCCTATGCCTGTGGCAGGCTCATGGCTGCTGGCTGGGATTGTGAGGTCACAGCAGACTCAGGGCCGCATAGTTTAGTGTCCAGCGTCCCCTGCTGGCTCTGCTTGTGAGGTCACAGCAGACTCAGTGCCTCATAGGTTAGTGTCCATCGCCCCCTACTGGCTGTGCTTGTGAGGTCACAGCAGCCTGAATGCCTCCTAGACCAGTGTCAGGGTCATGGCTGCTGGCTGTGCTTCTGAGGTCACAGCAGCCTGAATGACCCCTATGCCAGTGCCAGTCTCATGGCTGCTGGCTGTGCTTGTGACGTCACAGCAGCCTCATTGCCTCTGAGGTCAGGGGCAGTCTCATGGCTGCTGGCTGTGCTTGTGAGGTCACAGCAGACTCAGTGCCTCCTAGGTTAGTGTCCAGCGTCCCCTACTGGCTGTGCTTGTGAGGTCACAGCAGACTCAGTGCCTCATAGTTTAGTGTCCAGCGCCCCCTGCTGGCTCTGCTTGTGAGGTCACACCAGCCTGAGTGCCTCACAGGCCAGCATCAGGCTCATGGCTGCTGGCTGTGCTTGTGACGTCACAGCAGCCTCAGTGCCTCCTCTGCCAGTGCCATGCTCATGGCTGCTGGCTGTGCTTCTGAGGTCACAGCAGCCTGAATGCCTCCTATGCCAGTGGCAGGCTCATGGCTGCTGGCTGTGCTTGTGACGTCACAGCAGCCTCATTGCCTCTGAGACCAGTGGCAGTCTCATGGCTGCTGGCTGTGCTTGTGAGGTCACAGAAGCCTCAGTGCCTCCTCTGCCAGTGGCAGTCTCCTGGCTGCTGGCTGTGCTTGTGAGGTCACAGCAGACTCAGTGGCTCCGAGGTTAGTGTCCATCGCCCCCTACTGGCTGTGCTTGTGAGGTCACAGCAGACTCAGTGCCTCATAGTTTAGTGTCCAGCGTCCCCTGCTGGCTGTGCTTGTGAGATCACAGCAGACTCAGTGCCTCAATAGTTAGTGTCCAGCGCCCCCTGCTGGCTCTGCTTGTGAGGTCACAGCAGACTCAGTGCCTCTCAGGCCAGTATCAGGCTCATGGCTGCTGGCTGTGCTTGTGACGTCACAGCAGCCTGAATGCCTCCTAGACCAGTGTCAGGGTCATGGCTGCTGGCTGTGCTTCTGAGGTCACAGCAGCCTGAATGCCTCCTATGCCAGTGGCAGGCTCATGGCTGCTGGCTGGGATTGTGAGGTCACAGCAGCCTCAGTGCCTCATAGTTTAGTGTCCAGCGTCCCCTGGTGTCTCTGCTTGTGAGGTCACAGCAGCCTCAGTAATTCCCAGGCCAAAATCAGGCTCCTGGCTACTGGCTATGCTTGTGACGTCACAGCAGCCTCAGTGCCTCTGAGGCCAGTGGCAGTCTCATGGCTGCTGGCTGTGCTTGGGAGGTCACAGCAGCCTCAGTGCCTCCTAGGTTAGTGTCCATCACCCCCTACTGGCTGTGCTTGTGAGGTCACAGCAGACTCAGTGCCTCATAGTTTAGTGTCCAGCGCCCCCTGCTGGCTGTGCTTGTGAGGTCACAGCAGCCTCAGTGCCTCATACCCCAGCATCAGGCTCATGGCTGCTGGCTGTGCTTGTGACGTCACAGCAGCCTCAGTGCCTCCTCTGCCAGTGCCATGCTCATGGCTGCTGGCTGTGCTTCTGAGGTCACAGCAGCCTGAATGCCTCCTAGGCCAGTGGCAGGCTTATGGCTGCTGGCTGTGCTTGTGAGGTCACACCAGCCTCAGTGCCTCCTCTGCCAGTGGCAGGCTCATGGCTGCTGGCTGTGCTTGTGAGGTCACAGCAGCCTCAGTGCCTCATAGTTCAGTGTCCAGCGTCCCCTGCTGGCTCTGCTTGTGAGGTCACAGCAGACTCAGTGCCTCTCAGGCCAGTATCAGGCTCATGGCTGCTGGCTGTGCTTGTGAGGTCACAGCAGTCTGAATGCCTCCTAGACCAGTGTCAGGGTCATGGCTGCTGGCTGTGCTTCTGAGGTCACAGCAGCCAGAATGCCTCCTATGCCAGTGGCAGGCTCATGGCTGCTGGCTGTGCTTGTGAGGTCACAGCAGCCTCAGTGCCTCATAGTTTAGTGTCCAGCGTCCCCTGGTGTCTCTGCTTGTGAGGTCACAGCAGCCTCAGTAATTCCCAGGCCAAAATCAGGCTCCTGGCTGCTGGCTATGCTTGTAACGTCACAGCAGCCTCAGTGCCTCTGAGGCCAGTGGCAGTCTCATGGCTGCTGGCTGTGCTTGTGAGGTCACAGCAGCCTCAGTGCCTCATAGTTTAGTGTCCAGCGCCCCCTGCTGGCTGTGCTTGTGAGGTCACAGCAGACTCAGTGCCTCATAGTTTAGTGTCCAGTGTCCCCTGCTGCCTCTGCTTGTGAGATCACAGCAGACTCAGTGCCTCAATAGTTAGTGTCCAGCGCCCCCTGCTGGCTGTGCTTGTGAGGTCACAGCAGCCTCAGTGCCTCATACCCCAGCATCAGGCTCATGGCTGCTGGCTGTGCTTGTGACGTCACAGCAGCCTCAGTGCCTCCTCTGCCAGTGCCATGCTCATGGCTGCTGGCTGTGCTTCTGAGGTCACAGCAGCCTGAATGCCTCCTAGGCCAGTGGCAGGCTTATGGCTGCTGGCTGTCCTTGTGAGGTCACAGCAGCCTCAGTGCCTCATAGTTCAGTGTCCAGCGTCCCCTGCTGGCTCTGCTTGTGAGGTCACAGCAGACTCAGTGCCTCAAAAGTTAGTGTGCAGCGCCCCCTGCTGGCTGTGCTTGTGAACTCACAGCAGCCTGAATGCCTCCTAGACCAGTGTCAGGGTCATGGCTGCTGGCTGTGCTTGTGAGGTCACACAAGCCTCCATGCCTCCTATGCCAGTGGCAGGCTCATGGCTGCTGGCTGGGATTGTGAGGTCACAGCAGCCTCAGTGCCTCCTAGGTTAGTGTCCATCACCCCCTACTGGCTGTGCTTGTGAGGTCACAGCAGACTCAGTGCCTCATAGTTTAGTGTCCAGTGTCCCCTGCTGCCTCTGCTTGTGAGATCACAGCAGACTCAGTGCCTCAATAGTTAGTGTCCAGCGCCCCCTGCTGGCTCTGCTTGTGAGGTCACAGCAGCCTCAGTGCCTCATACCCCAGCATCAGGCTCATGGCTGCTGGCTGTGCTTGTGACGTCACAGCAGCCTCAGTGCCTCCTCTGCCAGTGCCATGCTCATGGCTGCTGGCTGTGCTTCTGAGGTCACAGCAGCCTGAATGCCTCCTAGGCCAGTGGCAGGCTTATGGCTGCTGGCTGTCCTTGTGAGGTCACAGAAGCCTCAGTGCCTCCTCTGCCAGTGGCAGGCTCATGGCTGCTGGCTGTGCTTGTGAGGTCACAGCAGCCTCAGTGCCTCTCAGGCCAGTATCATGCGCATGGCTGCTGGCTGTGCTTGTGAGGTCACAGCAGCCTGAATGCCTCCAAGACCAGTATCAGGGTCATGGCTGCTGGCTGTGCTTGTGAGGTCACAGCAGCCTGAGTGCCTCCTAGGCCTGTGGCAGGCTCATGGCTGCTGGCTATGATTGTGAGCTCACAGAAGCCTCAGTGCCTCAAAAGTTAGGGTCCAGCGTCCCCTGCTGGCTGTGCTTGTGAGGTCACAGCAGACTCAGTGCCTCAAAAGTTAGTGTGCAGCGCCCCCTGCTGGCTCTGCTTGTGAGGTCACAGCAGACTCAGTGCCTCAAAAGTTAGTGTGCAGCCCCCCCTGCTGGCTGTGCTTGTGAACTCACAGCAGCCTGAATGCCTCCTAGACCAGTGTCAGGGTCATGGCTGCTGGCTGTGCTTGTGAGGTCACACAAGCCTGAATGCCTCCTAGGCCTGTGGCAGGCTCATGGCTGCTGGCTGGGATTGTGAGGTCACAGCAGACTCAGGGCCGCATAGTTTAGTGTCCAGCGTCCCCTGCTGGCTCTGCTTGTGAGGTCACAGCAGACTCAGTGCCTCATAGGTTAGTGTCCATCGCCCCCTACTGGCTGTGCTTGTGAGGTCACAGCAGCCTGAATGCCTCCTAGACCAGTGTCAGGGTCATGGCTGCTGGCTGTGCTTCTGAGGTCACAGCAGCCTGAATGACCCCTATGCCAGTGCCAGTCTCATGGCTGCTGGCTGTGCTTGTGACGTCACAGCAGCCTCAGTGCCTCTGAGGTCAGGGGCAGTCTCATGGCTGCTGGCTGTGCTTGTGAGGTCACAGCAGACTCAGTGCCTCCTAGGTTAGTGTCCAGCGTCCCCTACTGGCTGTGCTTGTGAGGTCACAGCAGACTCAGTGCCTCATAGTTTAGTGTCCAGCGCCCCCTGCTGGCTCTGCTTGTGAGGTCACACCAGCCTGAGTGCCTCACAGGCCAGCATCAGGCTCATGGCTGCTGGCTGTGCTTGTGACGTCACAGCAGACTCAGTGCCTCCTCTGCCAGTGCCATGCTCATGGCTGCTGGCTGTGCTTCTGAGGTCACAGCAGCCTGAATGCCTCCTATGCCAGTGGCAGGCTCATGGCTGCTGGCTGTGCTTGTGAGGTCACAGAAGCCTCAGTGCCTCCTCTGCCAGTGGCAGTCTCCTGGCTGCTGGCTGTGCTTGTGAGGTCACAGCAGACTCAGTGGCTCCGAGGTTAGTGTCCATCGCCCCCTACTGGCTGTGCTTGTGAGGTCACAGCAGACTCAGTGCCTCATAGTTTAGTGTCCAGCGTCCCCTGCTGGCTGTGCTTGTGAGATCACAGCAGACTCAGTGCCTCAATAGTTAGTGTCCAGCGCCCCCTGCTGGCTCTGCTTGTGAGGTCACAGCAGACTCAGTGCCTCTCAGGCCAGTATCAGGCTCATGGCTGCTGGCTGTGCTTGTGACGTCACAGCAGCCTGAATGCCTCCTAGACCAGTGTCAGGGTCATGGCTGCTGGCTGTGCTTCTGAGGTCACAGCAGCCTGAATGCCTCCTATGCCAGTGGCAGGCTCATGGCTGCTGGCTGGGATTGTGACGTCACAGCAGGCTCAGTGCCTCATAGTTTAGTGTCCAGCGTCCCCTGGTGTCTCTGCTTGTGAGGTCACAGCAGCCTCAGTAATTCCCAGGCCAAAATCAGGCTCCTGGCTACTGGCTATGCTTGTGACGTCACAGCAGCCTCAGTGCCTCTGAGGCCAGTGGCAGTCTCATGGCTGCTGGCTGTGCTTGTGAGGTCACAGCAGCCTCAGTGCCTCCTAGGTTAGTGTCCATCACCCCCTACTGGCTGTGCTTGTGAGGTCACAGCAGACTCAGTGCCTCATAGTTTAGTGTCCAGTGTCCCCTGCTGCCTCTGCTTGTGAGATCACAGCAGACTCAGTGCCTCAATAGTTAGTGTCCAGCGCCCCCTGCTGGCTGTGCTTGTGAGGTCACAGCAGCCTCAGTGCCTCATACCCCAGCATCAGGCTCATGGCTGCTGGCTGTGCTTGTGACGTCACAGCAGCCTCAGTGCCTCCTCTGCCAGTGCCATGCTCATGGCTGCTGGCTGTGCTTCTGAGGTCACAGCAGCCTGAATGCCTCCTAGGCCAGTGGCAGGCTTATGGCTGCTGGCTGTGCTTGTGAGGTCACAGCAGCCTCAGTGCTTCCTAGGTTAGTGTCCAGCGCCCCCTGCTGGCTCTGCTTGTGAGGTCACAGCAGACTCAGTGCCTCTCAGGCCAGTATCAGGCTCATGGCTGCTGGCTGTGCTTGTGAGGTCACAGCAGTCTGAATGCCTCCTAGACCAGTGTCAGGGTCATGGCTGCTGGCTGTGCTTCTGAGGTCACAGCAGCCTGAATGCCTCCTATGCCAGTGGCAGGCTCATGGCTGCTGGCTGTGCTTGTGAGGTCACAGCAGCCTCAGTGCCTCATAGTTTAGTGTCCAGCGTCCCCTGGTGTCTCTGCTTGTGAGATCACAGCAGCCTCAGTAATTCCCAGGCCAATATCAGGCTCCTGGCTGCTGGCTATGCTTGTGACGTCACAGCAGCCTCAGTGCCTCTGAGGCCAGTGGCAGTCTCATGGCTGCTGGCTGTGCTTGTGAGGTCACAGCAGCCTCAGTGCCTCCTAGGTTAGTGTCCATCACCCCCTACTGGCTGTGCTTGTGAGGTCACAGCAGACTCAGTGCCTCATAGTTTAGTGTCCAGTGTCCCCTGCTGCCTCTGCTTGTGAGGTCACAGCAGCCTCAGTGCCTCATACCCCAGCATCAGGCTCATGGCTGCTGGCTGTGCTTGTGACGTCACAGCAGCCTCAGTGCCTCCTCTGCCAGTGCCATGCTCATGGCTGCTGGCTGTGCTTCTGAGGTCACAGCAGCCTGAATGCCTCCTGGGCCAGTGGCAGGCTTATGGCTGCTGGCTGTGCTTGTGAGGTCACAGAAGCCTCAGTGCCTCCTCTGCCAGTGGCAGTCTCATGGCTGCTGGCTGTGCTTGTGAGGTCACAGCAGCCTCAGTGCCTCTCAGGCCAGTATCATGCGCATGGCTGCTGGCTGTGCTTGTGAGGTCACAGCAGCCTGAATGCCTCCGAGACCAGTATCAGGGTCATGGCTGCTGGCTGTGCTTGTGAGGTCACAGCAGCCTGAATGCCTCCTAGGCCTGTGGCAGGCTCATGGCTGCTGGCTATGATTGTGAGCTCACAGAAGCCTCAGGGCCTCAAAAGTTAGGGTCCAGCGTCCCCTGCTGGCTCTGCTTGTGAGGTCACAGCAGACTCAGTGCCTCAAAGGTTAGTGTGCAGCGCCCCCTGCTGGCTGTGCTTGTGAGGTCCCACCAGCCTCAGTGCCTCCTCTGCCAGTGGCAGGCTCATGGCTGCTGGCTGTGCTTGTGAGGTCAAAGCAGCCTCAGTGCCTCATAGTTTAGTGTCCAGCGTCCCCTGCTGGCTCTGCTTGTGAGGTCACAGCAAACTCAGTGCCTCAAAACTTAGTGTGCAGCGCCCCCTGCTGGCTCTGCTTGTGAGGTCACACCAGCCTCAGTGCCTCCTCTGCCAGTGGCAGGCTCATGGCTGCTGGCTGTGATTGTGAGGTCACAGCAGCCTCAGTGCCTCATAGTTTAGTGTCCAGCGTCCCCTGCTGGCTCTGCTTGTGAGGTCACAGCAGACTCAGTGCCTCATAGGTTAGTGTCCATCGCCCCCTACTGGCTGTGCTTGTGAGGTCACAGCAGCCTGAATGCCTCCTAGACCAGTGTCAGGGTCATGGCTGCTGGCTGTGCTTCTGAGGTCACAGCAGCCTGAATGACCCCTATGCCAGTGCCAGTCTCATGGCTGCTGGCTGTGCTTGTGACGTCACAGCAGCCTCAGTGCCTCTGAGGTCAGGGGCAGTCTCATGGCTGCTGGCTGTGCTTGTGAGGTCACAGCAGACTCAGTGCCTCCTAGGTTAGTGTCCAGCGTCCCCTACTGGCTGTGCTTGTGAGGTCACAGCAGACTCAGTGCCTCATAGTTTAGTGTCCAGCGCCCCCTGCTGGCTCTGCTTGTGAGGTCACACCAGCCTGAGTGCCTCACAGGCCAGCATCAGGCTCATGGCTGCTGGCTGTGCTTGTGACGTCACAGCAGACTCAGTGCCTCCTCTGCCAGTGCCATGCTCATGGCTGCTGGCTGTGCTTCTGAGGTCACAGCAGCCTGAATGCCTCCTAGGCCAGTGGCAGGCTCATGGCTGCTGGCTGTGCTTGTGACGTCACAGCAGCCTCATTGCCTCTGAGGCCAGTGGCAGTCTCATGGCTGCTGGCTGTGCTTGTGAGGTCACAGAAGCCTCAGTGCCTCCTCTGCCAGTGGCAGTCTCCTGGCTGCTGGCTGTGCTTGTGAGGTCACAGCAGACTCAGTGGCTCCGAGGTTAGTGTCCATCGCCCCCTACTGGCTGTGCTTGTGAGGTCACAGCAGACTCAGTGCCTCATAGTTTAGTGTCCAGCGCCCCCTGCTGCCTCTGCTTGTGAGATCACAGCAGACTCAGTGCCTCAATAGTTAGTGTCCAGCGCCCCCTGCTGGCTCTGCTTGTGAGGTCACAGCAGACTCAGTGCCTCTCAGGCCAGTATCAGGCTCATGGCTGCTGGCTGTGCTTGTGACGTCACAGCAGCCTGAATGCCTCCTAGACCAGTGTCAGGGTCATGGCTGCTGGCTGTGCTTCTGAGGTCACAGCAGCCTGAATGCCTCCTATGCCAGTGGCAGGCTCATGGCTGCTGGCTGTGCTTGTGAGGTCACAGCAGCCTCAGTGCCTCATAGTTTAGTGTCCAGCGTCCCCTGGTGTCTCTGCTTGTGAGATCACAGCAGCCTCAGTAATTCCCAGGCCAAAATCAGGCTCCTGGCTGCTGGCTATGCTTGTGACGTCACAGCAGCCTCAGTGCCTCTGAGGCCAGTGGCAGTCTCATGGCTGCTGGCTGTGCTTGTGAGGTCACAGCAGCCTCAGTGCCTCCTAGGTTAGTGTCCATCACCCCCTACTGGCTGTGCTTGTGAGGTCACAGCAGACTCAGTGCCTCATAGTTTAGTGTCCAGTGTCCCCTGCTGCCTCTGCTTGTGAGGTCACAGCAGCCTCAGTGCCTCATACCCCAGCATCAGGCTCATGGCTGCTGGCTGTGCTTGTGACGTCACAGCAGCCTCAGTGCCTCCTCTGCCAGTGCCATGCTCATGGCTGCTGGCTGTGCTTCTGAGGTCACAGCAGCCTGAATGCCTCCTAGGCCAGTGGCAGGCTTATGGCTGCTGGCTGTCCTTGTGAGGTCACAGAAGCCTCAGTGCCTCCTCTGCCAGTGGCAGGCTCATGGCTGCTGGCTGTGCTTGTGAGGTCACAGCAGCCTCAGTGCCTCTCAGGCCAGTATCATGCGCATGGCTGCTGGCTGTGCTTGTGAGGTCACAGCAGCCTGAATGCCTCCAAGACCAGTATCAGGGTCATGGCTGCTGGCTGTGCTTGTGAGGTCACAGCAGCCTGAATGCCTCCTAGGCCTGTGGCAGGCTCATGGCTGCTGGCTATGATTGTGAGCTCACAGAAGCCTCAGTGCCTCAAAAATTAGGGTCCAGCGTCCCCTGCTGGCTCTGCTTGTGAGGTCACAGCAGACTCAGTGCCTCAAAGGTTAGTGTGCAGCGCCCCCTGCTGGCTGTGCTTGTGAGGTCCCACCAGCCTCAGTGCCTCCTCTGCCAGTGGCAGGCTCATGGCTGCTGGCTGTGCTTGTGAGGTCAAAGCAGCCTCAGTGCCTCATAGTTTAGTGTCCAGCGTCCCCTGCTGGCTCTGCTTGTGAGGTCACAGCAGACTCAGTGCCTCAAAACTTAGTGTGCAGCGCCCCCTGCTGGCTGTGCTTGTGAGGTCACACCAGCCTCAGTGCCTCCTCTGCCAGTGGCAGGCTCATGGCTGCTGGCTGTGATTGTGAGGTCACAGCAGCCTCAGTGCCTCATAGTTCAGTGTCCAGCGTCCCCTGCTGGCTCTGCTTGTGAGGTCACAGCAGACTCAGTGCCTCAAAAGTTAGTGTGCAGCGCCCCCTGCTGGCTGTGCTTGTGAACTCACAGCAGCCTGAATGCCTCCTAGACCAGTGTCAGGGTCATGGCTGCTGGCTGGGATTGTGAGGTCACACAAGCCTGAATGCCTCCTATGCCAGTGGCAGGCTCATGGCTGCTGGCTGGGATTGTGAGGTCACAGCAGACTCAGGGCCGCATAGTTTAGTGTCCAGCGTCCCCTGCTGGCTCTGCTTGTGAGGTCACAGCAGACTCAGTGCCTCATAGTTTAGTGTCCAGCGTCCCCTACTGGCTGTGCTTGTGAGGTCACAGCAGCCTGAATGCCTCCTAGACCAGTGTCAGGCTCATGGCTGCTGGCTGTGCTTCTGAGGTCACAGCAGCCTGAATGCCTCCTATGCCAGTGGCAGGCTCCTGGCTGCTGGCTATGCTTGTGACGTCACAGCAGCCTCAGTGCCTCTGAGGTCAGTGGCAGTCTCATGGCTGCTGGCTGTGCTTGTGAGGTCACTGCAGCCTCAGTGCCTCCTAGGTTAATGTCCATCACCCCCTACTGGCTGTGCTTGTGAGGTCACAGCAGCCTGAATGCCTCCTAGACCAGTGTCAGGGTCATGGCTGCTGGCTGTGCTTCTGAGGTCACAGCAGCCTGAATGCCTCCTATGCCAGTGGCAGGCTCATGGCTGCTGGCTGTGATTGTGAGGTCACAGCAGCCTCAGTGCCTCATAGTTTAGTCTCCAGCGTCCCCTGGTGTCTCTGCTTGTGAGGTCACAGCAGCCTCAGTAATTCCCAGGCCAAAATCAGGCTCCTGGCTGCTGGCTATGCTTGTGACGTCACAGCAGCCTCAGTGCCTCCTAGGTTAGTGTCCATCACCCCCTACTGGCTGTGCTTGTGAGGTCACAGCAGACTCAGTGCCTCATAGTTTAGTGTCCAGTGTCCCCTGCTGCCTCTGCTTGTGAGATCACAGCAGACTCAGTGCCTCAATAGTTAGTGTCCAGCGCCCCCTGCTGGCTGTGCTTGTGAGGTCACAGCAGCCTCAGTGCCTCATACCCCAGCATCAGGCTCATGGCTGCTGGCTGTGCTTGTGACGTCACAGCAGCCTCAGTGCCTCCTCTGCCAGTGCCATGCTCATGGCTGCTGGCTGTGCTTCTGAGGTCACAGCAGCCTGAATGCCTCCTAGGCCAGTGGCAGGCTTATGGCTGCTGGCTGTCCTTGTGAGGTCACAGAAGCCTCAGTGCCTCCTCTGCCAGTGGCAGTCTCATGGCTGCTGGCTGTGCTTGTGACGTCAGAGCAGACTCAGTGCCTCTCAGGCCAGTATCATGCGCATGGCTGCTGGCTGTGCTTGTGAGGTCACAGCAGCCTGAATGCCTCCTAGGCCTGTGGCAGGCTCATGGCTGCTGGCTATGATTGTGAGCTCACAGAAGCCTCAGTGCCTCAAAAGTTAGGGTCCAGCGTCCCCTGCTGGCTCTGCTTGTGAGGTCACAGCAGACTCAGTGCCTCAAAGGTTAGTGTGCAGCGCCCCCTGCTGGCTGTGCTTGTGAGGTCACACCAGCCTCAGTGCCTCCTCTGCCTGTGGCAGGCTCATGGCTGCTGGCTGTGATTGTGAGGTCACAGCAGCCTCAGGGCCTGCTAGGTTATCTCCAGTGCCCCCTGCTGGCTGTGCTTGTGAGGTCACAGCAGCCTCAGTGGCTCCTCTGCCAGTGTCAGGCTCATGGCTGCTGGCTGTGCTTGTGAGGTCACAGCAGACTCAGTGTCTCTGTGGATAGTGCCATGCTCATGGCTGCTGGCTGTGCTTTTGAGGTCACAGCAGACTCAGTGCCTCTCAGGCCAGTATCAGGCTCATGGCTGCTGGCTGTGCTTGTGACGTCACAGCAGCCTGATTGCCTCCTAGGCCAGTGGCAGGCTCCTGGCTGCTGGTTGTGCTTGTGACGTCACAGCAGCCTCAGTGCCTCTGAGGCCAGTGGCAGTCTCATGGCTGCTGGCTGTGCTTGTGAGGTCACAGAAGCCTCAGTGCCTCCTCTGCCAGTGGCAGGCTCATGGCTGCTGGCTGTGCTTGTGAGGTCACAGCAGCCTCAGTGCCTCCTAGGTTAGTGTCCATCACCCCCTACTGGCTGTGCTTGTGAGGTCACAGCAGCCTGAATGCCTCCAAGACCAGTATCAGGGTCATGGCTGCTGGCTGTGCTTCTGAGGTCACAGCAGCCTGAATGCCTCCTAGGCCTGTGGCAGGCTCATGGCTGCTGGCTATGATTGTGAGGTCAGAGCAGACTCAGTGCCTCAAAAGTTAGTGTGCAGCGCCCCCTGCTGGCTGTGCTTGTGAGGTCCCACCAGCCTCAGTGCCTCCTCTGCCAGTGGCAGGCTCATGGCTGCTGGCTGTGCTTGTGAGGTCACAGCAGACTCAGTGCCTCATAGTTAAGTGTCCAGCGTCCCCTGCTGGCTGTGCTTGTGAACTCACAGCAGCCTGAATGCCTCCTAGACCAGTGTCAGGGTCATGGCTGCTGGCTGTGCTTGTGAGGTCACTCAAGCCTGAATGCCTCCTATGCCAGTGGCAGGCTCAAGGCTGCTGGCTGGGATTGTGAGGTCACAGCAGACTCAGGGCCGCATAGTTTAGTGTCCAGCGTCCCCTACTGGCTCTGCTTGTGAGGTCACAGCAGACTCAGCGCCTTCCAGGCCAGTATCAGGCTCATGGCTGCTGGCTGTGCTTGTGACGTCACAGCAGCCTCAGTGCCTCCTCTGCCAATGCCATGCTCATGGCTGCTGGCTGTGCTTGTGAGGTCACAGCAGCCTCAGTGCCTCTCAGGCCAATATCAGGCTCATGGCTGCTGGCTGTGCTTGCGAGGTCACAGCAGCCTGAATGCCTCCTAGACCAGTGTCAGGGTCATGGCTGCTGGCTGTGCTTCTGAGGTCACAGCAGCCTGAATGCCTCCTATGCCAGTGGCAGGCTCCTGGCTGCTGGCTATGCTTGTGACGTCACAGCAGCCTCATTGCCTCTGAGGTCAGTGGCAGTCTCATGGCTGCTGGCTGTGCTTGTGAGGTCACTGCAGCCTCAGTGCCTCCTAGGTTAATGTCCATCACCCCCTACTGGCTGTGCTTGTGAGGTCACAGCAGACTCAGTGCCTCATAGTTTAGTGTCCAGCGCCCCCTGCTGGCTCTGCTTGTGAGGTCACAGCAGCCTCAGTGCCTCACAGGCCAGCATCAGGCTCATGGCTGCTGGCTGTGCTTGTGACGTCACAGCAGACTCAGTGCCTCCTCTGCCAGTGCCATGCTCATGGCTGCTGGCTGTGCTTGTGACGTCACAGCAGCCTGAATGCCTCCTAGGCCAGTGGCAGGCTCATGGCTGCTGGCTGTGCTTGTGACGTCACAGCAGCCTCAGTGCCTCTGAGGCCAGTGGCAGGCTCATGGCTGCTGGCTGTGCTAGTGAGGTCACAGAAGCCTCAGTGCCTCTGAGGCCAGTGGCGGTCTCATGGCTGCTGGCTGTGATTGTGAGGTCACAGCAGCCTCAGTGGCTCCTAGGTTAGTGTCCATCGCCCCCTACTGGCTGTGCTTGTGAGGTCACAGCAGACTCAGTGCCTCATAGTTTAGTGTCCAGCGTCCCCTGCTGCCTCTGCTTGTGAGATCACAGCAGACTCAGTGCCTCAATAGTTAGTGTCCAGCGCACCCTGCTGGCTCTGCTTGTGAGGTCACAGCAGACTCAGTGCCTCTCAGGCCAGTATGAGGCTCATGGCTGCTGGCTGTGCTTGTGACGTCACAGCAGCCTGAATGCCTCCTAGACCAGTGTCAGGGTCATGGCTGCTGGCTGTGCTTGTGACGTCACAGCAGCCTGAATGCCTCCTATGCCAGTGGCAGGCTCATGGCTGCTGGCTGGGATTGTGAGGTCACAGCAGCCTCAGTGCCTCATAGTTTAGTGTCCAGCGTCCCCTGGTGTCTCTGCTTGTGAGGTCACAGCAGCCTCAGTAATTCCCAGGCCAAAATCAGGCTCCTGGCTGCTGGCTATGCTTGTGACGTCACAGCAGCCTCAGTGCCTCTGAGGCCAGTGGCAGTCTCATGGCTGCTGGCTGTGCTTGGGAGGTCACAGCAGCCTCAGTGCCTCCTAGGTTAGTGTCCATCACCCCTACTGGCTGTGCTTGTGAGGTCACAGCAGACTCAGTGCCTCATAGTTTAGTGTCCAGTGTCCCCTGCTGCCTCTGCTTGTGAGATCACAGCAGACTCAGTGCCTCAATAGTTAGTGTCCAGCGCCCCCTGCTGGCTGTGCTTGTGAGGTCACAGCAGCCTCAGTGCCTCATACCCCAGCATCAGGCTCATGGCTGCTGGCTGTGCTTGTGACGTCACAGCAGCCTCAGTGCCTCCTGTGCCAGTGCCATGCTCATGGCTGCTGGCTGTGCTTCTGAGGTCACAGCAGCCTGAATGCCTCCTAGGCCAGTGGCAGGCTTATGGCTGCTGGCTGTCCTTGTGAGGTCACAGAAGCCTCAGTGCCTCCTCTGCCAGTGGCAGGCTCATGGCTGCTGGCTGTGCTTGTGAGGTCACAGCAGCCTCAGTGCCTCTCAGGCCAGTATCATGCGCATGGCTGCTGGCTGTGCTTGTGAGGTCACAGCAGCCTGAATGCCTCCAAGACCAGTATCAGGGTCATGGCTGCTGGCTGTGCTTGTGAGGTCACAGCAGCCTGAATGCCTCCTAGGCCTGTGGCAGGCTCATGGCTGCTGGCTATGATTGTGAGCTCACAGAAGCCTCAGTGCCTCAAAAGTTAGGGTCCAGCGTCCCCTGCTGGCTCTGCTTGTGAGGTCACAGCAGACTCAGTGCCTCAAAAGTTAGTGTGCAGCGCCCCCTGCTGGCTGTGCTTGTGAGGTCACACCAGCCTCAGTGCCTCCTCTGCCAGTGGCAGGCTCATGGCTGCTGGCTGTGATTGTGAGGTCACAGCAGCCTCAGTGCCTCATAGTTCAGTATCCAGCGTCCCCTGCTGGCTCTGCTTGTGAGGTCACAGCAGACTCAGTGCCTCAAAAGTTAGTGTGCAGCGCCCCCTGCTGGCTGTGCTTGTGAACTCACAGCAGCCTGAATGCCTCCTAGACCAGTGTCAGGGTCATGGCTGCTGGCTGTGCTTGTGAGGTCACTCAAGCCTGAATGCCTCCTATGCCAGTGGCAGGCTCATGGCTGCTGGCTGGGATTGTGAGGTCACAGCAGACTCAGGGCCGCATAGTTTAGTGTCCAGCATCCCCTGCTGGCTCTGCTTGTGAGGTCACAGCAGACTCAGTGCCTCATAGGTTAGTGTCCATCGCCCCCTACTGGCTGTGCTTCTGAGGTCACAGCAGCCTGAATGCCTCCTAGACCAGTGTCAGGGTCATGGCTGCTGGCTGTGCTTCTGAGGTCACAGCAGCCTGAATGCCTCCTAGGCCAGTGGCAGGCTCATGGCTGCTGGCTGTGATTGTGAGGTCACAGCAGCCTCAGTGCCTCATAGTTTAGTGTCCAGCGTCCCCTGGTGTCTCTGCTTGTGAGGTCACAGCAGCCTCAGTAATTCCCAGGCCAAAATCAGGCTCCTGGCTGCTGGCTATGCTTGTGACGTCACAGCAGCCTCAGTGCCTCTGAGGCCAGTGGCAGTCTCATGGCTGCTGGCTGTGCTTGGGAGGTCACAGCAGCCTCAGTGCCTCCTAGGTTAGTGTCCATCGCCCCCTACTGGCTGTGCTTGTGAGGTCACAGCAGACTCAGTGCCTCATAGTTTAGTGTCCAGTGTCCCCTGCTGCCTCTGCTTGTGAGATCACAGCAGACTCAGTGCCTCAATAGTTAGTGTCCAGCGCCCCCTGCTGGCTGTGCTTGTGAGGTCACAGCAGCCTCAGTGCCTCATACCCCAGCATCAGGCTCATGGCTGCTGGCTGTGCTTGTGACGTCACAGCAGCCTCAGTGCCTCCTCTGCCAGTGCCATGCTCATGGCTGCTGGCTGTGCTTCTGAGGTCACAGCAGCCTCAGTGCCTCTCAGGCCAGTATCATGCGCATGGCTGCTGGCTGTGCTTGTGAGGTCACAGCAGCCTGAATGCCTCCAAGACCACTATCAGGGTCATGGCTGCTGGCTGTGCTTGTGAGGTCACAGCAGCCTGAATGCCTCCTAGGCCTGTGGCAGGCTCATGGCTGCTGGCTATGATTGTGAGCTCACAGAAGCCTCAGTGCCTCAAAAGTTAGGGTCCAGCGTCCCCTGCTGGCTCTGCTTGTGAGGTCACAGCAGACTCAGTGTCTCAAAAGTTAGTGTGCAGCGCCCCCTGCTGGCTGTGCTTGTGAGGTCACACCAGCCTCAGTGCCTCCTCTGCCAGTGGCAGGCTCATGGCTGCTGGCTGTGCTTGTGAGGTCACAGCAGACTCAGTGCCTCAAAAGTTAGTGTGCAGCGCCCCCTGCTGGCTGTGCTTGTGAACTCACAGCAGCCTGAATGCCTCCTAGACCAGTGTCAGGGTCATGGCTGCTGGCTGTGCTTGTGAGGTCACTCAAGCCTGAATGCCTCCTATGCCAGTGGCAGGCTCATGGCTGCTGGCTGGGATTGTGAGGTCACAGCAGACTCAGGGCCGCATAGTTTAGTGTCCAGCATCCCCTGGTGTCTCTGCTTGTGAGGTCACAGCAGACTCAGTGCCTCATAGGTTAGTGTCCATCGCCCCCTACTGGCTGTGCTTGTGAGGTCACAGCAGCCTGAATGCCTCCTAGACCAGTGTCAGGGTCATGGCTGCTGGCTGTGCTTCTGAGGTCACAGCAGCCTGAATGCCTCCTAGGCCAGTGGCAGGCTCATGGCTGCTGGCTGTGATTGTGAGGTCACAGCAGCCTCAGTGCCTCATAGTTTAGTGTCCAGCGTCCCCTGGTGTCTCTGCTTGTGAGGTCACAGCAGCCTCAGTAATTCCCAGGCCAAAATCAGGCTCCTGGCTGCTGGCTATGCTTGTGACGTCACAGCAGCCTCAGTGCCTCTGAGGCCAGTGGCAGTCTCATGGCTGCTGGCTGTGCTTGGGAGGTCACAGCAGCCTCAGTGCCTCCTAGGTTAGTGTCCATCACCCCCTACTGGCTGTGCTTGTGAGGTCACAGCAGACTCAGTGCCTCATAGTTTAGTGTCCAGTGTCCCCTGCTGCCTCTGCTTGTGAGATCACAGCAGACTCAGTGCCTCAATAGTTAGTGTCCAGCGCCCCCTGCTGGCTGTGCTTGTGAGGTCACAGCAGCCTCAGTGCCTCATACCCCAGCATCAGGCTCATGGCTGCTGGCTGTGCTTGTGACGTCACAGCAGCCTCAGTGCCTCCTCTGCCAGTGCCATGCTCATGGCTGCTGGCTGTGCTTCTGAGGTCACAGCAGCCTGAATGCCTCCTAGGCCAGTGGCAGGCTTATGGCTGCTGGCTGTCCTTGTGAGGTCACAGAAGCCTCAGTGCCTCCTCTGCCAGTGGCAGGCTCATGGCTGCTGGCTGTGCTTGTGAGGTCACAGCAGCCTCAGTGCCTCTCAGGCCAGTATCATGCGCATGGCTGCTGGCTGTGCTTGTGAGGTCACAGCAGCCTGAATGCCTCCAAGACCACTATCAGGGTCATGGCTGCTGGCTCTGCTTGTGAGGTCACAGCAGCCTGAATGCCTCCTAGGCCTGTGGCAGGCTCATGGCTGCTGGCTATGATTGTGAGCTCACAGCAGCCTCAGTGCCTCAAAAGTTAGGGTCCAGCGTCCCCTGCTGGCTCTGCTTGTGAGGTCACAGCAGACTCAGTGTCTCAAAAGTTAGTGTGCAGCGCCCCCTGCTGGCTGTGCTTGTGAGGTCACACCAGCCTCAGTGCCTCCTCTGCCAGTGGCAGGCTCATGGCTGCTGGCTGTGATTGTGAGGTCACAGCAGCCTCAGTGCCTCATAGTTCAGTATCCAGCGTCCCCTGCTGGCTCTGCTTGTGAGGTCACAGCAGACTCAGTGCCTCAAAAGTTAGTGTGCAGCGCCCCCTGCTGGCTGTGCTTGTGAACTCACAGCAGCCTGAATGCCTCCTAGACCAGTGTCAGGGTCATGGCTGCTGGCTGTGCTTGTGAGGTCACTCAAGCCTGAATGCCTCCTATGCCAGTGGCAGGCTCATGGCTGCTGGCTGGGATTGTGAGGTCACAGCAGACTCAGGGCCGCATAGTTTAGTGTCCAGCATCCCCTGGTGTCTCTGCTTGTGAGGTCACAGCAGACTCAGTGCCTCATAGGTTAGTGTCCATCGCCCCCTACTGGCTGTGCTTTTGAGGTCACAGCAGACTCAGTGCCTCACAAGCCAGCATCAGGCTCATGGCTGCTGGCTGTGCTTCTGAGGTCACAGCAGCCTGAATGCCTCCTATGCCAGTGGCAGGCTCCTGGCTGCTGGCTATGCTTGTGACGTCACAGCAGCCTCATTGCCTCTGAGGTCAGTGGCAGTCTCATGGCTGCTGGCTGTGCTTGTGAGGTCACAGCAGCCTCAGTGCCTCCTAGGTTAATGTCCATCACCCCCTACTGGCTGTGCTTGTGAGGTCACAGCAGACTCAGTGCCTCATAGTTTAGTGTCCAGCCCCCCTGCTGGCTGTGCTTTTGAGGTCACAGCAGACTCAGTGCCTCACAAGCCAGCATCAGGCTCATGGCTGCTGGCTGTGCTTGTGAGGTCACAGCAGCCTCAGTGCCTCCTCTGCCAGTGTCAGTCTCATGGCTGCTGGCTGTGCTTGTGAGGTCACAGAAGCCTCAGTGCCTTCTCTGCCAGTGGCAGGCTCATGGCTGCTGGCTGTGCTTCTGAGGTCACAGCAGCCTCAGTGCCTCCTAGGTTAGTGTCCATCACCCCCTACTGGCTGTGCTTGTGAGGTCACAGCAGCCTGAATGCCTCCAAGACCAGTATCAGGGTCATGGCTGCTGGCTGTGCTTCTGAGGTCACAGCAGCCTGAATGCCTCCTAGGCCTGTGGCAGGCTCATGGCTGCTGGCTATGATTGTGAGCTCACAGAAGCCTCAGTGCCTCAAAAGTTAGGGTCCAGCGTCCCCTGCTGGCTCTGCTTGTGAGGTCAGAGCAGACTCAGTGCCTCAAAAGTTAGTGTGCAGCGCCCCCTGCTGGCTGTGCTTGTGAGGTCACACCAGCCTCAGTGCCTCCTCTGCCAGTGGCAGGCTCATGGCTGCTGGCTGTGCTTGTGAGGTCACAGCAGCCTCAGTGCCTCATAGTTTAGTGTCCAGCGTCCCCTGCTGGCTCTGCTTGTGAGGTCACAGCAGACTCAGTGCCTCAAAAGTTAGTGTGCAGCGCCCCCTGCTGGCTGTGCTTGTGAACTCACAGCAGCCTGAATGCCTCCTAGACCAGTGTCAGGGTCATGGCTGCTGGCTGTGCTTGTGAGGTCACTCAAGCCTGAATGCCTCCTATGCCAGTGGCAGGCTCATGGCTGCTGGCTGGGATTGTGAGGTCACAGCAGACTCAGGGCCGCATAGTTTAGTGTCCAGCATCCCCTGGTGTCTCTGCTTGTGAGGTCACAGCAGACTCAGTGCCTCATAGGTTAGTGTCCATCGCCCCCTACTGGCTGTGCTTGTGAGGTCACAGAAGCCTGAATGCCTCCTAGACCAGTGTCAGGGTCATGGCTGCTGGCTGTGCTTCTGAGGTCACAGCAGCCTGAATGCCTCCTATGCCAGTGGCAGGCTCCTGGCTGCTGGCTATGCTTGTGACGTCACAGCAGCCTCAGTGCCTCTGAGGTCAGTGGCAGTCTCATGGCTGCTGGCTGTGCTTGTGAGGTCACAGCAGCCTCAGTGCCTCCTAGGTTAATGTCCATCACCCCCTACTGGCTGTGCTTGTGAGGTCACAGCAGACTCAGTGCCTCATAGTTTAGTGTCCAGCCCCCCTGCTGGCTGTGCTTTTGAGGTCACAGCAGACTCAGTGCCTCACAGGCCAGCATCAGGCTCATGGCTGCTGGCTGTGCCTGTGAGGTCACAGCAGCCTCAGTGCCTCCTCTGCCAGTGTCAGTCTCATGGCTGCTGGCTGTGCTTGTGAGGTCACAGAAGCCTCAGTGCCTCCTCTGCCAGTGGCAGGCTCATGGCTGCTGGCTGTGCTTGTGAGGTCACAGCAGCCTCAGTGCCTCCTAGGTTAGTGTCCATCACCCCCTACTGGCTGTGCTTGTGAGGTCACAGCCGCCTGAATGCCTCCAAGACCAGTATCAGGGTCATGGCTGCTGGCTGTGCTTCTGAGGTCACAGCAGCCTGAATGCCTCCTAGGCCTGTGGCAGGCTCATGGCTGCTGGCTATGATTGTGAGCTCACAGAAGCCTCAGTGCCTCAAAAGTTAGGGTCCAGCGTCCCCTGCTGGCTCTGCTTGTGAGGTCACAGCAGACTCAGTGCCTCAAAAGTTAGTGTGCAGCGCCCCCTGCTGGCTGTGCTTGTGAGGTCACACCAGCCTCAGTGCCTCCTCTGCCAGTGGCAGGCTCATGGCTGCTGGCTGTGCTTGTGAGGTCACAGCAGCCTCAGTGCCTCATAGTTAAGTGTCCAGCGTCCCCTGCTGGCTCTGCTTGTGAGGTCACAGCAGACTCAGTGCCTCAAAAGTAAGTGTGCAGCGCCCCCTGCTGGCTGTGCTTGTGAACTCACAGCAGCCTGAATGCCTCCTAGACCAGTGTCAGGGTCATGGCTGCTGGCTGTGCTTGTGAGGTCACTCAAGCCTGAATGCCTCCTATGCCAGTGGCAGGCTCATGGCTGCTGGCTGGGATTGTGAGGTCACAGCAGACTCAGGGCCGCATAGTTTAGTGTCCAGCGTCCCCTACTGGCTCTGCTTGTGAGGTCACAGCAGACTCAGCGCCTTCCAGGCCAGTATCAGGCTCATGGCTGCTGGCTGTGCTTGTGACGTCACAGAAGCCTCAGTGCCTCCTCTGCCAATGCCATGCTCATGGCTGCTGGCTGTGCTTGTGAGGTCACAGCAGCGTCAGTGCCTCTCAGGCCAATATCAGGCTCATGGCTGCTGGCTGTGCTTGCGAGGTCACAGCAGCCTGAATGCCTCCTAGACCAGTGTCAGGGTCATGGCTGCTGGCTGTGCTTCTGAGGTCACAGCAGCCTGAATGCCTCCTATGCCAGTGGCAGGCTCCTGGCTGCTGGCTATGCTTGTGACGTCACAGCAGCCTCATTGCCTCTGAGGTCAGTGGCAGTCTCATGGCTGCTGGCTGTGCTTGGGAGGTCACAGCAGCCTCAGTGCCTCCTAGGTTAATGTCCATCACCCCCTACTGGCTGTGCTTGTGAGGTCACAGCAGACTCAGTGCCTCATAGTTTAGTGTCCAGCGCCCCCTGCTGGCTCTGCTTGTGAGGTCACAGCAGCCTCAGTGCCTCACAGGCCAGCATCAGGCTCATGGCTGCTGGCTGTGCTTGTGACGTCACAGCAGCCTCAGTGCCTCCTCTGCCAGTGCCATGCTCATGGCTGCTGGCTGTGCTTCTGAGGTCACAGCAGCCTGAATGCCTCCTATGCCAGTGGCAGGCTCATGGCTGCTGGCTGTGCTTGTGACGTCACAGCAGCCTCAGTGCCTCTGAGGTCAGTGGCAGTCTCATGGCTGCTGGCTGTGATTGTGAGGTCACAGCAGACTCAGTGGCTCCGAGGTTAGTGTCCATCGCCCCCTACTGGCTGTGCTTGTGAGGTCACAGCAGACTCAGTGCCTCATAGTTTAGTATCCAGCGCCCCCTGCTGGCTGTGCTTGTGAGATCACAGCAGAGTCAGTGCCTCAATAGTTAGTGTCCAGCGCCCCCTGCTGGCTCTGCTTGTGAGGTCACAGCAGACTCAGTGCCTCTCAGGCCAGTATCATGCTCATGGCTGCTGGCTGTGCTTGTGACGTCACAGCAGCCTGAATGCCTCCTAGACCAGTGTCAGGGTCATGGCTGCTGGCTGTGCTTGTGACGTCACAGCAGCCTGAATGCCTCCTATGCCAGTGGCAGGCTCATGGCTGCTGGCTGGGATTGTGAGGTCACAGCAGCCTCAGTGCCTCATAGTTTAGTGTCCAGCGTCCCCTGGTGTCTCTGCTTGTGAGGTCACAGCAGCCTCAGTAATTCCCAGGCCAAAATCAGGCTCCTGGCTGCTGGCTATGCTTGTGACGTCACAGCAGCCTCAGTGCCTCTGAGGCCAGTGGCAGTCTCATGGCTGCTGGTTGTGATTGTGAGGTCACAGCAGACTCAGTGGCTCCTAGGTTAGTGTCCATCGCCCCCTACTGGCTGTGCTTGTGAGGTCACAGCAGACTCAGTGCCTCATAGTTTAGTGTCCAGCGTCCCCTGCTGGCTCTGCTTGTGAGGTCACAGCAGACTCAGTGCCTCAAAAGTTAGTGTCCAGCGCCCCCTGCTGGCTCTGCTTGTGAGGTCACAGCAGACTCAGTGCCTCTCAGGCCAGTATCAGGCTCATGGCTGCTGGCTGTGCTTGTGAGGTCACAGCAGCCTGAATGCCTCCTAGACCAGTGTCAGGGTCATGGCTGCTGGCTGTGCTTCTGAGGTTACAGCAGCCTGAATGCCTCCTATGCCAGTGGCAGGCTCCTGTCTGCTGGCTATGCTTGTGAAGTCACAGCAGCCTCATTGCCTCTGAGGTCAGTGGCAGTCTCATGGCTGCTGGCTGTGCTTGTGACATCACAGCAGCCTCAGTGCCTCCTCTGCCAGTGCCATGCTCATGGCTGCTGGCTGTGCTTCTGAGGTCACAGCAGCCTGAATGCCTCCTAGGCCAGTGGCAGGCTTATGGCTGCTGGCTGTCCTTGTGAGGTCACAGAAGCCTCAGTGCCTCCTCTGCCAGTGGCAGGCTCATGGCTGCTGGCTGTGCTTGTGAGGTCACAGCAGCCTCAGTGCCTCTCAGGCCAGTATCATGCGCATGGCTGCTGGCTGTGCTTGTGAGGTCACAGCAGCCTGAATGCCTCCAAGACCACTATCAGGGTCATGGCTGCTGGCTGTGATTGTGAGGTCACAGCAGCCTGAATGCCTCCTAGGCCTGTGGCAGGCTCATGGCTGCTGGCTATGATTGTGAGCTCACAGAAGCCTCAGTGCCTCAAAAGTTAGGGTCCAGCGTCCCCTGCTGGCTCTGCTTCTGAGGTCACAGCAGACTCAGTGCCTCAAAAGTTAGTGTGCAGCGCCCCTTGCTGGCTCTGCTTGTGAGGTCACACAAGCCTCAGTGCCTCCTCTGCCAGTGGCAGGCTCATGGCTGCTGGCTGTGCTTGTGAGGTCACAGCAGCCTCAGTGCCTCATAGTTCAGTGTCCAGCGTCCCCTGCTGGCTCTGCTTGTGAGGTCACAGCAGACTCAGTGCCTCAAAAGTTAGTGTGCAGCGCCCCCTGCTGGCTGTGCTTGTGAACTCACAGCAGCCTGAATGCCTCCTAGACCAGTGTCAGGGTCATGGCTGCTGGCTGTGCTTGTGAGGTCACACAAGCCTGAATGCCTCCTATGCCAGTGGCAGGCTCATGGCTGCTGGCTGTGCTTGTGAGGTCACAGCAGACTCAGGGCCGCATAGTTTAGTGTCCAGCGTCCCCTGCTGGCTCTGCTTGTGAGGTCACAGCAGCCTCAGTGCCTCCCAGGCCAATATCAGGCTCATGGCTGCTGGCTGTGCTTGTGACGTCACAGCAGCCTGAGTGCCTCCTAGGCCCGTGGCAGGCTCATGGCTGCTGGCTGTGCTTGTGAGGTCACAGCAGCCTCAGTGCCTCTGAGGCCAGTGGCAGTCTCATGGCTGCTGGCTGTGCTTGTGAGGTCACAGAAGCCTCAGTGCCTCTGAGGCCAGTGGCAGTCTCATGGCTGCTGGCTGTGCTTGTGAGGTGACAGCAGCCTCAGTGCCTCCTAGCTTAGTGTCCATCACCCCCTACTGGCTGTGCTTGTGAGGTCACAGCAGACTCAGGGCCTGCTAGGTTATCTCCAGTGCCCCCTGCTGGCTGTGTTGTGAGGTCACAGCAGCCTCAGTGGCTCCTCTGCCAGTGTCAGGCTCATGGCTGCTGGCTGTGCTTGTGAGGTCACAGCAGACTCAGTGTCTCTGTGGATAGTGCCATGCTCATGGCTGCTGGCTGTGCTTTTGAGGTCACAGCAGACTCAGTGCCTCTCAGGCCAGTATCAGGCTCATGGCTGCTGGCTGTGCTTGTGACGTTACAGCAGCCTGATTGCCTCCTAGGCCAGTGGCAGGCTCATGGCTGCTGGTTGTGCTTGTGATGTCACAGCAGCCTCCGTGCCTCTGAGGCCAGTGGCAGTCTCATGGCTGCTGGCTGTGCTTGTGAGGTCACAGCAGCCTCAGTGCCTCCTAGGTTAGTGTCCATCACCCCCTACTGGCTGTGCTTGTGAGGTCAGAGCAGACTCAGTGCCTCCAAGACCAGTATCAGGGTCATGGCTGCTGGCTGTGCTTTTGAGGTCACAGCAGCCTGAATGCCTCCTAGGCCTGTGGCAGGCTCATGGCTGCTGGCTATGATTGTGAGCTCACAGAAGCCTCAGTGCCTCAAAAGTTAGGGTCCAGCGTCCCCTGCTGGCTCTGCTTGTGAGGTCAGAGCAGACTCAGTGCCTCAAAAGTTAGTGTGCAGCGCCCCCTGCTGGCTGTGCTTGTGAGGTCACACCAGCCTCAGTGCCTCCTCTGCCAGTGGCAGGCTCATGGCTGCTGGCTGTGCTTGTGAGGTCACAGCAGCCTCAGTGCCTCATAGTTCAGTGTCCAGCGTCCCCTGCTGGCTCTGCTTGTGAGGTCACAGCAGACTCAGTGCCTCAAAAGTTAGTGTGCAGCGCCCCCTGCTGGCTGTGCTTGTGAACTCACAGCAGCCTGAATGCCTCCTAGACCAGTGTCAGGGTCATGGCTGCTGGCTGTGCTTGTGAGGTCACACAAGCCTCCATGCCTCCTATGCCAGTGGCAGGCTCATGGCTGCTGGCTGGGATTGTGAGGTCACAGCAGACTCAGGGCCGCATAGTTTAGTGTCCAGCGTCCCCTGCTGGCTCTGCTTGTGAGGTCACAGCAGACTCAGTGCCTCATAGGTTAGTGTCCATCGCCCCCTACTGGCTGTGCTTGTGAGGTCACAGCAGACTCAGTGCCTCCCAGGCCAATATCAGGCTCATGGCTGCTGGCTGTGCTTGTGAGGTCACAGAAGCCTCAGTGCCTCTGAGGCCAGTGGCAGTCTCATGGCTGCTGGCTGTGCTTGTGAGGTCACAGAAGCCTCAGTGCCTCTGAGGCCAGTGGCAGGCTCATGGCTGCTGGCTGTGCTTGTGAGGTCACAGCAGCCTCAGTGCCTGCTAGGTTAGTGTCCATCGCCCCCTACTGGCTGTGCTTGTGAGGTCACAGCAGACTCAGTGCCTCCTAGGTTATCTCCAGTGCCCGCTGCTGGCTGTGTTGTGAGGTCACAGCAGCCTCAGTGGCTCCTCTGCCAGTGTCAGGCTCATGGCTGCTGGCTGTACTTGTGACGTCACAGCAGCCTGAGTGCCTCCTAGGCCAGTGGCAGGCTCATGGCTGCTGGCTGTGCTTCTGAGGTCACAGCAGCCTCAGTGTCTCTCAGGCCAGTGGCAGTCTCATGGCTGCTGGCTGTGCTTGTGAGGTCACAGAAGCCTCAGTGCCTCCTCTGCCAGTGGCAGGCTCATGGCTGCTGGCTGTGATTGTGAGGTCACAGCAGACTCAGTGGCTCCTAGGTTAGTGTCCATCGCCCCCTACTGGCTGTGCTTGTGAGGTCACAGCAGACTCAGTGCCTCATAGTTTAGTGTCCAGCGTCCCCTGCTGGCTGTGCTTGTGAGATCACAGCAGACTCAGTGCCTCAATAGTTAGTGTCCAGCGCCCCCTGCTGGCTCTGCTTGTGAGGTCACAGCAGCCTCAGTGCCTCTCAGGCCAGCATCAGGCTCATGGCTGCTGGCTGTGCTTGTGAGGTCACAGCAGCCTGAATGCCTCCTAGACCAGTGTCAGGGTCATGGCTGCTGGCTGTGCTTCTGAGGTCACAGCAGCCTGAATGCCTCCTAGGCCAGTGGCAGGCTCATGGCTGCTGGCTGTGATTGTGAGGTCACAGCAGCCTCAGTGCCTCCTAGTTTAGTGTCCATCGTCCCCTGGTGTCTCTGCTTGTGAGGTCACAGCAGCCTCAGTAATTCCCAGGCCAAAATCAGGCTCCTGGCTGCTAGCTGTGCTTGTGACGTCACAGCAGCCTCAGTGCCTCTGAGGCCAGTGGCAGTCTCATGGCTGCTGGCTGTGCTTGTGAGGTCACAGCAGACTCAGTGCCTCATAGTTTAGTGTCCAGTGTCCCCTGCTGCCTCTGCTTGTGAGATCACAGCAGACTCAGTGCCTCAATAGTTAGTGTCCAGCGCCCCCTGCTGGCTGTGCTTGTGAGGTCACAGCAGCCTCAGTGCCTCATACCCCAGCATCAGTCTCATGGCTGCTGGCTGTGCTTGTGAGGTCACAGCAGCCTGAATGCCTCCAAGACCACTATCAGGGTCATGGCTGCTGGCTGTGCTTGTGACGTCACAGCAGCCTCAGTGCCTCCTCTGCCAGTGCCATGCTCATGGCTGCTGGCTGTGCTTCTGAGGTCAAGGCAGCCTGAATGCCTCCTAGGCCAGTGGCAGGCTTATGGCTGCTGGCTGTGCTTGTGAGGTCACAGAAGCCTCAGTGGCTCCTCTGCCAGTGGCAGGCTCATGGCTGCTGGCTGTGATTGTGAGGTCACAGCAGACTCAGTGGCTCCTAGGTTAGTGTCCATCGCCCCCTACTGGCTGTGCTTGTGAGGTCACAGCAGACTCAGTGCCTCATAGTTTAGTGTCCAGCGTCCCCTGCTGGCTCTGCTTGTGAGATCACAGCAGACTCAGTGCCTCAATAGTTAGTGTCCAGCGCACCCTGCTGGCTCTGCTTGTGAGGTCACAGCAGACTCAGTGCCTCTCAGGCCAGGATCAGGCTCATGGCTGCTGACTGTGCTTGTGACGTCACAGCAGCCTGAATGCCTCCTAGACCAGTGTCAGGGTCATGGCTGCTGGCTGTGCTTCTGAGGTCACAGCAGCCTGAATGCCTCCTATGCCAGTGGCAGGCTCATGGCTGCTGGCTGTGATTGTGAGGTCACAGCAGCCTCAGTGCCTCATAGTTTAGTTTCCAGCATCCCCTGGTGTCTCTGCTTGTGAGGTCACAGCAGCCTCAGTAATTCCCAGGCCAAAATCAGGCTCCTGGCTGCTGGCTATGCTTGTGACGTCACAGCAGCCTCAGTGCCTCCTAGGCCAGTGCCATGCTCATGGTTGCTGGCTGTCCTTGTGAGGTCACAGCAGCCTCAGTGCCTCCTCTGCCAGTGGCAGGCTCATGGCTGCTGGCTGTGCTTGTGAGGTCACAGCAGCCTCAGTGCCTCTCAGGCCAGTATCATGCGCATGGCTGCTGGCTGTGCTTGTGAGGTCACAGCAGCCTGAATGCCTCCAAGACCACTATCAGGGTCATGGCTGCTGGCTATGCTTGTGACGTCACAGCAGACTCAGTGCCTCCTCTGCCAGTGGCAGGCTCATGGCTGCTGGCTGTGCTTGTGAGGTCACAGCAGCCTCAGTGCCTCCTAGGTTAGTGTCCATCGCCCCCTACTGGCTGTGCTTGTGAGGTCACAGCAGACTCAGTGCCTCAGTTTAGTGTCCAGCGTCCCCTGCTGCCTCTGCTTGTGAGGTCACAGCAGCCTCAGTGCCTCACAGGCCAGTATCATGCTCATGGCTGCTGGCTGTGCTTGTGAGGTCACAGCAGCCTGAATGCCTCCAAGACCAGGATCAGGGTCATGGCTGCTGGCTGTGCTTGTGAGGTCACAGCAGACTCAGTGCCTGCTAGGTTATCTCCAGTGCCCCCTGCTGGCTGTGTTGTGAGGTCACAGCAGCCTCAGTGCCTCCTCTGCCAGTGGCAGGCTCATGGCTGCTGGCTGTGCTTGTGAGGTCACAGCAGACTCAGTGTCTCTGTGGATAGTGCCATGCTCATGGCTGCTGGCTGTGCTTTTGAGGTCACAGCAGACTCAGTGCCTCTCAGGCCAGTATCAGGCTCATGGCTGCTGGCTGTGCTTGTGACGTCACAGCAGCCTGATTGCCTCCTAGGCCAGTGGCAGGCTCTTGGCTGCTGGTTGTGCTTGTGACGTCACAGCAGCCTCAGTGCCTCTGAGGCCAGTGGCAGTCTCATGGCTGCTGGCTGTGCTTGTGAGGTCACAGAAGCCTCAGTGCCTCTGAGGCCAGTGGCAGGCTCATGGCTGCTGGCTGTGCTTGTGAGGTTACAGCAGCCTCAGTGCCTCCTAGGTGAGTGTCCATCGCCCCCTACTGGCTGTGCTTGTGAGGTCACAGCAGACTCAGTGCCTCATACTTTAGTGTCCAGCTCCCCCTGCTGCCTGTGCTTGTGAGGTCACAGCAGACTCAGCGCCTTCCAGGCCAGTATCAGGCTCCTGGCTCCTGTCTGTGCTTGTGACGTCACAGCAGCCTGAGTGCCTCCTAGGCCCGTGGCAGACTCATGGCTGCTGGCTGTGCTTGTGAGGTCACAGCAGCCTCAGTGCCTCTGAGGCCAGTGGCAGTCTCATGGCTGCTGGCTGTGCTTGTGAGGTCACAGAAGCCTCAGTGCCTCCTCTGCCAGTGGCAGTCTCATGGCTGCTGGCTGTGCTTGTGAGGTCACAGCAGACTCAGTGCCTCCTAGGTTAGTGTCCATCACCCCCTACTGGCTGTGCTTGTGAGGTCACAGCAGCCTCAGTGCCTGCTAGGTTATCTCCAGTGCCCCCTGCTGGCTGTGTTGTGAGGTCACAGCAGCCTCAGTGGCTCCTCTGCCAGTGTCAGGCTCATGGCTGCTGGCTGTGCTTGTGAGGTCACAGCAGACGCAGTGTCTCTGTGGATAGTGCCATGCTCATGGCTGCTGGCTGTGCTTTTGAGGTCACAGCAGACTCAGTGCCTCTCAGGCCAGTATCAGGCTCATGGCTGCTGGCTGTGCTTGTGACGTCACAGCAGCCTGATTGCCTCCTCTGCCAGTGGCAGGCTCATGGCTGCTGGTTGTGCTTGTGACGTCACAGCAGCCTCAGTGCCTCTGAGGCCAGTGGCAGTCTCATGGCTGCTGGCTGTGCTTGTGAGGTCACAGAAGCCTCAGTGCCTCCTCTGCCAGTGGCAGGCTCATGGCTGCTGGCTGTGATAGTGAGGTCACAGCAGCCTCAGTGCCTCCTAGGTTAGTGACCATCACCCCCTACTGGCTGTGCTTGTGAGGTCACAGCAGACTCAGTGCCTCATACTTTAGTGTCCAGCTCCCCCTGCTGGCTCTGCTTGTGAGGTCACAGCAGACTCAGCGCCTTCCAGGCCAGTATCAGGCTCATGGCTGCTGGCTGTGCTTGTGACGTCACAGCAGCCTCAGTGCCTCTGAGGCCAGTGGCAGTCTCATGGCTGCTGGCTGTGCTTGTGAGGTCACAGCAGCCTCAGTGCCTCCTCTCCCAGTGGCAGTCTCATGGCTGCTGGCTGTGCTTGTGAGGTCACAGCAGACTCAGTGGCTCCTAGGTTAGTGTCCATCGCCCCCTACTGGCTGTGCTTGTGAGATCACAGCAGACTCAGTGCCTCAATAGTTAGTGTCCAGCGCCCCCTGCTGCCTCTGCTTGTGAGGTCACAGCAGACTCAGTGCCTCTCAGGCCAGGATCAGGCTCATGGCTGCTGGCTGTGCTTGTGAGGTCACAGCAGCCTGAATGCCTCCTAGACCAGTGTCAGGGTCATGGCTGCTGGCTGTGCTTCTGAGGTCACAGCAGCCTGAATGCCTCCTATGCCAGTGGCAGGCTCATGGCTGCTGGCTGTGATTGTGAGGTCACAGCAGCCTCAGTGCCTCATAGTTTAGTGTCCAGCGTCCCCTGGTGTCTCTGCTTGTGAGGTCACAGCAGCCTCAGTGATTCCCAGGCCAAAATCAGGCTCATGGCTGCTGGCTATGCTTGTGACGTCACAGCAGCCTCAGTGCCTCTGAGGCCAGTGGCAGTCTCATGGCTGCTGGCTGTGCTTGTGAGGTCACAGCAGCCTCAGTGCCTCCTAGGTTAGTGTCCATCGCCCCCTACTGGCTGTGCTTCTGAGGTCACAGCAGACTCAGTGCCTCAGTTTAGTGTCCAGCGTCCCCTGCTGCCTCTGCTTGTGAGATCACAGCAGACTCAGTGCCTCAATAGTTAGTGCCCAGCGCCCCCTGCTGGCTGTGCTTGTGAGGTCACAGCAGCCTCAGTGCCTCATACCCCAGCATCAGGCTCATGGCTGCTGGTTGTGCTTGTGACGTCACAGCAGCCTCAGTGCCTCTGAGGCCAGTGGCAGTCTCATGGCTGCTGGCTGTGCTTGTGAGGTCACAGAAGCCTCAGTGCCTCTGAGGCCAGTGGCAGGCTCATGGCTGCTGGCTGTGCTTGTGAGGTCACAGAAGCCTCAGTGCCTCCTCTGCCAGTGGCAGTCTCATGGCTGCTGGCTGTGCTTGTGAGGTCACAGCAGCCTCAGTGCCTCTCAAGCCAGTATCATGCTCATGGCTGCTGGCTGTGCTTGTGAGGTCACAGCAGCCTGAATGCCTCCAAGACCAGGATCAGGGTCATGGCTGCTGGCTGTGCTTGTGAGGTCACAGCAGACTCAGGGCCTGCTAGGTTATCTCCAGTGCCCCCTGCTGGCTGTGTTGTGAGGTCACAGCAGCCTCAGTGGCTCCTCTGCCAGTGTCAGGCTCCTGGCTGCTGGCTGTGCTTGTGACGTCACAACAGACTCAGTGTCTCTGTGGATAGTGCCATGCTCATGGCTGCTGTCTGTGCTTTTGAGGTCACAGCAGACTTAGTGCCTCTCAGGCCAGTTTCAGGCTCATGGCTGCTGGCTGTGCTTGTGACGTCACAGCAGCCTGATTGCCTCCTAGGCCAGTGGCAGGCTCCTGGCTGCTGGTTGTGCTTGTGACGTCACAGCAGCCTCAGTGCCTCTGAGGCCAGTGGCAGTCTCATGGCTGCTGGCTGTGCTTGTGAGGTCACAGAAGCCTCAGTGCCTCCTCTGCAAGTGGCAGGCTCATGGCTGCTGGCTGTGATTGTGAGGTCACAGCAGCCTCAGTGCCTCCTAGGTTAGTGTCCATCACCCACTACTGGCTGTGCTTGTGAGGTCACAGCAGACTCAGTGCCTCATACTTTAGTGTCCAGCGTCCCCTGCTGGCTCTGCTTGTGAGGTCACAGCAGCCTCAGTGCCTCTCAGGCCAGTATCAGGCTCATGGCTGCTGGCTGTGCTTGTGACGTCACAGCAGCCTCATTGCCTCCTCTGCCAGTGCCATGCTCATGGCTGCTGGCTGTGCTTCTGAGGTCACAGCAGCCTCAGTGCCTCTCAGGCCAATATCAGGCTCATGGCTGCTGGCTGTGCTTGTGAGGTCACAGCAGCCTGAATGCCTCTCAGGCCAGTGTCAGGGTCATGGCTGCTGGCTGTGCTTCTGAGGTCACAGCAGCCTGAATGCCTCCTATGCCAGTGGCAGGCTCCTGGCTGCTGGCTATGCTTGTGACGTCACAGCAGCCTCAGTGCCTCTGAGGTCAGTGGCAGTCTCATGGCTGCTGGCTGTGCTTGTGAGGTCACAGCAGCCTCAGTGCCTCCTAGGTTAATGTCCATCGCCCCCTACTGGCTCTGCTTGTGAGGTCACAGCAGACTCAGTGCCTCATAGTTTAGTGTCCAGCGCCCCCTGCTGGCTGTGCTTGTGAGGTTACAGCAGACTGAGTGCCTCACAGGCCAGCATCAGGCCCATGGCTGCTGGCTGTGCTTGTGACATCACAGCAGCCTCAGTGCCTCCTCTGCCAGTGCCATGCTCATGGCTGCTGGCTGTGCTTCTGAGGTCACAGCAGCCTGAATGCCTCTCAGGCCAGTGGCAGGCTCATGGCTGCTGGCTGTGCTTGTGACGTCACAGCAGCCTCAGTGCCTCCTCTGCCAGTGTCAGTCTCATGGCTGCTGGCTGTGCTTGTGAGGTCACAGAAGCCTCAGTGCCTCTGAGGCCAGTGGCAGGCTCATGGCTGCTGGTTGTGATTGTGAGGTCACAGCAGACTCAGTGGCTCCTAGGTTAGTGTCCATCGCCCCCTACTGGCTGTGCTTGTGAGGTCACAGCAGACTCAGTGCCTCATAGTTTAGTGTCCAGCGTCCCCTTCTGGCTGTGCTTGTGAGATCACAGCAGCCTCAGTGCCTCCTCTGCCAGTGTCAGTCTCATGGCTGCTGGCTGTGCTTGTGAGGTCACAGAAGCCTCAGTGCCTCTGAGGCCAGTGGCAGGCTCATGGCTGCTGGCTGTGATTGTGAGGTCACAGCAGACTCAGTGGCTCCTAGGTTAGTGTCCATCGCCCCCTACTGGCTGTGCTTGTGAGGTCACAGCAGACTCAGTGCCTCATAGTTTAGTGTCCAGCGTCCCCTGCTGGCTCTGCTTGTGAGGTCACAGCAGACTCAGTGCCTCAAAAGTTAGTGTCCAGCGCCCCCTGCTGGCTCTGCTTGTGAGGTCACAGCAGACTCAGTGCCTCTCAGGCCAGTATCAGGCTCATGGCTGCTGGCTGTGCTTGTGAGGTCACAGCAGCCTGAATGCCTCCTAGACCAGTGTCAGGGTCATGGCTGCTGGCTGTGCTTCTGAGGTTACAGCAGCCTGAATGCCTCCTATGCCAGTGGCAGGCTCCTGTCTGCTGGCTATGCTTGTGACCTCACAGCAGCCTCATTGCCTCTGAGGTCAGTGGCAGTCTCATGGCTGCTGGCTGTGCTTGTGACATCACAGCAGCCTCAGTGCCCCCTCTGCCAGTGCCATGCTCATGGCTGCTGGCTGTGCTTCTGAGGTCACAGCAGCCTGAATGCCTCCTAGGCCAGTGGCAGGCTTATGGCTGCTGGCTGTGCTTGTGAGGTCACAGAAGCCTCAGTGCCTCCTCTGCCAGTGGCAGGCTCATGGCTGCTGG